>NC_141298.1:5922500-7122500 GCF_037954325.1 Fistularia commersonii | reverse complement strand
TACAAGTTTGTTTTCACAAGATTGAGAATATATTCCTATAAATTGATGGCTTTTAAGTTCATGTAGTGTTATGATATTTTGTAGAAAGAGCTACATAAAGAAAATTTGGTTAAATACACAAAGTACTCTTTTAGTCATCATCATCATAGCTTTTTCTTCACTTTCTGGATGAAAAAAGTGCATCCTAAATCCATTTGTTCAATTGAAAAGCACTTCATTGCCTCCATCTTGTGGAAATTATGAGACAGTACATCGTGCTGATTCTGATTCATTTAAGTTTTGCAGACCAACTAAATAAATGTATGCCAAATGTGTACCAACATACTTTGCACAATTGCAGTTATTTTGTACAATTATAAAAACAAAACAAAATCACTTTCAAATTGAAAATTATTTAATTAGAAACAGAGACATAAAAAATGCTGAAGGCAATTTTCATGTCATGTGATAGCTAATAAAATCATAAATGTTATTGCAGCAGAAACAAATGGAGGTTTGGAGTATTTCATGCAGTGTGTAGTGACAAAACTACTCGCCAAAGGGATTCGCAAGACACACTTTAATCTTTAGGTACAATTTTAACATGAAATGGAGTTTCAAAGCTTCCTCACACATTAAATATCATTCGAACACATTACAAAAATACTAAGAACCTGAAATGGCATTTAGAGCGCATAGTAATGTCACAATTTTATAGCATTTTTTATTGTATGGATCCCAATTGGCCTCACACATTCATCTGGACCCTGGCAGATATTTTGGTTTATTAAATAAGATTATTTTAAAGCCTCACCTGGAAGTATACATTCATAAATAAAGGGATATATTTTAGTGTCATTCTAAAAAGCTTAGTATTATTTCTCTTAAAAATTAATTCATTATTATGGGTTTTGGATGCCAAATATATCAGTGGCTGCTGACAAGTTTCACATTTCTTTTGATGAACCCTGATTTCAGTTTAAAAAAAAAAGTTTTCATTTAAAATTACAAGATATTAAGTAATTTCACATTTTCATAATATCAGGAGTTAGTTTAAGTACATAAATAATTCATTCTGGTACTAATATAACTTATTTCTAATCACATTCTTGTTGGTAACTTGGTGGAATTTCCTCATTGAAGTCATACGCAAATATCAATAAAATGCAGTAAATACCGTGACATTAACGTCAAATTCTGAGAGAAAAAAAATCATCTGAATTTATGATAAATATTGTTCTCAATTTCATAACATAATACCATGACATTAAATCATGGCAGTGATGATAACTTTCCTCAATATCAACACTGAGTACAATCATTTTTCATTTTTCTTCATTATCAAAATGAAGAGAAATATTAAAAAGGAAAAATTATGATGGGAATTATGTCTTTGTCACGATTGTGATTTTATGCCAATTGGGTAATTATTTTACATGACGAAAACCTTCTGAGCCATTGAGTTGATTCACATATTTCAATGTAATTTATCAAAAAAGTAATATTGTAACAATATTACAAGAATTAAGGCACAATTAACAAGAACAAGTGCTAAGATTACAAGAATACCATGAAATATTGTCATCTCAAAAAGAGAAGGTTATGATGACGAACGATTGGGCAAATAAAAGTCCGAGTTCAAAAACTAAAAAACAAATGTTGGCAAATTTAAAAGAAACAAGTCATGAACAAAGTTATAATCTTACAAGAAAAATAATAATGACGTTATATTTTTTTGAATATAGCCATTATTACACAAAAAAGAGAAAGTATCTTTTTTCTAATAAAGTGATAGTCACAAAGAGTCTCTTACTCTGGAGGTATATATATGCTGCCGTCACCTTCAGTGAAGACCATATTGTATAGTTTGAGCTTTCATGAACTTTTTCATTCTAATATCAAATACTTCCTCTGAGCAGAGAAAATCAGATTTGAGATATTTCTTGTTTTTCTTTACATTTAGAAATGGGACTACCGCTATATGCAGTTCGAGTAACTCCAGGAATATAAAATAAAAAATAAAAAAAAAAACATATCAGAGCAGACTGTCAACCTGCCGGTTTTAGTCTGTGTAATATATAAGTCCCCTGATAGGAACCAGATATTAAGTCACACTGAGGTCAGTATCATGGGATGTAAATCTAGAGGATCTTAGTTTTTTCCTGGTTCTTCAGGTATTTCTGGTAAACAACCCCCAAGGTGGTAAAAAAGTTCCCCAGGAAAAGCAGCATATATGTGCAGCCGCACATCAGCACCTAACAAATAAACAAACAAACGCACAACGGTTACCGCCTGCACCGTCATCTCAGGTATGAATGACGTATAGAACATTAATAAACCGTAAGTGACATTCCCCTGTTGATTATCAGATGGAAAGTGAGTTTCGCAAACCTGCCATTCTTTACACTCAGGCAGCTGAGACATCTTGAACAGGGTTAGACTGTTGTAGAGCTGCCAGAACTGGAGCAGGAGGTCAGAGGTCAGTCATTGCTAATGTGTTCTTCAATATGGTACGATAAGTCAATGCGATAGCGTTTGAATAAAGTCAAATGTGAAAATACTGTAGGGGGCAAAAAAAGTTCCCTAAAATAAAAACTACAAATCAATATCGATCATAATATTAGATAAGATATAATATTACCAGAAAAATGAAATGTAACGATTATATTGTCATATCAAAACAATCAGTTCATTGGAAACTGAAAATCACTGCTATTAAAATTCAGCATTTACCCTCCTCTGCATTCCCAAGTCTCTCAATGGATTCCTTTCTGATTTTCAAGATAGGTAATTTAAAAGTTTACTCACATGGCCAAAGAAGAGAAAGGGCAGGAGGAAGGTCAGGCCTCGCCACATCCAGGATTGGAAACCCTCTGAAGAGAAGATAATCTTTTAGTTGCCCCATAGCTGGGAGAGTGTGCGATTTCGACACTACCTGTAAATGTACCAGCATACCTGATGGTTTTAGCATTATCATTTTCATTTATTGTGTTAGCATTTACTGACATACTGCGACTGCGCAAGCATCATTTTTATTTATACCCCATTAGCTGGCAATCATGCTGGGACAATTTGATAATATTAGCATATTGTTTCAATTGCATTGTATTTGCCCCCATGGGCCAAATAAAGTTTTTTGAATTTGAATTCAATTGTTGTCAATTACTATTGCTTGTCTGTTGTTGATATAGTGTTGTGTTAGACCGGTGACTCACCGACAGTGAGGTCCATGGTATGTCTTTCTCCCAGGGCTCTCAGTCTGTACAAACAACCACTTTGGTAATAATATTGGAGGAACTGGACGAAGCCTAAAGGAAGCGATATTGACGTTTTATTTGGATTGTTTATGCAACACTCTATGCTCTTGTCAAAATCTTTTCATGGCAGCTGGACTGTAATTTCTTTCTTTTACTCTTTTCTTCTCTTAAAGACTTTTTACCTCTCATCCAAGAGGGTTTTTCGTTCCTTCTTGCGAGTCCAGTTGCCAAGAAAAGATTTCGACAAGAAATAACCATGACCTGGATGGCTGACAACCTCCAGAGAAACATTCTTGGTTCTTTAACTACATACTCATGGTGCCCGATGCTTTGCCAATGCTAATCAACCATTTCATAAAGTCCCAGGCTCTGATACCTGCATTTCTAGCTTTATAAATACAACTGAACGGAAAATCATTAAGGATAAAGGGGGCAATAAACAACATAACACAATGATGAAGTGGTATTAAATTGCTTTTAGCAAACTGCCCCTTTGTGAGGAGCTTTTTGTAATTTTAATTGTCAAATTTATAACAAAACAAATGTGTAAAATATAACAAATTTATGAGAAAAATTTGTGCCAAAAAATTGCTTTTCCATTGCTTCTAATTTTGGCAATTATTAGATGATTTCTTGGCCATTTAATTTAATTTTTTTCCCTTTTCCTTCAGAAATGTTGCCAAAGTTTTAAGTTATTTCTTAAAGGTGAATTCCTTGTCATTTTATTTGTGGAGCAGTGTTGATTTAAGATAAGTTTGGCTTATCTTATCCACCATCATTCGTTGTGGATTGTTAAGTTTTTTGTTTTTTTTTGTCATTTTCAAAATGTAAATTTGCATCAACTTCATAACATGAACATAAATCCCTGCCAGCAGGTAAAAATAACAAAACCTAGACACACATCAATACAGTATGCATTAAATTCTCATGACTGGTGTTTCAGAGTGAACATTCCATCTCCCAACAATATCTGTGCATTTTGGGCTGAGTCCTGCTGTAATGGATATGTGAATGACAAAGTCTTAAAATGCTAACATCAACACTGCTTTATATGTCTCTGGTAGTAGTCAGTTTAACCTACATCCTGAAAAGAAAGCATTTTTGAGGCAATCTTTTGGCCCAAAAAACCTTTATGAAGACAGGAGAACCCCAAAAAAAGTCTTACAATCAGTGAATAACAGTGCCTCTGTCTGCATTGCATTTCCAAAACAAGTTTTTCCAACCAAAACCATTTTATGAGGCTTTGTTGGTTTGCAGTATTTGCGACCATTGTGCGTATCAAGAGATATACAACCCAGTAGGATTCATTATGTTTTCCCATAAGTCTTGCTCAGTGCCTCAGTTGAGACCTTTATACATATTCAGTACCAGTAATTATGACATTTATAAGATATTCAGTATGTGCTAAGGGGGCAAAATGTGCTAACAAAATATTCTTCACATCATTACACCATCAGTGGCCTGAAATGTTGAAACAAGGCCGGGTGACCCCATGCTTTCCAGTTGATTATGCCCAAGTCTTACCCCATCATCCAAATGTTATATAAGAAATTGAGGCTCATCAGACCTGGGAACACTATTCCATTCTGAAAGTCTCTTGTTATAAGCTGATTTAAGTGGCGCAGAGTCTGGTCTTCTGCCCACTCACTTTAGGTTTCAAGATGTTGTGGACTTCTGCATACTTGGTTGTAAGCAGTTATTGGCATTAATATTGCCTTTCAACCACCAAGGCATTTTTGCCCAGGAATACTGCTGTTCCCTGGATAGTTAATGTTTTTATACCATTCTCCTTAAAACCTTCAGACAGATGTGCATGAAAACCCCAGTAGAGCAACAGTTTCTGAAATCCTCACACCAGCCTGTCTGGCACCATCACCTTTAAATCACTTTAAATGGTTTTATCCCTGTTCTGAACAACAGCAGGTCACCTTAACTAGGTTAGTGACCTGCGTCCATATGATTTGCTGACTTTGCTACATGCAATAACAAGAAGTTGAAAAAGTATATGAAATAATGTGGCTAGTGAGTGTAATGTACAGTACGTACTTGCATATTTAAGTGTTTAGGTGTGGAATAATGCTTGAGTTTCTTACTTTGATATTGACAATAACCAAGAAATTGGCTCCTGAATATCTGGTACTGAAGCCCCTCAGGCCTGCAAACAAACAACAAGGCTTTACTATTAAGGCAGAAAGGGGCATTTACTTTCACACATTCATGTAATAACTCTTGTATGTTCTCCGTGTATGTAAGTAATCTTTGAGGCAATTTCTTGCTATTTTCAGTTAGTTTGCAAATTCTGTCTTTATCATCTTTAAATGAAACAAAAGAAATTTTTCAGGTCATTTCTTACTAATTTTCTTCTTTCTTGTTTTGGTAATTTTGTTGCTCTTTATTAGGTACTTTCATGCTAATAACTTCTATGGGAAGCGGACGAGGTGCCTCACCAGGTCAGCATGACTCCAGATAAGAAGGTCGACACATAGTGATGAAAAACCCACCAGCCTCGGATCCTGGATCGACATGTGACAATTTTTTGTGACATTTTCAACTATCAATACAGATAAAGCTGAGAAAAAGACAGTAAATCAGACCTTGAGCCATTGCTGATGAGGATACTCTCCCGGATGGTGAGTGTACAGTAATACCACACCAGCAGGAAGTTGAAAAGGGCATCTAAGACTCTGTAAAATATAATATGAAATATAAAAAAAGAGCTCAAACTAAAACAAACTTAAAAACTCCAAACATTCATGCCACTTTTGTTATTATTACAGGAAATATTTGAGTTTAACTTGAAAGGTCTTTAACAATAACTTTTACCCATAATATCACTTAACAATACTCACAAGGAATGTAGGACATGTATAAATAAGAATAAATATAAACTTGTGAGGAAATATTCTCTTGGTTATTTCGTGATGTTTTGGTTGAAGAATAAAAAATGTGAGAAAATTGCAAGAGTACATTGCCAAAAAAGGTAAGCAATTCTATGAGTTTTCTATTAAATAGAAATATGTGACTAGAATATCCTTTCAAAGTAAAACACTAAAAACTAAACAAAACAAAACAAAACAAAAGCATATATATCATGGGAGGATAGATTCCAGTTTTAAATTTCAAATTTCGCATATTTTAAAACAAAACAAAACAAAATTTTACTGTTAATCTCTTACTGTGTTTCTATACTAACCTCACAGACGGCAATTTCAGATGATTTTTGGAAACAATTGAGTGAAATTGCAGAAAAGTAAAATAAAAGTAAGAACAATTACTAAATTGGAGAAATGAAACTATATCATTCCCCACACATTAAAAGCCGCAGCCATTTTTTAGTTTTTTACATCTTTTTTTAAAACATGATGACCAATCAATGTCTTGAGGTACCCATCCTGACCGTCTGAAAAAAAATTTGAATAAGAAAGTCAATATTTTTACGAATTGACATCAAAAGTTGAAAACTTTCTTTAACTGAACAACTATTTTCCATTTTTTTCCAACCGCATCCATAAAAATTGCCACTTAAACCCAACTCGGGGCTCTAAGATGTTTCATTTTCTGTGCTACTTAAAACAGATTTTAAAAGTAAAACACTTTTTTCTTATTATTTTTCAACTATAATAATGGCAAAAAGTGTAATCAAAAACCCCAAAAGTTTTTTCTCCCCATATCTTTTTATTAAATAAAAAAATATATATATATATTTTATACATATTATATATTATTATATATTTTATATATTTATATATATATTATATATTATATATTTATTATTATATATTTTTTATATATTAAAAAATATATATATATATATTTTTTTTCTCCCCAATCGTATGTTTCAATAATCACTTCATCCTTAAAATAACTGATAAAATTACACATCATCTGTTAGGATAACTGTACATCTTGAACAGGAAGAAGAAATCTACTGTGAAATCTGACCTATAGCTGAAGAGAAAGAGGCAGGTGAAGGAGAAGAGGAAGAGGATGACGGTCAGCGCCAGTTTAAATTTCTCATATTCATCTTTGTAGGCAAACCTGTTGGAAAAGAGAGATAATTATGTCACTATCTCATAAAGGCTTTCATCGTGAAGCAGTGCAGAGCCATTTACTTGGATTGTTTGTTGAGAAGCGTCACGTTGATGTTTCCCAGAACCAGAGTGAGATACAACCTGCATGACAAACATTAGAGAATTTGTTTCAATTGCGAATAAATTTAATTGCCCCCAGCCGCCCCCATTTGTCAAATACTAACAAACCCATTCTTCTTGGGCAGGAAAGCTTCCATCTCCGAGAAACAATCCGTTCTTTCCCTGATTGAGTCCTGGATTTCGGTGATAGAATCCAGATCCTCCGAGCTTAGCTTCGGTAATGGCTGATTTTCCTTGCATCTATTCATTTGTGAAATAAATATTACAACAGTTTAATTTCATCAGTCACAATGATTGTGAAACGTGACGATAAAAAAAAATAGGGATAAATAATGTTAATGTTAATCCTGACAGCTGGGGAGTTGGATATTGTATTACAGCAGTGACAATAGGAAACATTTACATTTGCAATCACCATTTTAAAAAAAGAATTAGGAAAATCTGACAAGAGGTAAAGTGCTTGAAAAGAGTTGAAGACCTGAAACAAGATAAGTACTTAAATCCAACTTGTTTTTGACGTTATCTATTTACATCTTTGTAGATGTTGTCCATATACGTCCTTTGACTAGATTACGGGTGCCTTTTTTTAGGTACTTTATGGTAATTATTTCCTTGTTATTTTGTCATTTCAATAATTCCTCGCAGATTTTTAGTTCGATGATGCTGGTTCAAACAATGTCTTTCTTGCAGATGTTGACTTGGCCATTTTATTAAGATTTCTTTTTTTGTTCTTGCTGAAGGTCCACAATGACTAACAGCAATTTTCCATAATTTTGAAACAGCATAATTAAGATAGAGCTGCTTGGATTTTACCTGAACTTAACGGCAGGTTCAATCCGGCAAACACTGTCAGAATATAATCCGATTCAGGTCATCTGACTGATGACACTCACTCTTTGAGCGAGGCGTCGAGCTCTCGCAACTTCTTCCTCTGACGGGCAATGGCTCCGCTGCAAGTGTTCTGCAACCTGGTCACTTCCTCCAGCTTCTGCTTGTATAGACGATGGGTGTCCTGGAGTAGAGACCATGAAGATGTTCAAATACTGATAGATTCATTTCTTTCGGTTGTTATAGGAGGATCCAATCCCTGGTAAGGTCTCCCAAGGTCCAGCTGGGTATAGCCTGAGCAAACAATTAGAAGCTGCTGCCAAGTGGGTTCAGTCAGAGGTGAATGTGTGAGCGTGGTAAGCTGTTTATGGACAGGAATTTGACCTCCCTGGTGAGGAAGGAGACAACTAGAAACAGTCAGATGCATCACTGAGCCCCCTGAGAGGGACTGGACTCTCTTTTGTCTGGAGTCACCCAGGATGAAAAACGCCAGCCGGATGAGGGGATACTCACTTGTCCCCTGCTGAGCACCAGTGTATAAGAGATTTTACCCTCGAATGAGCAGGTCGCCCCCTTGAAATTATAAATAGAGAGAGGGAGATCTCTAATACTTGTTTGAGGTTATGTGAGGACAGCCCATCTGAGTAGTCAGCCTGTATGCAAGGACTTAGTTCTGTTCCTACTGAACAAATGACAAATCTAAATGATCTATATCCGTGTGCATCGTGGTATCAGCGTTTTGGGGCTTCGTTTAGTTAATTGATGTTTGACGACTTGGGGATCCATGATGTAAACCATTGATGATAGAGGTCATCAAGCAGAAAAAAAGAGACCACAAAATTGGGCATGGTTTGCCATGAGGACTTTTGAAACCAACAATGAGTAAAGGGGCTCGAGTTTCAGTGTCTGCCAAGGACGTTCTGGTAGCATTGAGGAGGCGCTGACAAACTATCAGATGACTGAGGAAGGAAAGACATGCAGTCCTGGAGGAAACCTGTTAACCTTGACAGAGAACAGCACTGGCCAGTGGAAGGAGCACTCTGAGGAACTTTTCATGAAAGAGGTTTTTTTTTTTTTTTTTTTTTTGCTTTATTTTGAAATCTATCCACAATTTCAGGAAGGGTATAATTACATCCTGTTGGGCTAAAAAGAGCTTATATTTCGAGGGATTATTCCGGAAGTTCGTGCATGTAATGCAGTAACTTGACGATGTGGAGGGCGTACCTGCCGGGATAGGTGCACAGACAAAATAGGACGGTAGAGAGGCCTAGGACTAAGAAGGATGCTTTGGTATTTTGCATATTTGAGTGTTTCAATTGAAATATTCAGCATTTAATTTCAAGAGTTTTTTTTCTTTTGCTTGAGGAGAGCGACACATACCATAAATAGGTTTGAAATAAGTTCAAGCCAAAGCAAGTCCCTCTACCGGCAAATAACAGAATCCATAATAAAGCTTGAGTTGACTTCATACATGTCAAGTAAGGCAGTCGCGTTCATGTTTCCGGAACTCTGTCGACGGTTCAACTCCACCCGACTCACTCGGCTTACTTTGGCCGCAACATAGAGCCGCTGTCTGGGCTGCTGAAGGCGTATCCCTCCGCTCGCCTCTGACCCTCCCACTCGACTCGGTGGCTAAACCCGGAGAAGGCGCTTAGATATCACGGTACGAAACTTACATGGATTTGTTGGTAGTCCTTCTCCAAATCCTCCCATTCCCGAAAGCACTCAGACACTCCCGTCGGACTGAATAGCATTTTTACCCCCGACTTCGGTGGACAGGCTGTCCGAGTTCAGAAATAGTCATTCTCCGTTGAGCAACAAATGTGATGATGTAGCTAAACTTATTCAGGAAACGAGCTGCTACTTCCTGTTCGAGCCTTCACAATATTTCACGACTGTACTTAAAACTTTTAAACTTTATGTGAACCAATGTTGCCACATTAATGTTCAATTTTATGACATAAACCGTAACATTTACCACCCTACTAACAGTGTTCTTACCATTAATGTTAATACATTAATGCTAGGCAACAGCAGAGGAAATAGCTTACAGTATCAAACTACTAGGAGTATGTACATACAAGTAGTGTGTCAATACCACGAATAATTCACAATTTTGTTGCTGACATGTCATGTTTGTTTTCATTTAGTACATTTGTGTCAATTACAAACAATAAATTTACAATTGGTGACAGAACACAACAACAAAGGCTGATTTTATCGGACTCAACGCATTGGGGCTTTTATTAACGATGTGATACGGAACTTCCGGTTTCTTCATTTCCGGCGTTTGCGCGCTTCACTCATTGTATCTGATGTGGTACTTAATGTTTTCGAGTTTGCAAACGAATCGTTCAACCAAACGTTTCGTCTCCACTCAAGGCGACTCCTTATGGCAAATCAGCGACTCAAAATATTAAATAGTTACTTTAAAATGTACATTGTCGGGCATTTCGAGATCAAAGCACAAAACTCAGCCTCCATAAAAATGTCGGGCACATTTTTCTTTTTCTCTTACCTTGGATTTTGTGTAAAACTCAAAAAATTGTTAACACGATTTTACAATCAAAATGGTTTCATTGATCCGGATTGATACAGTTTGTATTTCTCGGTCAAATGACAAGTTAATACTCTCCTTCAAGAAACTGCTAATTTAATTACTCTATTACTAGTTATTATTTTAAGAGCAGTTGTTATAAATCTCACTAGTGTTGCTAAAACACATCAAATCTGGAGCAAAAATATTATTCAAGGCTTAAGACTACAGCTTAATCCTGAATAGCAATATTTGCAAATAACATTTTTAACTTGGCACAAATATGGAGAGTAGAGAAATTAAAATAAAATAAGAATAACGATTAAAATAGAAAACAGTTACATAGAGTTTGAACAATTAAGTATGAAACAGTAATGCTTATTGGTTTTGTTTTAAAAAGAAGCACAACCATACAAATAATGATAACCTTCTGTGATAACATAATTTTTTTGACATTATTCTCACGAGGAACAAATTGATTTATGTTGTTTATATAATGTATATGTGACAAGAGTGATACATCCACCACACCACACGGGGAAAATTGCAGATATAATAAGAATAAATAAAGCTCCAGATACAGAAGCATTAAACAAGGCTATGGTCATTAAAAACCAATAAAAGATGGAAAATAAAAAAGACTGGATAGGTAAACATAAATTAGCTATTGTTGCATTTTAAGGCGTCTGTCTGTGTATAAAAACTGAAAAGCAGACTCACCACTTTCTATGTATACAAAAAATAAATAAAAAATAAGACAAAAAAAAAAAAAAAACAGCTTTGTAGCTGGTGAAATATTCCTGCGTCTTATTAAAATCTAGAGATATCTGTGACCTTTTGCCCCCTGGTGTGAAGCTCCCAGTCAGACAGCTGCTGGATGAAGCCACTGTTTGGCCTCATGTCTGGTTTACATTTCTGCAGCAGCCTCCACGCTTCCTGTGAAGTCAGATTTGCAGAATAAGTCCTGAAAATGCAGTTCATATAAAAATGTTCTGTACTATGACTATATGTCCTGCTTGAAGTGGTGGAGCATTGGCAAAAAGGGAACCAATTTGAAATATGTCCTGATTGATTCCACCCAGTTTTTCTCATGTGATCATGTCGCTTTGATGCCTCTTTGAATAAAAAAATAAATTAATTTTAGTATAACCATCTATAAACTGCAGCCACTGAGGTAGCAGTCAAATTTGGAGCTACTTCAGAGCTTTATGTAAATATTCAGTTAATGCAAATAATGACACAGTACTATCAAGCAGCTGTTTTTAGATGTTTGGCATCATAAGCTTTGTTTCCATGAACATGCTATTTGTCTTTTTAAGGCAGAATATTTAAAAATGAATGCGTTAATAAATAAAATGTACATTGATAACATACATCAGAATAAGCAAAAGAATAGAAATAGCCCCTAATATTTGTAAGGAAAGTCTGTTGATAGAGGAGCTGCTCCATCATATATCGACCAGCTTACAACTAACTTGCTGACACAAGGAAAAAAGTCTCTAGCTTCTCATTATAATTGAGTGTGAAGCCCAGTCAGACAGCAGTTGGAAAAAAACCAACTCAAAATATATAATTTTGAGTCAGTTAATAATCTCTGACAAAATGTTTGGAACTTTGTTTGATCAGCACAAAAGCTTCAGAAATTAATAATTGGAAATAGAATATATGTTGTGAGGTAGAGATGGAAAAATAGCTTGACTGAGATTGCCAAACTTTTTTTTTACTAGTTACTGGAAATGATCCTGCTGGGCAGACCTTCAGGAGCATCTTATTCAGAGACATTCAATTTGATATCTTCTAGATTTACCCACAATATTTTACTAGCTATTTTTAATGAAGTGTAGTGAATTCAGAGGCAAGGTAGTACATTTCCCGCTCATTCAGATTGCTTGCAGATGATAATTATAGGTTTGCTTCTTTTGCAGGAAATGGAATAAACCAGGTCATGATTTTCTTCAGAACTTACTCACTTAGTGAGCACAAATTGCTGTTTTGATTTTTCTGTTTTGTAACATCCTAAAAAAAAGGTAAATCCTATGGGGGTTACACAAAAATGAATAAAAATGGAATCTTAATTTTTTTTTAATGCATCTTTAATGTATGTACTTGCCCATTTTATCTTTAACCTAATTAGTTACATTGTAGCTTTTGTAAAAAAAAACAAACAAGTAAACTACACATACCCTGTAAATGAAAGGAGACATTTCAAATGATTTACATTCAATATTTCATCATTTCAAGATTCATTTGATTTAAGGAAATTTCTTAATCTCTTACTCATGGGAATTTCACATTCTTGAAAGAAATAATAAAAAAAATCTACTAAAAACGGAAATTGTTAAATTAGTGTAGGATATTGTAGAAATACACACACACACACACACACACACTCACACAAGAAAAATTACCATACAAAAGCACAAATAAAGTTGTACACACTGTGTAAGATCCGTAGAGATTTGTCACATGTAACAGCAGGTAACAGGACAGGTATGAGAAGAAAAAAAAAAATTTAATTTAATTAAAGATTAAATTAAAATTAAGAAAATTAAATAAATACATTTTCGGTGACGTTTGAAGAAAGCTGTCATTAAAATCTTTCGGTGATAAAATCGCATTCCATATATTTTCAGAATTAATTTCTGAGGTTTTGAAGGTGGATTATAATTCTCTCTATATATCCTTGCCGGATAGATATAACCATAATATTTCTACATCCTGCAATGTATAAAGTAAAAGTGAACCTTACCTCCAGAGTGTAATTGAGGTGGGACATGAGGAAGGCCATGGCCACAGCACTACATCGACTTCTGGCTTGTGCAGAAACAACCAAGACGCGGGAACCTTTGCTGATGTTCTCAGCTGTAGACCAGAGAAGATAGGGAAGGCCAAAACAGTTGAGAACTTGTAAGTGTTTATAAAAAGTTCTATTGTACTTTATTTTATAATGAACCTTGAAGTAAGAGAGCCCAAAGCGCTGTACTTCACATCATTTTTATTGCATTATAGGTCATACATTTTCATTGAACATGGTTTTTCAGTTAAAATTTTCACTTTGGTAATATTTACTTGTAATTTTTTGTACCAATTGTTCTATTGTACTCCACTGAAATAGCAACATATCCAAAAAAAAAAAATATCTGTCAACATCTTCTCGTAGCAACTGGACTTGTTTTTATTGGATGACAGGTGAAATGTCTTCAAGGAAGGAAAAACAAGTCTTGTCGCAAAGAGAAGAATATTTTGACAAGAATGAATAGAAATGTTGTTTTTTCTTTTACCTGAGATTTCTGCAATTTTAAAGACCATGATCTGTTTCTTCTTTGATAAAGTGACCAAGTGATCCCAAGAATATCCAATCATAACAGCAGCCAACATGGACATTGAATTTATGCATAGTATCAAGGTTAAAAACTTACCAATAAAACTACAGGTATTTTCAAAAATTGAGTATAAATCAGACGTCCCCATGTTACACAGAGAAATGTTCAGGATGCTCTGGTTCTCATTTAAGGAACTGGAGAGATTAGAAAAACAGAATAAATGAAGGTTTAAATGTGAAAGATCAATTTAAAAGCCCAAGACTCAACAATATATGGATGTCTCATATCGATAATAATGTCTTACTGTAGCCTTTTACTCTCACAGATACTGACAATGGCACTGATCTTCAGGTTTTTGGTGACATCGGGGTCCATACCCTGGTTTAGGTCCCCCATGTAGAGCTGTCCTGCTAAAATCTCTACAGGATATGACCTGAGGTGTTCTAATTCCTGAGGAAAATAAAGATCACATGTATATCTGCTGACATACTCCTCTCAGTGGATTGAATACTCCAAAAAAATCCCCAAATTCTGTGGATTCAATTGGCATATTTTATAAACACCTGGTACTTTTAGTGTGCTTATTTTTTTTAATTAATATTTATTTATATTTATATTTATTTTATTTTGATTTATTTTTTTATTGTCTGAAAATAATATTTAGAAAATCATATTTAGAAATTGGTGAAAAATAGATTGTGCAACAAATGGCTGTCCAAAACAAACCAAGAAAAAGAAACAACAGAACAAGACAAGAGTTTTTTACCAATCAAGTTTTCTCAAAAAGTATTGCATATATATAGAGAAGCATAATTTTTAATTTCACTTATGGCATTCCTGACAAAGTTTCCTCTGGTTCTAAACATAACATAAACTTGAGACAACCAGACAGTTTAAATTCCTCCAGACTTCACCTAAAGGACAAATGTCACAGATTCTATCATGTTTTTCTTACCGTGATGGTGAAGAGAATTTTCTCTGTCCTTAAAAATGGATAAAGCGCTGAGAACTTCTGAAAACCTCCTTTCAGTATTTTGACTGGATACAGACTGACGACAGCGAGAACCATTGCGCATTTGACAGCTCTGCCTGAAATTAGAGAAATTATTATCCAGCTGGAATATAATAATACAGCTATGCCACTCCCTGTTCAGTTGTCTGTAATGGTAATCATAATAAATGTGAAGTAATGCCACACTGGAAAATTTTTGTGCTGTCCTTAATATTGTTATTATTGTCAACATTAATAATAATAACCATAATAATAATGTTATTATTATCAATAATAATAATAGTAATAATAATAATTAGAAGAATGATAATAATTATAATTTGGCCCTGGGATCAACGGCTGTACACTGCCTCTCACCCAATGATAAGTAATAAATAATGAATGAATGAATGAATGAATGAATGAATGAATGAATAATAATAATGATAATGATAATGATAATGATAATGATAATGATAATGATAATGATAATGATAAAAAGTGTCATGAGACAACAGTGTTGTGAATTGGCTCTAATTTGGTAAAATTTGACATCGCTTGATTTCCCTTCCTGAGCTGATGGTGGACCAGAATTTACTTGAAGCCGTCTACAAGGCATTGTCCGCGGCATCACTGAACACCTAAGTTATTACTTTGGCCATTGAGTGAAATAGAATTAAATGCCAAATTCAGTTTCATTAAATGGTCTCTAAATTTCTCACTGAGAACTTTCGAGTTCACTCAGCATTTTTTGTTGGGATTTCTTTTGTTAGTTAGTTTTCGTGACCAAATTTCCAGATTCTCTTACAAGTGAATGCAGCATTAGAGGATCACAGTGTTGGCGGTGTATATATTACTACATGATAAATAATACTTCATCTTCTAATTTCTTACTAACAGTAATATTTGCCCCCATTGTGCTATTTTCTGATGATTACCTTGGCCCTGTAAGCAACTGGAATCACTGTCATAAACCACAACATGCCTCATGGTGTCGATCTCCACAGCTTCCGGCAGCAAGAGCCCACCTCCTGAATCCTGGAATGTAGTCAAAACAAAAGTGGAGCAGTATGCTTAAGACACATAAAATTATATGAGAATTATTGTCATGAAAATATTTGTCTACGGCAAGTTACCAAAACACTGGGGGCTCATTTTTTATTATAAAACAAGTCATATATTATAGGTTAAGTTTTATCTTATGGATGAATGCCTTATTGTACCCCCTTGCAACCTTAAATCCTCAAGTGGACAATTAATGTTGAAATGTCCATTCCTCATGTTTCATGTTCCTTAACATTGACACAAAAGTGCAGAAGTTCTGTAAAGTAAAATAAACCTGTTTACCCCAAAAAAGCCACATTACTGTGGAGGAGGAGTTTGCATGTGCCAGTGATTCTGGGAGATATGTTGTCGGGGGCTTTATGCCCCTGGAAGGGTCAGGCAAACAGGTCCCAGGGGAGGACCAAGCAAAGCACGGCTGGTGGTTGGGCCTTTACCCATGGGGCTCGGCCTGGGCACAGCCCGAAGGATTGACATGGGTCCCTCTTCCCTCTTCCCATGGATTCACCATCCACAGGACGGGCCAAGGGGGTGCAGTGTGGCGGTCCAATCCTTGGCTGTAGAAGCTGGCTCTTGGGACATGGATTGCCACCTCTCTGGAGGGGAAGGAGCCTGAGCTGGAGCGCAAGGCTGAGAGATTCTGACTAGATATAGTCGGTCTCACCTTGACTCAGACCATGGGGTCTGAAACCAGGCCTCCCGAGAAAGGCTGGACTCTTTTTTACTCTGGAGTTGCTCCCGGTCAGCCATGGTACAGCCACATCCCAAGGGAGGCGGGGGACATTGAGTCCAAATGGGCCATGTTCTGTGCTTGCATTGTTGAGGTAGTAGATCGGAGCTGAGGTTGTCAGGCATTCAGCGCTTGTCGGGGTTGTGACCCTCGAACCCGCTGGTGGATCCCAGTGGTAAGGGATGCTGTCAAACTGAAGGAGGCTCAGGAGTCAGCTGACAGGTACTGGCAGGCCAAGCAGCATATGGCTGCAGTGGTTGCCAAGGCAAAAACTCGGGCATGGGGGGAGTTCGGGGAGACCATGGAGAGTGACTTCTGGTGGGCGTTAAGGAGATTCTGGTCCACCATACGATGGCTCAGGAAGTAAAGCAGTGCTCCTTCAACACTGTGTGCAGTGGGAGCGGGAAGCTGCTGACCTCAACTCATGATGTTGTAGATTGGTGGCAGGAATCCTCCCAAGACCTCCTTAACCCTGTTGAAACGCCTTCCAAGGAGGAAGCGGAGTTGGGGGACTCTGGAGCCAACACACCAATATCCGGGGCTGAAGTTGCTGAAGCAGTCAAGAAGCTCTTCAGTAGCAGGACCCTGGGGGTGGATGAGGTCCGCTCTGGGTTCCTCAAGGCTTTCTCATCAGCTCTTCAAAGTACTCTTTCCATCTTCCCATCACTCTTCTAGCATCTGTCAATACAGTTTCCCCTCTATCCTTAATCACCTGGACCTGCTGTACATCCTTTCCATCTCTATCTCTCTGTTGAGCCAACCTGTATAGATCATTCTTACCCTCCTTACTGTCCAACCAAGCATACAAGTCATCGTACGCCCTCCTTTGTTTTGCGTTTGCTAGCTCTATTGATATGATATGATATGATATGATATCATATCATATCATATGACCTCATATAATATCTCCCTGCATTTCTGTCTGTTCTCTTCAGTCACCTCAGTATCTCACTTCTTTGCTTTCTTTGCTTCTTTTCCTTTCTCAACTCCTCCCTGAAAGCCACACAACACTCCTCTCTTTTCAGCTTCCGTTTTGTCCTCTGCTCTGCCTTTGTCCTCTTGATCTTCCTCCTCACCAGAGTCATCCTACAAATCCACCATCCTATGGTGTCTGGCTATGCTCTCACCTACAACTACTTTGTAGTCACTGATCTCTTTCAGGTTACCTCATCTATACAAGATGTAGTCTACCTGTGTGCTCCTACCTCCACTCTTATAAGTCACCCTATGTTCCTGTCTTTTCTTGAAAAGAAGTATTTGCTACCAACATTTCCATCCTTTATACCAAATATGCCCAACACTTCTTCATCTCCTCTATTGCCTGCACCAACGTGTCCATTGAAGCCTGCACAAAGTACCACTCTCTCATCTCTGGGATATTCTGCATCGCTTCATCTAACTCATTCCAGAACTTCTTGTTCTCTTCTATTTCCAGTTTCAGACTCATAAGTCTATCAGACATTCTTTTTGCCTCCAGAACATTCCTCACAAACTCCTTCTCCAAGATAACTCATATTCCATTTCTCTTCCTGTCAGTACCATGATAGTGCAACTTAAAGCCTGCTTCTAAGCTTCTAGCCTTGCTAACTTCCCACCTGGTCTCCTGGACACAAAGTATATCCACCTTACTTCTCTGCATCATGTCGGCCAACTTTCAACCTTTTCCTCTCAATAGTCGCTTATTAATAATCTTTTGAACCAATGAAATGAAATAGGACAATTTCCCAAAGCACAACTGTTGATCTCTCATAGCACAGGGGTTGGAAATCTCTGCACTAAACCATTTTATTTGCTTGTGATCCAAATTTGATAGAAAAGATTTAAAATCCATTACATGATTATTTTTGAAAATTCCACATCTGGAACTGTTCAGGGAAATTCCCAATTGGTATTTGCTGATAGTGTTGTTTTCTTTGCCCACGGCTGAAGGGCAAAAGCTGCCAAAAAAAAACACAGGAAAGAAAAATGCCGAGAGACTTCAAGTGTTCTCAACCATAACCAGCAAATTGTGGAAACATAAATAAATAAAACAAACAAATAAATCAATACAATTAGATACAAAGCACTTTAAAAGTCCAAAAAATAAACTTCCTGTGAATGATGATAAGTCAATGTTGGTTATAAATTTGTATAAGAGTGATATTCTTATATGAGTTTCAGTGCTGTTTGGGATAAAGGCATGAATTCTAAGTTTTGCTGCCTGAAATAAAATATGATCATCACCTCATTGACATTTTTCGCTGTGACAATGTGGCTCACTCTGTAATCCTGAGTTGTACGAGCATCTGGAAACAAATACAAACAGGGATGGGGAGTTCATTTTCCTGCACAGTCTCTCTCTCTCTCTCTTTCACACACACACACACACACACACACACACACACACACACACACACACACACACACACACACATAAGAAAAAAAGCAGCGACATTTGCATAGCAATTGTGAACGTTTACAGTGATTACCAGCAATATATTACCGCCCTCCCCAAATAGGTAACAGATCTAAATAATTTAGATTAAAAAATTTAGATAAAAAATGTTTTTACTTATGAATTTAAAAAGTAATAAACTAAAATGTTTACTAATTTGCTAAAAAACACGTGGCTAAAAAAATCGTGTGAAAGTCATTTACTTTGCTCTTCATTTGTCCTGAAACCAAATGTAACAATTAAATGACGTCTTGGGATTCAGGAAACATTTATCAAATGTTCTAAACTAGGGTGAAATATAAATTTGTGAAAACGTCACATTTTCTTTGTTTTTCACAGGACCATGAGCATGTACTAATATTTAGTTGCGCTTCTGCCAATAAAAACATTGGGAGGAAAATCATAATAGAATTGCCTCCTATCAGCATGCCAGAGCATAAATATTGCATGAATGTTGCATTGCTGATGAATTTCAATTCAGAAATAGAAACTAGAGAGAAATAGAAACAAGACATTTGTTAAAGAGATTTCTTTTCAAATGAATAGCATGTTGAATAACCTATCAGAATTGGTGTCTTTATTTTGAGACATCATTTTGCTGCATAACTCGATTTTTTTAACCATACAAAAGAGATTTTCTTGAAATATATTGTAGTTTTAAGGTATCTTTAAGTAGTCTTTGAGTGCCATGTGAATATCTCAAGTTGGAGCGTGATCTTTATTGGAGATCCAAATATGGCCACCTTTTTTAAATGTTTACGTACAAATATCCAACAACATTTTATACGATATTCAAACAATGTGCAGAACTAATAACTGTAAACAAACAAAATCATTTCCCTCACAATAAATGCAGAAAGTCTAAGTGAATCTGATAGTCTAAGTGAATCTGAATATCATGTGTCAACATATTTGAACAGGATGTTATATTTTCTACCAGCACACCTCAGAAAACCACAGATCACTTAAAGGATGAATGAGCAGGAGGAAATTTCTCACCCATTAAACACAGGAAGTTGGTCTCTGCCAGGCGGGAAACACACCTGTGCTGGTTGAGGAGGTTGTAGAGCTGCTGAGACTCACATATCTCCAACCTCTCCATCACACAAACAACACAAAACACACAATATCAGCAAGGTGAACACTCGTCTTCTTACAGAACTGCTGCTGTTTGTATTGTTACTAGGCAACCTGATGTGTGTTCCTTCTTGGTGTTCAGTAGCGACAGCTCATAGCACACAGTAACATCAACAACTGTGTGCCTCATCTTTGTGACATCACAGCGTCCCCTCCCTTCCCCCTTCGATGGGACAATGTTTTTGCCCTTGCAGAAATTTGAAACTTTTTCAGTTTTTTTTTATTTCAAAAATGTCAAAAAATGTATACATATTAAAGGCTTTCCCATTTTTTTTTTCTTAATTTACTCCATTCTCTTGCGGTGGAAAGAATTGAATATATTTTATATGTCCTCTGATAGGAAACATGCATAAAAGAACATAGATTAAAATTGAGGTATTTCTAGGTTTGATTAGCTTTTTTTTGTGACATCTCCTTTAAAATTAAAATTCTTCAGTATTTATTTATTCTTTGTGTGACATTTAAAATGGGCTATCTGTGAATATCTTAATACCACTTCTAATCCAATCCAATTTCTGCAATTACATTTAATGGAAAACAGAAGTAAAATAAAAAAGAAAATTGTTTATAAAGAATTTTCATGCTCTTGCAAACTGAGCAGCATTCATCTTCAACAATTCAAGGCAAACTTGTGATAGGCAGGCGGTATTTATTATCAGTTCGGTTTCAAGTAACGGTTTCACTTTTGTTTTTATTTTTTAAATCATTTTAATTGAATGAATTTATTGAGACACTACACCAAATGAGGAACTGTTGTCAAATTACCATCTAAAAAGACAAAACCAACCAACCAAAGCACAATGAACATATTAAAAATAAGAGTTCAGAAAAATTGTGTACCATAAATATACACTAGAATATCTTTTTTGTATTTGTGTTTTGAATTATGCTGAAGAGTTTAATAGATAGTTTGAAAAAAAAATCCTTACATTAACAACAAAATCATGTTCCAGCAGAGCAAAGCTACTTCCAATTCAAGAAATGCACCAAATTGCCAATTTTTGCTGGTCAAGATTTAGAAATAAATAATAAGCAGAAAAGACCAAAAAAAAAAAAAAAACAATTACAATCACATCAAATTGAGAAATTCGGTGAGTCCTTGCCTTTTTCTTGCAACAACACTGCTAAACACACGCACAATAGGACACACACAATTTATTCCTGCCCGTTTTGTGGAACAACATGTTCCCAGCGGCTGAATAATCACTGTGTCTTTGTTTCCCTACGTCAGAATTCATGCTGCTTGTCCAGCAGCAAGACGTCTCTTGAGACTGAATATGAAGTCAAACAGCAAAGTAATTTCCTGGATTTTAATTCTCATGTCTCTGCGTCCCTTCGCTCCAGGTATGTCACTTTTTCCTCTGCTGGACTCTGCTTTAACCCTGAGATGTTTTCACCACTACAAGAAAGAACTGTAGAACCTCCTTAATTCTTGTTTTTATTTTGCAAATAGACAAAACTTAAACTTTAATTATTTCTGCAGCCATTAGAAGTAACTTTGTGTTTACAATCTGCAGGTTGATTGACGATATTGTCCTTGTTACACCAATATAACACCAATATAACAATTTATTGCATGGCGGCAGTGTTTGTGTATTTGTTTTACAGCAGGGTTATACTCTAAACCCTTCTTGTTTTGAACCCCTGAGCTGACTCTCAAAGAGACTCGGGCCCTCATTTGAGCATTGCCATCTTTTTTAGGAAGATGTTGATTTAAGCATAACAATAAGGTCACTGATTTGACATTTAGATACCTTTTTCAAAGGTAATTTATTTAATTATTCATATATATTTATAGGCTATATTCCCCCAGCAAATGTATCAGCTATCATTGAAAAAGGTGAATATCATGAATATATATGTGAAAAAATATTGGCCAGAAATTGCCAGGAATTTTGTGACAAATAACCTTGAATTTTCCCAAAACTGCTGAGAGTTATAAATTCCAAAGACCAAAGGAATTGCAGCTCTAGTTTTGTATAAACTGCTAATGTGTTTGTTTTTGCTTGCAATTTATTCAATTTCTGTTTGTATAATCGTAATAAACTTTACTGTTGAATTTTTTCATTTCAACATTTGTGAAAAATAGCTTAAATGAACTAAAAAAATATATAAAACAGGTGAATAAAGTGCCTTAATATCAGCTAGAAAATTACCCATAAAACCCCAAACCGAGACTAAAAGTGATAATAAACACAAACAGAAGACTTGCTGAGAAGAAAATCTCACTATTCATTAAAAGTAACATCACTGATGCCTGCCTCATATCTTGTGTTTAAATAATTTAACAAGCATTAGAAGCTGGTCAAAATATAGTAATTCTGATTTAGATGAACCTCCAGAGATTGACCAACCTAAAAGTGTAATTTCATAGTCAACAAAAGTACCTGAAATTATGCTGAATCAATCAACTAACTGAAATACATCATGTTTTATCTTCCTTAATCTGATTTTTTTTCTGAAAATCAAACATTATAGGCTTGACAGAGAGGAATATTAATTAGCATGCATTTTTGTGTAGCTCTTTGTCAGAAATACTGGTACATACAAGCCGTACCAGAACCAAAGTAGCGTTCAGCTGCATCCCCTCTATTGTTGTGTTGAGTCACTGAGCTGCTCTGTTCCAGGGAATCCGCCATGGCATCCGGCTCCCTCCCTCTTTAATGAGTTGCCAACATGAATAATTTCTCCAGTCATGACTTTTGTTGCCTCACGCAGGCCGTCTCAAATATCTATTTTCACCCTCAGCACAAACATTCTCTAATTTAACAGAAATATGGTGTTGTCGTTACAGATTTTCTTCTCAAAATATATACAGTATACTTCTTAAAAAAGGATAAGAGAAGAGAAAATTGATCCTCAAATCAAAACATATTAGCATCACTGCAGTGGTTTCAGATAAACTTTGTTCCTACAATTACAAATAAATCCATTGAGCAATGTAATGAGATTTTACATCATCAATGGTTTATTACTGTGTAACCGGTAATTAAAGTCTCAACTTTAACACACTACACTCTCAAAATGTTAGAGGATGAGTAACTTCTCGTATCTGAATTAAAAATCAGAAAATGATATGAAATCCGTTGTGATATTTCTAACTTTGAAATAAAAAAAAAAAATAGGTTATTGTGATTCATATGGGCTCTTATACAAAACATAACAGGCTGAAGAGGTAAAGCAATCACATGTTATTAACCATTTAATGTCTGCACTAAGAAACCCGACTAACAGAGTCTATTAATTTAATAACTGAGTCTGACCTAGTTTTAACCACTTGAATATTCGAATAGGTGCTTTATCGTGACAGAAGCAGAGCCACCCCTCTTTGTTTCTCTACAGACAAGGTTCAAGCGGTGAATGTGACCCTTCCCAATGTTCTGATCAGGGGGTCAGTTGGCGGGGAGGCACTTCTGTCCGTTTGCTACGTCAGTTTCAGCCTTGACACGCCTGTCATTAAGTGGCAGCTGCAAAGGGAAAAGTCTGTCACTGTCGTCCAGTCAATTGGAACTGAGATCATTGGAAGCTTGAGGCCCGAGTATCGTGACCGGATTCTGGTGTTTCAGAACGGGACTCTGTTACTTCACAACCTCCGGCTCTCCGATGAAGGAGTGTATGATGTGACAGTTTCCATCACAGATGACACTTTCACAGGGGAGGGCAGCATCATGCTTACAGTGGACGGTGAGACACATTTCTATGCTTTTTGAATGCATCATGATAAAGTTATCATCTGTAACCAACACCAGGGGTGTCGCTGTGACGTGGAAATGTGGGTTTATTATTTGCGCTCTATAAGGAATTGAAAATGAAACTCCTAAATTTAGCCTTGCATCTCCAGTGTGATATTTTCTCTTGTTTTTTTGTCGACATGACTTGCTAGACCTGTAATCGGTCTGAGATGGATACAGAACAAGCAAAATTAAGGGACTGAAAAATGTAAACAGATGAAAACTCAATTGGAAGCCTAGGAAATAAATCTCTCCTCTCAGGGAAAGATTCATTTTTGTTGTTTTTCATTTTTTTTGGAATATAAACCACACAGGTGATTTCTTATCACTTCGTGTGGCTGATTTTGAGAGATAAGTCATTGTGATGGGTTGCCTGGTAAAGCTGTTCAAACTCAATCTGATCTGAAAATTGAAGAGGAAGCGGCTGAAATTTGTTTTTCGAGCTTTACAAACTGTATAATGCATTTATTATTCCACTTGGGGTGTCAACTGATGGCTACCTGGTTGTCATAGCCTTTCTGACAGGGGGGGAAACAAATAGGTAAACATGTCTGAAAACAAAGTAAAGATGATGTAACCATGTCACGTTATGCTCAAGTTATGACAACAGAAATATTATAATTTAATATATCGAATTTTTATACAAACAAATACTGATATCAAATAGAATATCAAGCTCATATATTTTTTTTTCCTCCAGAACAAGTATCAAAGCCTCAGATCCATATAGATACATCATCAGTGCTTGAGCGCAGTGAAAACATTATTCTAAACTGTACTCACGACAACGGAACCAGGACCTCGTACAAGTGGTTTAAAGGTGGAAAACCGATAACCAACGAGACCAGGTTTGTGCTGTCCCCTGACCAGAAGTTGTTGACCATCCCCCGTGTGATGATGGCGGACGACGACTTCTACAGCTGCGCGGTTGAGAATTCAGTTGGCAACATGTCAAGTCTGCCCATCCGACTGAGCGTTTACAGTGAGTGTCTATATATTTCATGTCTTAAGTTATTTTGGATTATTAGGACAACATTCAATATAAAAAAGGTGACCGCTGCTAATCAACATTTGTTTTTTTTTCAATCTTATTATACATCTTTATCATACTCATTAAGGGTGCCAAGAGAGGAACTCTGGTATTGTATGAGGAAATCTGAAGTGGCAGAGAAGTATGTTAGACTGGTGCAAGACATGTATGCTAGCTGTGAGACAGCAGTGCTGTGTGCTGTAGGGGTAACAGAGAAGTTCAAGATGAGGTTCAACAGGAATTTCCATGGACCATGATGTTTGCAGATGACATTGTGATCTGTAGTGATAGCAGAGAACAGGTAATGGAAAATCTAGAGAGGTTGAAGTATGCACTGGAAAGGAGAGTAATGAAAGTTTGTCGCAGAAAGACGGACAGTCATGTACAGAAGGGGGATAGTGAATATATTGGTAGATGGATGCTGGAATTGGAGCTGCCAGGCAGGAAGTCTTGAGGAAGACCAAAGAGAAGATTTATGGACATAGTGAGAGAAGATATGAAGGTAGTTGGTGTGAGAGAGGAGGATACAGAGAATAGGGTTAGATGGAGAAGGTTGATTTGCAGTGGTGACCCCTGAAGGGAAAAGCTGAAAGAAGAAGAAGAAGAAGAAGAAGAAGAAGAAGAAGAAGAAGAAGAAGAAGAAGAAGAAGAAGAAGAAGAAGAAGAAGATGCTCATATTCATTAATAATTAGTTGCACTGCTAAATATGTCAGCTTTTGTCTAAACACCATCTAAATCGACCTTTATGATATCATGCATGGAACACTGATAGGTATAGGGAAAATCCAGGATGAAATATACAGGTAACTGTCCTTGAAATGGCTACTTCCCCTTGTTTGCACAAAGGATTCAAAATGTAATGTCTTGATAAATTAACGTGGTTAAAGAAATGTTTTAAAAAAAAAAGAAAAAATGACTAAAAACAAAGTAGAAAGTCAGCAATATAGGTCTACTTATGATGATATATACTGTAAAATAATGCCCATTACATTAACATAAGATATAATGAGAACAAAGTTGAGGATGCAGACCACAGCAGGTGGTCTTTCTTTATTTCTCTATCCCAAAAAGAGTTTTGTAAATTTCAACACCTTAACACTAATACTCAATTAAATGATCAACAAGGGTGATTCGTCCCCCTTTTTTTTGCAGTGATATTTGGGATAGTCTCAAACACCACTGAAATTCTCTATGCAAATAACATGTGAATGACAAATAGCTCACTTTAATTTATTAAATATATGTAAGACAGTCTTTTAAGATTTTACCCATTATTTAGGGCTTAATAGTCAATGTCACCCACTTCTGTAAACTCTACATGTGGGAAGAGCAATAAATGAATAAACAAACAAATTAATAAATAAAAACAACAACAAATAAGGAAAAAAAACAGTGCAGGGATTTGTGTTTCTGAGATCCTTTTCTTCAACAGGGTATTGGTTTTGATGCAATTGCATCAGTCAACAAAAGGATTATTGTCCAGAGAGCAAAACCGAGGCAGCAGTGGGACTGAACAAACAGTTCTCACAGCTGGATCTCAGACCAGACCATAAACAGTTTCCAGTCCCACTGGTGAACGCCAACAATGGTGGAAGAACAATCCTTGCCATGAAGAGCAGCACAGCATATTCCCCGGGCCAAAAAGACATTCTCTAGCTTGCCTGTCATGGAATTCCGTTGAAGCCTTTGCACGGGCACGCTAACAACACAATCTTGCACAAAACACTTGTTCTACACAAATATAATACATCAAAAGTGCTGATGTATTATTGTATTGTACTGTTGTACAATCTACAAAGTATTGTCGTGTAATCAATACAATATTGTACAAAGTACTGTTGTACAAAGTATTGTACAATCTATTGTATTGTACTACTGTATTATAGTATTATTGTACTTTACAGGACTGTCTCAGAAAATTAAAATATTGTGATAAAGTTCTTTATCTTCTGTAATGCAAAAAAAAATATATATATTACTTTTTCATAATATTCTAATATTTTGAGATAGGATTTTTGAGTTTTCTTAAGATGTAAGCCATAATCAGCAATATTAAAATAATAAAAGGCTTGCAATATTTCAGTTGATTTGTAATGAATCCAGAATGTATGACATTTTTGTTTTTGGAATTGCATTACAGAAGATAAAGAACTTCATCACAATATTCTAATTTTCTGGGACAGTCCTGTATGTATAACAGAAATATATATTATAACTGTTGCTTTCATATAGAAATGCATACTTGTGATGAAATGACCTTCATTTCTTAGACTTGTCAAATACAATTCCCTTCAAATTTTCCCTTCCCCACTGGCTAACTCTTCTTGCCCAGCTGAATTTCCTTAGTTACCATAGTTACCAAAATAAACTATAACTGTTTTATCTCAAAATACTTGCAACAGGAAGAAGCTCCCTCTACATCATCCTCTCCACTGGAGGCATCTTCATCCTCATCACCTTGGTAACAGTGTGTGCTTGCTGGACGCCCACTAAGAAGTGAGAGCTAAAAGAAATAGGAAAAATTGTAGAAATCGAACAACAAAATGATGAACACTAATTCTAAATATTCCCCGTCAGGCCAAAACATTTGAAGAGGCAGCCCCTCGTGAAGATATATGACGCTCACTCACCCACCGGTCAGTCAGGTATAAAGATATTTTCATGCGACAAGACAACCTTTGGATAAACTCTGAAACTGCAAAGATACATTTGAGAAAAAGAAAAGGAACTATTGAAAAGATGAAAGTTTTTCATGTTTTTCCACAGATGGGATTCTGAAAACAGATGAGAAGCGAAAGAACGCAGTGACGTCGCTTTACATCCTTCAACAAAAAGTATCATTCATTCATTCTCATACATATCTGGGCATTATTGGTCACAGACAAAATCACAAGATTGTGGTCACAATTTAAGCCAGAAGGGTGAAAATCATCTATTGCGAGATTAAAAGTGGAAATCTAATTAGAAGAAAGCGATACCGTTTCAAGAAAACAAGACATAGAATTATTGAAATAAAATTGTAGTTAATAAGTAAAAAGTCAGAAACTTTCAGAAGGCAGTATTTTTCAAAAACGTTCTTGATGATGTAAGACGTAAAACCTCAAGATCAAAATTGATAGAATTATAGTATAGTATTTATAGTATTATAAGTAATAATAATAGTAGTGATGGTTGTTACAGTAGTTTGAGTGAGACAAAGCCATTTGAAGGACTGTGACCTTTTATACAAATTTAAATTAAATGTGAAGTTTTATTATATGTATATATATATATATCATTTGACTTTTGCAGTCAATAACATGCAAGATTAAAAGTGGAATTCTAATTAGAAGAATAATATACCATTTCAAGAAAACAAGACATTGAATTATTAAAATAAAATAAGAAAAAAAGTCAGAGCCCCTCAGGAAAAGGCAGTAATTTTCCAAAACGTTCTTGATGATATAAAAAAAAACAATGTAAAACCTTGAGATCAAAATTGATATTTTCTGATATTTAAAGAGAATAAAATCGAGGATTATCAAGGACGTAATGAGAGACGCTGATATCTCAAGAAAATAGGCGCTATCACATAGAAATGATGCATTTTTTCTCAATAAACTGACAATTTGATCAAATTAATTAATTAATCAAATCAGAAATTGATGAATAAATTCATTCATTACAATTTTTCAATTCTTTTATACTTTTTTTTTAATCTAAATGAATGTTAAAAATGAGGTTTTATGTGGGCTGTTTTACAGAGTCCCTCTGATTCATCAAGCAACAGCCCTCGCTCTTGTTCTGAAGCCCGCGATCCCCAATATTACGCCAGGGCCCCGCATTACAACGACACCCTGACCCGGTTGACTGGCCATCCCGCCTACTCCTCCAACCGCTGCACCTGAAGGATCCAGAATCATCCGACCCTACTTCCCGTCAGGGTTTTACAACAATAATAGTTCATCCACATAACGTTACGAGTGGTTGAAACAAACAGTACCTGTTAGGTCAGGAAAAGTCCAATATCATCATTGACGTCCCGTGTTTTGAAACTCCTTGTTGCTTATTGGACGGAGGAATAAATGTGCAACAAACTCAGCATCCAGGAGAGACAGGTTAAGATGATATTTTCATTTTTCTCCCTCCTGTTAAGTAAGAAAGTGGTTTACTAAAGTATATGTTGATCTGCATTTCTCATTGTGGTTTTGTTTCTCAATGAGAGATGACACTGAGCGGGAGTTGAATATTCATGTATTGTTACGATCTATTATAGCGTTACATGGAATTAACATCAGGTCCTTCCAGCTGCACACATACGGAGAGGTGAGATCTATTTTATCAAGATATCTCTCCACATCGGA
Source organism: Fistularia commersonii (assembly GCF_037954325.1). Lineage (NCBI taxonomy): Eukaryota > Metazoa > Chordata > Actinopteri > Syngnathiformes > Fistulariidae > Fistularia > Fistularia commersonii. The sequence goes on along the minus strand of NC_141298.1, from coordinate 7,092,968 downwards.
TGGAGAATCAAAAAGAATGTGGAATCTGTTGCAGAAGTACCATAAATTACCTTAAAGTGTCATTATGAGGAATGTTTCTGCGGTAGTACAACTTAGGGTCATACTCCATTAATCTCATAGCTCCTGTATTTGTTTTTTTCAAAACAGGCAAAGACCCATTTTATCTTAATATCAAGATGCATGGAAATGCAAGTTTGGTTTTCATTTGTAATCCTGGAGAATAAACTAATATGGGTAAAATGTTGTGCCATCGGCAACATTAGACACTGGAAATAAAGAAAGACACCTTACAGTGTAAATATGCAAAAAACTCTGGGCTTTGTAGGTACAAATACAGTGTTGTTATGACTTTGCTGGTGGGGAACAATACCTACATTGGTGTCAAAATCTAAATTAACACTTATCTAAAAATATCTTTAAAAATACGTGTTTTTTTGTGGTTTTTGATATTGACCCCAAAAAATCTTTCCAATACGTCTTTGTAAGGCCTTAACTGTTGAATTCTTGAACCAGCGGAGGCCACTGACAGTTTTGTTGTATAAAAAAGGCCCAAAAAATGTTATTATTAATGTGATCAAAAAGCTATGTCGTATTTTATGTCTGTGATTTACAAAACTATAAGAAATAGAAATAGTAGTGATGGTTGTTGCAGTAGTTTGAGTGAGACAAAGCCATTTGAAGGACTGTGACATTTTATACAAATTCAAATAAAATGTGAAGTTTTATCATACATATATATATATATATATATATATATACTATCTGACTTTTGCTGTCAAATAACATCAGTTTACGTCAGGATTTATTAAGTCAACGTGATGGGATAATCAGATGTAATATCTGTTTTAAACACCCAGATTAATACACACACACACACACACACATTGATTAGATGATAGTAAATGCACTGACATTGAGCAGGTCAGTGATATTTTATAACTTTTATACATGTTTTTATCAAATTAATCTGACCAGCGGGCATGGGATATCCTTTCTGTCAGACAAATTATAACAGTTTTCACATTTTAAAATGCTTTTAATCAATGTTTTGCATGTGATAAATGATCTTTTAGAGCTTGAAATCCCAGTTTTTTTCTCTTTACCGAATTCTGACCACAAATTTAATTTCAACCAGGAGTGATTTGCTGTCTCTCGGATAAAGAGTGGAATTTCTTAAGTCCAAAATGAATGATCATAAACTTTTAAGTGGACACAACATGCTTTATTTGATCATTTAACAGCACAGCCTGTGGAGTCAGTGCAAGCAGGTCAAAAATACTGGGATAAAACCTGTTTGATTGAATATTCAGGCAGTGTGGAAATGATGATTCGAAGACTCGGTAAACACGTACCTTCTGCAACGCAGATTGTTGCAGAGGCCTAAAGAAGCAGCTGGTTGACATGGAAAACCGGAAAGTGGTCGCTGTCAGATATGTTTAACAAATACAAATTTTAGTTGGAATCTTGTATCAAACAAGAGCAAACTTCATCCATGCAGCAGATTTCAAAGGAATAACTTGTGGATTTTGAGGACGTTTTTCAGATATGGTTTTTTTTTGCCACGTTATGAACACAAAAAAAAACAATAAATAAAAGAATCATGTATAGACCATATATTAACCAAGAAAGCCTGATTTACTAAGAAACAAAAGGCAAAGGGGAGAAAATTAAATAGCAGGAAACCACAAACTCAAAGCTGAAAGGGTGATATCAGTGCATAGAGAGAAAATTCTCCCATTTTCCCTGGAATTTTAATAGTGTCAGTTAATTCTCTTAATATCAACATTTTGGCAGGTCAGTGGCTCTGGAGATTAGAAAACCAAAAGCTCGCGTCCTATATCTCATATAATTACTTGGGACTTTTTAATACAAACTGGCACTGCAAATCCAATGCAAGTAGAAAATATTTGTTACATTCTGTGAATGTTACTAAGTAAATATTATGTACTTCAGGACCATATAGTACATAAACAACAATATTAACTGGATTGAGGTGTAGCTATGGTGGATGTTGAACACATAAGATGTCATTGTGAAGACATTTAACGCAACATTTTAATTTGTGTTGAACAACTGAACCTGGAGGGGAGTAGTTGTTGAATGTTTTCTAAAGATTAAGTTTTAACTTTATGACCAAACTGTATAATTTCAAGATAAATATGATTGTCAGGTCTAGTACAGCTGCATTACATTTAAACAAGTTAGTTGTAAATAACCGTTATACTGCACATTAATATTTTCATTCAGTGTTTGTTCCTGTCAAGATGTATTATATTTACATCTTTTAACATTTCTCAATGTGAGCGTTTTCTGGATAATTTAGCAACACTTTACCGATACAGCTATAAGTTGTTTTTTTTTTTTCTTCTTACATTCGGAAAATGTCATTTTTGTCCTCAGCGTGTATTTCACTTCAGGTGTAGTGTCACACACACACACTTCAGGCGGTACAGCTGGACTTTACAATTGTTGCCGTTCGTTGCTTGATGTTAACATTTTAACAAAATATAATAACGTACGAACAACCTGTTATTTCAGGACTTTTCGAGCACTTAGATGGCCCTTTCTGTCCTGTTTTCATGAAACTGCACCAATTTTTCAAGTGCTTAGGACATGAAATCCACCCTAGAGGACTAACTTTTTGATCGCATGCACACAATGATACATGCAGTTATGTTTAGTGATTTAAAAAGCATGCATATAATTTTTCTGTTCAGGCTTGACACTGCCAAAATGTGTTTCTGTCCCATTTTGCACAATTTAAGAAAAAATATATAATGTCATATAATGTGGTTGGTCAATTAATACAGTTAAACAACCTTGATATATTTTTCTTCAAGATTTAGAGCATTTAAAGTCAAGAGTAAACCTGTTTTTATAGCCTCATTGCGTAAATGTTGGTTTTTCAGTTAATTCCCCAGAATCACTGTCAATCAGTCACAATGAGAATCTGCGGTGCCTATATGAAAATTTAAAACCAGATGGAAACAAAAATGTTAAAAAGATAAAGAAATTCTATTTTTGTAATCATGTCTGTTTTGTAAGAGTTTTAGAAAAAAAGATAAAGTGATAAGATACCTTCAATTTAAATGTGCAAAGTTTCAAATGAAAAAAAGGTCCTGTTAAAATCTCAGAATAATTCTAAATTGACATAAAGGGAAGAAATTTACAGTTTTGATTTTTTTGTTTTGTTTTTGTAAAGTACAAGAGTCAATTTATTGGGGAGATGAGGTCACTACAAAAGCCAAATGCCTGAAGAGTTTTACTTAACTTTTGTCAGGATATTCCAACATTATGTTAGTCAAATTAAAGTTTTGTCCCAAATTCAATTTAAGTTTAAATTTGGTTTATGGGCCCACTTCAGTGGTCACTCAAGTTTTTAAGACTTCCGAATGTTTCCTTAATCCTCTGTTGAACAACATGGTGTCCTTTGATTGGAGTGAATTGAATAATCATGTTGGATCAGCTATCAATATATCAATTTCTTTCTTTTCTCTAATTTCTTTTCTTCTCAATATTATACGTTCTGAATATAAGATGCATGTGATTCATACACACACATATTCATGCATGGGTACAGTATGTGTATGTTTATGTGTATGTATGCACACTTACACACAGTTAATAATAATAATAATAATGATAATAATAATAATAATAATAATGTAGACATTCTGCGACAATTAAACATATATTTTATCACAAGTAAAATTTCAGCTGGATTCAGGTTGTTTAAATTAATAATTTTGCCCTGAAAAATAGGGCCATAACAGTATACACTTGCGCTCGCTCACGCACGCACGCACACACGCACACACGCACGCACACACACACGCACACACATCGTGGACAAGTCTCAGGTCAAAGCCAGGCAGTGAAGGTTTCTCCATTTCCACAAAAGCTAATCCAGAATCCCAACCTGCTGAACAACATAATAGCTGAGCAAAATAGAAGGATAGAAGGACATTTGGGATAAACTGGAAACATGCAGGCAGGTCCTTAATATTTCACTCTTTGAATGACTAACAAATGACAGAATGTTCATATTTCAAATTATCTTTGTGTACAGAAGGGTGTAGCGGAATGTTATGTTGAAATTGGTATACAGTGTCGAGGGTTACAGTGTTAAAACTAGTGATTTCAGTCCAGCTGGGATTTGAATGGTGGATTCATATTGCCGTTTGCTGAATCAGAAAACATTCATATACAGCAGTAAAAGCAGTTTGCTGACAACTATACTATTTTACTATTTTAACAAAAAAATGATATCTTTTGGAACTGATTCTTATTTTGGATTTCAACTTATTGGACAGAGGAGACAACTAAAGACGTTGCCTTCAACTTTACCATAGATGTTTCACTATTTCAGGGCTAAAATATTCAATTGATAAACAAACAAAAAAAAAAATCTGAATTATCCTTATCAATTCAACAAATTTCAATTGATTTTTAATTTAAATTTCAAATTTCAAACCACATTGCAGAAACAAAAGCACCCAATTACCCAGTATTTATGTCAAAGTTCCTTGATTTACGGAATATGAAACAATTAATACATCAAATTAATAAAACAGATGTATTGCAAAGGTGAAGTTTTATTTGAAGCACATACTGCTAAATTAGGAAGGGTGGAGTTTTTTTTTATCAGGATATAACATTTACTAAATAATGCATGGAATTCAGTATATTTATCAAATAGTCCATTTCATGCATCATTTTGTTGAAAAAAGTAAATACATATGCCATTTTTTGGTTTGAAAAATTTACATTTCTTACTTTAATGTCTTCATTTTATTGTATTTTTTCCTGTATGTTTTCAAAGCTCAAACATCACTATTTTCTTCATGTTTTTCATGTTTCACATACTAACTTCTAATAGTTTATATTATGAATCTTGTTTTTGCAGCATTGCTGTATTTAAAGTTATTGCTGAGTTAATATCATTACCATCTCTGATAGTACTTCATGTGAGTATTTGATTTGGTAAATGTATACTTCTATGGTAAGGATTTCCAGTGTGATGCTCTTCTTAGGAGGTATTTTGTTTTTACAGCGTAAAATTAACTTTTTTTAATTTATCTATGTGTTTCAATGTATTTTTATTTTACTGTTATAAAGCTAAACTTCTTCGAAGACTTTAAGAGAAGGTATAGCTTTTACTAATTTCACTAAATCAGACTAAGCCCATCACAAACTGCTTTATATCCCTCTAAAAGTTGAGATCTGGATTGTAGTAGGATTTGGAGTATGTGTGTGTGTGTGTGTGTGTGTGTGTATGTGTGTGTGTGTGTGTGTGTGTGTGTGTGTGCCTGCATCATGCACCTCTCTCATGTGCATCATCATGTAACGCACAATGTCTTTTTATGAGGCTCCATGTCTCCCCCATCCTGCCTCCATAGAGCAGTTCAGCTTGCTGAACCCAGGAAGTGTGACTCGTCCCAGGTTGTAAATGTCACGGTCGGGCCCCTGGTTCATGCGCTTGACCAGGTTCTTCTCGTACATCAGTGGATGGTAGGCGCCTAGTGTGCAGGCGGCGTCGAAAAACCGTTGGTAGTAATGGCAGAGCTCCGTCTTCCTCCGTGATGGCAGAAACTCGTACACGTGAACCACCTCGCACAGTGACATCATCAGAACCGTTCCTGTACAGGAAGTCAGGTCTCAATACTCATCCTGAGGAGAAGTTTAATTTTACAACGGCATTGTACTAATCACACTTAGCCCCCAACACCCCCCCGAAAAAAAAAAAAAAAAAAAACATGAAATGAATGTATGTATGTATATGGTTCTGAGATGGCTATTTGGTTGAGAGGTCACTTCTGACATCTTCGGTGACTGAATTGCACTTTTTGTAAGTCGCTTTGTAACTGTAATGCAATGTAATGTTAGAATTTCACAATTAAGATGACTGGGAGGTAAATAAAAAGGTAGTTATAAAAAAAAAAAAAAAATTCCAAAATGAATCAATAAATATTCAGATTTTTTTGAGCATCATTTACTGTAAGTAAATAAGGGAATGAACTTGAAAATTAGAATATTGTGATGAAGTTTTTTATCTTCAGTTATGCAATTACAAAAACAAAAATGTCATACATTCTGGATTCATCACAAATTAACTGACATATTGCAAGCCTTTTATTATTTCAATATTGTTAATTATGGCTTACATCTTAAGAAAACTGAAAAATCCTTTCTCAAAATATTAGAATATCATGAAATAGTACTTTTTGTTTTTCTAATTGCATTACAGAACTTTATTACTATATTCTAATTTTCGGAGACAGCCCTGTATAGATTTTTTTGAGCATCATTTACTGTCAGTAAATAAGGAAATGAACTTGAATATATTTGTACCACTGAAAGGGTCATGGGAGGATTAAGAGTCTCTTTTTGAAACTCCTTACCTGAAAACCTTTTTCTTCAGTACGTCGCGGATCTCTATAAATCAATAACGCTTTGAACGCCAAAATCATCAAGGAGTAATTGGTTTGTTTCATACCCAGGAGGCCAGATGAGGGGGGGTTCTTCTGGATGGGCTCTTGCATGTTGTCTTGTATTCGCTGCCAAAGCTGCCACTCAAAGCGAGGGTGCAGGATATAGAACGGCTGCAGGGGATGGAGCCTCCGGTATCTTTGGTACTGGGTAAAGATGGGGTAGTCGGTCCTGTTAAACCACTGGGGAGAAGAACAGGAGGAAGCCGGGGGGGGGGTGGTATTAGAGTTTAATGGCATGTCTCATTTATGTCATTTGTATATTTAAAAAAGTCTTTTCTACATTTCAAAATAATTTGGTAAGGAAATAGCACTGTACCTTATTGAATACTTTGTCTATTTGTAATATTTTGTGCTGAAATTGGTTCTCCTGATTTGCGCTCATGTGTTTGAACTGATGTTGTCGTAGTTCAATTCTTGGTATCAGGATTTCAGTGTTTCCCCATTTTTTTTAAGGAAATGTCACAATACATTTTAGGTCATTTTTAAGCGATTTAAAGAAAATTTCTTGTTTATTTCAGATGATTCTTGTTCATTTTGAACAAAGACTTTTTCTGTGTGTTTTGTTATACATTTTCAAGTAATAGCTTCTTAATTTACAGCTATTTCTGTTAGCAGCAGGGTGGCTCTTTACATGCAAATTCTGGAGAAAAAATGTGCTCCTATCTGGAAATTTGGGTAAGGATCAGCATTAGAGGCTGCAAATATGCAAATTGCAGCAAGTAAAAGTTACCTGAGTGAGGTCAGCGGAAAAAGGGGCAGGGTCCCACGCCACCAAAATACCCGAACTGTATAGAGAGCTGGACAAGAAACGATGGTCGTCAGATGCCATCACCTGAAAATCAAGTACAGATTCTCTTTATTGACATCAAACTGAAAATCTTGACCCAATGTTGGGGAGTCCCAAAATACAAACATTAAAAACTGGGTGTAAGTGAAATGATCAGACCCTGTGGAGAATATCTTTATTGTTTGATGTATGAAATATTGAATAGTTTGTATTTATCAATCTTTATTGAAATTAGATACTCTATCTATAAATAAGTGTTTGTGTCCGACTGAAATCCTGCTTACTATTTCCACAAAAAAAAAAAAAAAAAAAAAGGTTGCTATCCATGTTTTCGGGTTTTTAAAGTCTGTTTGTATCATTTTGCTACGATGTATTTATTTTTCTTTTAAAGTTAAATTGTTGGATGGTTTTAACCAATATAGTAAATTAAGTGTGATTTTATGTGCGCTTGGTTATATTATTTAGTTTGAGGTCACATTGTACTAAGAGAGTCTAAAAAATGGCTACAGCTTGTCCTATTTAATGGAGATTAGGTCCGTTTCAAGAATTTTGGAGGATTGTGTGTGTGTGCACATGCGTGACAGAGGGACTCACTGTCAGCAGATGAAAACAAAAAAAAAATCACCATACCTATATTTTACAGGAATTTCAGGAAATTAAAATACTGGAAATAAAGGACTCAATGAGAGCCAGTACAAAGTGTCACCACTAGGTGTCAACACTGACCTGCAGCTGCACCAGTCTGCAACAACAACAAAAAAGATAGTATTTGTTTTTTGCAAAAAAGGCATGTTATTTACCTGGGAGTTGATAAGACGAATGGTGGTCTTAGAACCAACGTCCTTCTCATAACCAGCGGTTGGTGCAGCGTTGAAGCGCAACACAGCATCATGGGAATCTGGAAAAGACATTGACATGAGAGTTAAATTGAATTAGGGACAAAATTTTAATTTGATAAACATAATGTTGGAATATCCTGACAACAGTTACGAAAAACTCTGCAGACATTTGGCTTTTGTAGTGACCTTATCTCCCCAATAATAAGACTCTTGTACTTTACAAAAACAAAAACAAAAAAATCAAAACTGTAAATTTCTTCCCTTTGTGTCAATTTAGAATTATTCTGAGATTTCAACAAAGCCACAAAAAGTTGTACCTGCTCAATATCACTCAAAAAAACGAAGCAAATAAATGAAATTAATCCCAGCCACCTCTGGCTTTAGTTTACCTTTGTGAAAAAATGAGAAGATAATCTAAATCATTTATTTTCTTCAATTTTTGAAAATACTGTATTAATCAGGTAAACCTACTTGTGAAGTTTCTTGTTCATTTTAAGGCAATTTCTTTTTTCCATTCAAATAATTTCTCTTGACATTTAAGGTAACCTTTTGCTTATTTTAAAATGACTTCATTTTTAGATCATTTCCAAGTATTTTTGTGTCACTTTTCAACTGAATTATTTGACATTGATATTTAATCGTTCACTATGTTTGAATGTCAGTAAGGGAAAATTAAATCTTATACTCTTTTTACCAACATGGAACTTTGTACAAGTGGATTGCTATAACAAAAGCGTTCTCAGCAGTTTTACGCATGGTAATGATGTATTAGTATGGGCACTGCAGCTTGATGAACCACAGGTCCAAATGAGGGAGACTGGGAAACATTTTTCAAGACCATCAAACCTCCAAATCTAAAACTAGGATAAAGGCGCGGGCCAACATTGATATTTATTGAAAAAAAATTCTCCAGATATAACAATGAACCTTTTCATTTGGACCCAAACTGAATATGGAATAAGCAAAGCTTCATTCAATACAACATATCACTTAATATTGCACGCGTGCGAAATCGATATTCAAATAAATCAATGGCATTCATTTCTTAAATAACAATTAAATAAAACTTGTATGCCTCTTTATTTGCAGCCTTCTTAATTAAATTTCAACAATAACTGTTTTCCACAGGCTAATAATAAATGTAAAAATATAATAACAATAATAAATCAATTAATCATAGCTCAGATTGCTACACACTGATCTACTCTGCCTTTCTTTTTGCCATTTTTCAGAGTGGTAGCACAGTGCTAGTATTAGTATAAGGTTGCTATGACTACTGTCAACAGAGGACTAAGACTTTTACGGGTGCTGTTGTGGTTTTCGTGCCGACACAACAGAAGATTGTTCTGGGATTTGTAGTATTAGCGGTACGCGCCATCTCTAATAATCATTTTGTGTGGCTTTGCGGGCCAAATATTATTACACTGCAGGCCAAATTTGGCCCGCGGGCCAGAGTTTGACACTTGTACTCCAGAGCCTCTCCACTCATTTTCCATGTAAATGCCATTAGCTCTCTCTTTTTCTTGGTGTTTCGTAAGCAGCCAAACCTCTCGAATGGACATCTGAACTTGTAAGGGAGGAGATTATGGAACTTAACATTTAAAGCAGTGGTCCCCAAACTACGGCCCAGGGGCCGGATACGGCCCGCCTCCACAATTTGCTCGGCCCCTGAACAATACCATAAATGCATTATGATTTTTTTTTTTTTTTCATTCTGGCATTCTAACCTTCTATTCCATCCTTCTGCAGTCTGTGCCTTATCTGAAACCCCTCCCTCAAAAAAAATCTTGGGCACACCCCTGTCAAATAGCGCGGAATAATGGCGAAAAGATTAAGTAAGAGAAAAATAGATTCAGAATGCAGGTTAAGTGGACAAACGATTATTTATTTTTTTTGTTAAATTCAAAGAAAAGGCTGCATTATTCATAAATGATGTTATTTATTTTCCGATTTTTTTTTTCTGTCAAGATCCCAGAAAGGGTTCATTTTTGGTTATGTGTGGCTTTCTGGAAAACAATAAATGTTTACGTTTAGACACCTCCGTGATCATCACACTTTTTGTTCAAACTGGCCTGACTCCCCCGTCAAAGAAGGGAAAATTTATTTGTCCCTCTAAGGAAAATGTTTGGGGACCCCTGCTATACACACAACCTTCATTTTTTTCTGTTAAAAGCGAGAAAAGACTGTTCTTTTCAGAATAAAATATATTTTTGGGGGGATTCTTAATTTTATTCATTGTGTATATTTTCCATAGTTATATGAGCATTTGTAAGTCTCTTACCAATCTCTTTGCCAAGTCCAGAATTGCGGAGAGACCCTGCGGATGACACCACCGCACACATCTTGTACGGCCGTAGTTCGGAAGTCAACTGCTTTGGTGGGAGCTGGGCGACCCAGGGCTGGGAGGAAATGGGCTGGAGGTCAGGGGTCAATGTTGTGACCTCCACCTTATTCTTCAGTTGACAGAGAAGCTCATGGCCGTTCAATTTGGGCCTGTTGGAGCCGCCGCCAGGGACTGAGAACTTAACACCATATTTATTCATCGCCTGTAACAAAGAAGAAAGAGAGCCACCGAGCGGATGTTTTATTAGTGTTCTGCCTATTTTTAACTTGAATCAAATACATTCGTTTAGCGTTCTAAACTTCTATCGGAACTTTCTTTTGACTTAAAGTCCATTTTTTTTTGGCTGGTTTCTGAATTTTGCTTGCAATTTTTGCTTGCAGTTTTCACCTGATAATTCTGCACCACCTTCCGCAGTCTGTCTCCTAGCATGCTGCTGGACATCTCGTCATCCCAGACATCTCCGAGATGGCCGTGAGGCCCAAAGAATTCGGCGTTTCCTCCTCTGCCGCTGAGCTCTCCTCTTCGCCGGCCCCTGAACAGGGTCTCCAACGCCCTTGTGAGGGGGCGCGGCAGCAAGCGGGAGAAGAACCCTGACGGCTCTCGCTCTCTGGCCTTTGGTTTCGAGACGACGTCCTCCTGGGTGCGATTCGGCGAGGACAAGACAGGGATGGGACGGTTTGGGTTACCCGGGATAATGCCCGGAAGCTTCTGGGGGTCAACAGGCATGAGCTTGGCCCCTCTTTGGAGTACCTGAGAGGATCAAAAGTGACTAGAGCTTTAAATTGAGCTGGTGTATTATTAGACATTTTAAAAAAATGCACAAAATACCAAGCTGAAAAAAATCGTACAGTGCAATACAGAAAAAAAGAAAAGTCTAAAAACATGTCATTTTGATAGATAGTTCATGGGTGTGAATGAGAGTTGGTGACTTATCTATTTACATGGACCTGTGTTTGACTGATACGAGTTAAATAGAAATTGGCTCAAACACCCAATATGCGGGATAAGTGGAAAAGATAAGGAATGAATGATTCCATTTTTAATGCTGTACAGATATTGACATTAAATTAGCAAGAAATCATCTCACAACAACCCACATTAGCTAAGACTTGCCCTTAAGTATCTGAAAAATACAGCAAAAAACCCCCCAAAAACTTGCAAATCTAATGCGAAAAAGAAAAACAACCCCACCAATAAAAAAAATGATGATTTAGTAAAATATGCTTAAAATTGTCAAAATGCATACCAAAAAAATCTGATAACCTGGAAATCGCCAAAAAATCTGAACGTATAATAAAATAAATAAATAAATAATAATAAAAAAAAAATTAAGTCAGCCAAAATGACTAAGAAATCATACAAGAAAAGCATACCAAAGATGAACAACAAACGACCTGGAAAAAATAAAAATAAAAACCCAAATCAACTGAATGTTATAAGAAAATACGCCAACATGATCATAAATTAGTGCCAAAGGTGTTCAAATCAGCCAAAAATGACCTAACAGTGAAAAGACTGTCTCACGATCATCATTTATTAGCAATACCACTTATCCTGCATACTAGATTGCAGCAAAAAACCATCTGCTATGGGGTGAAAGGTGGAGTTTTGTTTGGATCTGTCACCTATCAATCACAGGATCACTTTGCTAAATACCAAGTAAAAATGTGATATTCATTTTTTTTGCATTTCTTTTCATACATTAAGATGCAGTTGATGGCAGCTCCCTGTACTAGACTAGCATGGAGGGTGAAATAATGGTAAAAAGACCTTGATGACAGAGTGGGCATGGGGCTGAGCTCGGGTTCTTGCTCTCACGCCGAAGATGGCATCGGTGACGGGGATACTGTTTTCAGCGCAGAGGGCGTACAGCAGAGCCATGGAGATGCAGAAGAACGCCATGCAGAAGGCGCCGCGGCGAGCCCGACGCCTCATACGCCACAGCGGGCTGACCCGGTCCATTGCTGCCCCGGGGATCTGCAGACAGACACCCAGAAATCAGGTTTTATTGCAACCTTACTGTCAATCAGCTTAAAATGTCAATTCAAAACATATTTACGATTAACCGTTCACTGTTTCCTTCCTAAATCATGGTTAAAAAAAAAAACATCGGCGTTTCCCGAAGCCCAAGATGACAGTCTGAAATGTTAAAAACATAATTTACTGTCATAGTTTACTAAAGAAAATATTCATACTTGATGAGCTGGAAAAATGAGAAGCAACTTTTTGTACTGGATATATATTGACTGTGAGCAAGTAAGATGATAGCTGACATGTAATTAATTATTGTTGCAGTTTTACCTTAACTGCTCCATTCAGAAATATGAAGATATACAAAAGGAGTTTCTTGGGATTCTGATCGTTCACAAGTATATACAGGACTGTCTCAGAAAATTAGAACATTGTGATGAAGGTCTTTATCTTCTGTAATGCAATTACTATGGTAACTAAGGAAATTCAGCTGGGCAAGAAGAGTTTGCCAGCGGGAAAGAGAAATTGGAAGGGAATCATATTTGACATATCTAAGAAATGAAGGTAATTTCATCACAAGTAAGCATTTCGATATGAAAGCAACAGTAATAATACATATTACTGTTATACATACAGGACAGTCTCAGAAAATTAGAATATTGTGATGAAGTTCTTTATCTTCTGTAATTCAATTATAAAAACAAAAATGTCATACATTCTGGATTCATTACAAATCAACTGAAATATTGCAAGCGCTATTATTATTTTAATATTGCTGATTATGGCTTACATCTTAAGAAAACTCAAAAATCCCATCTCAAAATATCATGAAAAAGTAATTTTTGTTTTTTTAATTGCATTACAGATGATAAAGAACTTTATCACAATATTCTAATTTTCTGAGACAGTCCTGTATAGATGTTTTTGTACAAATGTATTGAATTTGAAAAAAAATTACATTTTATTTTTCCAATAAAGAAGGGTTCGGCGAATGCGCATATAAACCTGGTGGGGTTCAGTACCTCCAACAAGACCCAGGAACCGCATCATACAGAGACGGATAACAATTCACGCTCTTATTCACTCCAATGGACAATTTACCGATGACCTACTGAATGTTTTAAGACAGCGGAAAGAAGGGAGAGGCAAAAAAACGTGAGGAGAGAACGTGAAGACTCCTGCTATGAGGCTACAGCGCTGACCATGAAACCATCCTGTGGTAAACCCATCTATAGTAGCTATTTTAAAACACAAGATGAGAAAACAAATCAAGGGGGTTCAGGCGTTTCTTCCATCTTTTAAAGCTGTAAGCGTAAAAGGACAATCTGGAGGCTCCACAGCCTGGAGGGGGACAAAGAACTGGGGTACGGGGTTGATTTGCAAGAGGAACACTCACACAAAGAAAGAGAGATGAGGCGGGTGCGAACGTTTCCTGAATAGAAAGAGGGATATAGAAAATAACTTTCCTCTAGCCATCTGTCACATCTCATGCAAGAAAACCATATGTAATGAGAAATATGTTATGTACCATGCTAATCTTTACACTGTTGTACTGAGGCAGAAAACTTAAGTTGATAAATACATAGTTATGCTCTATTAATAACATAGGACATTTAATATTATGTTATGTCCATGATGAAGAAATCAACATTGTATAATGTTAAATTGAAATATGAATTGTAAAATTAAAATATGAACATTAAATTCAATACTTGTGCACGTTTTTTTCCACAACTGACAACAAAAAAGAAAAGCAATTGAGAATTAAATGTAATTGAAATTTAAAATGTAAATATATAGAGTCAATGCACCTGAAGGCATTGAAAATATGCAAAGTGAACTTAACTGACAGAGATAAATATGTATGAAAAAAAAAAAAAGTTATAGTAAACATGTTTTTGAAGGTAGAATTCTAACTAATTTCTACAAAATTATAATTTTGGCCCATTTTAGTTGTCTTTTAAAAATACATTTTTATTCATCATTCATTATCCACAGTTTAGGGTTGCAGGGATGCTTGAGCCTTTTCCAGCTCACTCACTGTCATTCACAAATCTTGGCATATTTCTTTACCTTTAAAGGAAGAAAAGGTAAAACTAAATCTACTATGTATATTCATCTGATGACTATATCATCACCAAACCACACTGATACATTGCATCTACTAAGAAATGTTTTTTGGATCGATTCAAATTAGTCCGTTCCATTGCATTCTTAAGAGATACCTTATACCAAGGGTGAGCAAACTACGGTCTGCGGGCCACATCCGGCCCGTTGGTCTTTTTAATCCGGCCCGCCGAAGATTGGTATGGAATTCATACTTGATGTGAATGATTGGATCAAAGAATGTGGGAGCTCAAACAGGAGATTATTTAGTTTTTGGAGCTACTTGAGAATTTTCCTGAGCTGAATGACACAGATTGGCTTTGTGACTTAGCCTTTACTGTGGACATAATGACACATGTGAATGAACTGGACCTGAAGCTACAAGGGAAAAAACGGTTTATGCAAGAAATGCAAGCAAACGTCAAAAAATGTTCAGACAAATATCAGACGACTCTGGTATGTACTGTTAACAAATGTGTTTTGTTTTTTTTTTTTTTATATATTGATCGTATCTTGTGCTGACCCGCCCCACCCCTGCCTTACACCGTGACATCCTTACTCAATTCACTTCAATTCCATTTATTTGTGTATGTTTAAGACCAAATAGCACCAGGACACAGCAGGAACCTACGTCGGGATCCTGTTTGTTGATTTCAGCTCCGCCTTTAACACAAATATTCCGGCTCATTGAAAGGACAAGCTCTCCTAGCTGAACGTGCCAGACTCCGCCTGTAGGTGGATCACGGACTTCCCGTCTGCCAGGAGGCAACAAGTGAAGCCGGGAAAACACATCTCTGACACCAGGACCATCAGCACCATCTTTCCTGGGAGCAATCACCTCCCAGGACCTCAAGTGGGAGCTGAAGCTCCCTCACAAACAAAGCGCAGCGAAGGATGTTGAGGCAGTTTAAGAAGTTTGCCAAAAACAAAGATGGTGCACTTCTACACCTCCATCATCGAGTCCATCCTCACCTCCTCCATCTGCAGCGTATCATCCGCTCTGCAATCTCCCCTTTCTACAGGACTTGTAGGTGGTTGACCCCTCCAAGCCAGGGCATGAACTTTTACAACCGCTCCCCTCTAGCAGGAGCTTGCGGACCAAAACTACCCACCACAAAAACAGTTTCTTCCCACCGGCAGCCTGCCTCATAAATAATACCTCGCTCCTCCATTGACACTGTACCAACCCCTCTAGTGCACTACCTTGCACTGCTTACCACAACTTGCCATTTTGCACAACTAACCTCACCCTGATCTCACTTTTCTTTTTCCCGTATTAAATGCCTATTACATGATATCTGTTTAGCACCATCAACCAAAGCAAATTCCTTGTACTTCTAGTTTTATCACTTGTTTACTAAGACACTTTATAGTTTCCCTGAGACACTTTATAGTTTATTTTATTTCTAATTCTGCCTTTTCTTTTTAATATTTATTACTGTTATATTTTCTGTAATTCTGGCACAACAATTTCCTTCGGGATTAATAAAGTTGTTCTTATCTTATCTTATCTTATCTTAGTTGCAAAATGACTTTGCGATTACCGTACTCTTGATAATATTTTTTTAAAAAAGACCCGGTAGTTTCACGACGCAAGCACTAAATCTCATGGTGGGTGGCCCTTTGCCTTAACAGTTGGGCTGAGAGAAAAGGAGGGGAGAGAGAGAGCAGAACATCGTGCAGGTCTTATGAAGGTTTTGTATTTCTGGTAAAGTGTGTAATAGAAGACGTAATACAGCACCTCAGTAATGGTTGGACATCTCAAAATATCGCTATTAAAAGAATGTCTGGTCTTCCAAATCAC
Organism: Fistularia commersonii; assembly: GCF_037954325.1. Classification (NCBI taxonomy): domain Eukaryota; kingdom Metazoa; phylum Chordata; class Actinopteri; order Syngnathiformes; family Fistulariidae; genus Fistularia; species Fistularia commersonii. Next base: position 7,076,626 of record NC_141298.1, on the reverse strand, counting down.
AAACCATTAGAAAGTAGATGCACACACATACACACACAGTATATGAAACGTAAATAGATTTATGTTGAAATCATGCAACTGCCAGTACTTTCGGTATTAGTCAATACATAATTTCCTTGATAACATTTTTGCTTTTGATCCCACTGTCTCTCTTTTTTTTTTTTTTTTTTTTTTTTACCTAAACCGGTCGAAACAGAGGGCTGGCTAAATTGAGCTCGCATCTGTCCAGGGTTTCTTCTGTCCGGCAAAAGGCACTTTTAACTTGCCACTGTTGCAAAGTGCTTGCTTGGGGTAAAATAATCTGAAAAAGTGTGGTCTGCTCTACCTATGAGTGTCATATTCTGTTGCCATTTGCTTTATGAATAAAATCCGACCTTACATGACTTTTTTATATCTCAACTCTTTCTATCTTTGGTGTTGATCACACAATAAATTAACATTTTCCGGCTTTTGTAAAACAGCGATGGGGTTTTCAGTAGCTATATTGGTGTCAACTCAGTTGGGAATAAAACCTGTCAACAGACATTTAGTCAAGAGTCTGAATATGATATTGTAGCAGTGACCGCATTCAGCAGCAGAGGTCATGGCATCCATGGTGAGTTCAAATCAGGGGATTTAATCACAGCTATATTAATCTCGGTACAGCAGCATCAAGGACGAACAGCGATGACAAATACTAGAACTGACTGAGCGAAAAACAGATATCCATCACATATTTCAATATCTGGAGAAGAGATAACCGAATCATGAGAAGAAATAAGTGCCTGCTGCGTCTTTTTATATGTGCAGCTGACAGAAATTCATACTGTATAGCTTTTTTTTTCCCACATAGTTGCAGATTCGGCAATCGTGCTGTTTCAGTTCACATCATAAGATTTCAACTTATTTGCAAATCACATCGAGCAAGCAGCTCAATGAAAAAACTAAGTACAGCCAGTATTTTTTGAGGTGAAGATGGTTAATTATTAGAGTGGGATCAGAAGGATCTGACGTACCTGTAAAGGCCTTCTACTGTACTAGGGTTGTACTTTGTAATGAGGCTGAGGAAGTTTGGCATCTTAAATCCTCTGCAAAATCTACAGCTGTACCCTGTGGTATAGCAGCACCACTGTTTTCAACCACAAATGCCTGCAGCGAGTTGTAAAGACTGCAGAGAAGATCACCAAAATCCAGGTGTGGCGGACACTAAGGAGCGTGGACTCTCACCCGGAAGTTCACGCACCACACCGGTGACTTTTCTGCAGATCGTCTGCCACCACAGGCTCCACAGGGGAGCAAACCCAACCCTTATATGGAATGCTCACCTTACTACCCTCCGGCTGGAGGAACAGGAATTTGAAATGTAGGAAGTCACAGTCCTGATTTTATCCTATCCATCCTTGTCACTCCCATAGAGGACCTCAACATCTTCATCTGTGCTATCCTCAGCTGTCTTTACTTCCGTGCCGCTGTCACTTAACCATCAAGCGTCAATGATCTAACCGTCTTGTACACCTTTCCTTTCATTCTGACTGAATGCGTTTCTTCACCCCTTTCCCACACTCACCATTGCTCTGGACTGTTGACCCTAGGTACTTACTAACCTCCACCTTCTTTATCGCCACTCCCCGTAGCCTCGCCGTTCTACATGGGTCCATCTCGTTCGCACACGTATTCTTTCTTGCTGTAGCTAACCATCGTTCCTCCCCTTTCCACACCATCCCTCCATCTTTCTAAATTTCCTTCACCTGCTCCATGCTGTCGCTACAGATCACAATGTCATCTGCAAACATCAAGGTCAATGGAGATTCCTGTCTAACCTGATCTGTCGGCCTGTCCATCACAGTTGCAAACAAGCAGAGGCTCAAACTGAGCACTGAAGGAGTCCCGCTTGCACTTTTAAGCATCTCTGTCCCACCTATAGCACACCTTAACACTGTCTCACAGCTTGTATAGATGCCCTACCACCAGTCTAACATACTTGTCTGCCACTCCAGACTTTATCATACCGTACCGTGGTTCCTCTCTTAGCACCCTGGTGAATGCTTTTTCTCTACAAAGACACAACGCAGCTCCCGCTGACCTTCTCTACTAGCATTTGTAAAGCAAATCAGCATCCGTGGTACTCTTTCTATGTATGCTCACTGCTCTCAGTCTACATTCCACTACTCTTTCTCATTGTATGGCTTGTCAACTTTACTCCTCTTCTTTACTCCTGTCAGCACCGATGGTGGTCGTTGTTAACGCTGGGCTCAACCAATCCAGTATGAAAGTGCGATTTGCAAATTTAGCTGTGTTGTAAGTTTTAAACTGAAAGCCCTTCCTGTGCGACCCTCTGCATTAATCATGGCTTGGGACCGGCTCAAGAAGACACTGACTTGTGCCCACCTGAGGCTGCATTATGTAATGATAAGTGATAAATTACCAAATAATTCCGGTCATATTTCAAAAACAGCAAGAGTTATCCTACAAGGTGGATTTCTACAAGGTATATCTAAAAGTGAGAAAGTGCATATAAATAAAGAGGAAGAGTCATAAATATGACACATAAATATGGATGGATGGATGGATGGATGGATGGACGGGCATACAGGCATGCATGCATACATACATACATACATACATACATACATACATACATACATACATACATACATACATACATACATACATACATACATACATACATACATACACATACACATACACATACACATACACATACACATACACATACACACACACACACACACACACACACACACACACACACACACACACACATAATGTACCAGCCTGTTTTATGAGACAAGCTACCTTTAGATGAATACTACTGGATCAATTAAAGGCCTGTTTTGAAACTAATACTTTTGAATACAATTTACTGATTAGGAAAACAGTATGGTCCAATTGGGAACTGTTACAGCATCACACGCACGCAAACACCGTAACACACGCACACAACTTGCAGTTTCTGGCATTCAAGTATAATCGTACTCAAGCATCAGATACTCGGAATGATGCGATGCACAATCAAAAACACACACATTTTGACACTGCAGGAACACACATAAACATACACCCACAGTAAGATGACATAAACCGCAGGAGCAAATCTACACACCCACGCACACATACTATGACTGCAGGTCAACACAAAAACACTGTAACTCCAGAGATATACAGGACTGTCTCAGAAAATTAGAATATTGTGATGAAGTTCTTTATCTTCTGAAGTGCAATTACAAAAACAAAAATGTCATACATTCTGGATTCATTACAAATCAACTGAAATATTGCAAGCCTTTTATTATTTTAATATTGCTGATTATGGCTTACATCTTAAGAAAACTCAAAAATCCTATCTCAAAATATTAGAATATAATGACAAAGTAATTTTTGTTCTTTTAATTGCATTACAGAAGATAAAGAACTTTATCACAATATTCTAATTTTCTGAGACAGTCCTGTATATATTTGTACACAATGCCGAAGCACACACAAACACACACACTCACACTCGCAGAAACAAACATTCTAGATGAACTTCAAAATCATGCTAAGGTACTAAATTAGTCACTACATTTCACATCAAACGACAGCCTTTAAGCAAAAAAAGCCAGGATTCTTTTTTATTTTGACAGTAACCTCCCAGCTTCAGGGGGAAAATGTCCGTATTGGACTGCTTTACCATCTGGGTCAGAACAAACTCAGACTGGCAAATAACCTTCTCCTAAAAGTAGTATTGAAACCAACATCCCAAAGCAAATTGGAGCATTGGGGAGTTGTAAGTATTTCTTGTATAATCCAGTATTTTGTGTTTTTTTGCTGTTTAGAAGTTCAAAATGCTGTCTGATGACTTAACACATCACCTCCTCTGTATAATCCTACAATAGACTAGTAGTAGTAGTAGTAGTAACCACTGTTTCCATTGTGCTGACTGGTTGTTTACATCAACCAAGTGTTGTCAGTTTAGCAGCTAATCGTAGCTTTAGTCCAGCTGCAACTTACACTGCGTAACATTCAGACCAGTTTGAAAACATCTGTGGCATGTTATCGCTTGGTTTTTCCGGTATATGTGTTTGTTCCTTTTTTTCTCCAGGGCATATTTTTTTTTCCAAACATAGAAAAATTAACTGAAACTGATTACTTAGAACTCATATAAAAGCAGATAGAAAAAGGAGAGAACAGCAGCTAAAGATGAGCATAGGTTCCTTCGGTGTCATGTTGGTTTTATTCACTGAAATACACAATGAACGAAATAATGAATCCCAAAAAAAACATATTTCATTCTAAAAAGAACAGTTTTACATGTACAAGTCACGATTACGTGGCCAGAATGAAAAAAAAAAATCATAATGTATTTGTGATATCGTTAAGGGGCAAAATACGGAGGCGGGCCATAGTTTGGGGACCACTGGTGTATAGCTTGTGTGTGTGTGTTTCTTATTTGTAACTTCCGTCCACAGTCCTTAAACAGCAAGTAGGTTAACTGAAGATGAACTAGATGTGGATGAAGGTGAATGAAATGTTATCTGTACAGTATGTGGTCTGTAATTGTCTTGCGATGCACTGGTTTGCTCGACATCACCTAGACATCACACATTCGGCGTAACTCAGTGTGTAAGATAACCGGCGCGGATGATTAATGAAGGAATAATGGGTCAGGCATCAAGGGTGCAATATAAATAGGTGTGTGTATGTTGTAATAGAAATACCTCATTAAAAATCAATCGAAATTTGTAATCATTTGTAAATGTAAGTTAAATCATAACTCGGAGTAATGGTTGCACAACCCAATAAACACAAGTGCCTTATCTCCAAGAAACTTCCTGCCAGCTTTATTAACTTTAAGAGACTAACAGATGTTCTCTGTGTGTTGTCCTTACCTTGTAGGCCATTGTGTGCTTCTGTTGTTGACGATTAGGAAAGGGCTGCAATCTTTTCTTTTCCCTTCATTGTGTCTGTGTAAAAGAGATAATTATACAAACATTATACAATCATTTTTGCAGAAAACCGTGTCGTGCACATACTTTGTAATATAAAATCCTTTGCGTGAAGGGATGAGAGAACTTTGAGTTTTTGGCAAAGTACTCAATGTATTCAGTGACTGAATAGCTGAACGGTTAGCACTCTTGTACACGGATGTGAATGTATTACTGATTATGACGAGTGTGTGTGTTGAGTATGTTCACTCAACACGACGCAGATGGTTACGAAGGCGAAATCGAAGCTGTATTTTTTTTTTAATTTCTGTGAAAAGGCCGGGGAAGTTTGGCAGGTTGCCTGAGATCCACGGCGACTTCCACAGCCGCGTTGTGAGAGCGTCTAACCAACTGCATCACCGAATAGGACCGAAAAAAAACAGCGACAAACGGTAAAGACTGCAGAGTAAGGTAACCAGAACCCCGATGCCTTCTCTGCAGGGCATCTTGTTAGAACTTGCCCTATTGCCAAGGAATTTTCCCAACCTCCGACATGGACTTTGACAACGGACAGGTTTTTATTTAACTGTCTGCACGTCACCTGCGTTTTATAAGCTGGCACACCAAAAGCTACACTCAACTTTCAAGATATCAAACCGCACTTTCTCAACTTGTACAACCTGTGAACACACCTGTTTGCATAAACCATCTGCACTTTTTTTCAACTTGGACATCGTGTTAATACTGTTTACATTTCATTGCGGATTTGCAGTTCTCAGCACTGTTTACATTTGGATACAACAGTATGCTTATTATTATAATATTCCTACCTAATCTGGCTTCACTGTTGACAGCAAAATAATAATTTCATTGCACGGGGAAACACATTTCCAGACTGTACATAGGAAAATCAACATTTAGAATCTGGAATGATCCCTATTCCGACAATAACTGACCCTGATCAGGGAATATACATCGCCCGAGGCTATACGGTCAACTACATGGTCTATTGTCAGATGTACAGGAAGGTTTCCTTTTCTTCCCAAAACCCAGGAAAGCACAAAACACTGTCTATTTACCCAAGACACAAAACATACACTGCCACATAGACTGAAATCTGCCACCACTACATCGCAGGAAAGCTGTCAGGGAACTGAAACTGCTGAATATGACCTCAAAATTTACATTTCAAATATAAAAAATAAACAAAGATTCACATTTAGTGATGATATGCAAAGCCCTGTGTATTCAAAACGCCATTTATAGCATCGAAAACCCAATTGTTGTAGATGCACCGTTTTTTTTTTTTTTTGTTTGTTTTTTTCTGCAGCATGTCAATGAAATGAATGGGAAATCGAAGAAAGAACGAAGAAAGAAAATACATCCATGCATTTCCCACTTTAATTATATATATAAAATCACATCCAGTGAACAAATAAAAGCGTTGGATAATTAGAAAAAAAAGGGAGCTGCAGCAAAGGTGTTTGCAGCGTGCTAGCTAAGGTGTAATGCTGCATTATTTTGACTTGACTAAAAAAAAAAAAAAAAAAAAAAGATGCACAGCGATGCTCCTTCGTTAAGTCAGTGTCTTAAGAGTCGATGCTACAGTACCGAGCGAGCCGCCATGTTCTCCGTGTGCAGCGTGTGTCGCAGTTTTGCAGGTCTTTCGTCCGATCCGAGGAAGAATCTGAAGAATAACGCTCAGGAGATGCAGAGTTACCCCCCCTTTCTTTACCGTAAAGCGCAATCGAAACTGACGGGGAATCTGCTGCACTTCCGTTGACTATCAAAATAAGAGCGTTTTTTTTTTAAAAAACGTTTGAAAAAAATATTTTAAACCATCACAATTTTTATATTTCATTTTTTTTATATATTTGGGTTATTATAAAATACAATATGAATTAAAGTGGTTGATTTTTTTTTTTTTTTTTTTTTTACTTTTTTGGATAAAAACGTTCGTTTCCGTGACCGTTCTCAGTCACCGTTATGACATCATTGTCCAAATTCACCACGGCAACAGGATTTTATTCTATTCTATTCAATGACATAGTCATGTGTTGTATAAAAAGATATATAAATGTAAATACACAGCAATTGCATGAGACCTCGTGGCGCAACGGTAGCGCGTCTGACTCCAGATCAGAAGGTTGCGTGTTCAAATCACGTCGGGGTCAGCTTTTTGTTATTTGTTTTTTAATCCAAGTTTAACTTCAAAATACATACATGAGAAAAATAAGGCAAGGACATGCATTGTATGAAAGGTTTCCTTTGGCTTGTTTTCATTTATGAAAAACTGATCATTTCACTGCTTTCGGATTTGTTTGTGTCAAGTGTGCACAGCATTCAAAAAATTCAAAATAAAGATATGAAATAATCGGAAAGATGTCTCATATATGACCTTTTTCCTCCGATTGACCTCTTCTAATAGTCACACACACATGATACTGTGCAATTAATTTTGCAATCTAGATGAATGCCACATGATGATGGGGTATTTTGCAACAGCACCTCCATAGAGGACTTGTTTTTTTTGTTTGTTTTTTGTTTTTTTCAAAGTCTATATATATGTGTGTGTGTGTCTGTGTGTGTTTGAAATGGTAATAACAATAACAATAACCAGAAAAAATAACAATAAAAGAGTCGTTCAAAACAGATATACCTTGCTTGCTTGTACGGAAACAGGTGACAAACATGTTGTTTGTAAACATCATTGTAAAATTTGCAATGATACCTCAGTGGAAATGTTGCTCTTTATAAAGCTCGGAATAAGTGAATAAAAGTTTTTTTTGTATCTTCTCATGATATTGGCTTCTGCACTTTCTTTTTGAAACACTTGTATGTGCTTTGTGAATTAAACTGACATCACTCTTAAATGCGTTCTTGACATTTAAACAGTGTTTTTTTCTGGGATTTTCTTCTCATCTTAGATGTTCAACAACTTTCTTGTTTTATCATTCTTGACCTGCAGAAGAGATAAAATCAAAGAAACCACAAACGATGATTACAAAATGATTTAAACGTTGAAATGTTCACAATTACACACAACCATACAAGTTTATTTATTAGGTTGTTATAAAAACGTTAACTTTGTACGGCTGCACGGCAGCTTTAGGCAAGAAAAAAAATATTGATTATATTAGCATTAATAAATAAATAAGTAAAAAGAGAAACGGAAAGAGGTAGGATTACAGGTAAAACCGTGTTACTCAATTCTCTCATTGCAATTTTACACACAAACCTCCTGCAAACAAAACAGAACCCGGATATAGCTTTCCACGAACAGACTAACAAGAAAACCAATTGCACATTGAAATACAGTCGGAATTTTGCATTCTGTAAGATTCCGATCAATACATACCTTCACTGTCCACAGGTAGAACGGATTTATGGATGCTGACTTTCCTACGGGTGTTGTCAGTGCAGCGCTCCAGAATGAGCTCCGGACTTGGCCGAGGAGGAATGACCGGAGTCTCTTTCTTCATATTGCCTTCTGAAACGGAGCTTAACTGCTTTGAAATGTTGTCTGTTTATAACATGAAATAAAACCGCGTTACATCTTCATCCTCGAAGAGAATCTTGTCTGAAAATGCGATGAAACAATTTGACTCAATCAATAAAAACATCCAACAGTCGTTACCGTTGTTTTTCTCCTCCCTCAGAGGGAATTTTTTGGTATTTTTAGAGTTCTGGTTCTGTACGGCCCTGTTGTCACCCTTCCGTTGCAGGTAACGCAGGCTGTTCCTGCGGTAGGTATCCTGGGAAAGGCGCTGGCGACCTTGTTTGTGGATACTCTTGGCATTTCTAATGGTAGACCTATTCACAAAAAAATGAACATATACAATGTAATTAAACAAAAGCTTCACGTCCTTCAAATAAGTTTGACTTGTCAGGTTCAAGTTCCTGCGCCTTTCTTATGACATTTGAATATAACCAGGTTGGAGGGGGTAAATACCATTGATGTGTTTTATTTAAAATATTTGCATGAATGAACGAGTGAATGAAAGAAAATATGCGGTTGCCCCTGACAAATTTATCAGGGGTGAAAACTAGCAATAATGACCAAGGTGACCCGTGAAATTGTAAATTAACAGGTGACTTGATAATTGTCACAACTTATGTTTCTCGTCAAAATTACATAGTAATCAATGGGTTGCAAGATAAACTGAAAAAATGTTCCCTTAAGCTACATAAACACAAGGAAGTTAAACCACTAGTTGTCCCTTGTTTATCCTGGGGGTTTTGTTCCTGAACCAGCCGTGAAAAACAAAAATCCAAAAAGGAGCGGCCGTATTTTTATTTTAGCATTTATATACATTTTAAAGCTTCATGGCCCTCCCACACTCTTATTAACATTTCCCATACCCTTCATGTCATCACCCTCTTAAAATAGTCATTTTTTCAGATATTTCAGGAAACACAAAAAACTGAATCATTTGACACACTCTTGACAAAGGCAATTTCTACTAAAGGGGTTTAGAATGGAGCAATCTGTTTAACTGAGGATGTAGGCAATTTTGCCAGAGGTGGTCAGCATCGTGAGGAGATGATTTAGGCAAAAAAACATTTTTGTAAAAAAATGACTTAGGCGATTATTTTAAGAGAGTGACGATATATATATATATATTTTTTTTTTCTGTACGTTTTTACTTGAAACTCTGGCACAACAATTTCCTTCGGGATTAATAAAGTTGTTCTCATTCTCATTCTCATATGATTCACACAAACAAAACACTGTGTGTTGGAGACGCAGAGAATGATGTCACAGTCGCTAAGCCAATCAGAGGCCAGGATACAGAACCTCATGGTCTGCTTTGTCACACCCCTAGAAAATCAAAATATTTATAATATCTAATCTAACCTAATAATAATGTTATCAGCGACATAAAACCACAGAGAGATTGGAGTGATGCCCTTCCTTGGCTTTAGCAGGTTGTGTAACGCAGAAAGCACGTATGAGCAAACCAATAGGGAATGCGTTCAAGGGGTCATTTTTTTGAAATAAATAAATACAAATAAATAGATATAAAAAATTAAAAATTAAAAATAAATAAATAAACACATACATATCTAAATAAATAATGAAAAAAAAAAGAAAAAGAAAAATTTCCTCCTTTTCTGCACTTTGGCTGTGCCTCACCCAGATCGCTCTTATGAACAAATCGCCATTTTAGTTTTAAAGATAAAATATTTTCTGATGTTGCAGGTAGTTTAAATAAGGTATTGTTTTACATAGAGGAAGTCTGCACAACATTGAAAAAGAAACCACAAAATGTATTGCAAAGATCAACGCAACATACTTCCCTTCGGCTTCTGCAAATTACAAAACTATCTGCCACTTTTAGATTAAACTAGAAACACATCTTAAGTTTTATTTTTTGTTTAATTTTATGTGAGTGTCAATAGTTCTAGATAATACAAAATTATTGCATTTCAAGCTATCTTTAATTTTATTTTATCTGTAGCACGGGAATTGAACAAAATGTAGACCACCAACCTGCGAGGTGGTGGTTTTTGTCCTTGAATGTCCAGCCGTTTCAATGCATGTTTTTCTCCCTTGTTTGCTTTCTGCAGAAACATAGAGGGGACGTGACCAGTCTTGTCTCCTTTCCTGTATAGGAACATCCAAACAAGAAGAATTATGTATCGTTCATTTTTCAATTTTTTATAAAACATGTGATGACCAGGGGATTGGATGGGATCTAGCAATAATCTTGTCATCCTTGTTTTCCATAAGTTTTCCATTTAGTTATTTAATTCTAGAAAAAAGAATTTGCTACCAGGTTTTCTTTGCCCTGTGAATGAATTTGCCTGTTCAAAAAAAAGAAAAAAACCCAAATCGATATGAAATCACCAAAAGGAGAGAGAAATCACAAGCCACCAGACTAGAGAGTCATGAAATGACAGAAAAGCAACAAGAATGTAAGAAATACTAAAATATGCAAAAATGTATTCGGCCACAACACAATCTGCAACTCAGCATGAAATAACATTTAAATCAAAGAAGAAATTATGGAAAATCTGTGGGAAATTATCTTAAAGTGAGAGAAGACACTTTTTATATAAAAATATTATATAAAAATCAGATATTTACCAAGAATCTATGCAACAATCAGCAAAAATTAACAAAAAAAAAAAAAACCATTTAAAACCCTTTGAGGTGATTTTTTTGGTTGTGGATTCTCCGACATCTTTATGTTGTAGCTGCTGATCTGACTTCCAAAACCCAAAGAGGACTTACCTGACAACCCACCAGCCATCTAGCAGTTTGTGAATAACTTCAACAGTTTCTCCCTCTTCCAAAGAAAGCTCATCTTCTTGTTCTGCCTTGTAGGCTCTGATGGTGAGATGCAGCTCTCCTGCAGAGACAAACCTGATCGAATATCCACAGGCCGGAAAAGTTAACTTCATAAAAGAGTCGAAAAGTCAAACGGGTCACCTTCATAATTTGGCTCAACATCTTCAGACTCTTCTGGTCCATCCAGGGGCTCGAGGTAGGAGGCAGGAACCCAGCCTCGCTTGGACTCGCACTGGCAGAACCACCAGCCTGAACACAAACATTAATCCACAGAAATTAAATAAAATTAAATACATTAGAGCAGGGGTCTCAGATTCGCGGCCGATTGCGGCACTCGGAATAATATTTTGTGGCCCCCTGCCTGAAATCAAATCTTTGTGTTATTACGGCCCACGTGTTTTTTTCTCACGTGCGTCAGTGAGTTTCAAAAAAAAAAAAAAAAAAAAAAAAAACAAGCTAGGAAAAAATGATAAAGTAATTTTGCAGAGTATTTTTTCTTTCAAAATTAAAAAACAAAATGATTTTCTGATGAAAAAAACATCTAGTGACATTGTTAAAACGATCTTTTCTTTTCTTGCTTCCATAAGAACTAGAAAAACGATTGCAAAAAACGGGCAAAATTAAAAAGATTTATTTAATAACCACACATTTAACGACGTAAACATTTTACCTCCTCTTATAAATGCTATCGATTAATTTTCTAATAAATTCTAGTGGCAAAATTTCCCACAGTGACAAGATTTTCTCTTTTAACTCAACTGTATTTTTAGGGTGTCATTTCATCAATTTTTTTTTAATATTCATTTTTAATATTAATAATTTTTTGAGGAAGAGTTCATTACATATGAAGATTTTCATAATTTACCTGCTTACCTCTTTTACACTAAAACAAAGGGAAATTTGGACTTAATGTTACTTCTAGGTCATGATTTTACTGATCTGGCCTTCTTGACATCACATTTGGCCGTATGTGGCCCCCGGACAAAAATGAGTTTGACACCCCTGCATTATAATAACAGATTTTGATATACAGCAGGATTAAGCCAAAACTATAAGACCTAAAAAATAATTTGTCACTATATGGGATTGGGGCATTCAAGCATTGTTCATTGTAAGATAGTGATGCACCGTTATTTTGTCGCATTGCACTTTGCAATGACGATTAAGCTATTTACCTAAAATAAAATGTTAATTCAGTTATATTCTAGTATATTCTATTCTCCAAGCTCTCCTGTTTGCTAGTAAAAATAAATTAATGGTGTGGAGGAGGTGATGACGTGGAAAAAGCAGGCTTAACGGAAGCATAGCGGTCTTTACAATCTGTTTTTATGCGCTATATCCAGGCTCAAAGGTTAATGTTTTTTTTTTTTATGTAGAGTTAAACATAAACTAGTTTTTACCATTCTGATTTTTCTCCACAATCTCCACCAAGTCGTCAGTGTGCAGATTGAGTTCATGTTTGGACGTCTGGACGAAGTCAGCGATCACTCTGTAGGTGTCAAGGATGATGGGACCCGAAATCTCTGAGGAGTAAATGCAACTTATATTCATATTATATCATTAATTCTGTCAGTCTTTCATTGTCTCCAATGCTAATCGTGCACACAGGGTCACAGGAAAGAGGGATAGTCCAGTCTGCAGCCAGTCAATCACATTACATTACATTACGGTCATTTGGCAGACGCTTTCATCCAAAGCGACTTACAAAGAGTGCAATTCAGTTACCGAAGAATCAAAGTCAGAACTGAGCACTCAACCAAATAGCCATCTCAGAACCATAGACACCCATATATTAATTTTAACGTTTTTTTTTGTTTGTTTTTTTTCTCGGGGGCCAAGTGCGATCAGTAGGGTAGTGCTTGGTGAAGAGGTATGTTTTCAGTTCACGGCGAAAGATGAGCAGCGACCCCCGCTGTTCTGACCTTTTTAAGGAGTTTGCCCCACCGCTGAGGAGCCAAGACCAAGAAGAGCCGAGAGATTGGCTGCAAGGGGCTCTGGGTGATGGGGTGGACGGTCGCCCAGAGGTGGCAGATCGGAGGGGACGGGTAGAGACATGTGGCTTGACCATAATCTGCAGATAACATGGGGCTGTCCCATACACTGCCCGGTAGGCGAGCACTAGGGTCTTGAACTTGATGCGGGCGACTACCGGGAGCCGGTGTTGGGACAACCAACTGTCATTCTCAGCAAACATCGCAGCAGTTGCACGTTCCTGCAGTTTCCTCCTCTACAACATCAGGAAGATTTGCAGATTCCTCACGGAGGATACGGCGCAGACACTCATCCAGGCTCTAGTCATCTCTTGTTTGGACTACTGCAACTCCCTCCTTGCCGGTGCCCCGGCGGTGACCATCAGGCCTCTGGAGCTTATTCAGAAACTGTCCCGAATTCTCCCACACAACTCCCCTTCTTATGTCCCCACACTGGCTCCCGGTAGCCCCTCGCAGCAAGTTCAAGACCCTGGTGTTCGCCTACCGGGCAGTGAATGGTCTTATCTCCAGGATAGGGTCAAGCCGCATGTCCCTACCCGTCACCTCCGATCTGCCGCCTCTCGGCGACCGCCCACCCCATCGCCCAGAGCCCCCGGCTGCCGATCGAACTGGTCTCGGCTTTTCTCGGTCTTGGGCTCATCAGTGGTGGAACGAACTCCTGAAAAAGGTCAGAAAAGCGGGGGTCGCTGCCCATCTTTCACCGTGAGCTGAAATCATACCTCTTCCCCAAGCACTACCCTACTAATAACACTTAGCCCCTGAGAAAAGAAAACAAACAAAGAAATGAATGTATGTATGTATATGGTTCTGAGATGGCTATTTGGTAGAGTGGTCACTTCCGACTTCCGACTACTGGTACTTCGGATCTTCGGTGACTGAATTGCACTCTTTGTAAGTCGCTTGGATAAAACCGTCTGCCAAATGACTGTAATGCAATGTAATGTTAGAATTTCACAATTAAGATGACTGGGACGTAAATAAAAAGGTCGCTATACAAAAATACAAATTTCCAAAATGAATCAAATAAATATACAGGACTGGCTCAGAAAATTGGAATATTGTGATGAAGTTCTTTATCTTCTGTAATGCAATTAAAAAAACATTGTATTAAAAATGCTAACCGAAGTGACCCACGATTAAAAAGAGAGATTTCACACAATAATCACTCCCCAGTAAGTTCTTTTACCTGAAGTTTTGCTTTTGTTCTGAATAAATGTCTCCGTCTTTTTAAATCTGCAAGAAAAAAAAAAAAAAGTTCAACATGGATAGAATATCCCCGAGTCGTGGAAGTTAAATGCGTCTACTGACGTGTTTGATGGAGATGGGTTTTCATCCTCCGGTCGAACTTTGAAAAAGTTGTTCAGATGTTTGCTGCGAGAAATGTGCGGCGGCAGCTTGATGAGTGAGTGGCAGTACTCAGCCAGGGTGCTCTGCCGGGTTTCTCTCAGCTTCTGGTTGTTTACCCACCCTGGCGCTGAAGAAGCCGCCGGTTAAGTGACATAATATGCCATAAATAAACAAAAGAAAATGGATGACAAGAGGAAAGAAATCAAAGCAAAAAGGACACCTTACATTTCCTTTTACAGTTATTTCGTTAACTGTCTATCTATCTATCTTGCTGGATTAAAGATAGAGTTGGTTTTTTTTTTGTCTGTGTTGTTAAAAAGAAAACCAATAAAAATTAAAAAAAAAAAAATAGCGAAGGGGTGGCATATTGCAAAACATATTTGCAAAACAAATTTCCACACTGTGACTTCAGTTGTTGCTTTTCCCTTGATTGCTTCAACATGATAAAGAGAAGTTGTTTTTTTTTTTAACTGCTGTTTCCTGAAATTATAAAACAGCTTGCAACCGTCCTTAATTTGAATGATTTAGTCAAGTTTTCCTTCCTGTTTCATCAGACTGTCAAAAGCACTGAAATTCATTCTCTGAAGTTGAGTGAGGCTTATAAGATAATGAGGTTTATTTTGGCCTTTATTACAAAACAATTCAGATGTATTTTTGTTAATATTCACTTACCCCTCTTACCTGGTAAAGATGGAATAATCTTGTCTTTTTTGTCTATTTGACCAGATTCAATGGGAAACATTTCTTTCAGCGATTTCTGTGTCCAAATTAAAAAGTGAAATTGAGTCAGTCTTAGACATGTACATTATTCTAAACATCCAAAGAAAACAAACCATTTTAATCTCTTCTGATTTATATAAGCTGCATTCAGCTTGAGTTTCATTTTGATATGACATTTTTTTTCATTAAAAAGTCTTTGAGTCTTGGACAGACAGCTGGATAGTTTCAGGATTTTGCAAAAAAATAGATTTTAAAAACCAGTGTTGTGTGAACATCTAATGATGGTTTGTATTCGTAACAAAATCAACTAAATAGTCAACAAAATATCACCTTCAGACACTGTCAAAATGTAAGGTTTGTATTGTTTCTAAAGATTATTTTCAGGGTCATTTTCAAGAGCCATTTACTTGATAATAATAAAAAACTAACCGGACAACAAAGTATTTTCCAGGGCTTTTTACTGTTTCTCTTTTTCAAGGGTCTGCTGACGCAGAAAAACACGTGAAGTGTTTCTAGGATTTAAAGGAAAATGGTGAATCCCTGAGTCTGAAGGATTTAACGCGTATAGTTTGTAAACTTGTCCACTCACGCTGGCTCTGACTGTTAGGCTAAAATAATATTGACTGCCGTTTAAATAAGTTTATCTTCCGTTTTACCAACAGCCGAAATGGGTAACTACAGATATGATTTCGAATAATCAATATACAACGGACTTCATTTAAAGAGCAGTTTGTCTGTCATATACAAAGGGTGCATGAAGGAGAAACAAAAGGTGCACAAAAAAGTACATTAACATTAAATGAATTGATTCAATCCTATTTTAATGGAAATCATTATGGAGAAAAATGAAGTATCTCAAAGTATTTCGATGTGTTTAATGAAGTATCGGACTAAAAAATACTGTAACAAGCAAATGACTGCCTTTGCTTAAAATCAATAGGGTTTTATAGACAAATTCCATTTCCTGGAGTTCACACATTTTCAAAATATTTAAAATTTTATATGAAAAAAATGTAACTACCATCAAGGATGACCTTATAATGATTAATGGCATTGTGCTTCCGTGGTGTTTTTGGATATTCAAATGAATACATGTATTTTGCTCAGTTTGATAAACATGCCAGAGACTGATGTCCAATTTTATGATGATGATTTGATTGTGTTCAGGAAACTCACTGCGAATATAGCAAAGTAAATTAATTCTCAGAATTTGAGATTTAACATTTTGGATGTCCCACAGCCTGAATAGAATGGAAAGGTCAGCAGTTACTTTGACTAAAATGAATTACATTGTGAAGATCTATTCATTTAATCTTTTGACATTCTTTCTTTCCATCTTAAGAAGCCAGGATAGAATTTAGGTAACAATAACAATTACCGCTTTCCCTTTTAATCCGTCCCAAATCAGTGAAACATACTGAGATCGAACGTATTAATACTGAGCTCATGAATACATCTTGTCTTTCTTCTACGTGCAACGCCTGAAGCCAAAGGCGATCTTGCTCTGATATGTAACATGTAAGACCGGTGATGTAACAATCCAAGATTCTTTTTCTGGACTAGAATGAAAGTCGAGGATCGGTAGTGACAGCGCCATGAAAGCTTTCTGCGGCAGGGCTATTCTTATCTAAATCTCTTTCATGGATTTTCCAATGGTAGAGCCAAGAATTTTGAAGCTCTCGTCTTGTTCCGAGCCCGAAAAGTCCGAAGTTGCGTATCGGTGCGTCTCGCTCCATGGCAAGATTCAGTAAATGAATCAGGCAAGAGTGCCTGATGGTATCAAAGGGTCTGGTATAATCTGTAAAGCGGAGGCAAAGGTCTTGTTACACTTCAATGGCTCCAAAGAGTGTCCTCAGGATGTAGATGACAATCCTGATTCTTTTCAGCTTCAACAAAGCTACACTGCTCCTCTGCTGCCACTGGATAGATCTAGTTTCTCTTTCTCATCGTGATGATTCCGGGATGGATCTTAGTTACATAACTCATTAGACTTATTGTCCATCGCTGACTGCGCTCAATGAACGTTGACTTTTTCGTGCCTCCGAGAAGGAATCTTACGCCGTACAAGTTGGTCGACTTTTCTCCAGATCTCATCGTCATCATGTTGTACCTCATCAGCTATGCTATCACGATGCCTTCACGATCATATTCATTCTCAAAGTATTTGAGTCTCAGGGACCTCTAAAGTACTCCGACCATTGCTCTCAGATCTCAGATCTCTCTGTAGAGTTTTGCATATCACGTGTTATTCTTTCCGATGTTGGCATAAATATGAGATTGATATGATGAACCACTATAAAAAAGGAGCTTCGGGGTTTGCTGAGACACAAAACTCACATGAAAGGTGTAAATTTCTGGATATCCCCGGTAGATGAGCTTCTCGGACAGATCACTCCACTTCACCATCAGTATGTACACCTAAAAAGCAAAACAAACAGTTGAATAAAACTGAACTTACCTTACAACTTTAAAGTTGTATTCGACTGTGAAGTGTTACGCTCCAACATACTGTTTAAAAAGTAATGGGTCTTTACTGATATAATGATTGAATCTCTCAATTTTTTTTTTTTTCCCAAAAACAAATCAGCTGATTATTAAGATTAGATTAAAAAGGTCCACTACTGAAATAAAGCAACTAATCTAATTAGGCCCATGAATTATCCGAACAAACCATGAATAACATAATGATCGACAAGAAATTACAACAAAGAAGTCAGTTAGAAATTGAACAAAAATCAGGGAAAATGTAATTTCTAAAAATGTATAAATGTATCAATTTTTTTAGGATGATAAAGTTATTTATTCATTCATTTACATAGTAAAAGTAAAAGTAACAAGTAAAACATCAATACAAATACCCATACCAAAAAAACATATTCAGATGACAGATACATATTCATGTCTATTTGTATATTTATTGTATGCATATATATGTATGTGTGTGTATGTAAGTATGTACATGTATATTTACAAATACATAAATAAGATTACAAATAGCTAAATGTTTTACTGGAGTTGGTAATATTTGTATTGTTTTAGAAATAATGAAATTTTCTTTTAGTGAGGAAATTTTCGAGACAAGAAAATTAAAAACTTACATAGTGCCGACTGGGATAGAAGCGTTTTTCAAAGCCAAGCAGCTCCACATGGCGGACATAGAGATCCTCCATGGTGTATTGTATCAAGCTGTGGACAGTCACGCTATCGATGAATTATGTTTTGATAGCGCACATTTCTTGCATCCGGGGTTTTGTGGGTGTGTGTTCCTCCCATGAGCCAAATGCAAAAACACAGTTCCTCTTTTGTGTCTTTGAAAAGTAACCCTTGTTACTTTTACCCTGGAGAGTCCCCTTGACGTACTGTCTGACAGCTTTACAAAGGCACACTGGAAAGTCTCCAGAGGATCATCAAAACATCTGGTAAAATCCCCAGCTTTCCCTGGAGAACATCTTTGAGACTTGTTTCCGTTGCAGAGCAAAGGGCATCCTGGCTGGCCCACTCACGCCACCACCCAATCTTCCCTCTGCTGCTCAGAACAGAGCTCAGAATTTTTTTTTTATCCAAAATTTGAAAAAACACATGGCTGAAAAAATAAACAGCAGGGTATTGTTCCAAGAGGCATTTTTTTTTCTATTTCTGAAAAGAGGAAATGGTATCAAGTGAGCGGTGGCAAAAATTCTGCTTTGTTTATGGACGTTTATTATTGTCAAAAAAGAAGTCACTTGTGACTTGAAAAACAACATTATATTTTAGGAACAACTGTGTAATATTATTCAAAAAAATTAATTTGGCTAAGATTAACTGGAGATTATTTGACAAATAAAATGCCCTTATCCTAAAATCTTGGGACAATTTTTGAAAGAAAAAAAAAAACATATATATTAAATAGTTAATTTTATTGGAATTTTTTAAAATGCATTCAGAAAGTTGTGGTATTATTATAATTGTACAAACAGTTTTGTACTGTAATATTGTATACACTGTCTTCTTCTTCATTTCCTGTCCATTTTTATGATGTTTTCTCCTTATTTTTATTAACCAGTTAAAGAATGGGCCAATGTCTGGTTATGATAGCCCTTTTTTTTAATTTTGTAAAATATCTTTCACCATATTCAGAGTGCTTATAAAATAATACGAGAGGGATCTTTTGCATATACAAATCATCACTTAGTTAAAAGTTAGTTAAAAAGTAATATTCATGGCATTTAGACTGCAGATCTGCAACAAATCAGTAAATTGCTCTGTGAGTTTGACAGAAATATAATGCTATATTAATGTTTGAATGTGTGTTTGTATACTGTATATATGTCTGTATACACACTCACCAGCCACTTTACTAGGTACACCTGTCCAACTGCTTGTTAACAGTTAATTTCCAATCAGCCAATCACATGGCGGCAACTCAGTGCATTTAGGCATGTAGACATGGTCAACACAATCTCCTGCAGTTCAAACCGAGCATCAGTATGGGGAAGAAAGGTGATTTGAGTGACTTTGAACGCGGCATGGTTATTGGTGCCAGAAGGGCTGGTCTGAGTATTTCAGAAACTGCTGATCTACTGGGATTTTCACGCACAACCATCTCTAGGGTTTACAGAGAATGGCCCGAAAAAGAAAAAAATATCCAGAGATGGAAAGGATGTGCACACTGGGTGAACCAGTGAAGTGTGGAGAATAAAGCAACAACATTTGGAAAGAAAGCCTTGTTGCTGACGTCTTCTTAAACGTTACAATACTGATGTATTATTTGCTTTGAGATTACATATGTAAACTGAAGTACAGAGAAGGTAACAGGGAGCTGCATTGTGCCTTCGAAGATTTAGGAAAAGCCTATGACAGAGTGTCGAGAGAAGAAATTTCATACTGTAGTCTGAAGTGGCAGAAAGAAACTTTTTACAACAGCAATGATGTTGGCTGGTGGCCCACATTTCTTTTTAAATTTTAATGCACGAGCCAACTAGGTAGCATGTAAATTGAACAAAAAGAAAAAATGTGATTGAAATTTTTTTTTTTTTTTTCAATTCAAAAATCATTAATGATCACATAAATGTAATCATCCATACAAAATTAAACAAAAGAAAAAAATAAGGTGTTTCTAAATTCAATATTGATTGAAGATACTTATTCAAATATTCAAAGAAAATTGTTTGGCCGGCCGGATTAAAAAAGCAAAACGGGCAAGATGTGGCCCGCGGGCCGTGAAATAACCAGGACTGTTTTACAAGGATATGGTGAGACCAGCAATTTCAGAAAATTGAGAGACAGTGGCATTGAAGAAAAGACAGAGCTGAAGGGAGACGGAATAAGAATGTTGTGATTCAGAACGATAGGATCACAAATTAGTCCACCCGAGGGACAGACACATACAAAGAACATATTTTGCCCAGACAGAAGGCTTCTTTTTTCATGGCAAGAGACAACAGACAAAGCAAATATGTTGTGCATCCTCCATGTGTTATAAACAATATATCCGCATACTAAACAAATACTTGTGTTTTACAGTGGTGTGTAACACGATATCAAGTTTGACCCTTAAATTTTTTGTTGTTTTTAAAAGTTTAAATTCTGGTGCTCGAATTAATACAGTTTGACCATCAAGAGGATAACAAGAAAAAACAAGTATAAGGTCTTTTTTCTTTTTAAAAAACTTGATTTTTTTTTTAACTTAGTGTTGTCTTTGTTATGTTTTTTGTAAAACTGAAAACCATTCATTGCCCTGCCTTTATTTGAATACAAAGTCCATGTGCCCATCCCTCTCCATGAAAAGCGGTTTCTTTGTCGTAAAAGTCCTTCTTATATTGTTTTATTTTTCTTATCCTATGTTACTAATAGAAGTAGGGCATCAACGAGCATCTCTCAGCTCATGTACACCCTCTTCAGGTGTAGCAGAGGTGTTTTTTTTTACCAGAATCAGAATCACTATTTGCAAAATTCCGCGTAATAAACCATACATCTGTGCATCTATACAGATGGATTTGCATTTATAAATATCTGTACATCTATACAATGAGCATACAAAATAACTGTATATCTTTCCAATGTGCTACACATCTATAAAAATAGCATGAAGTCTGCAGAATAGCGAAATTTGCATCCTGAGGGGAGCCACTCGTTGCCTGGGACAAGATGTGGGATGGAAACTGTAGGATCCTGCTAGCTGTTGTCTTTTATCAAAAGGCCATGATGAGAAAACGGACACCATTTGTTTATATAAGAAGATTTCATTAAAAAAAAGTTCAGCATTTTATGCCTGGAGAGCATTCAGCCAATGCGCTCTATCTGTGTATCTCACCAGGTTATAAAGATCTTTTGTTTAGGTAAACTGGACATCTGGTTTTACTGATCATTTGATCAGTATATTGAGTGATTCTCCCAGACTTGGATGTGTCAATCACGAAAAAAAGGTCCTCAACCTAAACATCCCAAACTCATGTCTCATGATGGTGGAAACGGTTGATCGGCTTCTCAACCAGTATATAAAGTTGCAGGGTGTTGTTGTCTGATCAAAAAGATAATTCTGTAACACTTACACAAAATACATTACACAGCCTGTAAAAGTCTGTGTAAAATTCCCGGCTCCTCCTCGTGTGTCAATGTGTTGCTGTGCAAAACACTGAACTCCTAACCATCACGGTTCATCCATGATTAATTGCAGGTTAATTGCAGAGAATGAATTTCCCCATGGGGATTAATGAAGAATAAATGATTATCATAAACTTTTGAGGAATAAAGTTGATGGATCAAAAAATTTGGTTATGGTAAAGAGATGTGAAAACTAGCATTTGTGAGCAACAGTATGACTTCATGCCTAGAAAGAGGATTATAGATGCAATATTTTTACTGCGCTGATGCCCCAGATCAGGTTGACAGCAAGTTAGGCTATGCAGTGTGTGTACGTTTGTGTGTCTCTGTCCAAAACAAAACAAAAAAACCCTCACTAACCCAAGCTTACTGTTCTGTATATTTCCTGTGCATCGTGTATTTGCAAGTGTATTTGCAGCCCCTATGTCCTCTATTGTAAGTCGCTTTGGATAAAAGCGTCTCCCAAATGCAATGTAATGTAATATTTGTTTTTTAGAATGCTGGTAGAGAAGTATAGAGAAGCTGAGAGGGAACTGTATGTGCATTTGTAGATCTAGAAAAAATGATCTATGGCAGTGAATGAGGAAGTCTGAAGTGACAGAGAAGTACATGTCCTGCGCCAGGACATGTATACAAGCTGTGACACAATGGGTAGGTGTGCTGTAGTAAAACTAATGTGATACTTTATCAACTCCCAGGACATCTGGAAACGACCTCTTTTGCCGCGAGCTGAGAACATACCTCTTCACCAAGCGCTACCCTACTGATCGCTCTTAGCCCCAACAAAAACACAATTTTGAACAATTCATCACAAAAAAAAAGAATTAACATCTGCGAAGAGAATATCACAATAGAGGCCGTTTTCAAAATGTTACGACATATAGTCGCATTGTGATTCAATTACCGGAAATTTATATCAACAAAAAGATAGATTCACACAAATGGTTTTGAAAGCCGATTATCACGATTTCAATTTCTCTATCTTGTCGCTCGCTTAATTTTAAGTTGTGTGAAGACGCTGAGCTCCATCACTGATACTCACATTCAGATTATTATCAAGTCTTTAATTGTTTGGAAGTTGTTTATAGGTAAACATTTTTAATGCGTAAACCAAGAAGACGACGGCTGTTTTTGCTACTTATGTAGAATCCCTCTGGTTATCATAGTTTTGAGAAGATAAATAGATGTTTTGATAGTCAAACTGTGGGAACTGATATTCTCCTAAGGCCCAAGCTGTTTTTTTACATGCAATTGTTTATTTTTTTTTGCTATTTGGGCTTATTGGAACCTAATCAGAACAAAAACAAAGCATCATCTTTTGATATGATGCACTTTTAGAGAAAAATTATGTCCGCATATGTGGACTCCTGTTCTGAACTTCCATAAAACACAGTTAAGTCACCTTTGTGTAACAGAACAAAAAACTCTTTATTTCCAACTTGAAAACAGCAGTTTTTTCCCTGACTGCTTTTGCATGTATGGATAACACATGCACACAAATTTTTGAACATGTTTTGATTATCATAGAGTAAAAACAACATATTGAAATTCCATTATTGCCCATTTTGGACAGTTAAAACTATTGAAACCAAATATAAAACATTGTTTTGCCCACATATGTGGCCGAAACACCCACAATTCCACAGTGCACATGCTTGAGAACACAAGAGCTAGAAAGTGCTGTGGCCACTAAGCCTTAGCAATTAGTATTTATATAGTATTTTTAACTTTTGATAAATAAAATGTCTTACTTTTAATGCGACCTCTGGTGCTGCACGGATTTGTTCAAAGTGCCGCTTGATATTTGACCGTTTCATCAATGCAATTTTATCACTGCATACTAGACATATCGCAGATGCAAATTCCTTTGTCCATGAGGCCTGGAATGCATGGTAATCATTGTCTTTTTTTCTTTTCGCCATCTTTTCCGTTACAAGGATAAAGTAGTTACATTACATTGCATTTGGCAGACGCTTTTATCCAAAGCGACTTACAATAGAGGACATAGGGACTGCAAATACACTTGCAAATACACGATGCACAGGAAATATACAGAACAGTAAGCTTGGGTTAGTGAGTTTTTTTTGTTTTTTTTACAGACATACACAAACGTACACACACACACACACACTGCATAGCCTAACTTGCTGCCTAACCTGATCTGGGGCATCAGCGCGGTAAAAAGTCCTGAAAGAGAACGGTTTTTGCCTGTTTCTTGAAGGTTGAGATAGATGATGCTTGTCTTGTTGTTAGTTGGATAAAATTGATGTCTCCACCTTTACAATGACCCGGACGTGCTCAGAAGCCATCGGTTCCCGACCCGACCGACGGGTGACCCGTGAAATTTATCTTCAAATCTAATTTCTGTTTACTTGAAAACGACACAGTATTGTGAAGAAATATCACAAATATTTTATAAACTGTTTTTTTTTTTTTCAACTCAAAATTTTCTGGGAGCCATACGGCGTCACCGGACGAGGCATATATGGCTCGCAAGCCATAGGTTCCCGACCGCTTTTCTGCACCATTGAGAGCATCCTGACCAGCCGCATCACAACGTGGTACAGAGCCTGCGCTGCATCCTGCCGCAAGAGCCTCCAGCGCATAGTGACAGCAGCTGAGAAGATTTGCCGCCCCTCTCCCCTTCCCTTCAGCAAATGTACAACGCCCGCCTCACCTGCAAGGCTCTCCGTATTGCAGGTGATCCCTCACGGCCGTCTCACAGCTACTTCAGTCTGCTGCCATCAGGAAGGAGACTGCGGAGTGTCCAGGCCAGGACTAGCAGACTCGAGGACGGTTTCATCCACCAGGCTGTCAGGAAGCTCAACTCCCTCCCTGCTCTGCCTCCTCTACCCTTTCAGAGACCCCCACCCATCCATGCACACACTATGGACTCTGAGATACCACCCCACACACACACACATGCACACACACATGCATTTTCAAACTCTACCCCCTCATCCCCACTGACACATACACCGACATCGAGTCCTGCCATAAGAACTCTTTCATAGACTCACTTATTCACTATAATGAAAAAATGCACTGTAAAACTGTTGATGCAACTGCACTTTTGTACTTTTATCCCTTTTTTTTGTGTGTAACTGCACTTCAGCACTCTTGTCACTATAAAAAAATCCAACTCTACCATATCTACCTCAGCACAACTCGTCGTTCTTTGTTGTTCTCTGTGACAAACTACTTCAGCACCATGGGGTCTTAGAGTAACGCTATTTCAATGCTCTGTATGTGTGAACACATGGCAGTATTAACAATAAAGTTGACTTTGACTTTGTTCAACAACTTTAAAAGGTGAAAAGGCAGAAACAGCAAGGAAGAACACTTATTTTTTCATTCAACTGGCAAAACTTTCAAATTGAATTTTAAACGTTACTTTATACCTTTGACCTTGGTGCAGGGAAGGGATTTTAGTTCCATGTTTCAGAAAATATCAGAAGTAAGTTGGATATGAGGATTACCATTAGTATTACAGCGAGAATTGTCACGTGTTTTGTGCTTACATTATAATATATATACATATAATATATATCACATTCATATATTATATAGGCTGGAAAAAGATTGATTTATTGTTTCTGTATAACCATTATTGAATTATTTTTTATTTTATTTTTCATAATTAATCTAAAATATACTGGAAGAGATTACAGGACTGTCTCAGAAAATTAGAATATTGTGATAAAGTTCTTTATCTTCTGTAATGCAATTAAAAAAACAAAAAACACTTTTTCACGATATTCTAATATTTTGAGATAGGATTTTTGAGTTTTCTTAAGATGTAAGCCATAATCAGCAATATTAAAATGATAAAAGGCTTGCAATATTTCAGTTGATTTGGAATGAATCCAGAATGTTTGACATTTTTGTTTTTGTAATTGCATTGCAGAAGTTAAGAATTTTATCACAATATTCTAATTTTCTAAGACAGTCCTGTACATGAGTGTATACGTTTCCTTTTTCAAATTCATCATAGGTTCAATGTGGATACATCTGAGCACAATTAATTTATGAACACTGTTGATTAGATATCCATTCATCAAGTTTTCTTTCATTCATCCATTCTTTCTTTCATTCACATTTAACAGCAATGAAGAGGCTTCAATTTAACCTTCTGCATGTTTTTGAACTGTGGGAGAAAGCCAGGGAAATTTCCACTAGGTGGTGCTCTCAAGACAAGCAAGTCATATAATGGGATCAACAACCCTTGTCAAAAATTAAAAAAAAAAACTTGATGTATGAAATCAGAGGAGAGGTAAAAAAAAAAGCGAATTGGCTTCCAATGGGGATTTTATTACATATATCTCTTATCTATGCCTAATATTTCCATAACATACAAAAGACAGTGGCGCAGCCACGAACATTATTCCAGTAAAATTCTGTGAAATTTGGGGGGGATGAAAAAAGTCAGTAGGAAATGCTTTTGCAAAAAAATGGAAAAAGTGAAAAATCAAACATTCAGTTTTATAGTTTTTAAATAATGTGCTTTATCTACCTCAAACATGGTGCGGAATGCACATGGCTGCTATGTATCAAAGTTCCTGGCAGTGGGTCAGTAGGCTGCACTTTCATAATAGGAAGTTTTGTATGTCTTAGAATAATATTCATTGTCAGAGTTTTGCCTCACCTTAGTGTCTCTGTTATCTAAATTTTCTACTTTTTTTTCTGTTTACTTCTTCTTGCTTTAGTGACAATTTTAAGAATTTTTTTTTTTTTTGGAATCTTCAAATCTTTGTACTTAAGACCTTAAAAAACTTAATAGCCTTGACTATGACACTTTATAGTTTTCTGATTCCCCCTCTTTTTTTTTATTGTTTATACAATTTCCTACTATTATTTATTATTGTTATGTTTTACTTGAAACTCTGGCACAACAATTTCCTTCGGAATAAATAAAGTTGTTCTTATTCTTATTCTATCCCACTTATCCTGTTCTCAGGAATAAAGTAGGAACCAGAAACTCTTTTGCTGTGAGGTGCAAGTGCCAATTGATGGGATGTAAATTTCTAAAAAACGCGGCTAGTACAGAATCTAAAAATATGTGAAAGTATGTGTTTTGACCTCCACAACACAAAAACTGTATTCAGAATTCCAATCTCTGATACAAGCAGTCCCCAAATTGAGTAACTCTTATGGTTAAGGTTACACCCACATTCAGAGCCTTGTGTTGTTGTTTTTTTTTTTTTTCAATTATTCAATTCCTATTTGCCCAGAAATATCTTGCAAGCAGAAATGAAATATGGAAGAAAATCAGAAAAAAAAATCCTCTAGTCCAGTGGTGGGCAAACTTTTTGCCTCGCGGGCTACAATGGATTCTAAAATTTGTTAGTGTGTTTATGAGAACCAATATAAATGACAGATAAAATAGACGTACATGTAAAAGCATCATCACAGAAAATGATATGGCCTTTTAGCAAAGCATTAATATGCAAGGTTCGTGTTACGTGCCGTCCTCTGGTGGTTTGGAAACACGGCTTATATGAATGCCAGCTGAAAACTTACCTCGGTTGTCACGGTTCTCGGTGCTTTTTCCGGTGGTTCCGCCTTGTCAGCTGATTTGGTTCATCTGGACACACAGCTCCCGCCCACGGTAGGCTATCAGCGCAAACTGAAACGCTTTTTTTGCCAAGTTGTCTTCTTTCACTTTCCAGTGGACAGGTTGCCTTGTTCGCCATAGGAGATAGCTTGATGTTGAGAGAAGATTAAAGACAGGAATTATTTTGATGAGTATCAAATAATGACTTAATTCTTGACTGTTCTAACTGATATTCTTATCGAACTGTCTGAGACACCTTGAGGTATTCTGCCAAGTTATTTTCAAGTGTTCCTTCACTGATGAATGATAAAATGGACAACTTTGTGTCATCCATATTACAATGAATCCTAAAGTGTCAGTATAACAAAAGTTGTAGCATTTGCATGTCCTTGATACTTAAATGGCTCTAAAAAGAGACCTTTGGCATTGAAATTGGAAGTTGTGTTTCTCTGAGTCTTAAAATCCAGCCTACATTGTTATTTATCCTCCTTACAAACACAGTATGGACACAAGGGGAAAACATTGATTATCTGGTTACGATTAAGCCACTTGGATTGACTGACTTTGACAGGAAGCAAAATAACATGGCTAGTCATCTGGGTCAGAGTAGCTCTTAAACTGATAATTTTGTGGGCTGTTCCCAGACTGCACCGGTCACTACATCCCAAAAGTGATACAAGGAGGGATGATAGTGACAAGGGTGTGGAGGCTCACAATGTCAAAGGTGGGTGAAGGCCAACATATGGGAACAGTAACTGCAACTCAAATTGTGTAATAATCTATTATTTTATTTTATTCAGCAAACGTAATAGTGTGTGTGTGTGTGTACGGGGCTGCTGACTGGCATTGGGGTCCATGCTGATCCCTGTCCAAGGCCAAAAAGTGTCCACAGCAGGGAGAACACAGCTAAAGAAGGTGGTGTAATGAATTGCGTTTTTACATCATTCGAAGGTCAGATGTGTTTGAATTTCTTTCTGTTACAAGTGATTCAAAGACTCAGGTGCGGAACAAGACACAAGCAGGACTCAGAATTTAGAAATAAATATTTAACGATAGCCAAAATACAAACAGAAATGGAGCCAAACAAAAACTGACTAAGGGACAAAGGACAACTCGCAACACTAGTGAACAGGTCAACTAAAAAATCCAGTGAACAGGTTAACAAACTGAAGGAGACTAGCTTTAACGCTAGTAAACAGACCTAAGTGGCGATACAAACTAACGTTATCAATCATCGAACAGGCTACGAACAAACAGGCAAATAAATGAACTGGCAAATTCAGTAAGGCAAGGATTCCTAATCTAAACGATCCTACGGTACTCAACTGGTGGGAAGGCAGTGAGTCAAGCAGGGGGTTCCAGGCAGGCAGAGCACGGTGTGTGGCGGTGGAGTTGGATGACGGGGTAGCAGACCGGTGGAATGATCCAGGGGTTCTGACGGACAGAAGCTGAGCTGTCAAGGGGGAACTAACAAAACCAGGTGGTCGCATGTGTGACCCAGTGGTCATCATCGTGGAATGTAACGTTCCAGCGATTAGACATCTGATGTGTGCGGCTTTTAAGCTGCACAGGATGGGTGTGGACAATCAGCTGCGCCTTGTTTGCTGATTGTCAGTTGCTTCCACCTGTCTGCCTCACCGCCACACAACGTCACATGCCCACCTAGAATCAGAGAAGGGAGGAACAGGGAGAACACAACAGACATTGCTTCTAGTGAACATTCCTAGTGGACGTAACACTTTCTTGCTCCAGATATAACAGTGACCAGATATAACAGTGACCCTATAACAATAATAATAATAATAATAATAATAATAATAATAACAATAGTGCATCAAGAAAACATTAATTCTAGCTCAGTTTGCTACACACTGATCCACTCTGATCATCCGCCTTTCTTTTTGCTATTTTTCAGAAGGGTAGTTCGTTTCCAGTGTTAGCATAAGGTTGCTATGATAACGGTCAACAGAGGAGAAGACGTATATGGGTCCTGTCATGATTTTCATGCCAAAACACCAGCAGAGCATTCTGGGATTTGTGGTATTAGTGATACATGCACTGTAGGCTATAATACCGGCGGGCTGGCACATATTATTTAGTATGGCTTTGCAGGCCAAAAATAATTACATTGCGGGCCAAAAGTGGCTCGCGGGCCAGAGTTTGACACCTATTATCTATGTGAATGATAATTTTATGTGTACAACCTATGTGAGCATTGCTGCAGTCTTAATAAAATCCTTCAAGTTAACCCCGATCGCTATGGAATGGTTTAAAAAAAAAAAAAAACAACCATGAGATAACACGTTGACCTGGCTTAAAATTCCTCGCTCAGACTCACACCAAGTAGGTCTACGATTCGACTGTGTGGTGATCGCTTGTTCTCCCTATGTCTCTGTTGGTTGGTTCTCCAGTTTCCTGCCACAATCCAAAAACACCCAGAAGGTTAAAAGGAGACACTAAATTGCAGAGATGTGTGAATGAGTGAATGGTTGTTTGTCTCTATATGTGGCCCTGTGATCAACAGGCAACCAGTCCAGGGTGAACTCCGCCTCCTGCTCGGCGACAGCTGGGACAGGCTCTAGCCCTTCCCCAACCCCGAGTTGTCGCAGATGTAGCAGTGTAGATAATGAAGGAATCCGGTCAAGGATCTCCGGACAGGAGAAACAAGTCCGATCAAATGTGGCCTCACCTGGCAAATTTAAGGACTGAAAAAGCTCTGCTCGCATCTTGGTGCCGGATACCAAAGCAAACCTTTTGCAGTCTAGAAGAGTCCATGCTTCCATCTGTCAAGGATGCTATGGTGGAAAAAGGCATGCACTGCTCCAAATATTAGGCAGGCGGTCACAATGTTATAGCCATGACATATTTTTGTATTCAGTGCTATTGGTTGCAAGCTGTGAAAGACACATTCAGGGTTATATTGGCTTGTATTGCCAAGTAGGATGATTGGTTTAGCAAGTGATTTTAAGCTCATCCGGGTTATTTCAGTATCATGAAGTGATACTTTGTGGTACTTTTGACATTTTCAATCCATAAAATCCTGGAAGACTTTCTGAGACGCACCACGACACAAAATCTTTTTACTCTATAAATATACACATTGAGCAAAGAAAAAATCTAAATGATTTACTTTGCCGTGAATTCTCTACAGGGGTATGCGTGGGTGAGGTATACACGATGTACGATATTTAGTTGATCACAAAGAGACGTACAAGTGTTAACACTCTCTCATTCACATCAAGAGACAATTTAGAGTTGCTTATGGATATTCTTGTTTTTGGGCCGTCGGAGGAAAACGAAGAACTTGGAAAGAACTAGTCCGGGCATGAAAACTCCTCAAAGAAAATGCCCCTCGTCAGAATTGTATATAATGAATATTTATAGTTCGGAACTGTTTTTAATTTTCTGCAAAGATATTGGCATAAAAAGATAAGCCAATTAATACAACAAAAATTCAAAAAAATACTCAGTCAAGTTAGTCGTTTAAAGAGAAGCTCTAATTGTGATTATTGCATGCTTAAATAGGAATATTGAAAGGTATTGGTAAGTTGTTTGAAAAAAGAAGTGTTAGTGATGCCAGATGCAACAAAATGCACACGCATATGCTCATCACCTACATACATTAACAGATTGGAATAGAAAGATGCAAAATGAGAGTAGTTTTCTAACAGAATCGGAATGAAATTTGCATATATGCAGAATGAAATGGGTAATTAACTTACAGACTGGGTATGAATGTATGGGCAGCATGATATGAATTATTTATTTTGGATACACTGAAAATGTATGAATGTATTTATGGAGTGCAAGGAGAGACACAGATAGATTTGATGATAAAAAACAAAAACACATTTTCTTCTACCGCCGACATATGCATATGTGTATATACACACACGCATCGCATGCAAACCTTTTTTTGTTTGTAAATATATACACTGCTCAAAAAAATAAAGGGAACACTAAGATAACACATCCTAATCTGACTTAATGAAATATTCTTATTCAATACTTTGTCCATTCCATAGCTGAATGTGCCGGCAACAACGTCAAACAAAAATAATCAATGGAAATCCAATTTATTAACCCATGGAGGTATGGATTCAAAATGAAAGTGGAAAAACACACTAAAGGCTGATCCAACTTTGATGTGATGTCCTTAAAACAAGTTAAAATGAATCAGTGTTTAAGAATAAGAATAAGACTAACTGTATTTATCACAAAGGAAATTGTTGTGCCAGAGTTACAAGAAAAACATAACAATGATAATTAATAGTACAAAATTGTATAAACAGTAAAAAAATAAAATAAAATAAAAAAAATAGGGGAGACTAAGAAATACAAATAAACTAAAAAGTGTCTCCTATGTGGACATTTTGATTTCACAGAAGTGAGATTGACTTGGAGTTACAGCACATTGTGTTGTTCAAGTTTTCTCTTTATTTTTTTTAAGCAGTATCCATTCATACGTATAGAGAGAGCGAGAAAAGGAGAGATGGGCATACAATGAAAATATCTGCACTCAAAAATCTCTAACCTATTTGAAAAATTCTATTTATTTTCATGTTTTTTCTCCTTTTTTATGAATATGTTTCAGGTGGTGCAGGAAAAGCGGTCGATAATTGAGGTTTCAGGTCTTAGCGTCAATAAAAATTAGTAGATGCAATTTTTTCAAGCTGAGTCTGGAATTTATCTATCGATTTTTATTTATTCATTTTTTTTTTTTTTTTTTTGGTTGCAAACAAGTTGAAGAGCTTCATTCAAGCCGTGAGCTTAAAACCCAGTGACATTTGTTCACGTGCAAACTATGTCAAGGTGAGCGGCAGAAGCCACAAAAGGTTTGGGGCCTTTACAACCCACCGCCATCATCAAAATTTCCATAAAGTGGAGTTTTATGGCTTTTGGCTGGTTAATGATTCTCACAGAAACAGGTGACAGAGGGAGGGAAACAAGATGGACTCTCAATATCTCATCTTCTCCCATTCCTTTCCTCACTTACCTTTTCATGTCCATTTTTATCTGTTTGGCCACCGTAGCAGGTAAAACTGAAAATAAAAAAAACATACAATCTGCTTAAGCTTGTTAAATACATGCTTTTTCGGCAGCTTGTTCCCAACAATTTATACAAACAGTTAAAAAAATAGGAATTTCCCTGAAGTTTTGATATACTTTTGTGTCAGATTTCTGTATTTCAGCATTTTGACAAATTTATTGTAAGACTTTTGGAAAAAAAAAGGAAAGAATGATAGAAAGAAAACAACATACAAATAAATATCAGTAATACACGACAGAGATAAAGCATTGAACTTACCACAGTTATATCAGTTATATAGATTCACGGATGTTTCCTTTCTCTGATTTTTTGTTGTCTATTTGTATTAATAATTACAGCTAATAAATAGAGAATTAAAAAACAATGAAAGTCCTCAATCTCAGTTTTGCTCAAATGTGTCATCTAAGCAATGCATGAAATATGTGGAGAAAAAAAAAACTACAATGGATTCTAATTATGAAACACAACTTTCGCGTTTTCTAATTACTTTTCGTGTAACATTGTACAACGTGTGACCGAACATAACAAATCAGCTGCAAAAATGTAAATTTTTAGGGATCTTTAAGCAATTTTAGTCACTTGACTGAAATTAATGAATTAAGTAAAGAGACTTTGTTGCAGAAAATAATCGATATAGAAAATATAATATACATATTCATATAAAAACATTTGCAATGTAATATTCTGAAATGTTTGTGTGTAACATGTGAGCCTAATATGATCAATAATTGTCAATTAACTGACCAACGGTACAATTTTCAAGTCCAATCATTCCATTCGTGAGTCATACAAGAAATAAATGAATTTATAGCAAAATCAAATACTGTTGATTATTTAAGAGTCTGCAGTAGGAAGCATTCACATTATGCAACGTCTATATAACGGCTATCAAACACTTGAAAAAACAAATAGTCGTGTGAGCAACAAGAATTATTATGGGCTTTATGTGATTTTACAGCAGCAGCCTAAAACAAAACTCATCAGTGTAAAACAATAAATCTCCCATATACCCATAAAGACGCAGATAATTGTTGCTCGTCTGAAGCAGAAGAGGGGCTTCCTGTGCGATGGATCGGAGGATCCCCTCACCCAACAACAAACAATTTATATTTAGCTTGGAAATGTGGGCACATGGAAAATAGGAACGAACGTTAATGTGATTTTTATACGGACTAAAAATGTATTTAAGCGAATTCAATTCGGCCAACATTGTAAGATCAAGGGATGTGGTATTCCAGGACTCGTACAAAACATCCCGGCTTCTTAGTATTTTCAAAATTTTAAATTATTTGAATTACGTCTTCAAGGATTACCTGAGAGTCAAAGACAAGAAAGTGACCTGCTGCCTTGTTTTCGAACGTTAAACTGTAAATCCACAAACCTTCAACACAGGAAGAGGAAAAAAAGCATTCTTACTTTAAGAAAAAGTCATTGAGAGTCATTTTAATTAAAACTTATTTTGCTGAAGACAACAGAACAACATTTAAAAGTACAGCGAGACTGAGACACAATCGATCCTGTCACACAATCGGCCTCGCACTAAAGACTGTGATCTGTGTACAGCTTTTTTAAACCATCGAAAACGCAGCAATTGTGTTTTAATTTCTTTACCATATAAAGAAAAAGCAAATATTAACAGGACACAACTAAATTCTATCTCTTAGAATTACTTCTGGCTTGTCCATTATCCTATTTAGTTATTAGAAGTATCAAATAATGACATATAATATTTCAATGATTCTGTGTATGTTTTATTATTATGTTTCAACATCTACGTAGACGCTCTAAAACACACACACACACACACACACACACACACACACACTCACAAAGCAACTGGTCACAGAGCAACTGGCCGACAATGTTAATTTTTCTTTGCTTTATTTTCCAGCTCTTCTTTATTTAATTTCATGACCCAATATGTAATGTTATTTATGATTTATTTGGCTGTATGGATTCATTATTTTGTCATACTTCTATTGATATTTATATTGCTATTTTATTCCTTTTCTTTCTCGTGCCTCTCGGTAACTCATTGTTTCGGTACCCATTTAAGAGTTTCATATGACCTTTGTAATAAGTCAGACGTTTATGATACCATGTTACCACAGCATTGAAATCCTTTATCTAAGGCTGTGTGAGCGCAGGATCTTCAAAAACACATAAACATGGTTTCGTGTTTGTATTTAATTGCTTTAATATTGCATTGGAATATTTTTAATTTTGGACAAGAAATAACTCAACGTTACTGTTACTAATAATTAATCCCCATGGAGAAATTGGTTCTCTACAATTAAGCCATCATGGATGAACCACGAGCAGAAGGCCGTCGTGTTTTGCTCAACAACACTTTGACATACAAGGAGGAAAAAACTAAACCGGGAACATTATTCGGTTCGGCACACCACCGCACTGCTACTACATTAAAACAGAGTGGGTTTGAGTTTGGGTAAATTGTATCTCTCAATACAAATAAAATAGCATGCCGTTAAGACGATCACATTCAAATCACCCAAATAAAGCAAACTGTATTAGAATCGCTGTGAGAGTAGGAATTTAATAAATTACTTGTCTCTTCATTTGGAAAGTCAAAAACAGGAGAAGTGAATCCTTCTCCATTGTTCCCAATATAAAGTCAAGCTGCAGGCAGATGTCTGAATTCAATTATTTGAATTATGTTTAATACAATTCTTCCCTTATTGATCTTTGAATGTTTAATTTCCTTAAAAAAAAAAAAAAAGTAGGGATTTTTTTGCATTTGGGGGTTGCTGATGATTACTGGGGATGAAAACATGACATTTCCGTTGAATATTTTTTTGGAATAAAAAAAACGGATATGCATGTGTGTATGTGTAGGTGTGTGTGTGTGTGTGACAGTAGCACCGGAAGGAGATGACAGAGAGCAAGAAAAGGATGAAGAAAAAGAAGAATAGATGACAACACTCAGATCTGCCGTCGTCCTGGCTGGCAAATGTTTGTAAATTCGTGCGTTTCCTTTGGAGGCAGCTTTGAAATGCACCGGCGGACTGTCATGCAAATGATCAGGCCTTGCAGCGTGCGTGTGCGCGCGTTGGAAAGCGGGAGGTGACATGTTGACGCATTTATTTCCAATCTATGTATTGATTTATCGACTTAAATGACCTATTTATGCGTACTACTGGATGTTTTTTGCGGGGGAACGGGTCTTGGAGGTGAGGAAGCGGGTCAGAGCAAAGCAAAAGGTGGGGCGGTGGAGGTGTCTGGCTGCAGGGGAAGGGGGGATAAAGAAAAAAAAGAGGAAAAAAAAAAAGCCATAAAATTGGCCATGTGACCGGAGTGCGTTTAAACAGGCGGCTCAGAGCGTCACCAGGTGTGGACAGGTACACCGGGTGAGAAGGCAGGCTGGATCCGCAGTTTCCTGAGGGAGACCCCTCACCTGGAAAGATGTACGTCAGTTACCTCCAGCTGGACAAGGATCCCACCATGTACCCGCATCAGACCTCGGTGACCCGCCATCCGGGCCTGAGCCCGCAGAATTTCGGGGTCCCCGCACCTCCACAGTACCCGGACTTCACCGGTTATCACCACCACCACGGGATCAACAACGAGCCGCACCCGGCGCAGCAGGCCGGCCCCGGAGCCGGCGCCTGGAGCCCGGCTTACCCGCCTCCGCCTCCACCCGCCCGGGATGACTGGTCGTCGCATCATTACGCGGCCGCGGCGGGGTCCGCGGTGCCCGGAGGGGTTGGTCCGGGTTTGGGTTTCGGGCCTCCGGAGTTCTCCGGGCAGCCACCCGCACTGTTACCCGCGTCCCTCAACGCGTCCGTAGGGCAGCTGTCCCCCGGGTCCCCGCAAAGGAGGACCCCTTATGACTGGATACGACGCACGTCTGCGCCTCTGGCCAACCCAAGTAAGACCCCGGGTCCTGATGGGCGGGAGTTGCGGGAGGGTAAAACGCCAATTTCATTTTGTTTTGGATTTATTTTGCGGGAGAGAGAGAAAAAAAAGGGAAAAAAAAATCTTTCATGGGATCATTATTTATTTGGCCTCTTTGGCTGCTCCTTCAATAATTTGTATGCACCCCTCTCTTCTCCAATTGATTCTTATTTTTTATTTCTATCGCATTAAGTATATATCATTTTGAAGTTACCAATATGCATTCCTTGGGGAATTTTAAACAAAAATACTAAAAATGATTCAGTTGAGGTTTCCCTGTAATTTTCATAGAGCTCCTTTTTTTAAATATAAAGGGATTCTGGACAGGATTTTTCGTTCCTACTCTTTCTCTCTCTCTCTCCAGTCGCACCCTGAAAAACCCAAGTCCTGCTTATTCTATTTTAAACTGAATAATGTTAGCATTGTAAATCCTTATAACAATATATGCGACAACAATAAAATGTGAATTAACTAGAATTTATAAATCTTTAAAACTTACAGGCCAGTTATTCTGATAATCGTCATGATAAACCATCCTCAGTCTTTACCACTTTTTTATTTTTTTTTATTTTCTATAAATGAAGTGTAATATTTAAGAGCTTTGAAACTTTCACTTGACGACCTCGATGTACTCGCCCCGTGACTCCCGTGGGGTGACAAACTCGAAGCCGGTCTGAAGCCGTTATGATGTAAATGCGTGTCCGCCCGCCGAGTCTTTGTCGTCCGCATGTCTCAGGGCGGAGTAGACAATGAGCCGACCCCTTTCCCACTTTGAAGTGTGTGTGTGTGTGTGTGTGTGTGTGTGTGTGTGTGTGTGTGTGTGTGTGTGTGAAAGAGAGAGAGTGAGAGAGAGAATTCCGAATTTTATACAATTTTGTTCAGATTCCTTGGTGCCTATGCAGAAATTTAAATATCTTAAGCGCACTTACACATCTAATAACATGCGTACATTCATTAAAAATGTGTATACATAAATGTATATAAATATTTAAAATATATATTAATATATCATTAAGAGAATAACAATAAGAACACCTGTATTTATCTCGAGGGAAAAAATGGTGCCAGAGTAACAAGAAAAATATAACAATAATAAATAAAAGTTGAAAATAGTATAGTATAGACAGTAAAAAAAGGAGAATAAAAATACAAATAAACTATAAAGTGTCTATTAAAGTGTCTATATAGTGTCTATAAAGTGTCTATAAAATGTAAAATACATATTAATATATCATAAAGAGAATAAGAATAAGAACAACTTTATTTATCCCGAAGGAAATTGTTGTGCCAGATAATAAATGATAGTAGAAAATAGCATAGTAATAACAGTAAAAAAAGGGGAGAATAAAAACTACAAATAAACTATAAAGTGTCTAATAAAGTGTCTATAAAGTGTCTATAAAGTGTCTATAAAGTGTAAAATATGTGTTAGTATATCATTAAGAGAATAAGAATAAGAATAAGAATAAGAATAAGAATAAGAATAAGAATAAGAATAAGAATAAGAACAACTTTATTTATCCCTAAGGAAATTATTGTGCCAGATAATAAATAATAGTTACAAGAAAAAATTAACAATAATAAATAATGGTAGAAAATAGTACAATATAAACAGTAAAAAAAAAGGGGGAGAATAAAAAATACAAATAAACTATAAAGTGTCTATATATACATGCACACACAGAATTGAATAAGATGATCATAGTTTACAGTTGGAGCAGGAAACTGGTGAATTAATCACTTCATTAGTCGAATGGTATATTTATTTCATCAATTAACGGAAAATCAATTAATGCATGGGGTGAGGTGAATAATTTACTTGGAATATACAGACAATTTAGTGATGTATTTGGGAAGATTATACACGTAAACAATGTTTGAATGTTTTAACATGGAGCGCAAAGTGAGCAGGAGAGATAGACTTGGCCCCAAAACAAACTTAGATAAAAGTAGTGCTGATCTGTGAAATCATGTGTGATCATTGAAGAATAATAACTTGAAAAAGCACCGCAAACAAAGGCAATGTTCCTCATGAAATTGTGGGTCAGATTTCAATCAATAATTTTCTTCTTCAAAAGAGTTTATCATTCAGAGAACACGTTCTCAAATATCCTTTATCGGATATGGTCATAAATCTGACTCTGTTGTCCCAAAAGTGCCGCCTTGGCGTAGTTATGAGAAAGTTCAGATAATTCCTTGGACAAATTTACAAAGAGAGTTTGTATTGAGAAAGCGTGACCTTTTTCTCTATCAGGTAATTTTTTTTTCAAGCTTTTTTCTTTTAAGCGATGAGACTAAAGTATGCTGCCCAATCTTTATACATCTTTCTTGTGTTTTTGTAAAAACAGTGAGTTCTAGTCATTGTCAACATAGCGCAGCTTTAGATAAGGTTGGAAAAACACTTTGGAATTAACATCAAGTAGCTGAAAAAAAAACCTTTCCTTGCTGTTGAAACAAGGGATGTTTCCTTCCTGCTACAGTAACAGGCAAAAGAGCTTTTTGATTTATAATCCTTGATAAGCTTTACTTATTGGTAAGAGCTTGAAATGTTGGTTTTTAGCCTCCAACAAATGAAGCAGAAACTTTGGGCCTCGGGCAGATGTTCACCCAAAACTAAATGTTTGAGTCTTAATTTGCGAGAGTGACTGCTGAGTGTGTGTTTAAAGAAAAGGGAGATGTGATTTGTTTAACTGTTGTGTATATAGAGTTAATACTGAATCAGAGCGTGTTAAAGAGAGCTGAACTGCTTTTAATTAACTTTGCCAAATGTGTGTTCAATGCACAGACTGGAAATATATAAACTACTGGATAAAAGCACACTCTGGGTTTTTTTGGCTTTCACTATTTATAAAGATAACATGTCAAACTGCACCAAGTCAAAATGGAAAGGGTTTCATGTCATAGAAATTTAGGGAACAACAAATCCGAATAATGTAATCTACTCCCAGAGTGACACGTCAACTTTATATTTTTGTCAGAGATATAGTTTTCTTGTCATGAACATTTTGAATATTTTCCCAATTTTTCAGGTAATTTAATTCTTAAACAGCTACAAACAAAATACTAAATATTCCAACATTTAGCCAATGTTTTTATTTTATATAATACCTTGCATTTGAATGTACATTGTAATGAAGTTGTTTTTTTCTACGCTTTGGACAACAAACAAGCAAATTTGCTGAAAATGGGATTTGCAAATGATCAATAAACGCAGAAACAAAAATGTGTACAAAAATGCACATATATATATATATATATATATATATATATATGTGTGTGTGTGTGTACACATACATACAAGGCGGGGGGGGGATTATAATCAAAACCATGACTTCATGACTTCCAAACTTCAAAATCAAAAATCAAATGCTAATAGTTAGAAAAGCTGTATCTCTTGGAGTAGGTGTCATCCCTCCCGGGCAATAACCTTCTTATGCTTGAGCAAGACATGTTTAAACACCTCCTGTTTGTCCATTTTATATGAAAATCAGCTTATTTAATCCATAAATAAGCAGTTCAATAAATTTTAGACATGCATACATTAGAAATATGCTAATTTCCGTTGACAGCACACAATCAGGAAGTATTTCACATCTCGGAAATAATGAAGATGATTACCTTGAAACTTTGTGCTCCAGTTGAACAGCAAGTTGAGCAGCAAGATAAAGAAAACAAGGCAAGGGAACAGGATTTTACAACCATTGCCCATCAAAATCCAATCTTATTAACATGCAACTTGCAGCATTGACGGAAAATAATTGCCCTTGTGTCACTTTTTACAAAACAGGTATCCAAACATTTACTATTTTGTGCTTTTGCACAAGCTTTTATATAAATAAATAAATAAATTGATAGATAAATAAAACATATATATACACACACACACATAACTCCAATTTTTCTCTGATATTGTTGCCTCTAGGTTTTCACCCAAAAGGTCATAACATAGTGCTATTACAGACACCTTTTCCCATCTCAGTGTCAATATCTAATATAATTATACTAAGTAATAATAATAAAAAATGAAACTAGTTAGTAAAGTCGCATATCACACCTCAAAACTATATTCTAACTTTTCCACTCGTGTTATAGCTGCAGATCCTCAGCAGGATACCTAAGGTGACATATCAAAGATGTAGTTTACACCTGTTCAAAGTAGTAGTTCATTTTTGCATGTCACAGCTACTCCCACTGAAGGGATATAAACCAAAAAATGCATGACAGTTGTTCAGTGGCAGGGGGTGCTATAATCAACATAAATGGGAATTGTCTTGGAACAACAACCTGGTATTAACATGTTGCCATGAAAAGTAGCATTTCCTGATTGAGGGTTCAAATCACCCTGATCTGTGTCTAAAAATATATTAAAAAAAATTTAAAAAAAACTTTGAATTTTTTTTTCTTTTTTTTCAAACCCAACCTAAGCTTCATGTACGATGTGCTTAAAATAAAAGATTTGTAAAATATGGATCGCAGGAAAATTTGAAAACAGTCCTCTTTTACTTGGTGGAGGATTTGTTTTTTGAGTTCCACACCACTGCATCTGTTAATCACATCTTGATTAATAAAACTATAAAATATTCATTAATAACGCTATTATTGTTAGCACTCAAATTAAAAGATAGCGCTTAATGAACTGATAACACATGTTTGTTTTTTTTTCTTTTGTTTCGCTGGAATTCTAAAAGCTGAATGCCAGCATAAATAACCTCCAAAGGATTACAAATTCAATTTGCATGGAGAGCAGAACCCTTTGTACCTGATTTCATGTATACTTACTTTTGTTTTTCTGTTTGTTTTTGTTTTGTTGTTGTTTTTTTCTTTGAAAGATGGAAAGACAAGGACTAAAGACAAGTACCGGGTTGTTTACACAGACCATCAGCGTCTCGAGCTGGAGAAGGAATTTCACTACAGCAAATACATCACCATCAGGAGGAAGGCAGAGCTTGCCTCTCTGCTCAGTCTGTCTGAAAGACAGGTACAGAGATAAACAGATTTTATAATAAATCTAAATCTGAAATAAAACCCTTTGTTCAATCTCATATCAAGCGGAAATTGTTAATATGAAACTCAATAAATGAATGACAAATAAATTCTTCTTGTCATGTTAGCTGTTGGGTATAGCTCTAAATTAATCAATCAATTATTTAAACAGTTTTTCTTCTGTTCAGTGACAAAAATAGGCAATCAGAAGAAGAATGGTAGCACATACAAACAAGAAAAAATATGTTTGGCACTTAAACATCATGTTATGTTCAATATATATTTGAACATAATAAAATAATAAATATGGTCCAAACACTGAATCACCAGGCAAATACTCAACAGTGGGTAGTACTACTTCAGCTGCTGCAACAAAAAAAACAAAAAAAAACAGGAAGTAACCTCTGAATACATATTTGAATTACTGTAATGTTTGCAATAATAACATTTTTTATATATATTTTTGTTATTTTCCATTTATTTTTGGATCTTCTGATTAAGTAATTTCATCCATAATTTTGTTCAAGTTTGTTTTTTTATCCCAGCTCTTTAACTTAAGGGCTCAAAAAACAGTGAGGTTGATACATTGTAGAGGAAAATGTATTTGTCAATTTTTGTATTCGAGACAGTTTCTAAAAAAAATTAAAAAATTGAACAAAATCAATTAAAAATGCTAACAGCCAAAAATTACAATAACATTATTTGTTTCGGGGGTTAAGTGTTTGTGAAGTACTGATCTTCCTCTGCTACAGGTAAAAATCTGGTTCCAGAATCGTCGGGCCAAAGAGCGTAAGATTAACAAGAAAAAGCTCCAGCAGCCAGCATCCTCCACCACCACGTCAACAACTCCTCCTACCAGCAATGGCAATGGGGCAGTGGGCATCCATGGAAACGGTGGTAGCAGCGTTGCCATGGTGACTAGCAGCAGTGGCAACAACAGGCTTGTGTCTCCTTCCTCTCTGCCCTTACACATCAAGGAGGAGTACTAAGGACATTTGTTTCACTCTCTAGTTGGACTTTACTTTTTTTCACTGACAGACTGAAGGGAAACTGCCATTCTGTCTCTCTCTTACAGCTACAAATTCAAAACATTTTCATCAGCAGCATTACTTCTCCTGTCAGACATGTGATTTCCCATTTTTTGACTTAATGTTTGCTGTCTGGGATGTCATTTTAGGGAAGTTCTGGGTTTTATGGTTAACAATGACGTCTCCTAAACATATGAGTGCAGCTCGATACTGTCAGAGGTTTGTAAAAGTGAAAAAATAGATAAGGGAAATATTTTAATTCTGGTTTCATTTCAGCAGCTTATTTAAAGTTTGACATCAGACAAAATTTGACAAAATGCCTTCAGAGTTCTACATATAATATGTAGAATGTTTCCATTTAATGGAATGTTGCAATTGCAAAATAGTTCAATATTATATGTAAAGATATTATAACTTCAATGAAGAGCTGCTAAGAGCAGATTCACAACAAACCTTATGTTTTATAAGTTGCACATTTTATCAATTTTTTTTTTGTAATATAAAAAGTGTAGTTATTCAAGTGCCCTTCACTTCGCAATAAAAATAGCCAAAATCCAAAATCTGGGGCCAGTTAAAGCTAACTTTGGGCAAAAGATAGGTTCACTATGGACGGGTCAGCTGTCAATTACGGGATGGCATATCGTGACATCTAACCTGAACTGTGGGATTTTCATCTGTGGGAGAAACCTGGTGTAACCATGGAAACCCCACGCTTTCAGAGGAAATCTCCACCAGGACCTTCTTGCTGTGAAGCGCAAAATTGCCATAAAACAATGGCACCCTTTGCAAAAAATTGAAATCCATCTCTCTTGTCATTTTCCACTATCTAGTCTTACGCCATGACTTTTTTTCAACATTAATATGCTTTTATTTCAAGGTGCTTTTAAATGAAACTGATCTCCATCAACACGGCCACGTCTTAAACCGAATTGGACTATTTGGGTTTGCTGGATTCTCAAGGAAGAAAAGGCATCTATTTTAAGGTCTCATCAAAAAGGAAACATAATCATCTGATCCAGTGTTAAACTATGATGCTTAACATCTCTCATATACGCCTGAAATACCTTTCTATTGCCTTAGTTGGTTTGAGTAAATGTTGCGTGAATGTGAATGTTGATCTCAACCATCACACTGTATCTTATATATTTTGTAATGTAATTTGTATTAAAAACAAAAGGCTTTATTGTAATTATTACCGTTGGTCTTTGTGCTCTTTCAAAATACTGGAGGCTCAGTACAGTTGGTTTGTAAAACAGTTTTATATGCTTATATGCTTTTTAATTTATACACTGCAGTGTAAGACTGAAGGAAATATCGCGTTGCTCATTTCAATGTCTGTAAAACTTGAGCTTTCACTTTTCAGTTATAATACTTCTCTGTCTGTCAGCAGTGAATCGAACCTTATTTGGCAATGCTCAAATCTGCTCGTCATATGTTTTTTAATTTGTCACTTAAAATCACTTCACATCGTAGTCTGTCACTCCCTTGCCATTAAAGGGTTTTCTGTTTTTTTAATTATAGAATTATTTAAAAATATTGTGAATAGAAGACTACGCCCAGCAGTGATGACAATTTTTTTTTCTGCAACAGCTAAAAACCTCAAGGTTATCATAAATATGCCCTTTATAAATAGGTGATTGAAATTTTAGTGCTTCATTAAGTGTATCCCTATTCCTTCAGCGCAAGTAACCCTAACATTATTAAATAATAATATTGGGCCTTGAATTTAAGGCCTTGACAATATCCTAGAATTCACACTAGCAGGAACAGCCGAGCAGAAAGTCAATACTCTCACAACACTAACAAACAATCTTGCAAGACAGCACTATGAAGTGGAAGAAGAGTAACATCAAAACAGCGCACCAGGGAAGCAGAGGAGAAAGAGAAATCCACCACCCGAGCGGGCAAATCTAAACCTTAAAGCAGTGGTCGCCAAACTACGGCCCGGGGGCCGGATATGGCCCGCCTCCACATTTTGCTCGGCCCCTGAACAATACCAGAGATGCATTATGATTTTTTTTTTTTCATTCTGGCCACGTAACCGTGACTTGTACCTACATAGAACGTAACCTTCTATTCCATCCTTCTGCAGTCTCTGCCTTATCTGAAACCCCTCCCTCAAAAAAAAACAAAAAATCCTGGACACACCCCTGTGAAATAACACGGAATAATCGCAAAAAATGAAAGA
This sequence comes from Fistularia commersonii, assembly GCF_037954325.1. NCBI lineage: Eukaryota > Metazoa > Chordata > Actinopteri > Syngnathiformes > Fistulariidae > Fistularia > Fistularia commersonii. Next base: position 7,032,069 of record NC_141298.1, on the reverse strand, counting down.
AAGATAGATTCAGAATGCAGGGTATTTAACCTGCAGTGGACAAACATTTTTTTTTTTGTTAAATTCAAAGAAAAGGCTGCATTATTCGTTAATAATGTTATTAATTATTTACTGTTTTTTTTTTTCCTGTCAAGAACCCAGAAAGGGTTATTTTGGTTATGTGTGGCTTTCTGGAAAAAAATAAATGTTTACGTTTAGACACCTCTGCAATCGTCACACTTTTTGTTACAAACTGGAACTACAACTTAATTTGAGCCTGAGAGGGTTAAAGAAACGGTTTCAAGGAGCCCCTATCGAGGAAAAAGAAGACATCAAGGATCTGATTGGTCAACTTAGGGAAAGACCCTGGTAAACAGAAAGCATTTGGGGAAAGGAGAAAAGAGAGGGAGAACAAAAGGTCTTTCACGTTCACGAGGAAATTGCTGGGGGAAACAATGTCCAGATTGCTGACTTGTTCCAAGGAGGATGTGGTGGAATTCTCAGGGGAGATCCACAATGATATGCTAGAAAATCTGGTCCTGGATGCTAATCCAGACGTCGAAAGGCTGGAAAAGTGCTGAACATCGGTGAACCTTTCCAGACAAAAGTCAAAGAGCTCAATTATTTTCTGTTAGGCCCCCCTAGCAAGAAGAAAACAATTCACCCCCCCCCCACTCTCCGCCGTGACTACAAATGATATAATTTGTCTATAAAATTGTTAAAAGTAGACCTCTGCTGAAATTATATCCTTATTAACATTAAAGAAAACAAAAAAGAAAGAAGTATAGTTCAACTTACAACAAAGAATAACTTTATTAACATTGTTTTTAGGTCTTTCCTCGTCTCCCACTGCAGTCACAGTGAAGCCAAGCGCTACATACGCTTCGTCATATTTCCTCGTCTTAGCTTTCGGGCGACTTTCTTTTGTCTCATCATTTTCTTTTCATCCCTGTTAAAAAAAATTGTTTTGGTTGTCTTTGAGGGTTTGTTTACTGCACTTCATATCGCCTGCTCGGTGCAAAAAAAAAAAACCCTACTCCCTGCACACACTCTGACAATGACAGCGCCACTGCTAACAACCGTAGTGGATGTGCAATTACACTTTATTCTAATACGGCAAAAATAAAGAATGTTCCCCAGGGTCACACACACACCCCCTTAACATTGCACCCACTATTTGAGAAGGACTGATTTAACCCATCATGGATGAAACATGAGCTGAAACCAGACAAGGAACAGCGCCAGGGGAGCAGTTAGGGGTTCAGCGTCTTGCTCAACAACACTTCGACAGGTTAGAAGGAACCAGGAATCAAACCGGGAATGTTCGGTTCCATGGAAACCACTCTGACCGCCTGCACAACAGCAAGATTTATATGAACTACCCGATGCTCTTTGGAGGCTTTGGAAAAAGGACAATCATTCCATCATGTCCGAAGACGGCTGAAGGTTGTTTGTAATGACATAATCACAAGTATGCCATCCTAAGTGACTCACTCCCTTAACTCTTTCAAAAATAATTACAATTTCTTCTTTGCTTGGATTTATTACGTCTTTAAGTAGACAGAAGTAGATTTGAGCAGATATCAACTGTTTATTTCTGTTTCATTTTTTTATATCACATCTCTTAGACCCATAAAGGAATGTGATTATTTTTAGAAGAAGTATTGATTGCTATTGAGGAATGTATTGGGCACGTTTGCCAATCATGAACAGTGCTGTTCCTTACACCCTTTTCTGGCTTTCAGAATTAAAAAAAAAAAAGTGTATGGCTTTCAGTCAAGAGAACAAAAAGCAATCTCCTAGATTTTCTTTCTTAAATTAAACTTTGAACATTAAAAAAAGTTTAAAAATAAACCCACTGGTGAACTGGTAAACAAGAGTTATTCAGATAAATGCCACACTGACAAAGAGAACAAGAAGCAAAACAAAAAAATTGAATGAAAGAAATAAGTAAATTAATTATATATTTGTGTATATATTTTTTTATATATCTTATGTAATACATATTTATATAATTAGATATCGATATACATATTTTTAATATATATTAATCTATTTATCTACATTCTTAATTTCGACTGAATGTACACATGTTCTTAGATTTGTAAGTGCCCTTAAGATATTTATTCAATTTTGTACAGATTCCTTATTGACTTGACAGAATATGATTTGCAACGTCTTGCTCTCATTCTCGCTGTCTTTCTCCCTCTCTCTCTCTCTCTCTCTCACACACACACACACACACATACACACACACACACACAGGTGTTTGCCAAATGATACAGCAGTTTAGGTGTGGTGTCCAAAGGGCAAAGAGCAACACTGGGCAAACAGCACATTGAATCATACTATCTGCTTGTGTTTTTGTGCGTGTGTGTGTGTGTGTGTGTGTGTGTGTGTGTGTGCGTGTGTGTGTGTGTGTGTGTGTGTGTGTGTGTGTGTGTGTGTGTGTATGGGGGGGTTACATGTCATCTCTTAGACCTTTGTCCTTCTGGTTCCTTTTAGGCTCCACCAACAGTCTTATCTTAACTCCATCATGTGACAACCTGCTGTGCAAATATCAAAACAGTTGGCCATTTTGAAAAAAGGTGGGTTTCCAGAAGCAACGCTCAGAGAATATTGGGCTCAAGGATGTATCGTCTCAACAATTAGTATGGATCTAATTGGAAAAAAATAATGAAATCAGTTTAAAATTAATCTGAGGTTAACAACAAATGCTGACCACATCATTTCTTTTAAAAATATTACAAGGATATTCACATTTTCCTTATTTCTGTGAATGTTAGATTTTTTTAGTTTGAAATAAAACACTGATGTGAGGAATTTCTTTTAAAAATATTACAAGGATATTTCCTTTTTCTGTGAATTTTGGATTTTTTTAGTTTGAAACAAAACACTGATGAGAGGCAATAAAATAAAAAATAAAATGGTGACTGTGTATTTGAGAAACTTATGGCCTGAACTTTCTTAAGTGTAACTTTGTATTAGAGAAGCTTTTTCTTCAGGATTCATTATATGAATATTTGTTGAGAATAAAAGGAAATGTTTCATATAGGTAACCAAAAATGCTATTTTAAGATTGTCAGCCTGCCAAATATCTATTACAATTCTATATGAAATGAAAAAAAGGCATCAGTGATCAGTGTACCTGCAAACTTAAAGCCTTTTACCGATGTATATTTTAGACGTTCGGTGTGTATTTTACAGTTTGCATGTTTCTTATTCATTTCTGTGTGTGTGTGCACAGTATGTGGAAGAAATTCTGCCGGAAATGTCCACGTTAGCCTGATAGGGCCATGTTCGAAATGAAACAAAAGAGATTTACAGGCTTTAAACAGAGAAACTCCTTGTTTATGATTCTTCAGGTTGTAAATTCAACAATTATATTATCAGTCTCTCGCTTGTATACCACCGGCCATTTACAGTCTGGGTTACATGTGAAATTTTTACTCCAACCTAGTTTGTTCTCAAATATTTCTCTCATCTTATCATGAAGGAGTAAAGATTTGGGGAATTTCTAGGTCCAAATTCTTTAGCAGAGCATCAATTGACCACCCTACCAAAATTAGGGCATTATTTTAGACATTCAAAGCTTTCTGACGATCAATCCTCACCTGAAAGTGGCCCAAAACTGCAACCACATTGTTTATTCATTAATGATCCTGCTAAAGTGGCCGGTATCTAACAAGTGTGTAGGACATAAAAATAATAATGACAATTATTCAATCTCACATACTTGCCAAATATTTAAATTGGGCCAACAGGGCTGATGGGAGCCTTGAACATTTTCAGGCCTCTGATTTTGTTGCCATTTGAGATTATTCAGCGTTACAGTTTTGTTCTGTATAATTAAAATGTACGGTTAAACCGCAGTTATCCAGAATTAAAAATGACTGTGCTGTGTTTGTGTCTACTCAAATAAACATCGGTGAGAATCACTGAACGCGATCCAGTTCTGAAGGAGTTTCTTTCCTTTCAGTTGAAACCAAACATAAATGACATTCATGTAACATTCCCAAGAATGTGGTCTGAACCAAGGCACCAATATTTTGGGGTTTCTTCAAGAAGTCGCCTGTAAGCAGTAAATTCGAAAACATCTTGAATGGCATTTTAAACAAGCAGGAAACTCTGGTGACCCTTTTACGACGCGCTAAGCAGGTCAGTGTTCCTTTACATTATTACTCTGCTCACAACACCTATTTTATGGGATGTTGTGACAGTGTATCCAATTTTGTGTCACAATTTGTGTAAATTGTTAGTTACTATGTCATGCTTATCAAAAATAATCACAAAGCATCTGTAATTTGTTGGAAATTATTCCATTAAAAACTAATTAAATTAAACAATGGAATAATAGCAACCAAATAAAAAAGTAACTTCATTATGTAAACAAATCAACAAGTAAAACTAGACCAAACCCTCTGGCAATGGCAACGGGATATATTCATTTTTGAAGAAGTTCTGTTATAAACTATAGTTAACCAGCTCAAAAATAGTAAAAGTAACAAAAACTTTAGTCTGGTTTTTCAGATATAAAAACACCCCTTCCTCATAAGGAACTATATGTCGCTCTTCTTTTCTGTATTTACGGTGATAAAATTACAAAATATATCCATGGTCTTGTGAGCAACTGCTGCGGTCCGTCTTCCTTTATTTTTGCGTCAACACTGTGTGTAATTAGAGCAGAGCTGCCCACTCTTTACCTCGACACGGCCATAAAGTTTATTATAGCTGGATGCAGTAAAATTGGTTTCACCACAGAAACACAGATATGTTTGTAGGGGAGCCGCGATGAGCTGTGATAGCAACAATGGACGACAGCCAGAAGTTTACCATTACAGAGTCAGAAAATGTGTTTCACTGTATTTTTTTTTTTTTCACAGGGTAAATAAAAATAGGAAAACTCACGAGTCAGATTTTCACATTAGTTTTCACCGATTTCCCTCGAGTTTCCCGCGAGAAAAAGTTGAACACGGGGGGGGCTTTGGATGTTTTTCAAAAGCACGTTAAATGACTGAATACAGGTTAGACGGTAGGTAATTACAATAAAGTGCACATCGGGTAAAACAACAGAGCGAAAAGCATATTAAAAAGCTATGTATTATTGAATCTGAAGTTTTCAAGTGACAGTATTAATGAGGAACAGCACCCTCGGTTGTTGTCTGGCAGGTTCAACGCCAGTAAAACAGAGTAGAACAGGGATCAACTGAAAATCAGGTAAGTTAAAAAAAAACATAGAAAAGAGAATTTAGCATAAAGATTTTATATCCTATGAAAACCTTCAGGCAGGTTTGGATGGAATGTTTTCAAAAATGCTCACTATTTACCCCGAACGGAAACAGTAAATATCCAAGTAGCAGCAGATATGTGCAATTATAGTAGTCCTCAAAAAAAAAAATCTTTTTCGATATAATATAGGTACACTTTCGTGCTGCTACGAAGGTGTAATTGGCAATACTAACATTTAACAACACTACTGAACTGATGATCACAAATTTGGATAATTCGGGGGATTTTAAATATATCAATAGTTCAATTTTTGCAAACTGTATTGGACCTCAAAAATGAACAAATACATTTGTCCCATTGATCGTTTTCATTTAAAAGTAAAGTTTTTATTTTGTTATTGTAATTTTATAGTTCTTACAATGACAGTGCATTTTCTAGATTTATGCAGGATGTTTTACTGAGCTGAAAATGATAACGTAATCAGTAGAAGGTTCGCGGAGGTCTTCATGCTGATACTCAGTTATAAATGCAAATGTGAACGTATTCGGCAACTTTCAAACACGGGGTGAAAAATTTACAAGAATATCTTTTATCTGTGTTTTCAATTAGTCCAATATTACATTCAAAAGCATGTATTTATTTTTGTGAGTATTTTTCGACCTCTATGTGAACAGTTTTGCTTCAGTAATTCGTCGGATGAATTGTGATCCACCTTTACAAAAGTGGGGACGCAACTTATAGCACACTGTAAAATTTAATTTTTAACAGTTGTTATCAATATAAACTCTATCAATATCACATATCTTTTTTGCATCTTGTGCCCCTTCCTGGAAACAAATGCGCATGCGCATACACACACACACACACACACGCAGACACTGTGACGACATGACTAGTGCAGCAACCATTTCAGGCATCATCTCTACAAAACAAAATGGCTGACTGCAAATTCATATAATCACGTGCGCAGGATCCCACAAATAAAACATTCAAATCCTACCAAAAAGCTTTTCCTGTAAAGTATAAAAAATTAAACTTTTGGGCCGTGCCATCCTTCTAACTCTTCATCCGTCGAAGCAGTGCGGATCCAATCCAAGAAATTTTTAATTGCATGATAATCAATTAATTGAAAATGCAAATTAGGCGAAAGATGACAAGAAAGCAAATAACTTTCACCTCTCCACACTGCCTATAAACACTCTGGGAATTGTAACTCGCAAAAGCCCATCCAGACTTATATAGCTGTGTGTTTATGAGCCATTTTACCATAAACTTTCATTTACAATATGCTTACTGCCCCTAATACACCCCTGTATTGGCCAGATTGATTGTGGATAAACATCGGAGTTGTAAAGGATTAGTGCTGGAACAGTAGTATGCAGTAAAATGTAGATAATAATGTTGGAGACTACTGGTATTCCCCAACAAAACATTAAAATAAGCATATAAACAATGAGGTTTGAATTTGGTCATTTCATTAGCTCGTTGGGAGGTGAATACAACAGAGACCAATTAATGTGAATTTAAAATAACAACCGAAGTTAAAGTACCCCAAATATCCAAACACCTGAATTTTATTAAGATTTTACAAAGAAAATTTATATAAACAAAATAAGGCATTTTCTGATCAAAATTATGTTGGTATCAGTGTATGAAAGTTTTATATTTCAATTTTAAAATACAGATTATCATTATGTATGGATAATATTTGTGATCAATTAAATTAAAAGTGATGATAAAAATGATGCATAAGCATATATGAAACAATAAATTGAAATAAAATGTAAACATACCAAATTAGCAAAACTTGAAAAGAATTACCATGAAAATCTGGATTAGGAGAGAATAATGGAATCTGGGGGATCATCCTTGCACTTACAAGAAAAGAAAAAAAAAAAAAAAGTGAAATTTAAAAAAAATGACATTACCTGTAGTTTTAATTGATCTAAAATATACATAAATGTTGAATAAAAAAATCCATATGTTTACACTACTTGGCTCATTCAGCCACAGAGTTACTACACTGTAATCTGAGATACCACAGTGCATAATCAGTGGCTTCAGCCTCATTGACCTACATCACGTATTTAAGTGTCCCCTTATCAGCTGGACAATTTCCATTAAGTAATACCTGCATAACTTGGTTACAATAAGACAAACTATGTTTTCTTTTTACCATAATTGACAAGTATATTGTGAACTCCAAAGAGAGCTCATTCCCTTGTCGGTTACAATGTATAATTGCTTTCGAGATCAGTTTCTTTTCCAGAATATGACCTTTGACCTACAAGATTTTCATGGCATTCACTAAAAATCCCACCAGTTACATAAGTTCTAAAACAAAAAAGTACTTAAATTAAGCTGTTGATAAATAAATGTGTGGATAAAGCGTTCGATGAGCATTTGCTGAAAATTTTGACTGGAGTTAGAAAAATGCTCTGTGCCGAAAGGCGACCTAAAAAAGCCACGGCGATAAAGGCAATAAGGAATTACCTCCATCTACATGGGATAGAAGATTGACCACACGCATATTTTCTGAGGTTTTCCCATCATCAAGGATTATTGAGTTGGAACAATTAGACAAAAGAAAGATACGTAATGAAAACTTTTTATTTATTGCAAATATTCTATTTGACTATTAACTAGAAAGATGTAAAACCACCATATCAAACAAGTGGTGTAAAGATGTGAATGGTAAACAGTCTGGATATAAACCCCTATGTTATTTACTTATGTTATTTAATGTAAAATGAAAAATTAACATTAGAAAAATAAAATAAGAAAATTCATTGAGAAGACAACGCATTTCGCACAGTTCTAAGCTACTGCAAAGGGACTGATTGTAGAAGAAAATAAACTAAAACACATTTTGTACTCTTTTCCTACTGATTTTTCCTTTCCATCACAATGAGAGCCTTTAAAGCAGTTTAAGGCAGACTTTTGGGCAGCTATATAGGTTTTATTTATATGAATCAATTAATATTATAGATCAGGAACTGGTTTGTGACAAATAGTAAAAAAGGAAAAAAATTAAAAATATTACTTATCTTGCATTATTGATAATATAAATATGCTAATGCTGAGAGAACAGCAGAAAAGGACAAGTCATAACTTATGTCAAGTAAAAAGAGATGATTTTGTGATTTTTTTTACAATTCCAATACAAAATATTTACAAGTAAATGCCAAAAATCAAGTTGTCAATAAGGAAATGCTTTTAAACATGGCCTCAAAGTCAACAGCATGTTGTTGGTTTTAAATAAATCTCCTAATCCCGAATATTCTGTTTGTCAAAAGCTATTGTATTTGACAACGGTATGTTTTATTTCTAGTTTAATCCCTTTCTGAGTAAATCAGCTGCTTTAACCTGCTTTTACCTGCCTATAGACTATAAAAGTAGGGTTAGCTGCACGCGTGTGTGTGTGTGTGTGTGTGTGTGCGTGTGTGTGTGCGTGTGTGTGTGTGTGTGTGCGTGTGTGTGTGTGTTGTCCCTCATTAATCTTCATTGTGACAGTCTCAAAGGTCTCAACTTGACACTGCAGAGCCCTGATTTCTCTTTAAGTTTATGCTTGGCTCTACAAGAAACAGATAAAGATTTTAATTTTATTTTTTTCCATCTTTTCCCATTGTTGTCTTTAGCACGAAAAGAATAATAACATTCACTTTTACCATCGCATTTTGAGTCAATCATACTAACAGTGTGAAAAACATAATTACACATTATCAATAAAAGGAGGCTAACAGAAATGCTTATAGTGGAGGCTCCACTTGCACTGAAAAAAAAAAAAATTGAATGCCAAAAATGTTTCTGATAACATTGTGGATCATATCTTAATATCAATGTACAAATAATATTTGAGGACAGATGGATGTTTGCTCAGTAATCCCTCAATTCAATCAAATGTTAAACAGTGTACAGTCTGAATAATAACATTCTTAATCAGTTAGCAGTTTGACTGTGGAGACGTGTCAATCAAATTTACTACAGTGCATTTTTAGTTTTTTGTCTATTAAACCCATGCTAAATGATTGAAATGACATAAAAGAATATCAAATATAGATAAGTAACTAGTTAAAAATGATGCTGTGTATTCTCAAAAATACAGACCTCTGTGGGATTTTAATGCCGTGGAGATTGTTTTCATGAATGAGCCCCAGCTAGAGTATATTTCCATCTGTTAATAGATTTGAACTTTGATTCTGACTGTTTTGGTAGCTCAAGGTTATAACTTGCAGATAACCTCAACAATCAGTGAACTGATGAAACATGCACGGAAATTCTGGCAGGCTGATACTGTTCCATTCATAAACGAAAAAGAGGTTGAATGATCAAAACAAGACCCAGAAACCAGAGATAAATAATCCGGGGCGACGGACTGGTACTGGTCAATGGGTTATTTGGTATTGAGCTGCACAGAAAAAGTAAATAATGTGGAGTTTTCCATTTTCTTGATTATTTTTGATTATCATTTGGAAAGATGTTTGATGATTGGAATCTTTCCTATTAAATCAATTGACGCAGGTCAAGATGCTCGTCTCTGTCATCTGATTCGTTACATACAGGACTGTCTCAGAAAATTAGAATATTGTGATAAAGTTCTTTATCTTCTGTAAAGCAATTAAAAAAACAAAAATGTCATACATTCTGGATTCATTACAAATCAACTGAAATATTGCAAGCCTTTTATTATTTTAATATTGCTGATTATGGCTTACATCTTAAGAAAACTCAAAAATTCTATCTCAAAATATTAGAATATCATGAAAAAGTAATTTTGGTTTTTTTTATTGCATTACAGACGATAAAGAACTGTATCACAATATTCTAATTTTCTGAGACAGTCCTGTATAGCATTTTTGATACACTTTTCTAATTGGATGCAGAGGAAGGCATCCTAAACAGTAAGACCTTAGGTGATAATGGTCATCTCTCAAAAAAAAAAAAAAAAAGAAAATTGAAACTCTGGCACAACAATTTCCTTCGGGATTAATAAAGTTGTTCTCATCTCATCTCATCATCTCATAAGTCCTCAGATGCCAGTAATCCTGACCCGATAATCAATAATGTTCATTAAATATGATAACTTCATGACTCTTTACATCAGGTAGTCTATCTGAGATCTGGGTGGAAACACAACCTGGCTTCAGTCAACCCATTCTCAGCCTATTTTATCGCGTTCAATGCGCAAGACGGCCTTTTCGGGAGTTTAACGAGACACGAATTGATCTCCGAGAGATCTGTGTGGTGACGACTGCCAATCTAAATCTTCCCAGAGCTGTCGGACACATGGGAAGACAGTCGAACATATCTCAGTACCAACGGGTGCTGATTTGCTGATTGAGCTCTCGGGAATTCCTTGTAAAGAAGGTTAGTACATCCCTTTTCCTGCGGTCAAAGCCGTAGAACTTTGTTACTTTTTTGATGAGCAAATGTTTGAATGTGGAGGTTTAGCTGTAGAAATTGCCCTCAAATTTTTCACAGTACCTTTTGGGATTTTTTTGCTTGCAAATGGTTTCTCTGCTGTTATATATGAAGATGGAACTCTTCATTCATAACAGACTTCGATCAACTGTTAGTAAATGATGGTTGTCATTGAATTATTGGTTTGCAAGCAGTAGACAGGTTACTTTATATTTGGGTTTTGTGCACAAATAGAGTGATCATTTAACTGCTTGATTTGTTTAGTCATATGTATTCCAATAGTGTAACAGATTAGATTTATTTTCATGTATATTGACAAAATTTAACCTTACTGTATAGTATACAGTATAGTGGCTAAAGATTTGTGAACTTTACAGTAGCATACCTGAAGCATATCTGTGGACTTTGAAAAAAAAAAACACTTTGCCACTTGATGAGAAGGGTACTTAATGGTGACTATGTTGCTATGATATGGTGTTAGTGTAATAATTTAATAGTGTCTTAAGACTACTGTGTTTTTAGTTGTATTTGATTCTGTCCTAACTCACTTTTTATTGCTTAAATTAGTTTGGCTTTATTTTAATGCAGCCGCGGGGCGGCACGGGCCAGTGTTTCCCTGAGCCAGTCCCAAGCTTGGTTATATGCAGAGGGTTGCGTCTGGAAGGGCATCCGGCGTAAAACCCTTCTAAAAATCAAACATGGCCATGAGCTCCAGTTCTCGCTGGGCCGCTTCACACTTGGCTGCGAACCGTTCCAGTGAGAACTGGAGATCATTGCCTGATAAAGCCAACAGAACCACATCATCTGCAAAAAGCGAAGGCTCGATCCTCGAAATTACGTCCATAAAAGCTATGAACAGAATCGGTGGCAAACGGCAGCCCCGGCCGAGTCCAACTCTCACCGGAAACGAGTCCGACTTAAAACCGGCAATGCAGACCAAGCTCCGACACCTATCATACAGGGACAGAACGACGAGGTTGGGAGAACAGGTTGAGAAAATCAAGAAAGGTGGAGGTATGCACTGGAAAGGAGAGGAATGAAGGTTAGTCGCAGCGAGACGGAGTATATGTGTGTGAATAACAGGAACCCGGGTGGAACGGTGAGGCTGCAGGGAGTGAAGATCAAGAAGTTGGTTAAGGTGGAGGTGGGACTCCATCAAGGAACAGCTCTGAGCCCCTTTTTGTTCGCAGTGGACATGGACAGGTTTACAGATGACGTTAGACAGGAATCTCCACGGACCATGATGTTTGTAGATGACATTGTGATCTGTAGTGAGAGCAGGGAACAGGTAGAGGAAAATCTCGAGAGGTGGAACGGTGAGGCTCCAGGGAGTGGAGATCAAGAAGTTAGATTAGATTTCAGGTACTTGGGGTCAACAGTCCAGAGCAACAGAGAGTGTGGAAAAGAGGGGAAGAGACGGGTTCAAGCAGGTTGGAATGGGTGGAGAAGAGTGTCAGAGGTACTATGTGATAGAAGACTATCAGCCAGAATGAAAGGAAAGGTGTACAAGACAGTGGTGAGACCAGCAATGCTGTATAAACTAGAAACAGTTACAGTGTCGAAAAGACAGGAGGCAGAGCTGGAGATCGCAGAGATGAAGATGCTAAGGTTCTCTTTGGGAGTGACCAAGATGGATAGGATCAGGAATGAGTCTATCAGAGGAACAGCACATGTTGGATGTTTTGGAGAGGTCAGAGAAGCTAAACTGAGATGGAGGTACAGAGGAGGGATAGTGATTATATTGGTAGACGGATGCTGGAATTGGAGCTGCAAGACAGGATGTCTGGGGGAAGACCAAAGAGAAGACTTATGGACATAGTGAGAGAATATATGAAGGTAGTTGGTGTGAGAGTGGAGGATACAGAGAATAGGGTTAAATGGAGAAACTTGGTTCGCTGTGGCGACCCTTGCAGGGAAAAGCCTAAAGGAGAAGAAGGCGTTTGGCATTATTTTGCCGATAAAAATACCTATCACTAAAATACATATGAAACCTATGAAATACTATATTTGTTGAATGTTATCTTTTTCTGTGTTTATGTTTTCTACACGTGTGTGTGTGTGTGTGTGTGTGTGTGTGTGTGTGTGTGTGTGTGTGTGTGCATATCGCTGTTTGCCTTGCAATAATCTCATAATTTGACCTCTGATGTATAAATACCTGTGACATTTTAACAGCCTACTTCTTACTTCACTCCACGTGTCCTCACTAGGCCGGGGTCAAAGGTTGTGGGCCTTAAATGACCGAGGACGACTCGCAACTCAGTGGTGCAAACTCAAATGCAAAGTGTGCTTATTTCATATTTATTCAGACTAAACCTGTGAGGTAAGTCCCTCTACCTGAGAGATGTGGAGCACATTTTCGGAGAATGCGGAGAAAATATGAGAGAGATGCAAAGTTAGAGGAAGAGAAAAGGAAATAGAGAGTGATAAGGAAACAAAGGGATTAAAGGAGAAACTAGGGAGAAGGCATTAAACCAGTTTAACAGCAAACTTCAGTGCTTTACCAGTTCATAGCATAGATAAAGATTTAAGAGTGAGGGATTTGAATGAAAGTTAAAGTATCTATCAAAAAGTTCAACAGTCTTTTATTCTTGGTACTGGCAGTGACACAAATTGAAGACTTATTTCTCTCCACATTTACACCCCTGAGATACACTTCAAGCTGCAGGGAGTCGTAAAGGTTAATCATTTTTCAAACATACACACACACTGACATGCTGTACACTGGAATGTGTCACTGTTCTCATGACTTTATGGCATGAACATATCTATAAAGGTAAATAGAGACGTTGTCCATGTTGAGCTGATATGTAATTTTTTTTTGTAAGAAATGTACCTGTTTCAAAAGCTCTGTCATGGGAAAAACATCATTTATTCTAACAAATATGTGACATCAATCATAAAAACTGCTTTACATCATGCATTAATGGTGTTACAGTTGCATAAAGGTCAAAGTACCCAGAAGTAGATAACAACCCATTAACTTTACCATTACATTTCGGTGGAACAAAGAGGATAACTTCCATCAAAATTTGTGCTTTCATAAACAAAATTAAAAACCTCCAGTGATTTTAAAGCTACTCCCACAATTATTCAAATGTTATGAAACACTAAATAGATCGACAAAAGTAAATGGCTTAACATCAAAAAGGGTTGAAGACTCCAAACTAGACTATTAGCGCCTCTGGTAGAATATCTTTTTAGAATCAGAGCCAAAAATATATCAGTGATTTTTTTTTTTGTTTGTTTGTTTTTTGATCATCTGCATCTTTGTATGAAATGTATGATCTCTCTTTTCATCACATTTAGACCTATAAATACTAGAAGTAGAAAGATACATATACACAGGAATGGAGGTGGTTGTCCAAGCAAATGACCAATTATGGCATCATTCACATGACGGACACTTTCTCAAATAGAATCCCTCTCAAAGACTAACATTGCAGGTAAAAAAAAAAAAAAATCTAATGAGCGAGTTACAATCCCTATGATATCATTCTTTATTATCTGGTCTGACGAGCAGCGAAATTCAATTATCCTAAAAAGTAAGACAATCAATTTAAAATAGTTGATTGTTAATATATTCATTCTGAAAAGATAATGATCAAGATTTTCTATTCGATCTGTGATTTGACTCTTAACTGCCATCTGGTGAGTGCAGCACAGTCAATCTATTAAACACTTGGGAGGATGTTCTTTATGACATTTATGGCCTATTTCCCTTACAGACAGGGAGAATAATTTCCCTAGCTTGAGTGCAACGACAGTATTCCCTCAGCTCCCCAACACATCTTCACAACAAATCATATTAAAATGCAATATTTTGCATCCTGCAGTACAGTGTACCTTTGCGTCCGACACTATTTCAACAAAAGAATTTCCCTTTGCCCCCAGTAGGACATACTCCAAGATGATATATCTTATATTATGGGTAGCGTGGCACCGGAGGGAGAGCGATCGTCCTTGGAACCGCACATTCCTGGTTCGATTCTCAAGTGTGTCGACGCGTGTGTGTCGGCCGAACCCCTAACTGCTCCCCTGCCGCTGATAGACGGCAGCCAACTGCTCATGGTTCATCCATGATAAACATACTTTATGATTTTACTAAGACATATGTTGCTTATAAGAAACAATAAAATGTGTATATTAGTCACATCTATCGTCCCACTATGTATTCGAAAAAGTGAGCAAAACCTCACATTCTCACTGTGAGGTTCTAAGGCTTGAAATCAGACCTAAAGCACATCTCATCACAATTTCAGACACTTTCACATCCACTGCGGTTTGACCTATTTATTTTTCAAAGAGTTTGGATTGGAGTCATCTTCATTAAATAAAGTTACGTGGAAACCTGAGGATTTGCTGAGTTGCTTATAAAACAGGGCACTGACTTCTTTATGACTTCTGGGAAGGTTTGTTATCAGCCTGGTTAAGGAAATGAAGATCCTAATCATTTCACAGGACATGTCCACCTGAATCACAGTCCACACATCCATTTTGGGCACACTTCTTTCTTTATCTGTGAGCTCAGTCAAATTTTTAAAACAAAATTACTGCTTTTTCATGTTAATGGTTGAGAAAAACTCACACTTAACATTGTACCGGATTAGTAGAATCAGCTGATTTTACAACAGCATAATTCACTGCATGTAAGCCGGGACTTACTGCTAGGTCAGAGAAGCATAAAATATAAGACCCCAATTCATTACTACAAAAAGCAACTGTAATATTGTAAATATTTAAACACATTTAATGTGATTACTTAAATTACTGGCCTGACTTTTTATTCATTCGATTATTGATTTACTTGTTATCCATATTGCTTATCCTGCATGCAGGGTCACGAGGGGCCTGGAGCCTGTCCCAGCTGTCATTGGGCAAAAGGCGGGGGTGTATCCTGGTCCGGTTGCCAGTCAATCACGAGGCCACATACTGTACAGGACTGTCTCAGAAAATTATAATATTGTGATAAAGTTCTTTATCTTCTGTAATGAAATTACAAAAAACAAAAATGTCATACATTCTGGATGCATTACAAATCAACTGAAATATTGCAAGCCTTTTATTATTTTCATATTGCTTATTATGGCTTACATCTTAAGAAAAGTTGAAAATCCTATCATGAAAAAGTAAATTTTTTGTTTTTTAATTGCATTACAGAAGATGAAGAACTTTATCACGATATTATAATTTTCTGAGACAGTCCTGTACAGACAGAAACCCTTCACACTCATTCGCATGGCCTACACTGTATATTGAGACATTAAGAATACTTTTAGTCTGTCCTTCCTCGGATATTTTTCTGGCTACTATCAATAATTTCTTGTTTGACTTAATGTAGTGACTCTGTTTCTGGGTACTTCCTTGCATTTTGCTGGTAATGGCCTGCTATTTTCTACTATGTTCTGAGATGATTTCAATACTTCCTATTCTTGTGTTTTTTGGTAACTTTTAAGAATTTCTAACTTACATCATTTCTATTTTTTTTAAAAAATGTTGTTGATTTTCAGATAATTGCTCATTTGTTTGGGTTTTTTTTTTCAAGTTTGTCTTGCTAATTTATTTGTCATTTCCTGATGGGTTTTTATAGGGTTGATTTCTAAAAACTTTTATTATTTTCTTTTACATCCTTATGTACAAGCTCACATTTTAGTTATCTTTCATATTCTGTTGATTTTCCAATTTTGATAGGATGTTGTTTCATTTCATAGATTAAAAAGCAGTGACGTAAAAAGCTGAATAGTTTGATTTACAACATGTTTTCTTAGCTCTTTGTTGGGTTTAGTCCTTAGACTTTTGAACTCCCAAGTTCAAAAATGTTGCATGCGATGCTGCTAAATTCCTTGTTCATAGGGATGATTTCTGACAAAATCCAAGGAAGAGGCAAAGTTTCAAATACTCTACTTTTTCAATAAAATTGCTGATGTGTAGCCAGTTAGTGACAAATGTCATGAAACAGCGCTAAGGCAACATGAGCTTGAAGCTCTCTGTGTTGTCGCTTATTGTTGCCAAGATTTACTTTCATCAAGAGTTCCACCTAGTGGTCGATTGGTACCAAATTTTGTCAACTGCATCAGAGGCCATGGTTGCTATGCAAGAAACTGGTAGACTCAATACAAGAGCACATCAATGCAGCCCTCACAGTGATTTAGGTGCTGCACAGATCGTCTACCGATTATTCTACATAGGGTTGCAGAGGATGCCAGAGCCTGTCCCAGCTTCCCAGCTGCCATTGGGCTAGAGGCGGGGTGCACCCTGGACTGGTCGCCAATCAATCGCAGCGCCATATACACAGACAGAAAAACCATTCACTGTGTCATTCATGCTGCATATTTTTTGAACAGTGGGAGGAAACTAGAGAACCTGGAGGCAGACAACATGCAAACTCCACACACAAAGATCCGAATGGAATTAAACACGGGGTCTACATGCTGTGAGGCTTAAGCATTACCACTGTCCACTGTGCCACCGCTGCACAGATCTGTTATGGCAAAAAAGGAACTCAGTTGAAAAGGGAAGTTATCAGTTTACCGGTCTATTTATGTTTTAGCTCTCACAACTGATCATCAACTTTGTATCATGACAAAAAAATGAGGTGTCAAATGCAAGCAGCTGAATCAGTTTCCACCATAAGGTGTTCGGGATGCAGCACAGAGATACCTTTAGGAGCAGACATTTCAAAAACTCACCCGAATTAAAGTTGCTAAGATGAGTAAGCCAGCATTTGTGAACAGCAGTATGGCGTCATCCTTAGAAAGAGTACTACAGATCCAGTATTTGCTTTGAGAATGCTAATAGAGAAGTACAGACAAGGCCGGAGGGACCTGCGTTGTGGTCTTGTAGATCTAGAAAAAGCATATGACAGGGTGCCAAGAGAGGAGCTCTGGTATTGTATGAGGAAATCTGGAGTGCCAGAGAAGTATATTAGACTGGTGCAAGACATGTATGCTCGCTGTGAGACGTTGGTGTGATGTGCTGTAGGGGTAGCAGAAAAGTTCAAAGTGGAGGTGGGACTCCATCAAGGATCAGCTCTGAGCCCCTTCTTATTTGCATTGGTGATGGACAGGCTGACAGATGAGGTTAGACAGGAATCTCCATTACTATGTGATAGAAGACTATTGGCCAGAATGAAAAGAAAGATGTAAAAGACAGTGGTGACACCAGCAATGCTGTATGGCCTAGAAACAGTTACAATGACGAAAAGACAGGAGGGAGAGCTAGAGGTCGCAGAGATGAAGATGCTAAAGTTCCCTTTGGAGTGACCAGGATGGATAGGATCAGGAATGAGTCCATCAGAAGAAACAGCGCATGTTGGATGTTTTGGAGAGAAGTTAAGAGAAGCTAAACTGAGATGGAGGTACAGAGGAGGGATAGTGATTATATTGGTAGATAGATACTGGAATTGGAGCTGCCAGACAGGAAGTCTCGAGGAAGGATACAGAGAATAGTTAGATGGAAAAGGTTGATTCGCTGTTGTGACCCCTGAGGGGAAAAGCCGAAAGGAGAAGAAGAAAATGAATAAGCAATCGTTGCATGAAAACTTTTGAAAGCCAACAATACAGAGTCAGTATGCATTTCCATCACATATTTTGACAACTTTTTGTCAGGAGCCTCCAAAGAGGGTGTGGCCCAGGAGGTTAGCGAGATTGCCTTGGAACCTGACATCCTTCGTGCGATTCCCGCGCAAATTCCAAAACCCCAATGTGTTGTTGAGCAAGACACCGAAACCCCGACTGCTGCTCATGCGGTTGCCTTCCGCTCGTGGTTAGTTCCATCCATGAGACTGATGGGTATGCTTTTGTATATTTTATTACCATATGTAAAATTGGAGCCTGCTTAATGACTCACCCAATCTTTTGTCAGTGCTTTAATATGGAAATTTTGAATACAGTATCAAATTTCATAGTAAGAGGACTGAATTTGGAAAAAAGATGGACAAATGCTGAGCTTTGTGCTAATTATGTAACTCTGTATCTGAAACGCATCCTACATTGTTATTCTCATTTCAGAGAATAGATGAATATTTGCATATTTCCATCCCACAAACTTTAATATTGACTAAAACTATGGCCTGTGTTTTTGACATCTCAAGAGGCTTTGACATTTTTCTAAGCCAAATTCAGGCTGTACAAGTTTAACAAATCAACTAGGTATTTTGATATGGTGTATGTATGTAGCCATAAACACATGTCCATCTTCATGGACAATATTTGCATGGAGGAAAGTACAGTAGTCAAATGTTTAATGCCATAAAAAACAACAACAAAAAAAAACAGATAAACTTACATTGAATACAAAACTTGGTTGTATTTTTTATGTGACACCATTTTGCCTATAATGAGCTTTGGCTACTCAAGATAACTTCAAAATTTGTAAAGTGCTTTTAAAACTTGACCTACTTTAAATGAAATAACTTTGTGTAGAAAAAAAACAGACTGCATAAAACAGCCTCAAAGTAATTTCTAAATGGTTGTTTATGAAATAAAATGCTTTGATTGTTTTGATTTGAGATAGATAGATAGATAGATAGATAGATAGATAGATAGATAGATAGATAGATAGATAGATAGATAGATAGATGAGTATATAAAAATCAATATGAATATAGTAGGAGTATGAAATGTTATTTACCTATGGTAGTGCAAACAGTTCAAATATGTTGATGGAGGGGTGCAGTGATTTTTTGAGCAAAAAAATCAAAATATGATCATTATTTTTTTTTTAGAAATATGATTGTAGTGCAGCAGTCCAGTTGCATACTTGTGTTAACTACTGAGCAGAAGAGGCCTGCCGCTGCACCTACTTCCCGCCTGGTGATAGTGCTGTGCTGAGGGGACAGGAGGGATTGTCCATAATGGAGAGATCTTTTTTTTTATCCACCTTAACCTTGACAACTTGATCAATCTTAGATCTTTTTGTACAACCTTGTTGCGTCCCTCTTTGACACCTGCATCCCTAAGCATCCTCCGCCATCCAACATCTGCAGAAGCTTTTGGCAGAAGTTAGAAGATCACAGGAAACAGAGTCAATGCATTGAATTGAAGTCATAAATTTAAAACACTCTGGAATTGCAACTTTAGTGTTCCCACTTTAGATAGCATGCAGGTTGGGTCTGGGAACTGGAAACGCTTTTTTCCAATTATTCTGATAGACCGTGAATGCGCTATTGACTGCGCCGCAATGCATCACGGTACTTTTACGTATTGCACGTATGCGGTGCTTCGCCAGGTATTGGAGGATCTTTTGCATACGCTGTATCACGAAGTAATCTCAAAGACACACAAAATGGCTCATTTGCTAAATAGTGCACAGAACAACAAGCAGTGAGCGATTTGTGACGTAGCGGAAGAAAAAGACAACGACTAAGATAGAAGAAGGAGCGAAGGCCGCCCTGTGGAAACAATGTCAGCACCGAAAACCATTCCGAAAGATGCGCAGGTAAAGTTCAAAGAAGTGTTAGCTTCATGCTGTTTTTGCTGCGCGGCGAGTTATTAAATCGTGGCCGTGTTTTTGATGTTAACACTGGATTTCTCAAACCTGTCGCCCACAGGCAGCGAATCAAACCATATTTATGAAAGTGTGTAAGCTAGCTTCCCAGCTAACGTAGCTTTTTTTCCTCCTCTCGTTCATAACAATGGTTAGCAGTTAGCATGTTGACATTCTGTGCAAGAGTTGCTCGGGTATACAGTAATTACACCTTTCTAGACGGAGTTTGTGCCTCAAAAAACTGGTTTCAAATATAAACGACACTTTCGAAGTGTCGTTACCGAGATACCACGAATCTCGAGTGACTGAAAACAAGTCACGCAGTTTCAATCCAATTTTTAGCGTCACGTTAGCATCACGTTAAATTGATTTTTCGATCGATGCGTGATAGCTAGCAATGGTGTGAATAAGTGTACCTTTATTTCTTTTAAGTTCCACTTCCTGTAACTTGAATTATTCGAATCTAAACTTACTTTCATACTTTTTCACTCTAGGGTTTATTGAATAGTCCTATGAAAGGATCAGTAATTCATCTTACAAAACCTAATGTCTAGGGATCTTGGGTTGACTTTGGGTTTTATGGAAATTTAGACTCAGTGTCTGCATATGTGAACACATTATTTCTCTAAAACTACACCATGTTACAAGATAGTGCATACTTTCTATGCAGATCGGGTCACAATGAGCCCCAAATAGCAAAGAGAAATGTAAACCATATAAGAGTGGATATAAGAGGTTGCAGCGAGGGCTTTTGTCATCATCTTTAGTTATTCTATAGATAATGAAAAGCATATATATCATCTGCTGCAGTTGCAAAGGTTATAGCTTGTGTTTGTTATGTCCTGGTGTGTGAAATTTGAACCATTTGCCCTTAAAGTGACCAAAACGTCCCACTTCATAAAGGTAGTTGTAAGTTACAAAAATCAGAAATATTGAAGCGTGAGATGCGACCTTTGTCCTTTGGCGTTAGTAGATGTGTTTCTCTGCCAGCTGAGATCATTTCTGTTCCTAGGTGATGATCCAGATTCTGAAGGACATGGGGATCACAGAGTATGAGCCCAGAGTCATAAACCAGATGCTGGAGTTTACTTACAGTAAGTGATGTCTCTTTTTCATGACGTGCCCATCGCTCAACTGCATGCCTGGCTTTCTTACTCTGCTTCTGGATGATTTTACAATAAAGCCGTTACAGACAGGTGCAGTTTTGCCTGCCTTGAGCTTTCAGTTGTGTGCAATCAAGTTCTCGTGCGTCTTTCGTTTGTATTACAAGATTTTAACCTTTGAAGTGTTACTTTAAGGAACTACATCAGAAAACTGCACATTGAATGACCTGGGAATAATAATTAATGATGAAAGTTTCAATTCTCAGTCGTGGTGTCTGCGCTCTTCATTCATTACAAGTCTAACTAGAGACCATCAGATTCAGATCTCAAAAACCTGTTTGTATTTCTAGGGTACGTGACAACAATAATAGAGGATGCCAAGATTTACGCAACACACGCCAAGAAGTCCACAGTGGATGCAGATGATATCAAACTGGCCATCCAGTGTCGCATGGACCAGTCATTCACCTCACCACCACCAAGAGATGTAAGCCGCTGCTATCATCACATGACTTATTATTATTCTACACATAAAGAAAGTTGAGATGACAGAGGTTTAAATTTGAAATAATGCCAAAATAAAAATGAGGTTATTTAGCTTCAGAGTCATATTGATCCTGTAAATGTCATCACAAACGCATGTAAAAAATGTTGCCATTGATCCGACCTCACATATACACATTGCACCCGTGCATGCGAGTGTTTGTCTCTCTCCTACCTTATCTGTAGTCGGGTCATTGGGGCAGCAGCCTCAGCCGAGGCCCAGACTTCCCTCCCCAGCCACTTTGTCCAGCTGCTCTCGGTAATCCCAAGGCGTCCTGGGTTGTTGTCAAGAGTCATAGTGCCTCCGGTGTGAACTGGGACTTCCTCACAGTGGGACTTGCCTGGAACACCTCACAACAGGAGTGTCTAGGAGGCATCCTGACCAGATGCCAGAACGTGGCACCACACAGAGTCAAAGTCTCCCGCCTCCTTGGACGTAGTCAAAGTTCTGCTTGAAACTCCCTCTGACAGGGGAAGCTGCCGGATGTTCCCGGCCGACCCTCACAATGTGTTTTGGGCCTGACTGATGTTCTCTCACCATCGGAACCACCTCACCACCAGGTGGTTGAGATGAGAGCTGTTGTGGGTCGACAGCTCTGCCCCTTCGTTTCACCAGTCCAATCAGATGACCATAAGTGGCCTAACGTGTCCTTGTGCCAATTGAACATATCCACGCCATAACACCTGAACATGGGGTTTGCTGTGGACAATCCATGATAAGTGCAGTTGCCCAGTAACAAAACACTGCTCAGGTTTAGATCAGGGGTCGTTCCACCAAATCAGGTTCTTCCAGATGTCATGGCCTTTGCCGACATGAGCATTAAAGTTGGTGGCAGGAAAACTCTAACGCCCCTTTTAGGGCTCCATTAAACATTAAGTGTAATTATGCTTGGAATTTCCTAATTGTGGATATGAAAGAAGCAAACCAGCAGGTCATCAAGTAATGAGAAAATAAGCGTAGAAAAGTACATTTTACAATGCTCTGACTCTCCATGTTGCTGCTGACCCACCAGTTAATTCAACTCTAATAATCTTAAAAAAAAAAAAAAAAAAAACAGAATCAATCAAAGGGCATCCTAGTCACGAGTTCTTGAGTGAATTTCCTTCGAAAGTTTGTTGTGGCTTTCTTTGTAAACTTTTTTCTGGCTTGTGTCTGTGCGTTCAGTTCCTGTTGGAGGTGGCAAGGCAGAAAAACCAGACTCCCCTCCCCCTGATCAAACCCTACACGGGGCCTCGGCTCCCCCCAGACCGCTACTGTCTCACCGCACCCAACTACAGGCTCAAGTTCATCCAAAAGAAGGTAAATCTTACCCCGTGTCCGGTGTTTCGCCCGCTTCAGAATTCCTCATTCACCTCAGTTGACACCTGCTTTCTGTCTAGGTGTCATCATCTGCCAACAGGATATCAGTGCCACGTCTCAGTGTGGGTGCCGTCTCCAGTAGACCAACCACACCAACGCTTGGTGAGTCTTCTTGATTTTAGGAAAGCAAGCGGCGCTGCGGCAAGGACTGATTGAAATCAATTTCTTCTTTTTTTCTTATTATGAAATTGAATGGGTAGCAAAATAATGGTAACACTGATAAATAAAAACTCAAGAGGAGAGAACATCATAGCTTTAAGAATGAACTACTAATTAATTTTATTACTTTTTTACATTTCAAAAAAGATTTTAAAGATCAAGCATCTCATCCAGAACATCTCACCTGCTCTTGTCACTATGGATTATTGTGAAATTTTCAAAATTTAATATTTGGTCACTTGGTTTTAAATGTGCCATCTTACAACTCTGCCGCGTATGGCTGCAGGACACATTTAGATAAGAAAATTAAACAGTACTGTAACTTAAAATTTTAGACATTTCAAGACAAAAAAGAGTAGCCGAATGACTAGAAAGGGCACATGTGCAAACAGTGCTTTAGACTAAACATCACAATTTGCTCTTAATAATCTGCACTGCCTATACTATACCCTAAGGGGATTTAAGCGGTTTCATGTAACTACAATAACAGAATATGTGACAGCGATCTACATTCTCAGCTAAACATCTCATGTTTTCGAGTTAAAGTTTGTGCCTATAAATGATATTCTCTGCATTTGTTTCATTTGTAATGTTGGCTGATTTTTCTATCTGTAAAACACTTTATTTACCTTCAAAAGAAGAGTGTGGTTAAACATAAGTAATTGTCTCCAAAGGTACACCCTGTGTCCAGTCCGTCACCAATAAAGTGGGACCTCAAGTGTCAAGCCAGAGGTTCACCGTGCAGATCCCACCCCCTTCTCAGACAGCGACCAGCAAAACCAGTGAGAACCCCCACCCCAATCAGACCACAGCAGCTTCATGTCATGTAGTTGCTGGAGTGTAACTGCTTTTTTTAAGAAGACATTCACAAAACCAAGTCTTGCTTGAATCCCACTTTGAATCCGAAGCTCATGCAGTCTCGATTTTCATCGCAATGTCAAACTGTGTTTAAAATGACTGCTTATTTGCGTTAGTTGAAATAGCTATTTTAATGGCTGCAACACTCTGTCGCCCATGTTTTCCCTTTGCTGTCACTGATGAACCAGCAACTTAAAAGCAGTGGCCAAAGTAATCTGTAAATAACCAGATTTGTTTGAGAATTTTAATTTTAAAAGAATTTACACTTGGAACTTTAAGAAACCGTCACATCTAAGAGCATAACTTAACTGCTCTTCAAAAACACATTTTCTTAAACGATAGTCAAGTCTGATTCTTTTTTTGCTCGTCTCGTCTCGACAGCTGCACCGTTGACACCCGCTGTCTCCAACGTCCTCATCAACCCATCTCTGATCGGCTCCAAGAACATCCTCATTACGACCAACATCATGTCACACAACTCTGGCGGCGAATCACTTAAGAGGAAGCACGAGGACGAAGACTACGATACTTAATGACAGCGCTGCAACAGCGCGGCTCTCCCTGACTGCGGTTTTTTCCAGAACCTTCATCTAACCTGAGAGGCTGATTCTTCACCTCCTCCGGCCTTTTTATGAACAAACTGCATCACAACAAGCGGCAGTGAGGTGATTTAAAGGATAATCTCTATTGACACTGAAGCTCAGTCTTGTCATTTAATCAGCTGGTTTTGTGGATTCAGTGTTAGTCGATAAATTCAAAATAAATGAGTATTTGATCCAAACAAGGAATTTAAACCTCAAATCAGATTGTATAGATACGCCCATTGGTCTGGAGTATCTGGGGATTGGTTGACCTCGTTAAGGTTTGTTCAAGGGTAGCTGGAAAATTTAATTAACTAGTTTGTTAGTCATCCTCATGTGCAGTCCCCTCTGTATCTGATAATTGAACAGTAAACAGTGTGTTTTACGAAGCATTTATGCTGGATATGTCAGAACTACACCTACTTTGTCGTTAAATAAACTCTCTATAACTAATTTTCTTTGCCTGCATGTTCTCATCCATAGCTCCTCATGTTTTTTTTTTTGGTTCCTTATCAAAGGTGCAGATGGATGCCTTTTTGGAGACTGACCTGATTTGAATCACACAATTCCAAAAAATGGTCAATACCTGAGTCCAAAGCTCTGATTTTGTCCCCCCCCCCCCCTTCAGGAATTAAACTGAATGCAAAAAACAACTTAGAATACACATTTTTAAATTATGCATACGTTAATGTAGCCAGATGTTTTAAAAAATTAAAATCGAGCACACAGCTACGCTCTTACTTCATTTTACCTTTAATAAGGAAAACAAACAAAATTCTCGAAATAAAAAAATACATGGCAAAACATTAGATTCTTAAATGATTATGAGGATAATGATGGTAGCATTGATGATACAGTAGAAGTTATAATATTCACCATAATAATAAAATAAATAAGCAGAATAATCACAAATCTGGCCATGTGTTTTCGTTACCAGCAGAAATCACTTCCTGTTTTGTAGACATTACGGTAAGCATCGCACAGGCCGGGGCGTGGCACTTCAAAATATTTTCACACTTAGCAAAGTTACCTCACGTATGCACTACAAAATTAGGACAGAATCACAGGTCGTACGATTCACAGCACTGCTCGGTTAAAACGAACGAAATGTGATGAACACGCCCCGCTTCCGGCTGCGACTTCCAGCGTATTCTGGGAGTCTGCAAACCACAAAGGCTGGAGATAGAGAGAGAATGAAGTTTTCCAATGAAACCCCTCTCTCCAAAAATGATAAAAGAAAAAAAAAAAAGCCGCAAGAAAATCTATGTGGGTTTGTGTCCGATCAAAGTGCAGTGCTCTTGAGTCATCTGAAACAATATACGCATTTTTTTTTTCCTTTATTTCTCCGGGTTTCACTGTAGTTGACATTAATGGCAAGAAAGCCAGTCTCTCAATTGCCCTCTGTGTTTGAACAGGAACATCTTAAGTCTCATTTCAAATCATAAAACTAGTATAAAAATTAAAAAGAAGTAAATGAAAGAGGAAACTTGTTTTCGGTCTTCTTTGGCTGCTTATTCCTCCCCTCCCCTCATGGCACTGTTAACGTCTGACACTTTCAATGCACCCAAAATTGTAAATAGCTTTTCTTCCTTTATCATACCTCTTCTGTCTTAAGGTAGGAACTTTACTTTTCCAGGTATTGATAATGTGACAAAATAACATAAAAAAAAGTAAAATAAATATAATCGCAAGAAAAAGGTATTTTGGCAAATTTGTGAATATCAATGCAGATCAGAGCTTTATGGTCCTAGGACAAATAAAATAAAATGTCATTATAAGAGAAAGAAAAAATGGCAAAGCGGGCACAAGACACACTTTCAAACTGCGTTGAATAAAACTATCCAAGGGATTCTGACAATTTAAGGCAGATGTTACAAAGCATGAATCAGGCTCAGTTAAGAGCCCAAACTGGAAAATTAAGCAGTATAAATTGTCAACTCTGTTGAAATTTGGATTTTTTTTTTTTAATAATTTATTGAATTGCAGGATACTTTTTTTTCTTTTCTTGCTGGTTTTCTGTTCATTGTCTTGTCTTTCTTGCCTATTTATCGCTTCTCATTATTTTGAAGACAATGCAGGCAGAAGGGGCGTTGAATTGGCATTACTTTTTCAATAAACTACAAATAAATTGACAGAAGTAAAAGCACAACAGTATTATTGTTATAGCCCTACTATGTAACTTATGGTCAAATAAGCAATGCGGCATCAAAATAGGCAACTGATGATATGATTCCTTGGAGATTCAACTTCTCATCACTTTATCAATTTCAGTGATAAGATATTTGGGGTTTGGTGAGCCTTTAAATTATAAAATGCGGGAGAAAACTCAAAAGTTTGATGACCAAAATAAAAATGACCCACAGCTTTCATACTTGAAGCACATCGTCCCTAATCAAAAAGGAGCTGTCGTCTTGTCGCTAATATCTAAAGTTTTGTCTAAAGATTTTTTTTTCCTGGTCAAGCTCAAACTCAAGCACTATAGTTTCTAGACATTCGACATTCCTCTCATGGAACGTGGCGAGATGATGTTCTTCTAAGACGCAAAGTCAATGTTGCCATGGTGAGGGATCCATCAAACAGTTAAGTCAACAGATTTGAATAAATCCAAAACGTGGGTTCGAGAAAATCCATTACACAACTTTACAAGAATGCGGCTGGATTCTTCAGTCACATCATTTGAGTCCACGACTACCCCGATGCAAAGGGCAATTTTTCAGCGAGTTTGTGTCTTTGGGAGAATAAACAAGAGTA
Organism: Fistularia commersonii; assembly: GCF_037954325.1. Taxonomy (NCBI): domain Eukaryota; kingdom Metazoa; phylum Chordata; class Actinopteri; order Syngnathiformes; family Fistulariidae; genus Fistularia; species Fistularia commersonii. Next base: position 7,004,602 of record NC_141298.1, on the reverse strand, counting down.
ATTTTGCAAATCCAACATGACACATCTGAATTCATAGAATTATCACATCAGAGTAAACAGATTGTGTAAAGTCATTGTTTTCCACCCAGCAAATCTTCTTTAGGATTTACTGCATGACAGCTACTGTGTTGTTAACAATAGCCAAATTTAGCTGATCGGCGAAAGAAAAAGGCGCGTCGTCAAATGGCGAACAAGGTTTAACATCGGAGGGCGATTACTTGGAGTGCGCCGGAAACTGACAACTACCTCTATTGTTATTTCTACATTAACTGTACTAACACTCAAAAAGTAACATACCTGAGCTCTACAGGTTCTACCTTGTGCCTTTGTTTTTGGCGGTGAGACAGATTTCATTCCACAAAATGTTTAAAAAAAAAAAAAAAAACTAAACAAAACTGCTTTTCAAATTTTTTACAGCTTACATTTATCCACCGACTTAACCAGATTTATCGGCTCTACTGCTGCCGTGAGTGAAGGCTGCAAAATGAACGTGAAGCAACATGAAGATCGGTTCGCTTCATCGCTGCGCTCAACCCAATTTTAATGTCTTTCTGTTGATAGACTGGTGTCATGGTTGTTAAGGCTGCGATGCCAATTTCAAACACAGTGTGTGTGTGTGTGTGTGTGTGTGTGTGCGGGGGGGATTCTAAAAATAGACAAAAGCCATTCTTAAGATGAATAGAGAATTAATGAAGAATATACTTAATAAATGGACTGTTACTTAAATCATAAAACTATTCACTTTTGAGTATTATTTACTAGACATATTACTAATGGCTTTTATCAGTTTAATAAAAACCATTAAACTCCGCTTTCTTTTTTTTGTTTATATGGTATCCATTAAAACTTGATATCCTCACCTAAGTTTTGGAATATCCAAGACAACAACCATCATCAGTTCAAGACGAATATCTTCTCATTTGAATTCTGAGCAAATGCGAAGGGAACATTCATTCTTTGTTACTTGCGCAGGTTTACTGGCGGGTAAAATTTAAGTTTCTTTGTGTTGCTTAAGTGATCACGTCGCAAATATCCGCCATGGTGCCTTGAGGACAGGCAGGAGATGGGAACTGTAAGAATATAATTTCATATAATCCATCGATTTATAGCATCTTCAGGAACTTTTCTGGTTGTCGCTGATTCCAAATTAGATCCTGATGTGATTTATTCAAAATAATTGCATTACAAGGATGCTGAGTTACCATCAAGGCAATCTGTACAAAGCATAACACTTAGGATGAAAAGGGTCGTTTCTGATCGGTTAGGATTAGATTTCAAATGCGGTGAATTTGACATGGAGCTTCACGAAGCTAGAAAATTCAGTGCCAGCCACTTTATGTTGATCCTGAGGGGAAAAATGTGCTTCACATAGGATCTGAAATTCTCAGTTTGTCTCGGAAATGTTGGTCATTTGGATGAATTTCTCATCACAAGTGGTAAACACCAAGTTAAGGGGGGGGAGGGGGTCAAAGTATGTCACTAGTGACCAGGATCTATCTTGATTCAGAAGAAAGAAAAAAAAAAAACTCTCAATACAGACATTTCCCTGCATAGGTTTCTGACTTAACCACTGGTGAATCATTTGAAAACCTTGAAACGCTAAATTATTTTGACTTTCAGCTTAATTATCTCAAAACTTGAGTTGTGATGCCTGAACTGTCCCGAGTCACATGACCGACATCAGAGTTGGACGTGATGAGAGCAAGGAGGATGGATGCTGGTGAAATTTAACTGTGGTCGCGGGTGTGTGAGTTGGAATGAGTGCATGCGTGTGTGTATTTCTGGTCCCACCTCACACGGTGGGGCAAATTCATCAGCAGAGCAGCTTGAAGAAAAAGGGCTATCGCTACTGAACACAGATTTTCTTGAATGTTAATTTTTCTACATTTCAAATATAGATTCTGTTTATACAAGGTGTGATTGTCGCCCTGAAATGGAGGCTTTTACAAAATGATTTCAAAGTAAATGTGGACGAACATTGCTTCCTACATATATGTTTATACAGTGGACCGTTCCTTCTCGAGCCCCACCCAAACCAGCTTACATCAGCAGAGTGTCACCTACATCCGTTCTGAACTACTCACCATGGATAAGGTCTGTGAATTTAAGAAGTATACAGCGACAATGGCGGCAAATGTGATGGATCCAAAAAAATAAAAAATAGGAAAAAAAAAAAAAAAAAAAAAACACCATCCAAACATGCCCCCATCATTCCTCCACCAGGGAAAATAATGTGTTTATGTGTTCACTGTATGACTGAAGTTATGAAGCAAGAATATGGAGGGGTTGGTAAACTCCTAGCAGTCCTCATCCTTGTCGTCCACAACACCTTTCAGCCGCAAGCGAGCGAAATCCTCAAACACAAAGTCATCGTCCTGGGAAATGCTGCTGAGAGAATGAAGAGTTTCATTCAACAACATGTTAACCACATCCCCGTCAATAAAACATTTAGCAGCACATTTAACGCGTCGCCCGATTTTATTCTTAAATATTACACGATTCAAATGTTTGACTTACAAATATTGCAAATGTTGCCGTTTCACTTTTGAAAGCAACTGTCAGCCAAGGTTATTCAAACAAAAAAAGTTCACGTTCTATAAAACGATGATGCTCTTTAAGCTTGCCAGTGAAAACTGCCAAGGAGCAAAACTTCACTCTTGTTTTTTTTTTCCTCAGGCGAGATACTCACTTTGTGTCGAATTCTATTAAGTTTGTGTCAATGGGGGGATCCATCTCTGGCACAGCTGTTACACAAACACACAAAGGAATAGGCGGGTCACACAGGAGCAGGGCAGAGGGCAGGAGGAAGAGGATGATAACTGTTTTAATAAAAGCGGTTCCCCTTGTGGTTGACTCACCGGACTGTGGGCGAGACACTGGTGGCTCAGCTGGTTTAGGATGCATTAGAATGAAGGGCAGCTCCACAGACACGTCTCTGAATAAGAAGAAGATACAGCCACTTGCACAGGGTCTGACCAGACAGCCCACTTCCTGCTTAGAACTTAATCCATGTATTGATTGATATGTGTAATTTAAAAAAAAAAAAAAAAAGTAGCAGCCAACTAGATTAATTCAGGACTAAAAGGTTGTTAAGAAAAAGTTGAAGACTAATTTTAAATCCATATGAAAAGACAAAAAGAATTGCAAAATGAATTTAAAAATGTAGCTGAATTGGACAGATTCCCTTTTTTTTTTGTTTTTGATAGTCACAGGGCACATCTCATTGAAGATATAATTAATAAGATGATGGAAAAATAGCAGAAATCTCAGTTCCCCCCCCCCACATGGATTCTCCTTACTTTGGTTTCATATAGGGATGTATTTGGAATTTGTTCTGTTTGTAAAAAAAGCAAGATCAATATACATTTTTCCAACAATAGACAATTTAAAGTTTGGTGTGTTACATTTAATCTTAGTGTCCAGTTCACCTGATTTCAACAGGTTTATGGAATCCTTGACCAAATGATGTGAGAATTTGCTTGGACGAAACACCTTATTGTGGTTTACATGGCACAAAAGGCACAAGAGGTGACTTCTGCTTTTACGTGTGTATATCCATTTAACAAAAAAAAAATCCTAAAAGACGATGAGAGATGAAATAAAAGGAGGCAACATTGAATAAAGTCAAAGGGAAGCATGCACAGTGCTGGCATGTTTAACAAAAATGTTTGATTTAGTGAAATCAAACATGCCTGCTTTAACTGTAACAGGTGTAGCATGAAACTAAACAACTTTAAGTATCCCAGCCATCTGTCAGACTGACAGTCACTTTATTTAGAATGGCTGTTTTGTGTTGGTTGTGTGCACGCATGCATGCCAGGTGGATGTTGTAGTTTAAATGTAGTTTGAAAAAACACAACCAAAATAAAAAAAACATGTTCTCTATGTATCTAGTCTAAAACGTACGTTTAAATATTGTGTCTATCGCTGGTATCACAGGTAATAAAACAACTGGTCCAGCTAAAACATCAGGGGCCTCATGTAAAAACGATTGTGCAGCTTCATACTGAAAGGTGGTGTAGACTCAAAATGGAGAAAGTATCTCAGCCCAAAAATGTAGAATCCATGCATACACTTGTTCCTGCACACCTTGATATATCCCATCTGACTAAAAATTGGGAGTCTGCGACTGAGGCTGTCAATGCAAGACGGGATCATCGCAACCCATCTGAAATGAAGAAACTTTTACACTGACATCAAAAGTCAGTGTAAAATGCAGAGTTGCTGCTCATTGCAGCCACAACGGGAGACCCAGGGATGACCAAGAGATACACAACTGAGCTGACAGTCAGTTCCCGTTGAAAGGCTCCTTTTACTAGGAACCCTACGATTGCTGGGATTTGTACTGACACTGGCAATGCACAACTCCCTCTGTAACGCTAGGGCCAGTTCAGCACTGAGATCCAGAGGGACTGCTCTCGGTAACCTAAATCAGCTGATAAACAAGTCATTATCCTTGACAAGCAGGCCAGCGTGGTCCCTGAAGACACCCTCTCTGAAATCTTCTAGTGGCAATGCCTTTTAGTAGTGCTAAAACTACCACACAATTGTAACAATTACGTGCCAAGACAAATTCATTTTATGGCATAATATAGGGGGGAAATCAGGTTATGAGGTTTTGTTTTATCATCTGGGTGAAAATCTTGAGTGATCAAACATCAGAAGAAAATTGCTTGATATCAGAACATTTAGGGGAACATATTTTGCGTGTAAAGGCGAGTTTCGGATCTCTGCAGTTTGGTACTATCAAATGACTTTGACAGTGCAATATATTTGTATAATGAATTTGCATAGCATTTTCTCACGGCACGTCGAAAATTTGCACAGCAGTGGACACAAGTCAGGGAAAAGTGGATTTCTGTACGTTGTGAAGTGTGTGGGGAACATGCTATACGCAGCATTCTGATATGTGCGCAATGTTGGTACATGAGGCCCCAGGTCATGTGGTACCACGCTAGAGAAAATAAATGAAGCCCAGGTCAGTTTTAGTTCATGGTTTATGTGTTGTAGTTCAGAAAGCCTGGTAAGTAGGGCATGTCGGCAAAATTGTGTGTGTGTGTGTGTGTGTGTGTGTGTGTGTGTGTGTATGCATCGTACCCTCCTCGTGAAACCACCAGTTTCACTTTGACTCTGTAGGAAACCAGGATCCCCAGAACCTCCTTGTTGGTGACATCCTTTACACTGACACACAAACACATAAGGGTCACATGGCTAAAAACAACTCCTGTATTATGTGTGTGTGTGTATGTGTGTGTTTTTGTGTTACATGGTGGAGGAGGCCAGGTTTGTGTCTTCATGTTTCAGCTTGCCATCGAGAGCAAGACCTCTCTTCTCTCGATTTTTGTCGAGCGTTGGGGTCAAAGTGTAAACCTTACACAAGGTGGAACTGGACGAGACCTGGTCACTGAAGAGGACATATAGCTGTTAACCAAGAAGTTCTGCATGTGAAAGCCCTGCCCTCAAATCCCACCTCAACCACTCTCATTTAAAAGTCAAAAATGACTGAAACCAAACTAGTAACTATGTAGCTTTTGCTGAACAAAATCTGCTTAATTAACAGTTTGTCTCGAGTAAATTTTTAGCTTACTAGTTTATGCAAGATCAGCCCAATGTTACACCAAAATCAGTCATCCTCATCATACACAGTTACAGGGATTAAAATTCGACTTACTCTGCCTCCAACTGTGCGACTGGACATTTATACTGGGCAGTACTGAAGAGGCAAATGTCTGCATACTGACGCACTGCAGAGATAGAGAGATGATGAACATATTTCAACATGCTTGCACCAATTTACTTTATTTTCCCCAATTACATTTCTTTCCTTTCAGCTGCTCCTTTCAATGTTTGCGACAGAAAATAATCTACCTCCATCTAACCCTATTGTGAAGTTTTTGTGGGATAAAAAAAAGATAGCCATCGAAAAACCATGAGCTGATCAATTTGAGTAGAATGATATCGGTGAGTGCCGATTCTCGTCAATGACAAAAGAGCATTTTTTTTTAGGAAAAGATTTCAAGTGATGTGTGTGCATCAGTTTATTCTGACCGACCAAGTGTAGAATTTGAAATCAATGGTTTGACTCATAGCTAGATTGTACAAAATAATACATTTTTACTAGCTAATATGGTATTTTGGGGGGATTTTGTGTTTGTTGATGCAATGAACTCATCCAAAGTGAAATCAATTTCTTGGAAATCAGTGATTAAATACATTGCATCAAAATCAGTGATTAAATACATTGTATCCCCTTTCACCATTGAGATGGTTTCAACTTGATCAGAAATAAACTATGCTAGGTCATAAAACGGCTGAATTTCGGAGTGTTTTTTTTGTTTGTTTTTACTGTCAGTATAAGGCATTTTAAGAATGCCCACAAGCAGCAACTTCTCAATACTCTTCTCTGCATTGACATTCTGACTGCTCTTGTCTGGACTAATGCAGGCAACTGTTCTGGATTAAACAAACAAACAGTCTCAGGCACTATGTGGTTCGGACCTATTTATGACTTGCGTGCATACGAAAAAAATGTAGACATGTTTTGCAACATGGAGAAGTTAATTTGGGACTCTGTCCAGATGGGGATTAGAACTGTTTGAGGAAGGATGGAGGAGGATTGTAGCAGAGATTGATTATGGAGCAAGCAGCAGACATACCAGAAATCTTGACTCTCTTTACAGTCTTGGTAGAGTTGTTGGTGACATGAACGTTGACACTGATGGGCTCCCCATGGTAATAAAGCTACACAAAATCAACAATGGTGAAATAACACATGTGACTTTTGTTCATAACAATACAAGCAAATGCAAACTGTATAGAATGTAAATGTATAGAATTCACACCGGCAATTGATCAGAACCTCTTACAAAAACAGTCGTCAGTCAAAACCCTTCATTCAAAAGATCACCCGGAAAATGTACCGATAAGCAGCCAAGTAATATTCACACTACAGAGCAAAATTATGACATAAAGAGGTATTTTTATGCACTAAAATGAAACTGAATTGACCCCATCACATTGTCATCAAGACTGAATAAGGGGTCAGGAAAAGATCATTTGACACACTCATGTTATGTAGAAAGTATGTAGTATGTAGTAAGACCTTTCAAGGATTGCACTGTAATTGCTGCAATACAATTTTAAGTTACGTTAAAAAGGTAACAATTGCCAGCACCATTGTTTTAAAATTGTGCAACAGTTATACACTCAAGTGTCTATTTGAGAGTATGTTCTGAGCTTATCGTTAAAATGTTACCAAAACCAATAATGATTGATGCACATACTATTATGCTGCTATTATGTGATAGGAAAACAAATAGATACAAGTCTTTTACTTTTTCCTTTTCCTTTTAAAGGGCACGGGTTAAAACTAAATTTAACAATCCCGGCTTAGATATTAGTTATTTATATCAGTTAACCAGAACGTTTGTGTGGAAGGCCCTACAACCATGGACAAACAAGATAACTAAGCTGGTATTCATTTGATACAAAATTCACACTACTAATCAAATATCATTAGATGCATGAGAACAACAATCAAAGGAATTTATAGGATTTGGCCAACAACATAAAGAGAAAAGTTAACGTGAAAAAGACACGTTTCTTAGGATATGAAGTCACTTTTAACGTGAATCCTTGCCTTAATGCCATCATTGAAAAGAATCAAATGGTGCGAGAAAACAGATCGGCCAGCAGGACAAAGTGAACTTGAGATGACATGCCGTACTGAACCATTGCCAAACAGCCATATACTTTCAATATGAAGACTTTCATGGGATAAAATACCGCTGTGTGATGGATTCACAAATGTCTTCACTCATGGCAAATCTCAAGGAAATATGGAAGTGTACGAAAACAGCCCTGTCAGTCCTCAAGCACTGTATGCACCCAACGTTACTGACAACTGGGTAGAGATAAATCCCGGAAGGTTAAACCTCTAGCAGAAACTGGAATTGGGCTTTAACAGAAAGGGGACTGGACAAGAGAAAAAAAGGCATGTGTCACTACAGACAATTGTATAACTATTGTACAAAAAAATGTATTTACCTTTTGTATTGATAATAATTATAATTCATAATTACGGGAGCTGCAGGATGAGAGGCCGCAACTCCAAATGACTGTCATGGGGAAGAGGAAGCTGAGCCAAAAAGCATAGCTCTCAATTTATCGGCCAATCTATGTTCCAACCCTCAGCTACTGTTACGAGCTTTAGCTAGTCAATATCTATCTTGAGACCACATTTTAAGGGTCTTGGCCACATCTCAGCGCATATGGTCTTGGACTTGTCTTGGTCTCTCACATTGCGTATTTGGTATTTCAAGAGAATGAGACCAGTCAAGATCAGATTTATTTCTAAACATAGTTACCGCTGAAAAGCAACAAATTATTCTTTTTGTCATCCACAGGTACCACTCTTCCTCTTCATTCTGATTCGAAGTCTGGGCAACGAGGAGCGAAGTGGATGTGGAGGAGCAGCAGAGATGTCTGCCAATTCTTCAGTAAAGTTTGGCTTTGAAAGCACAGTAAACATATACGCAAAAAAAACATAGGAGAGAAACCACTCGGCAGAGTGTAAATTCTTTTAGGCAGTGCTTAGTCAGACAGCTTCCACAAGAAATGAAAATTCCTCTTTTCACCCCATCTGGGCAGCAGTACTTTTTATATATACATACTGTGTGTGTGTGTGTGTGTGTGTGTGTGTGCGGTGGTAGGGGGTGTTGAGGTCTTGACTCTAAGAACACATTCAGTGCACTTACAGACAATTTGCTAGATATCATGGGTGTGCCTGTACCTCCTTGTCAAGTGAGGCCTCCAAATGCAGGGATCTGTCAGACATCAGGAAGCTGCGAGTGGTCTCAACCATTGGCTGAGGACCTGGTTTCTCTGGAGCGTACTGAACCTTCCTTATCACCAGCCGCACAGAGTTCCTGCCCACATGATCCCCCCAGACAGACAGACAGACAGACATGATAAATCATGACTGTGCCTGAGAAATGGTAAGCTGCCTCCCGTTGTTGAGTTGAGGCTGCTTCAGTGCAAGATGGTCTTGAAGCTACTCCTTTGATTTTCCCCTTTTACTGTTTCATCCGAGATGGCACTGAAGCTGTTGGACCTCCTTGCAAGACGTCACTCTGATGCAATTTTCTCAACTATCCTGTTATCTTGTTAGCTTTGAGCTTGTCAGCTGGGTTCACTTTACTGCATGACTGAGAGCTCAAATCTGACAAGCCACTGTATTCGGAGAAGCTGTACCAAAACAACAAGAGCAAAACACAGTGTACCTCGTTTCCATTTTGGTTAGAGGTATTCTCCCTCCTTTCTACTATTATCTATTATTGTTATGTTTTGCTTGAAACTCTGGCACAACAATTTCCTTCAGGATAAATAAAGTCGTTCTCATCTTATCTTAAGACTCAGATATCTGGTCAAAATGTACATCATCACTTTGTGACTCCTTCAATTTCGTAGCTCTGTCAAACAAGAATAAACCTGAAAGATTCATCTATATTTTAAGTTTTTGTTCAGAATGCGTCTAAGCTCCAAATTGACCCCTTCATTACAAAAAATTGCTGCTCCTTAGTTAGGAGTTAGTAACTCACCTTTTGTGAATCTTCTCTTCAACTGACTTGGCACAGAATGCTCTGATCTCAAAGTCAACGCCACAGGCCTGTGGAAAAAAAAAAATATGGCCACCTTCACGTTGTACTGTATAACAATTTTTTTGCAGTTCTCGATTGACAAATTGATTTAAATTGTATCTGTGATCTGAAAGATCATTGCAAAGCATGAACCATGCTTGCAATAGAACAAAGCAAATAATCAGCCTACACAATCCTGAAAATTGGGAGGCAGTAACTAATATTCTTGATTATGAGGGAGTGAATTAGTATTGATAAGAAGTTTTGTGGACTATCCTGAACATAACATGCATATAAAATTGTAAAAAAAAAAAATGGATGTATCAATTTTTCATTATTTATTCTAGGGAAAATTTGTTTGTTAAAGTTCGGGGCTAAGTATATTTTTGTGTGTGTGTTACCTTGCCAGTGTCCTCTGGGCCAGGCTGTAGAGTGACTGAGCAGGGGAGGTTTTGAGGGATCTGCAAGATACAAAGTTTGACATATTCTTTCATCAGGCAAAATTTAAAGTGAAACATTTTGTATCTGGGAAGTAAAGTAACTGACAGGGATTCAAATATAACTGAATTAAGTCTGTAGTCCCAAAAATAGAGGGCTAATGGTTAGCAATGTTCCAATCAAACTAGACAAACCCTAAACACACAAAAACTACATAGCTACAACTATTACATCTTGTCCTTTCAGCTTTTCCCTTCAGGGGTTGCCACAGCAAATCAACCTTCTCCACCTAATCCAATTCTCTGTATCCTCCTCTCTCACTACGTCCAGAATTCTTCTCTTTGGTCTACCTCGAGACCTCCAATTCCAGCATCCATCTACCAATATATTCACTATCCCTCCTTTGTACATGACCCAACTATCTCAGTCTGGCTTCTCTGACCTTCTCTCCAAAACATCTAACATAGGCTGTTCTTCTGATATGCATTCCTGATCTGATCCTATCCATCCTTGTCACTCCAAAAGAAAACCTCAACATCTTCATATCTGTGACCTCTAGTTCTGCCTCCTGTCTTTTCATCATTGTAACTATCTAGTCCATACAGCATTGCTGGTCTCACCACTGTCTTGTACTCCTTTCCTTTCATTCTGGCTGATGGTCTTCTATCGCAAAGTACTCTTGATACTTTTCTCCACCCATTCCAACCTGCTTGAACCCGTCTCTTCAACTCTTTTCCACACTCTCTGTTGCTCTGGACTGTTAACCCAAAGTACGTGAAATCCTCCAGCTTCTTGATCCCCACTCCCTGTAGCCTCACTGCTCGACCCGAGTCCCTCTCATTCACACAGATATATTCTGTCTTGCTGCAACTAACTTTCATTCCTCTCCTTTCCAGAGCATACCTCCAGCTCTCTAGATTTTCCTCTACCTGTTCTCTGCTCTCACTACAGATCACAATGTCATTTGCAAACTTCATGGTCCATGGAGATTCCTGTCTAACCTCTTCTATCAGCCTGTCCATCACCACTGCAAACAAGAAGGGGCTCAGAGCTGATCCCTGATGTAGTCCCACCTCCACTTTGATCTTCTCTGCCACACCTGCAGCACACCTTACCACTGCCTCACATCTTGCATACATGCCCTGAACCAGTCTAACATACTTCTCTGCCACTCCGGACTTCCTCAGACAGTACCATAGTTCATCTCTTAGCACAGCACCATATGCTTTTTAGGTCTACAAAGGCACAATGGCTCCCTCTCCATACTTCTCAACCAGCATTTTTAAAACAAAGACTGCATCTGTAGTACTCTATGTATGAAACCACACTGCTGCTCACAAATGCTGACTTCTGTTCTCAGTCTAGCTGCCACTACTGTTTCCCATAACTTCATTGTATGGCTCATCAACTTCAACCCTCCGTATTTGCTGCAATTCTGCACAACTCCCTTAATCTTCAAAATTGGCACCAACTCACATCTCTATTCCTCAAGCACTTTCTCCCTAAGAGCCTGTTGAATAGTCTAGCAAGAAAACTACCACTGCCTCACCTTGACACTTACCATACCTCCAACTTTACTAACCTCTGCTACTTTGTGGTTCACAATAGTCACCTCTTTGTACCCTCCCCTGTCTCATTTTCCTCATTCATCACCACTTTAAAGTAGTCTATCTTCCCTTCACTACTGTGGCATCTGTCAATACATTTCCTTCGCTATCCTCCATCCATCCATCCATCCATGCATCTTCTGCTGCTTATCCAAAGTCGGGTCACAGGCAGCAGCCGGAGCAGAGAGGCCCAGCCTTCCCTCTCCCAAGCCACATGGTCCAGCTCTTCTGGGAGGAACCCAAGGTGTTCCCAGGCTAGCCTGGAGACTAAGTCTATCCAGTGTGTCCTGGGTCTTCCTCGTGGCCTCCTCTCAGATAGACGTGCCCTGAATAGCTTCCCCAGGAGTAGCCCTTGAACTTTTTCAAGGGCTTATTTTGTGTCATAAGACAGCCACAACTGTTAATATATTTTGTGTGACAGACCAACAGAAAGCGGTAACAGTTGTGAAGTCAAAGAAAAAATATAGTTTTCAATTTTTTTCAATTAATTTCCTTCAGAACCCACCCAAGTAGCAAAGGGAACTCCATCTATGTGTAATCAAATCTATAGCATAAATACAGCACCTCTGTGAACGATTCATAGGTTAATTCGAGGACATTAGAGAAACAAACATCATCATGAAGCCTAAGAAACACACCAGACAGGTTAAGTTGTAAAAAAGTTTAAAACAGGATTTGATTTTAAAAATTATTCCAAGCTTTGAATATCATACAGAAATCTCTTCAATCCGACATGAAAATACAAAGAGCACAGCTGCAAATGTTCCAAGACATGGCCGTACACCTAAACTGACAGGCTAGACTGGGAGAACATTGATCAGAAAGCAGCCAAGAGGTCCATGGTTACCTTCGCTGGACATACTCTTCCCCAAAGCTGTAGACCTAAGACAGAACTTTTACAGGGGGCAGGTCTGATGAAGCCTGGCACCCACTTTGAATGTCTGATTTTATTCATTCAGTTGTGTTCAAAATAACCGCAGTGTTTTTTTTTAAAATGTGAGTAAAGCTCAAAATCCTATTTTTTTTTTTTTTAATTTCCATTCATTAGGAATACTGCACATTATATTTTACATCAAAACATGAAGAAAAAAAAAGCATCAATAGTTTAATTACTTTACAGAAAATGAAGGAAAATATAATATTGGGCCGTTCAAAAAAAAAAAAAAGCAATGCCTGCATTTTCATTAAAAACTCAAATATTTACTCAATAACTGAAAAAATGTTAAGATTTAGCATTCCTGTGAATCACTAAACTAATATTTACTTGTATAACCACTGTTTATGAGTACTGCTTCAAATCTGTGCTTCGAGTCAACCAACTTCTGGCACCTGTAAACAGGTATTCCAGCCCATCATGATTTGACAACCTTCCACAATTCCTCGGCATTTCTTGGTTTTGCCCCAGAAACAGCATTTTTGATGTCACCCCACAGGTTTACTATTGGATTCGGGTCCAGGGATTCGACTGACCGCTCCATTGCCTTAATTTTGTCGGTCTGGAACCAAGATGCTGCTCGCTTACTGGTGTGTTTGAGGTCGTTGTTTTGTCGAAACACCTATTTCAAGGGCATTTCCTCTTCAGCATAAGGCAGCATGACCTCCTCAAGTATTTTGATCTAAGCAAATTGATCCATGATCCTTGGTATACGATAAATAGGCCCGCCACTGTAGTAAGAGAAACAGCCCCATATCATGCTGCATGCACCACCATGCTTCACAGTCTTCAGTGTACTGTGGCTTCAATTCAGTGATTGGGAGTCGTCTGAAAAACTGCCTGCAGCCCTTGGACCCAAAAAGAACAATCTTACTTTCATCAGTCCACAAATTTTTTCTCCATTTCTCTTTAGGCCAGTCGATATGTTCTTTGGCAAATTGTATCCTCTTCAGCACGTCATTTTTTTTTTTTTAACAGTGGGACTTTGCGCCGGCTCTTGTCAATAGGTTAGCCTCACACAAGGGTCTGCTAATTGTCCCAGTACTCACAGGTAACTTCAGACCATCTGTGATCTCCCTGGAGCTGATTATTGGCTGAGTCTTTGCCATTTTGGCTATTGTTCGATCTATTTTGGAATGGTGTGTCTTCTGTTTTCTTCCAGGTCTATGTGGTTTGGCTTTCCATTTTAAAGCATTAGAGATTATCTTAGCTTCTTTATATGTTTTCCTCACTCAAAATCAATATTTTAATTAAAGCAGGCTGTTGTTCTGAAAAATGTCTGACACGACCCATCTTTCTCAGGTTTTCAGAGAATTGCATGTACAAAAGGTGCTGGCTTCATCTTAAATAAGGGCCTGAATAAAGGCCACCTGAATGTCACCCATTTCTTCACATAATGAATGACCTCTCTGGTTGAACACCACACTGATATTATTTTGAACACACCCCTTTCACTTAATTATTCAATTACACAGACTCAGGAGCATTCATATCATGAATGTTGGGTCTGTTGGTTTCTCTGACTACTACACCCACTGGTAAATTATTTGCCACGTAATAATATAACTAACTGCCTTCAGCAAATGCTGGAGAACCAAGAACAAAATAAGAAAAGTCATATATTCCAAACTCACTGCTTCAAAGGACCACAGAATCAGCAGACCAACATGTCAAAATTGAAGATTTAAATACCAGTACAATAAATGGGTGACAGTTTAAGACTTCTTTTTGCTCCACAAAGCAGTGATGCACAACGGTCAAAACTGCTGTTACCGTGACACAACTTGTTTGTTTCGGAGAGAAGGCAGCCCGCCAACCACGACTTTGATATAATATTGTATAATTGAAAATCAACAGCTATAAATTCTAACCCCTATAGTGTTACCCACATGGTTTATCTCAAAGAGTATCTAATAAATAGGTATAACTTATCTGGTGTGTATTTGAATGTCACAATAGTGGTGAGGAATCAGACTCACAGTGAAGTAGAAAGGGTGTGCATGTTGGCCCAGTTTCTTCAGCAGTCTCTCCTGCAACCGGCTGTTTGGTTTCTGCTCTTCAGGTACAGGAGGAAAGGCCTAAAGAGACAGCAGAATACTAATCAATGCAATGGTCTTGGCTCTTTGATCAATAATTGACTTGAGGAAAAAGTGTCTTTACAGAGTAAAAATATATTTAATTGTTTGAGAAAAAAAAGGTTGATATTTAGAGTCTAGTTCAGATACGAAAAAAAGGCAAACACCACATTAGTTGTAACCAAAATGAATGTATTCAAACAACTAAGAATTTAATATACACATATTCAGTGTCTGTGACCTACATTGACACAAAAGTCTTTATACTATTAACTACTTTTTACTATTAGTCACGAGTTAAAGATTCTTGAATCTCAGTTATCTCAGTTAAAGATTATCAGACTTTTATGTTACTTTAAGTCCAACTTTTTTTTGTTCTCATCCAGACCGCATTAAAAATGGATGCAATTAAAGAGTTGTATGCTTAATATCTCACAGATCTGAGAAACACTTAAAATTACCACCGGCAGAATGTGGGTCAACTTTTTAGCAGTACTCTAAACCCCATTACCCCCCACAACCTTGTATTAGGGGATGAAGAGAATGGATAATGAGTGTTTGTTCTTCAAAAATGTTAAATGTTATCTTGCAAGTGTCTTTAAAACAAAAATATTTTCTGGTAAAGATGGATGATGGAAGTACCAAATTCAAAATAAAAATTAAACCAGAAGACAGTTTCCCAATGTCGATAATCATATTGTAGCTCTTATCAAAGACTGTGTGAAAACCTGGAAAGTGAAGATGTAAAGGTCCTTCCTGAAGGAGAGACCCAGCACATCCAGGTCCTCACGTCCGTATCTAAATGCACAGGTTAGGGTGACAAAGACTGCGAGGAAGAAAAAAAAAAAAGCAACAGGTCAGATAAGTCTCCTTTTGTATCTTATTTTAGAAATCAGCCTCAAGAATCTCGCACTGGAACTGCTTTAGCAGGCATAATGCTAATTTGGTTTTGATTTATTTCAAAAATGTAAAAATATTTCTTCGCAAAACGTTAAAAGTTGATGTATTTCTGCTGGAAAGTCAAAAAAGGTGAAATCACAGTTTATAACCGAACACACATTACAAAATACTGGGGACAAAAAAAGGAGGAAGTGCAGTGGAACTGAAGCACAAGTCAGGAGCAGCAGTTATTTGAGAAATCGAATGCATGCAACATAATAACGAAGATGTTCTACCTTTCCTGTCCTTCAGATACTCAGGGTCAACTAGGATTACGCCATCTGTAAGTAGGAAGTAATCAATTGAAAATGACATTAACAGTATGTTAACATTAAGCTTGGGTTCTGTGACACCTTTATTACGACTATATATGTTCCTTAAATCACTAAGGATATCATTTATAATTCTGTAATTAAATTTTTGCTAAAATAAATATTTTAGTCCTCGTGAAAATAAATTGCAACGCCGAAATTTGCCAGGATTTTCAAAGAGGGTTAATGAAACTATGTAAAAGTGGTCTTCAGATGACATAAGACATTAAAACTAAAAAAAATACAATAAATACAAATATGAGAAAAATATAAAATAAAACGGTTGTTTTTTCCTGCTATTTTTGTGACAGGTTAACCTTTTAAAGATCATAAGTAGAGACAGTTTTGTAACATCAGAATGAAGTTTCCCTTTGAACCATTTCCATCCATCCATCCATCATCTACTGCTTAGGGTCACAGTGGAGCCTATCCCAGCTGTAACCCGTGAGAGGCGGGGTACACCCTGGACTGGTTGCCAGTCTATTGCAGGGCCACACATAGAGACAAACAACCATTTACTCTCTCAGTCACACATTCCGTGCATTTTTCCAATTTGTTCCAGTTAACCTCCTGCATGTTTCAGAAGCATTTCCCCTCCATGTTAACTGACAGTTCAATCGAGTGGCATATCAAAAGATCGAAAACGTATTCATGTTTCCAAAATAACCAATGTCAAACAAGCTATTCTGATGCATTTTAATTATTAAAAGGCTGGCAATCAATAATTGCTCTTCACAGTGTAAAGGCATTTTTAACGGGTTGCAAGCTCTTCTATGAAGATAGCCTATCCTTTGTCCAGAATGTACTAAAAGTAACAGTCATAAGTTGGACTCACCAAAATCTCTGATAACTTGGTGCAGTTGAATGAAAACAGGTGTTTCATAGTGGACCAGTCAGAATCCATATGAAACCTCATGCTAAATACATTTCTCAAAGACCCCCGCATCCAACGCAGCCTCAAGCAAACCTTCATACTACACATGAAAATGTTTTCACTGACATTTTACTATTTATCTGCATGAGGATTTCCATTATTTTCTACAAAATAACAATGTGGGGATTATGATGTGGGATGTTTCTGAATATCTAAGAATCGAAGGTCCTACATTTGAGACAGAAAAAAGTCCCATAATAACTCAGATTTCTGAAATGAACAAAACAGTTGATTACTGTCCAGATTCACCTAACGAATTCACGTGATCTAGATAATCAACAAAAGAGCTGATTACGGTCCAGACTCACCTACTGGATCCACGTGATCTAGATGATCCACAAAGTCCCTCTTTCCCAGGTACACTGTCACCTGCAAAGAACAATGACAACAACATAAAATCCCCCAGATAAAGAAACTCAGGCAATTCATATTTTTTGCTTGGATCAAATTGAGACAACCTAGCTAGTGTGACAAAAAATATGTCCCTCTTTGCGGCAAGCCTTTATTAGCTGATAACAGGTGGTTTATTTAACTGAACACATTTTGTAACTCGGAATTTCATTGTAGCTCTTTTACAGGATGATAGACAAAGTGTCAAAATTTTCCATCATACTGTCATCCATAAAGCTGATGGGTGTTGCCTCTTCAATACTGTTGTTCATGGCTATGGTCTGTGAGAAAGCTTGACCTTGTAGAAAAGGACTTTCTTGGACAATGCAACATTTTCAATGGTATTTTGGAGTCAAGGATTGTGTCTTGCTATGAGCTGTGATATCTTTCATGCCTCATACCACAAGTGAGTATTAACATATTCAGAGCAAATTCATCTAGTCTAGACAATCTGACTTGGCTTGTGTCTAATTATTGTAGTCAGCTACGAAGGGGATGACTTACCTTACAGTTGGGGCTAGACTTCTTGAAAACTCTGGTGAAAAAAGGGAGGGAAACTCATGTTAGCTGGTTTTATTCATAATAATAACAACTTGAAAGCCTGAGTAACTAGAAAACAGTAATGGTAAATACTTTTCAAATTGATTTGATGAGGAATAAAAGAGCAAATACCTGGAAAGGAAATTGTTTGGTAAAAATAACCTGAGGAAATGTCCCCATACGATGATGTGTAACAAAAGAATTTTTAGTTGGATAGGGTTAGGAATGAGTACATCAGGGACAGCACATGCTAGGGGGTTTGAGAATTAAGTGAGAGCCTGGCGACTGAGACGGTTTAGTCATTTACAGAGTAGGGAAAGTGAAGTAGAAGGATGGTGAGGTTGGAACTGCTAAGCAGGAGTCTCAGAGAAAACCAAAAGGGAGATTTATGAATGTGGTGAAAGAGGACGGAGGCAAGTGCTTTGCAATAACGACCCAAGAGGGTAACAGCCAAAAAGAGAAGAAAAGGCATCCTTAAAATCTGGATTACCAAATGCAACAAAGGCGGTTTCACAATTTCAAAGAATTATTTGAAAAGGGAGTCTCAGAAGTGATCATCTGTCAACATCTATCATTTGCCATCTGTAAACTACACAACTCTTATAAGAGTCTAAGAATAGGACATAATCACAAATATACATTCAAAAATCAGTCTTGCATCTTCATGCAAATGTTAAATGTTGTATCTTGACATTACAATCTGTAATGGTTAGACTAATAACAGTGGCATGAATTTTAATGATGATCCACCACCACCACCAGCATGTGAACCAGTGAGACTGGTGTTGTTACCATACACCAGGGGCGCACAACACGTTGATCTACTGGTCGATGTCAAAGGCAACGCGGGTCGATCGCAGAGCCCCGCCTTTCAAAATAAACTCTACCGCACAACGTAAGAAACGACAACCATGAGCCACAGAACACACTACAGTACAGGAAATGTGGGTACAACTCGTGTCATTAAAAAGGCCAGTTAGCATATCATCCATCCTCACTGAGGCACTGACACACGCCCATGCACACACACCCTCAGATGTGTGCCTGCACGCATGCGCGCACACACACACGCACACACACACACACACAGAGATGCGCGCCTGCACGCACACGCAGTTTCAGAGACCGAAAATATTTAAAAGACCATGAGCAACAACTTTTAATTTGAAGTTACACCTGCCTATAATCAGGTTTGATTTAAGTCCTCATTTAGACCTGGATTAGCCTTTGTCTTCCATCAAAAAATGTGGTTATTTAGCTCACGACTAGGACAAGTCTGAGACTATTTAATCCAAGTCTTTGAAAGCCATTTCAGTTAGCCCTGTTTTAAAATGTGATGTAGTCTAAAGCTAGAGCTTAATGCAAAGCCAGCCTCTTGAGTCTCAGCTACAGCATGCATGTAGAGTCCAGAGGTTGGATAAACACACAAACATGGAGGATTTATCCAGCATGTGAACGCTTCACAGCAGGAAATGAAACTGTATTTCAATGCATACCTGGAACTATCCAATATTAGCGCTTTAATTTTTATTATTGTTGATGTTATTTGCTTTGAGAATCCTTATATAGCTCAAAACCTGTGTTTGAATCAATGGCTAATGACTGCAGTATCTGTAACCTCTCCCCCATTCTCAAAGAATCCCAACCTTGGTCCAATGCTTTGGGACACATTCTGTCCCTGATCCGAAAGTTACCTTTTTCTTTTTGTTAACCTGCGGTTGCAAAATGAGCAGATAAATTGTTGGCAAATTTAAAATCTGGGCCATTATGTTTCTACCTTTATCAATTCAGAAAAACTGAAAGGTTTCTATCTTTATATTTACAAATAACAATAGGATACCCATGTAAATAAGATGAGTCTCAAGGGGCTCGGTTAAAATCTAGATTTCCGTTCTTGTAAAAATTAACTAGAAAATGAAAAATTACTCCTGAGTAAACCCTGCATTGTGCAGGGGTCGCAAAGGAAATACTTGTAGATCGCATACAATAAAAAAAAAAATAGACGTCAGACTATCATCACTTGAGTCACTTGATTGACATACAGGGCAGCGAGTCAGATGACATCTGATTTTTTCTGACACTGAGGTCACTGCACATGCACAAACAACAGCGCAAAGTGCAGCAAAAAGTTACCTCCAATTTTTAGCCCTCGGTTTTTTCTCATAAAATTAAGAAAGGGTATGAAATGAGAGGAGGAGCTGGACCAAGTAAGAGGACAAAAACGTATCACTTTCATACGGAATTAGAGGACTTTTTTTTCACGACGACATTTTCGAAGTGCGTTTGCCTCATCTGCCAGTCTGACATCTTAATATCAAAGAAGGGTAATGTGGAGCGGCATTTTCGGACTGTTCATGGTAAATACAACACGGACATCCCGCCAAAAAGCGGACTGAGAAAGAAAAAGGGGAAGGAACTAAAATCCCAGTTGTCCGGACAGCAGTCATTTTTCACACAACATACTTCAAAAGCGAAAGCCGCGACCAAAGCATCGTTTCGGGTGAGTCACGTCATCGTTAATAAGGCCAGCTGTAAGCAGCTACTGTCTGAACTATGCATCCCTGACTGATTCAATTCAGTGCAAGTCATCAGAAAGAACCTGGGTAATGACACAAATTTTATTTATTTATTTTGTGTTGCGCACTATTGCCTCATGTGGTTAGGCAAGGTACATCGACATGCATTGTACATATAAAGAATCTTTTGCATTTTTGTTGTGGGTAGATCATTTTGACTTGGTAAGTTTTTAAGTAGCTCGCATGCTGAAAACGTGTGAGCATCCCTTGTTTACAGTTTAGTGGCTAAAGATTTGTGAACCCTACCGTAGTATACCTGAAGCATATCTGAAAACCACACACTTTGGCACTTGATGAGAATGGTACATAATGGTGACTATGTTGCTATGCTATGGTATTAGTGTTATTATTTAATATTCTCTTCAGACTATTACGTTTTTAGCTGTATTTGATTCTTGACTCACTCATTGCTTTGGCATTACTTTGCCTATAAAAATACATATCACTAAAATATATATGAAACCTATGAAATGTTTTATTTGTTGAATAAATTTGTTGAATTACCTTTCTCTGTATAGAAAACTACATGTTTTCTACACAAATAGGCACGCACGCACACGCCCACAAAATGTTTCTGGTCAATTTCAAACCTGAAGTGTCTCTAGCTGAAAATACCAATTAATGGTGTTATGGATGTATGTGTGTCTGTGTGTGCGGGCACATGTATGTGTGCATGTTTGCCCATGTGAATGTATACCGATGATTGCCTTGGAATAATCTCATAATTTGACCTCTAATGTATAGATACCTGTGACATTTTAACAGCCGACTTCTTACTTCACTCCACATGTCCTAACTAGGCTTGGGTCAAAGGTTGTGGGCCTTAAATGACTGAGGAGGACTTGCAACTCCAAGCTACCAAATGCAAAATGTGCTTACTTTCATATTTATTCAGACTACACCTGTGAGGTAAGTCCCTCTACCTAAGAGATGTGGAGCACATTTGCAGAGAAAATATGAGAGATGCAGAGTTAGAGGGAGAGAAAAGGAAAAGGTGACACCAACTGAAGACTTATTTCTCTCCACATTTACACCCCTGAGATACACTTCAAGCTGCAGGGGGTTGTAAAGGTTAATCATTTTTCAAACATTACACACACACTGACATGCTGTACACTGGAATGTGTCACTGTTCTCATGACTTTATGGCATGAACATATCTAGAAAAGTAAATATGTGTTGTTGTCCATGTTGAGCTGATATGTGATATTTTTGTAAGAAATGTACCTGTTTCAAAAGCTCTGTCATGGGAAAAACATCATGTTTTCTGTCAATATGTGACATCAATCAGAAAAACTGCTTTACATCATGCATTAATGGTGTTACAGTTGCAAAAAAGTCAAAGTACCCAGAAGTGGAAAACAAACAATTAACTTTACCATTACATTTTGGTGGAACAAAGAGGATTACCTTAATTAAACCATTAAAATGTGTGCTTTCATTCAATTTCAACAAAATAAAAAAAATCCTGTGATATTAAAGCTACTCCCACAATTATTCATATGCTAGAAAACACTAAATAGATCTACAAAAGTAAATGGCTTAACATTAAAAAGGGTAGAAGACTCCAAACTAGACTATTAGCGCCTCTGGTAGAATGTTTTCTAGATTCAGAGAAAAAAAAATATCAGTGTTTTTTTTGGTTTTTGATCATCTGCATCTTTGTATGAAATGTATGATGTATGATCTCTCTTTTCATCACATTTAGACCTACAAATACGATAAGTAGAAAGATATCTATATGTAGGAATGGAGGTGGTTGTCCAAGCAAAATACCAATTATGGCATCACTCACATTACGGACACTTTCTCAAATAGAATCCCTCTCAAAGACTTGCATTGGAGCAGGATAAAAAAAAAAAAAAATCTAATGAGGGAGTTACAATCCCTATAACATCAGTCTTTATTATTTGGTCTGAAGAGCAGTGCAATTAAATTATCTTAAAAAGTAAGAAGATTAATTTAAAACAGATGATTATTGAACCGTTTGTATTGACAAGTTCTGTGATATAAATAGCTGACGTAAATAAACACCTTCATGGCAGCTTCCTTCTTTC
Source organism: Fistularia commersonii (assembly GCF_037954325.1). Taxonomy (NCBI): domain Eukaryota; kingdom Metazoa; phylum Chordata; class Actinopteri; order Syngnathiformes; family Fistulariidae; genus Fistularia; species Fistularia commersonii. The sequence continues at coordinate 6,982,163 of NC_141298.1, read as the reverse complement.
TTAACAGATAATGATCAAGATTTTCTATTCCATCTGTGATTTGATTCTTAACTGCCATCTGGTGAGTGCAGCACAGTCAACTTATTAAACACTTGGGAGGATGTTTTTTTATGACAGTGGTCTCCAACCTCTTTATCACCGGGGACCAGTCAACGCTTGACAATTTTACCGCGGACAGGGGGGTTCGTGCGGTACACGTAGATTGTTTATATTACGACTACAATAATAAACGTGAATCCACTGTGTGGATCCACCTTTTCCCCTTCGAAAAGAAACTTTCCGTCTGACGTCTGTTTTTTTTTTACTCATTTTGCTAGCTTGTGGGATATATGTTTGGCGCTCAAGTGACCGAGATGTAACCAAGAGATTACGGTCATTTTTCAAAATAAAAGATTTTCCAAAATAAAGACTGTCCAGACTCAGACAATAAATCCAACAGAAATAATTGATTATTTCTTGTGCGGCCCGGTACCAATTGATCCATGGTCCCGTGGGTTGGGGACCACTGCTTTATGACATTTATGATCCTATTTCCCTCACAGAAAGGGAGAATAATTTCCCTAGCTTGAGTGTAATGACAGTGTTCCCTTAGCTCCACAACACAGAATACGATGTCTTGTAAATCACATTAAAATGCAATATTTTGCATACTGCAGAACTGTTTACCTTTGTGTCTGACACTATTTCAACAATAGTTTCCCTTTGCCCCCAATAGGACATATTTGCTCCAAGATATCTGGAGGTAGAACGATCATCCTTGGAACTGAACATTCCTGGTTCGATTCCCATCTCCTCCTAGTCTCCCCCCTGGTGCTGATAGACGGCAGCCAACTGCTCATGGCCCATCCATGATGGGTTAAATGCAGAGAAGGAATTTTACCACGAGGGCTTCGTAAAATATAAATTATCATTAATTACTATACATGCAGTAGGGTGATTCAAAGTTCTAAATTGCTGAAAAGTATTAATGGTAGAGTCACTTGCTGTATATTTCTAGGATTGACTGGTAACCGAATTAGGGTGTGCCCCACCTCTCACCCAACAGTAACTGGGGCTGATTCTCCGTGGCAGACTGGTAACCGAATTAGGGTGTGCCCCACCTCTCACCCAACGGTAACTGGGGCTGATTCTCCGTGGCAGCCCATCTATGCAGGATAGATGGTATAGGTATACGAATGAATGCATTAAAATTAGACCACCTGAAAATGTTGAGTGCACAGTACTGGATATAAACAGTAATGATACATAATTTTTATTATCTATAACGAAGAATAAGGTAATTAAAAACATGCCGGCTTTTTTTTATATGGCGTTTTTAAATACATTATGTTAGACTCAAAATGCTAAAATATGCATGTTTAATGACATGTAACATTAAAAAGGGCACTGTACGTGGTAAAGTATTTTAAAGTCATCGACAATGTCAATGTGATTTTTAAAGTGCGTTAGGATACTCGATTTGTACGAAACATTTGCTCTCTAGACTGTAGGTTAAATTCCTAAAGTATCTGAAGATATGAGACCATCATGTGGCTACAAATCCCACATTATCAAACATAAATCGACTTCTGTTTGAACAGGGGAATCTGGCCAAGGTGGTTTTCTTGTACGCTTAAGGGCTGGCCTTTTGGGAAATGGTGGCTTCACCCTAGAATACATGGACCTAAAAATTGAAAGCAGCCTATGAAAATTAATTACAAGTATTTATAGAACGGCACAGCAGGAAACTACTCTACTCACTACAATATGATTTTATTTATGTATCTTGTTAAAAAGCAGGGTAAAATTCAGATATGAATAGACCTGACTAATATTTCTACAGAAAGAACTTTGAACGGAGTTTTAAATAAAGTGATGTACAAATAATTATTTGTATTTTACTACTTCTGTGACCACCCATTCCATGAGAACATTCCACAATATTTTCGTCATGATGTTGATTTCAGAGAGGTGTGTCTATACAACCACAGTGGACTGACATCTACATTGAAGATCTGTGTAGCAGTGATATCTAAGATGAGTTGCTCAAATGGTGCAAGTAAGATGATTTACAATAATGTCCCATCGATAAGCTGTCCAAGTAATTGCGAGTTCAAAAACTGCAGCAAATGCACCTTGACCCTTCTTCAGTTTCCACATCCATTGCATTGCATTTGAAGCCAATTGAGAGGAGATGCCCTGTAGCTTCTTTTATATCCCAAGCTCATTATGTAGGTCTCAAGACTTACTAGATATGAGCAGTGAATGGTGCAAATATTTTGCCATATTCTTTCTTTCTCATTTTGAGAGAGGACAACCTCATACATTGCAAGCAGCTTGCTGTGCATGGCATAGTTCCAGTACCAAAGTCCTTACATCGGACATTTGCCTTTATTATCGAGATTATCTAGCAACACAATACTCTTGCTCCTCTCACGGGAGTGGGAGCGGAAAGTCTTTTGAAGTGCGCTGATTTGATCCATAGAACATATAGCAAAGCTTGATGTAGTCCAAAAAAAAGTCTCTGGAATCTGATATCTTGAGATGAATACAGCCAGTTCTCAGGTAATACACAATCTACCAGTTCTGATGCATTTAGGCATGGGATGGTCATGGACAGCTTTTTTGGCCTTACTCAAAAAGGGGAGCATTACATACATAAAAGTTTTTTGTGACCGTTGCCTTGTTTCTCCACAAATTTGGTGTAATGCCCAGTATAATGCGTCCTGAGTGAAATTGCCAAAGATCAATGGAATGCCATTTGTCTCCTCCTCATATGACCAAGGCCAAGCAATCATTGCAAGCCGCAGTATCAAAATCTGTTTTATACTCTTTGAAAAACATAATTTTGAATTGAATTGTCCTTCATTGCCTGCAGCTTAACTCAACCCAAGAGGAATGACAATCTTCACAGATCGCAAACCAGCAAACACGTATATGGCGTGTGTCGTCAATGACTGTAGCCGACAGACACAACGAGGACCCATCAGTTGTTGACCTGTGCCTGATCCAGCGAGGCCCAACTTGATATTTCAAATCCAGCTGCCCTCATTGAATTTGGAGAACTGACTGTTGAAGAAAACATCACGCTGTTCCTTAACCCACTTAAGAGACTAGGTTGGCAGCTTCCGGCAAATTGACATGAAATGGCAGCAGGTGACAATTGATCTAGCTGCTAGGGAAAGGTCTACAGGGAGAGACAAACACCTTGAGTGACGTCAGCTTGGGTCAACTGCCCCTTGAGTGGTGCTCTAACTTCATGCCTGGGCAAGAATAAACAACTTCATCTCAGGCTACTAATTTATTGGACCCATATTATTTTCATCCTAATGAGCCCTTCATTTATTACTCCTCATATCATCGGAGGACTTTCAATTTCATCCTATAATGACAAAGATATTCATTTATTAGTTTGCAAATCTTTGTTGTTATGATTTGTAAAGTGTTGATTTACCTGTCCAATTCAGACAGATGAATCCTCTTTTACAATTAGTCTCTAGTCATGGTTTAAGCCTATGGTTTTCTTCCAAAAAAAAGATAAATAAGTGAGAGACTTCAAACAAAGATGCATCAGATTTTATTTCAATGAATAATGAATGTATTGAGTATGTAAAAAAAAACCTTAATTCTAATATTATCCAAATAATCTAAACTGTTTTATTCTTCATTTTAAATAGCACCAAAAATAAGTATGACAGATATGTAAAATTTAAACACTACTTAACTTCACAGAGCTATGTTTAAACCATGTTTGACTCAGCTGAGGTCAACAATCACAAATGAAATTCTTAAAATATCTCAGAAGAAGGAGTGGCTAACTTGGTTGTAAATCTTATTAGTGCTTTCACCATTTAAGTTTTTTCTCTTCATACACATTACTACGTTTCTACAAACACGACCATTAAGTAAACAACAAATACAATGTCATTCATTGGTTGAATGTAGCACAATATCATGATCTATGAATTTAAACATTTGATTTTAACACCCATGCCAATGTAAGTTAATAATATTATTTAAAGACAAAATAGCATCAACCCCACATATCCAGGCTCCAAAAAAAAACATTGTACGGAAATTAATACATTAGTCCCACGGCCCCCACTGAAGATTACAGATACCAGAGTTAGTATCTGGCTAATTTGACTTTTAATATGAAACTGTTCCTTGCTGGATTTGTTCAAGTTCAATATTATGTCTTCTGAAAGGCGTGGCTAAATAATTACATGAACGGAATAAACAGACAGGCTGAGACAGTCAACTCCTGACATTTTGAGTTGGACAGTCTTAAGTGAATGTGTGCCTACTTGGCCAAAACATCATGTTTCTAAGAGTTAGATCTCAAAGTCATACGGTGAATCTCATTGGAACAAAGTGTCTGTCAGAGACTCAAGCAATGACAGTTTACCCACAACAGTTTTGTGACTCAGTCACTTTATGTTCACAAGTCTGTTAGTCCTTCCTCAATACGCACGCGCGCGCACACACACACGCACACGCACACGCACACACACACGCACACTTAATCCAACAAGTGATTGTCATTTAAAATCACCCCTCTAAAAAAAATTCCATCAAACCATCAGTTGCATGGTAAAGGATTAACTGGGAAAATTCAAATTTCTCCTAACGGGGTCTTACACTGATCAGTCATAATATTATGACCACAAGCAGGTCAGTGGGTAGGCTACACGGGCAGCCGGTGGACCTTTGGTTTCTCATTTTGATGTGTTGAGCACATTTACAACATAAAAAGTTTGAATAAATATACTGATAACATATCCAATATTTTACAACAATTTCCTGTGTCATTTATAAGCTGTGGCAAACTGAAAAGTAGATTTTCCACACACAAAGGAAGTTGATAAAAGTTTTTACCACCTATCGCTTGTTCTAAACAGTCTAAGCTGAAGCATTGCATGGGCATTATGTCAAAGCAACACATGCACATAAACATCAAGCTGCTGCAAAAGGAAAATAATTGCTCGGCAACAACCCCGGCTGATCCACCTACACACCATACACCAGCCGTTTTTCACACAGTCAATGCTGCTTGCATGACGTCTCTTTCCTAATGCTGGCTTCATACCCTCCCTGGTTCAAACCTGCTTCCTGACAGGAAGTTACTGGGTGTCAAGTTTGGATAAAGGCAATCGTGTGGGACCAACAGCTGAGAGACGTTTGTTCCAAACACAGGATTGCATTCCCCAGATTACAGATTTAAACTATAAGTTAAGAATTTCAATAATTTGAAATATTTGTATCACTTGCAAAAATGCTTTCATGATATAATATTTTGTATGCTCTTACTGCATTTGACACAGTTTCTTACTTAGTGCAATAGAATTGCTATCTATGTAAATCCGCACCAATTTTCTGGACATCTTAGAATTTCATTAAAATATTCATTCCTCTCGTATTTAAAAAGAATCCACCATGAGAAAAAAATTATGATGAGAGAGAAACTTGGCTCAACCAACTTCTAAATCGGTTATGTTCTCAAATAAATTCTTAGCATTTAACGGGAAACATATTTCTAGCAAACAAACAGGGACACAGGCGTTCACTTCATCCATCATCTTAAACATCCCTCTTCTTCATTAAGACATGCAAACTCCAGAGCAAATTTGCAAAACTACCGAATATCCGTTGTGAAGGCGTGATACTGCACAAAACCCCATTCGAAATACTGCTTGTTCTCAGGCCACCTTGTCAGAAAGACAATGACAATTTCGGTATCTGACGGAAAACATTTCAACGGACAGATTTTTTTGCACCCGCATTTGCCTCGTCTAAGCAAACATTTATTTGACTTTGTAAATTTGGCCTTTGACAACAGGTATCAGCTGTCGATAACACGACGGCCGTGGGAATTCCTCCCCCCACCATTCAGACCTGTTTACATTAATAGGTTTGGTGTGCATTTACTGTGATCATTCTATTTTAAATGTTCATGGAAAATAACTCGTTAGAGATTTCGTTTTAAGAGGAAGTAGATAATAAAGATAATTGGCCGAGATCTCGATCTTTATAAAACGGAGGTAGGAACTCACTCCTGTCCGCTGGAGACGTATCGCGGTTAGCTAACCCCACCCTGCTGAGCTAACTGTGCCTCCCACGAAGGAGGTCATCGTCTTGGAAGCCAGAACATGCATATTGCAATGCATTATGGTCTGCGACGCTCTGTTTTCTTTGTACGACAAACAATCTTTCCCACACAAATGTTGAAAATCTCGCCGCACTCGGGCTAGCAGCCGCGCGGCTAACGTTAGCAAAGTGCGTGATGCTAAATGGCAGCTAGCTGCTGGAGCGAAACCGTCCTACCTGGTGCCCGCCTTGTCCCCCATCTCCTCGGCAGGCGGACGGCAGGAAGGTCCCGACAAAATGAGTCTGCTACGGAGCTGTCTTGTTCTCGGAGATAGCTTTTCTTCCCGCAGATCCGTTCACCCGTCCATCCACATCGGTATACCAATAACCGGTTAGTATGCTAATTTAATTTAGCGCCGCCTCGAGTCCTCCGGCTTCCGCAAAGGCAGGACCGTGTGTGTGCGTGCGTGTGTGTGTGTGCGTGCGCGCGCGTATACGTATGTATGTGTGCGTGCATGCGTGCGTGTTTTCGGCTGCAGATGACGTTGCGCCACGCAGTCTCGAACAGCAACATGACAGCGCGAAGAGTGAAATGAAAAAAATAAATAACATCAAGATTTAAATCTCGATATATCGACAGGAAAGGGTTAGGTCCACTGGCCCGAATATTTTTAGCGTTCACTTCCGTTAAAAGTCACACTTCTCAACAACAATGCAAGCATCCTTTCTCACGCCTTCCTTAAGGTGATCAGACTTTAAATATCTTAAGGTGAACAAGCTTATTGTTATGTTGTTACCACTCTTTATATTAATTTATCTTTAATAATTCCATCTATTGTTTGGTCAAGTCACTCATTCTCTTCTTCAGTTTTGGTTTACATTTTTTGGATATATAAAGTACATTTTAGAACAAATCTGTGTTCAAATGTGTGACTTGCGATATAAATTCGACTCCAAATGGAAAAAAAAGCATGAATAACAGACAAAAATTTCTAAAGACATTTAATGAAAAAAAAAATAAAGTAATTAGTAAGAACAAAAACAAGAGAATGCCCTTATAAATTATTACCAACATACTCATCAATCAGTGATTCATAAACAGGTGGCTGTTTTGAGCAATGGGTACTGTACCTTTATTAATAAACATGGTTGTTCCAAAATATGTCAATAATGTTATACATTTCAATCTTGATGTCAGTTGTGTTTTTGACGGTGGAGGTGGCATACTTATCACGGAAGTGGCATTTTGTGTCTTTCTCAAGGCTGACATGTAACAGCAACAGGTATTTTTGTACTCAGCCTCACTTGAGGAAATGCAACTATTTCCTCAAGTTTTATCCTAAAAGGAGTCATTGTTAGTAGTATACACAACAGTTGATGTAGGAGCGCGATTGACAGTGGGTCTGATCAACAACTACAACCAAATATCATGCATCAGTGACAAATGTGAAAATATGCCAAGCTTCCTGTTTTCAATGCAAGCAACAGGAAGTCTCTCTCACATTTGTAACTATTCTTTTTTTATCAAATTCTTTTTATAAGATATCATAAGTCTTAGCAGATTCAAAGCAAACCTTTTTTTGGTGATCAAACCCACGATCTAGGACAAGTTTCAAAATAATTGTATTAAATATGTTGAGACAGTCTTTCTCTCTCCTCTCCCCCTATATATATATATATGTTTGTTTGTTTGTTTGATTGTGTGTGTTTTATATATATATATATATATATATATATATATATATATATATATATATATATATATATATATATAAAATCATGAATGAAACAGGACTTTAGCACAAGATTATTGAAAAGCAGAAAGGACATAAAATGAATTTAGAATGTAAAATGCACTATGTGCGAGTTTAATATCAGAGGATTTCAACTCCATAACAGTACTCTCTAGTGATGGACATGTGTAACTTTGGTGTAACCATTGTGCATACATCTGCACCTCTGCTAGAATTTTCATTCAAATAACTTTCAGCAATCGAAGGAAACGAAATGTATCCTAGGAAATCCTAAGTAGTAATCAATCAGCATCAAATTTGAAACAACTTGTCTATGAACCGCAGGTATATACAACAATTCATGGGTAGAACTGCAATGCACTGATTTTTCCCAAACTGTGACTTACAGATATACAGTGTTTTGCACATTTTTCACATTTGTATAGAAGAGCATCCAACTAACAAGCTGGGACCAAGTTTTTACTTGTCTTACTAACATATTGTAAATGACTCCTCCATCTTTCATGACAATAGGACTGACATTTGACAAACTTAGATGAGGTGATGGTCCAAGTTTTTCCATTGATTCTTTGACATTGACACTCCACAGCATTTTTTTTAAACAACTTGTACCTGCTAGCAGGTAGAATTTACAACAAGGCCAAAACATTAGGTTTTGCATACATGCAGCATATGACGTAAAAGGTTCTCTGACATCTAAAGCAATTGTAATGCCCTTAGGCTGGTATGCTACAGTCATCCACCAAGTTTTTCTGTTTGAATAAAAGTGCTATCCTTAAGAGTACCAACTTGTTAGCTAGCATCAAATTTTGCAAAACGCCTCTCAGATGCATATCACTAACATGCCCATGCAATTTAGATCCATTCATTATTTCATTCAGTTGTTCATTCATTTTCACATGTTGTCCTGGCCCAGAGGATTAAGGGTTTGACCCAGGCCCCACTGATCACCAAAATCCCAGAGACATCTTAATTGGAGGTATCAAGGAGGCATCCAGATGTGATGTCCGAATCACCTTAACTGATTCCCTTTGATTGACAGAAAAGAGGTTCTGCTCTGTGTTCCTTATCCTGTCCAAAAGGCCAAGCCTAGCAATCCTGCATAGGTAACTTTCCCCTGCTTGCGCCTGAGACCTCTCCACCAAAATTGATTAATTCAGCATCTGCATCTTTCCTGATGCCACATCTATCTGCTTCACTAACTCATGTTCTGACCCATGAAAAATAACTTGAGTTACTTGAATTCCTTTGCTTGGGACAGCAATTCCTTTCCAACTGGAATCTGCTGGTTTTTATGAGGAACCATGGCTTATAATATGGAGGTGATGACTCTGCTGGAGATCATGATGTGGTGAGTCAAACACAAACACAATTAGATGCAAAGGGCAGCCCTGGTAGAGCTCAACAACCACTTGATGCTTGTTTCATATTTTGCAGTGAGAGCAACACAACTCTCAAAGCATTTACACATCCCACACTAGCTACTTATCAGCAAGGGGATGATATTTCAGTTCACTGAAAACCATTTGCCCCACAACAAGCCCGTATTCACAAGTCTTTAAACCTCCACCTCCGTTCTAAAACACAAGGAGTCAGATCTTGATATCTCTATCTAAAGGTTGTGCGCCTACAGAAAGGCTACTCCATACAAATATGTTTGCGTTGCACCTGACTGAGTCTATGCTACCAGGTCCTCAGCAGCAAGCTCGCTTCCCAGGCCTGGCTTTTTCAGTTGTTCTTAGCCTGAATCCTCACCTTAAACCACATTTCCCCGCGAGAACCAAGGAAACAGCTACCGGCCCACAGGGACACAAATCTCCTCATCATAATAAAGTGATGATTACTGTCTGTGATTCCTTTTTTTTGTTCCATCAATATTCTTTAACAATGGTTTGATCATGTGGTTGTATCAATTCAGAGAATGGGTGCTTTATGCATTTTATATCGTCATTTAGTTCTGGTTGTGTATTTCTTACCCCTACCGCTGCTTTATGTTGTCCATTATTATCCCTGATGTTATTGCTGCTGTCTATTTATTCGTGGATGTCTTGCTATCTTCTGTGTCTCTATTTATATTTATATTCATATTTATTTTACTTTTTTATCTTTTGAAAACCCTGCACTTTAAATTTGTGCTTCCCAGTATCATCAAATATGTACCAATAAAAAAAAACTAGACTTGTTTTCAAAAATTGTGTCACATAAGTTGTACATGGTGTCTTGCAGAGCTGATGGCAGTTGGCGCTGCAGGCCATTTTGCCAGATTGCCACAGGGGCCGGGGATTCCCTTTGAGTTAAATATGAAAAGGAGTCATTGTATCTAAAATTAAAAATGGTGCATAAAAGAACAACATCCGGAAACTGAAGAGAACCAAATTTGATGTATCAGGAGAGCATAGGTAATTACTCAATCAACTTTTTGCTGTGCATTTCTCCTTTGGACTGCTGGCCACAGGAAATAGGTCCATCATAACCATCAAGATTTCCCTTATCAAAGTTTTTGATTGCAATTTTTTATGAGCCTCTCTCGATTCTGCAAGCCAAGTTTTGTCAAGCCTTCACACAACCTAAGATGATTTGTAAAAGTATATTTTGCATATTTGCAATTTAGCAAATTAAAAAAGTGCAGGATTAAATGTGTGACAGCTATAGCACAAGACTCACTGTAATTCTGAGAATGCAATGATTATGGACCCATTGAATGTATAATGTGCAAGATGGAAGCCCACCTCGGTCACAGCATGTCTTATTTTTGGTTTCTAAGAGAAGAAAGACCATTATTGTCACATTAAGTCATTTATACAGCACAACATCAGCAAAATTTGATTGCTGCATTTTATCCATTATGGATGAACCATGAGCAGAAGGCAGCTAATGAGAAGCACCGGCAAGGGGCAGTTAAGGGTTCAATTTCTTGCTCAACAACACTTCCACAGGCTAGGAGGAGAGTGGAAATCGAACCAAGACTATTCCATTCCAAGGACAACCGCTCTAACCTCCCCGCCCATGTAAATTATGTGCGTATATGCAAATGAACCTTGCAAATGTAATGCAAAAAAAGCGAATATTTCTGAATACATTGAAAGACAAAAATAAGTTTGTTTTTCAGGTTACCGAATCATAAGGTTAGATGAAGGAGGTTAAAGAAGATGGAGATTTTTATATATTGTGGATATATATATGATGATACATGAGGTATTCCTTACTCAATAATACTCATTAGAATGTTCAAGATGATTTTAACTAGTTTATATTTGTAGATAGATAGATAGATAGATAGATAGATAGATAGATAGATAGATAGATAGATAGATAGATAGATAGATAGATAGATAGATAGATAGATAGATAGATAGATAGATAGATAGATAGATAGATAGATAGCATGTGTGTGTGTGTGTGTGTGTGTGTGTGCATGTGTGCATGGTCCAGAGGTCAGTGAGCTGAGAGCTTTTGATAGATGCTGCTCTTAAGCCTGCTTGTTCAAGAGCATAGGATCCTGTACCTCCCTCCAGAGGGGAGCCAAGTGAATAGTTTATGCTTTGGATAAAAGGAGTCTTTTAGGGCGCAAGGAGCTCTCTTTCTAACTGGGCCTCCTGGTTATGTAGTTGATGGAGAGTAGCTGGGCACCTTTGATGTTCTGGGAGTTTTTCCATTACTTGCCGTAGAGCCTTAACAAACAACAAACAGATCGACGATGACAAAGTGAGGCAAAATTGTGGAATATCAACTGATGAGACAGGACTGATAAACCGTGTCATATTCTTAGGTAAATAGGAACGGTCATCTGGGAGATGCAAAGAGGCAACTATTTAGAGTTTTTTTCTTTTCTTGCTGAAACCAACAGACTTACATTGTTGTCTGATCACAAGCAGATTGTTATGTGGGACATCAGGCAAAATACAATCCCATCAATGCAGCATGGGAGAGGGGATTAAAAGGGAGATTAATAAAGCACCCTTTATTGCTATTACCGTGCATGAGGTGACTAAAGTGAGTAATGCAGCTCAGCTCGCACTGGCACTGCACTAAGTGATAGACACAGGTGTCAAATGTGGTCATTGACATTGTCAAGACATTGCTGCTACTATTGTCCATTGAGTTTGAATGTCTGGATAAAGTGTTTCAATGGTGGACTGGTTATGCCATCTTGACTAAATGCAGTGCAGGCTACAGTTAAAGCACCTATGGCCTTATTTATACACTGCTATGCACATTTACTTAGGTTAAGGGGCCACTGAGAGTATACTTAATGGACTGTGTTAATCAGGTTTCTTGCTTAATCTATGGCATTCACTCTTGCTAGATGAGATACCAGTTTGTAAAGCGACACCCTCTGCATAATATTGATGGCTTCTATAAATGGTATAGCATTATTTGGTATTAGGAGGTGCTTTGATTCAAGAAAGGCAACGCTGATGGCCTAGTCTGCCATTGTGTGGTTTCAGGCATGGGAACAACTGCCTGAGGAAGTGACAAGTACAGAATATCAGTGAGAGCCTATGGGTAGCTGCTCTGCATACCCTTTGAACACACAGCCTGGGATTCCATCAGATTTTACTGTCTTCTCGAGATTGACCCCGCTCAGTGCAGCTTGCATGTCAGTGCTGGAGAGAGTCTGTGATTGGTCATCAGTTGGAGGAGTGGCCTTTTAGCCAATAGTCTTGTCCTTGTCAAAACAAACCTAGAACTAGTTTAGTCGATTAAGGGGGGAGGGTTTAGAGGTGGAGTTGCCCTGGGTGGTTTCTGTTCATAGATGAGGAGAATGCACTGCCACATGTGATGTGGATCAGAGATTTGGAAATGAGCCTCTGTTTTCCCGTGACATTGAATGATGTCTTTCTCATGGCTCTTTGGAAGTTGGCCCTGGATGTTTTGTTATTCTCATCATCTCCTGTACTGAAAGCTGGATCTTTGTCTTAAAGCAGCTGGTGTACTTTGCTGTTCATCCAGGTATTTTAAATTAGAAATATAGTTATTGTTTATGGAAGGAGACATTTTCAATACAGCTGATTAGATATTCCAGAACAGAGGCTGTGAGGCAAAAGCTGTCCAGTCAGTATGTTGGGGTTCAACCCAGTGGACGAGAGGGTTGCTTTCCTCCGCCTTCAGGTGGGGGTGCAGGTTCTGACTGTTGTTTGTGGCTATGCACCCAACAACAGTTCAGTCTACTCAACCCTTTTGGGGTCCCTTGAGGGGATGCTAAAGAGTGCTCCTACCGAGGACTCCCTCATTCTACTGGGAGACTTCAATGCTCACTAGTCAACACCAGTGCGACTTGGATGGGTGTGATTAGGAGGAACAGCCTCACTAATCTGAACCCAAGCAGTGTTTTGTTACTGGACTTTTTGTGCTCGTTACGGATTGTCCATAACAAACACGATGTTTAGGCATCTGGTGTCCAACTGTGCGCTTGGCACCAACGCTCCTTAGGCCACAGTTCTTTGATCGACTTTGTGGTTGTGTTGTCGGACTTTTGGCCGCATGTCCTGGACACTCGAGTGAAGAGAGCTGTCAAATGATCACCGCGTGGTGGTGAGCTGGCTCCAGTGGTGGGGGAGATACTGGTCAGACCTGGCAGACCCAAACATAACGTGAGGGTCTGATGGGAGCATCTGGCAGAGTCCCCTGTCAAAAGAAGTTTCAACTCCCATCTACATCAGAACTACAACCACGTCCCGAGGGAGGCGGCGGTCAGTGAGTCTGAAGGAGTCCCATCGGGCCTTTCTGGGGTGTGACGCTCTGGAGGCAGCTGACAGGTACCGGCAGGTCAACTGGCCTGCTGCTTCGATGGTTGCAGAGGCAAAAACTTCCGCCTGGGAGAAGTTCGGAGAGACCATGGAGAACAACTTCTGGTGGGCATCAAGGAGATTCTTGGCCATCATCCTGCAGCTCAGGAGGGGGAAGTGGTGCTCCGTCAACACTCTGCACAGTGGGAGCCGGCACTGCTGACCCCAACTCGAGATATTGTAGATTGGTAGCAGGACCACTTCCGAGCCCTCCTCAACTCCGTTGAAACACCTTCCAATGAGAAAGCAGACGCCTCTGTTGCATTGCGTGGATGTCGGGGGTCGATATACGTTCCGACCCTCACCCTTCGCGAGCTGTGGGTAGTGACGGAAAGGACGAGATCGCGGATACAAGCGGACAAATTGAGTTTTCTCTGCAGGGGCCAGAGTCTCTTAGAGAATTTTGGTAATCCGGGAGGATCTTGGAGTAGAGCTCCTGCTCCTCTGCATAGGGAGGAGTCAGATGAGGAGTCAGATGAGGTTGCTCGGGCATCTGGTCAGGAGGCCTCGTGGACGCCTACTGGGGGAGCTATTCGGGGCATGTCCATCTGGGAGGAGGCCACTAGGAAGAGCCAGGACATGCTGGAGTGACTATGTGTACAGGCTGGCCTGGGAATGCCTTGAGGTCCCTCCAGAGGAGCTGGTCCATGTGGCGGGGGAGAGGGAGGTCTGGGCAGCTACTCTAAAAGACCCAACATCAATATTGCGGCTCTGAGTAAAACCAGGCTCCTTGTCAAAGGGTCCAAACAGAGGAGGGGATGGGCCACAATCTTTTCTGGAAAGGCTACCCCCCTTTGCAGACAAAATCTTTATGGCGTGGGATTTGCCATCAAGAAAAAATAGGTTGCTAAGACTCACCGAGACCCATGTGGGCATCAGTGAAAGACTAATGATTCTGTGTCTGCTCGGTCAACAATCAGTCATTAGATGAGGCTCACAGCAGGAACCCCAAAAGCAACAAGATCCTTTCATCTTAGGAATTTTAATGCTTGTGTGGGAAACAATCGTTACATTTGAAATGGGGTCCTTGGCAAGCATGGAATTGGTCAGGAAAACTCAGATGAAATTAGATTAATTCTTGTCAAAATCTTCTTGTAGCAACTGGACGTTTAACCTCTCATTCGTTCTTCAATTTGAATGGATTGTGGAAAGTTTCCCCAATGTAACATCTTCAAGGGAAGAAAATCAATTCAATTGTCTTTGGAAAAGAACATTCCTGGTTCGATTCCTGGCTCCTCCTAGTGTGTCGAAGTGTTGTTGAGCAAGACGCTGAACTCCTAACTTCCGCTGATGGACGGCATGCCTACTGCTCATGGTTCATCCATGATGGGTTAATTGCAGAGAACGAATTTCCCCCATGAAGATAAATTATTATTATATCTGGAAAGTACAAAGGCAAGAGACGAGTTTAGTCACTCCTTGAAAGAAAAAGTAAGGCATCTTAAACGCCTCTTACAGCGGCCAAATGCATTTAAAAGCAAAAAAAAAAAAACACCAAACCGTTTTAATTACAGCTCAGATACCATACATAATCTACTTGGGAACATGCTGAAATAACATCAGGCCCTAAAAAAAACCCTTCATCAACAACGCCAGACAGCTACGGCAGAAGGCTCAACAGGATGTGCAGAAGACTATGGATCATACAAAATGAGTGCACAGATAAAAAAAAAGCAAAGGAAAAGCACATAAAATCCAGTCCTTTGCAGATAGAATCTCAACTACAAAGCCTACTGGAGAGGCATTCAACCAACCCCGCAGAAAGTGCAAGGTCCCACACTGCTTAAAGGACTTTGTTTTGGATGCAGAGGTTTCTGATGACAGCTAACCAGCTCGGTGGGGGCTATGTGACGTGTTATAGAGAGACTGACAGGACAGTCTTCCCAGCATCCTTTGCTTCGGCAATTAGAACTTTGTTGGGCTCCAGTAGTTTAACTCCTAAAAGCCCAACTCTGGAGCCTTTCCCAGCTTTCATTGGGTGAAGGTGGACCTGTCGACAGTTGATCAGAGGATGAGCTAGCATTGATGAAATGAAATAAAAATGGTCAAAATCATTGTAGCTGACTTTTAAAATACTTACACTAACATTTCCAATTTCATACATGAGCTATTTCATACATGGATGAACTAACACGCATGAAACAGCTCAGATTAAATATGAAACTTTTGTGTGAGTACAGTACATATCAGCCACACAATGACCCTCACAATTTTATCGACGTTTTTTTTTTTGTTTGACAGACAAAATGACATCAGGGCACCTGTGATTTTATCGTCTATTGATGGAGCTAAAACACACAATGGCGGCTGTAGATGGACTTGACATTTCTTTGGACACTTCCCAGATCATACTCTGGTGCTTCAGGAGCTACAAAAAAAAGTACCGGCGTATTAATTGAGTTGTTTTTCTTTAAGTCTCGGGATGAAAGGAAAAACCCACACCATGAGTCTTTTCGACCAGAATCTTCTCGATCTCGATTCTTTGTTTTTTGATACCTTCAAGACACTAACTAACAGTTAGTTAACACAACTTACAGAAGTTTGAAGTTTGAAAACTTCAATTGACTCTTGAATGTGAGGACAGACTCGTGGTTCAAATACACAAATACATAATAACTGTTTAGTTCCAACATTTGACCACTAGATGGACACATTCCATAATGTAACGAGTATAATAGTGGTCACACGTTATCAGAAAAGAATCACACTGCAAAAATCATGAGGAATACATCAGAAGTACTATTAGTCTCAATTAGACTGGCTAATAGTAAAATTCCGCAATCAGTAATACCGTATATATTTGCCATTATTTTGGTGCATACTCTGTATGTGGGATTTTATTTTACTTGATTGATTTTAAAGTGTATTGTCATTAATGTTCAAGAAAGTAGCTTCTTTTCTAATTTGCTGGTGCTTTTCTTTTCTGTTTTTTCCATTATTATCTATTTATTTTTGCTGATTAATATTATTAATATTTTTTTGGTTTGTTGGTTTGTAACACTGTCCCTCTCGAGAGGGACAGTGTTATGAACCAGCTGTTAAAAGTAGGTCACCAAAACCCAAAATGCAATCCTAAGCAAGTCTGTGATAACCTGGATCTTAAACTGCTGCAGCGGGAGCTTCTTGTGCATTCTGGATCTGCAAACTGACAGATGGTCACCCATCACACTTTTAAACGGGGGCACTTATCTAAAGTAAGTTCAACTTGCAGCTGAAGCCTTTTCAAGCTTTTCCTTCAAAAAGCAATCTTTGTAATTGTCGTCCCCTGTGTGGGCGCCAGAGTTCACAGAGGAAGGCCCACCTAGCATCACCAGGAGCGTGTTTGATCAAGATGGATCAGAGAACCGACCAAATAGATGTGAAACGAAGATGATGCCACGCACAGACAAGTTAAGCGGCATCTTTTTAAAGTCAAAAAGTGCCCTTGAATAAAAAAGGTGTTTCCTCAGTGACTGAGCACAACATGTCCAACACTGGATTGAATTGGTTCAGTTTGATTGTTTTTCACACAGTGAAAGTATTTGGTGGAATTATGATGAAAAATTCATAAAAAAATTACTGTTCCAGATGCACTGATATGATGCTCATTATTAACTCGGCACTGGCAGAAATTTGCATGGGCACCATGTCCTGAAAAGCTGTGCACAAATTAGGAGACAACGCAGTAATGCAAATACTTGCGTTTTAATGACA
Organism: Fistularia commersonii; assembly: GCF_037954325.1. NCBI lineage: Eukaryota > Metazoa > Chordata > Actinopteri > Syngnathiformes > Fistulariidae > Fistularia > Fistularia commersonii. The sequence continues at coordinate 6,964,861 of NC_141298.1, read as the reverse complement.
GCAACACTGTAATTGATTTTCAAAGTAATTATGCCCCATAATGCTCATAATTTGTCAGACACACCTTATTCTTAGCCTATATTTTATGTACGCCTGTTATTGACAAAATGAGGGAACAGTTTCTACAGTCTCATGTTTTCCTACTCCTATTTAAGGACAGCAATAAACGTTTTGTTGTGAGGTCTGACCAGATCACTGATCACTGCGAATTATTACCATTAAACATACAAAGTATGTACTGAAACAGAGCAGTTAAACACCGTTACTGGCATCACACTAGAGAAAATCACTTTTTGTCAAACTGAGTTTGTCACTTTAAATGATATATATGAGACATGTTTGACTAAACATTATTTAGCAAGGGCAACAAGGTTTGAAGATCCGCTGAAGTATAATAAAAGCAGGATTGTTACACCAATTTCCGTTTTAACTCTGATCCAGATGTTTCTGCTGCCTCAACAAAAACAACATACAAACGCTGGGAACAAGATACAACGCTGGGAACAACGCTCAGCTATATATCCCTGGACAGTCATGGGTGATTTTCTTCTCATTGTAGATAATGTAAAATTTATCACCATTATGATTTTCTTAGGCATACAAATTTGGAGTTGCTTCTCTGTGATCAAATTCCCAGTTGGCATTATGTAACCTGTCTTGAAAGTACGAGTCCACCCTCTGCCAGGTTTCAGCAGGAAGGGGAGCACACATTTTACACAGCAATGGCCAACATATCAGCCCACACTGTTTTTTTTTCTCTGTGCTCTAGCCTGGGTTTTAAATAGCTCAGCTCCCTCTCAGGTCTTTACCGTCATATTTGTGATGGTCTTACATAATCAGCACCTTCTGATATCTTACTCTTCATTCTAGTGCTTGTGTCCCATTCTCTGCCTGAATGTGTTCAGCTCTCCCTCCCTCGCCTGCGCTCTCCCTTCCTCTCACTCACTCTCTTCAGTAGCTCTTAACATGGGAATTATGGGGGAAATGGTTATCCTGATATCCGCGGCAGACCAGATTTACCTTTTGGTTCTTTGATAAGGGATCTTTGAATGTAAAGAACACGCATGTGCAAATGGTCTAAAGTGGACTCATCCCAAATCAACCAAAGCCCCTCTTCATTTTGCATGTATTCAGGCTGCAAGCCACTTTGCCGGATAATGTGGATCTCTTCACTTACATTTTCACATCTGAAAATGTTTGGCCCCTCAAATACAATGAAAAAGATGAAATGACTGCCATTTCTAATCACATCATTACTCGGGGACGGCACATAAGCCATTTCACTACTGTGAAAGAATGCTGATATCATTATTATTATTATTATTGTTATTATTGTTACAAAAATATCAGCAAAACAATGCCAACTGAAAAGTGTTTTTCTGAGTGTGGGTGTAACCAACCTCAGGTCAAGGGGTCCCTGGTAGCAATATTTTTTCCTGCAAAGTCTTGAACAGCCCTGGAGCAGCGATGAACAGATATCTTTTTTTACTGTGTGTTGTGTCAGGCTCAATCTCCATAATCATACTACTGCAGCAACCAAAAAGTTTTTTTTTGATTCAATACTGATCTGTCTCAGTATTAAATATATTTGTCACAATACGCATTAACCCCTGAAAGAGGTTGATATTTTATATCTTCAGTCATTGCTTCATGTTAAATCATATTACGGTCACAAGTGTATGCACATTTTTGATACTATATCTATATAAAACCTGTCTTCAAGCACCTGGGCTCTTATGATACTTCATGCCACTGGTATGAAACAGTGACTTGTCAAACAAAACAAGATTTATGAGGTATATTTACTTGTTTCTGTCTTGCCTCTCAGACTAGCTTGGCTAACTTTGTTGTTAGCAAAGAAGACAATGTTTGCTCATTTCACACAACTTCAAAACATTCAATTTTGACCACTTACCTCAGACATGAATCAAATAGATAATAATTTGACGTCCAAAAGATATGTAGACTTAATATTTACACTTTCACACTGCATTTAACGCACATGTGGAGCCGAAAAGAACAGACGGTTACTTGTACAATCATCCAGCAAAGGCGCCATATTAATGTATCTTGACTCCACCAGTAAAGTCCTGAACCTCAGCGTTCTCTAATGGATCTGGTACGACAGCGACCCCTAGTGGTTACAGATCATATAGCACCCCTCTAATTACTTACAAAGTGCTCTAATAAAATAAAATTAAATAAAATTAAATAAAATTAAATTAAATAGATATTTTAGGAGGCACACAATATTTTTCGAAGGCTGCAACAGGCAGTTTCATGTTGCTGGGTGGGGGTCACCAGCCCCCAGTCCCTGGTGCACATCCATGTCTTCCTTTTCCTCTTATGGCACTCCCTATGCAGGTATAACTCGGTGATCCTGCGATAATGTTTCCTGAAGTTCCAAGTGTGCTGCAAAGCCTTGCAAGGGAGTGACGATGCAGGAATGTCAATAGATAATTAAACTTTTTAGGGGGAAGATTGATAAGCTGGAGGGAGAGCTTTATCACAATTTGCGTGGTCAGGATGGAGAAATATAAAGCCCTTTCTGCTGCATGCAGCACTGTAGAGAGGTGCTTACCCGCACACATACAGACCTTGAGCAACGAAGGATCGACAAATGAAAAAGTTTGCTTGTAAGCACTGACACTTGTATTGCTTTCTGAAGCACCATGACCAAAGTGCTATTTTTTCATTAAAAACTGGTTTCAATTTACAGCATGAGCACCCCCAAAGTCCATGATGTTATCAGCCAAGGATGTAAAAATAATGTTTTCATCATCAAACCTGTGACTGCGATTGTGAGGATATACATATACATAGGTCAGAGTCAATGCTTGTCAAAATCAAACTGAATTTTATTCTTCCAAAGATGATTCAGACACTTGCATGCAGACTGAAGAAGCTTGAAGAGGTGAAATTCTTCAAGGGAACAAAATCAAGTGCAGTTGCTATCAGAAGAAGATTTTGACCAAATGCTTTCTGACAACTTTTACAGGCACTGATCAAGAACAGAGCTTCGTAAATTGATGTTTAGGTCCTACAGAGACGCTTTGCGAAGCAATCGGAGAATCTCCGGGCATCATAACTCACGTGTTGCACAGTAGTTTCAGGGGATGCGAGTTCAGGGGCTTTCAGGTCGGCAAGCAGCCATTTAATATCTGGGCTTATCTGTATCTCAACTCGCGATGAAACGTAGGCGGAAAAAGTGAAGTGGGCGCCGGTTAATATTCAGAGAGGAAACCGCAGCACAGGCTGCTGCTATGCATGTACAGAATGAAGTTCAACCTTGAATCTTGATGTCTTTCAATTTTTGTTTCTCACATGCTGGTCCGTGTGTGTGTGTGTGTGTGTGTGTGTGTGTGTGTGTGTGTGTGTGTGTGTGTTAGATTCTTCTGAAATGCAGAGGCTCCTCTAGTCCTTCTCTCTTCACACATGCATTGAATACAAACAGCTAACGCCCACACAGAGAACACACACATAATAAAAATAAAAAAATGAGCGAGCAGCTGCCCACGCACATACCCATACGACCACACAGCGAAAACACAAAACAACCGACGATCCGGCGACATCTGAGGGTGAAAAGCGCTGATGGACTTTAATATTCTGCTCTACTTTGGTTTCCATAGCTGTGTATGATAATTGCTGAAATCGTGCGCAGTCAATCATTTGCCCACAGGACAGGAGTTTCAATAATGACATTTTGTTAATGGCCAGTGCAGAAATAGAAAGCCATCAATACAGTGTGTTTTCGTGGCGCTGTTTGATGGAACATTTGGCACACACAGCCTTCATTCCCCCACCTGCCATCGTGATGTTTTTTTTTTCAAATGTGTCAGTGATGGACGGAATCATGACAGGGTCTCAGAGCAAGAAAAAACAATCAGAAAATAATTTGATTGATGGTTTGAAATTATTTCTGCTTATATATTTTCTAACAAGTAAGAAAAAACAAGTCTTAAGTCTGAATAATGACTGTTTCAGATGCGAAAAAAAAGAGAGACGGAGAAGGCCAGGATCAGGGTTGAGCTTTTCATTCTTTACTTCTTACCTGGTGTTTCAGTGTTGTATGTTTATATGCATTTTTATAACATATCTATTTAAATCAGCCAATTCCATCTGCTCTGCCATTTTATTTTAGATGTGTATGTGTGTATATGCATATTTTAAAATTTATTTTTATTCATTTCATTTTTTATCACTTTCATGGTGTGATTTTTATTGTTTTTTTAATCTGTATTTTTATATACTTATGTAAGTAAGGCACATTAAATAAAATGTATTATTATTATTATTATTATTATTGTTGTTGTTGTCGTTATTATGTTGTTGTATTTTCTATTTTTATATTATAATTATCATGTTGTGTTTTTATTTTTATATTATTATGATTATGATTATCATTATAATTATTATGCTCAGCTGGAAACTGGATGACCTCATGCCATTTCTGGAATTCAAACCCATTTTTCTCTAGCAATGTCTCTATGTCACGAGTTGTGGGCCATCAATTTATGGAGTTTGCACCCGCCTGGTGTCTCTGCCTCACTGCAGCGAGTATGTTTTAGGATGGAAAACGATCAAACGAAAGAATGATAAAAGCACCGTCGTGCAAAACATTTAAATCCCACAGAATGCTTTAACTAGTGAGCGTGGGCGCTCGCGTTCCACCGCAGGACACACTGTTTGCATGAGGTCAAGAACTACCGGGAGAATGTCGGATTCAGACAGTTTTACATTTGACCAATTAAATGTTGTCTTTACCTCCTTAAAAAAAAAAAAAAACAGAACATCCAGCCTGTCGGACTATATCTCTGACAACAACCTCCCCCCTTAATAATGTCAGTTTTGGTGCAGCTTTCTTGATATATTGCAGATTGTGGCAGCAGACTGTGTGCGAGTGAAGACGCGACTTCTTGATATCTGGTGTTTCGTACAGACGGCGACTTTGCATAAATTCCCCATGTTATGGAGCAATTTTTTTTTTTTTACCTTCTGGTACAAAACAATCATGACGCCTGGAGGTTTAAAGATAAATATTCAAGAGCTTTACGGCATTAGAGATGAGACAGTTTTAATCTCCTCTATGTGGAAGAATCTCAGCCGTCCCTTCGGACATACTGTGGCGAAGCGAATGCCTTCGACTGAAACGAACAACTCAAAAAAACCCTGAAGTTTTACTCCCCTTAAATCTCAATAAAATGTCTGTTTTGATCCCCAACGTTTCCTTAAATTAGCTGAAGAATCACAGTAATCTGGATGTATTCTCCGGCAGACAGACTGTGTCATCTGGCCCAATAAATCACCACAAACCCCCCCATGGTGGCTGCGGAACTGGCACATGAATTAACAATTCATAAACATAGTCCCACCCCCCAAGCCTCCTTGCTTCTCTCTCTCTCTGGCCTTATTCTAAAATGCTCTAATTAATCAGCCTTAAATAGATGGACAGACCTACATTGCTGACACAACTCCCCATATACTGCCTGCACTATTTAATTCACAGAAGGCACCCCGGGCTGCTTGTGTGTGTGTGTGTGTGTGGTAGTGCGTGCGTGAGAGATGCAAATGAAATCTCTTTCCGTACAAGTGATACATCAAGACAACGAGTTAAACGGATTATTGCTTATTTTATATCTGGTAATAGCTCTCTAGTTAAAGGATTATTCATTTGATTTGATTAAGAACCGACCTTAGGGTATCTCTTCAGGTCAGTACAACTCGATTTTGTTTTGTTTGGGCCGCAATTTTACACAAATGCTGCGATTACGGATGCTTTTTTTTTTTTCTTTGATTAAGTGTCGGTGAAGCGCTCTGATAAGCTGACGGTAAAACTCATTCAAAAACATGCTAATAATACTCTTGTGCTACCATGACATTTTCTGCTTAAATGACAAAGCTGTTTAAATGGTTTTTGACCCTGAAAAGATCACAACATGGTCCCTCAGCTTATCTGTTTTGTCATTTACAACCAATCTAATTGATTTTTTTGGAGAGATCTGTTTCCCTCATAACAGCTGCCTGCTAAAATCAAGGTTACTGAGTGTCCTTAAACCTATTATGTAGCTCCTGGGTGGATTAAATATAAACGACCCTGTAGCATATCTGCAGTAACCACAATAATAGCAGTTTGCTACATTCTAAATCCTAAAAGCTTATGTTTGTGACATCATGCTTGGAAAGAGTGCTGTTCATCTTTTAGTTCAATGAGAATTCAATGATTCCACTGAATTCAGTGGGACTTAATAACTTAAAGTATATATGGCTGGAATGCAAAATCTCCTATCTGTAAATTTTTCGATTTTGGGTTTTTGCATTGAATGGTGCACTCCACACAAAACACAGCCAGATAACAATGGCAAGTGTTATTCACATGACCATTAGGCTACCTAAAAATTTGAGGGCCAGCGTTTCCCATCACACGAGGAGCAGAGTTGCAACCTCTGTGGTAAGAAAAGCCACATCTCATGCACATGCAAAAAGAGCAGGCAAAGATATACAGCTGAAACCACAATGTGGGAGAGGAAAGACAACAAATGGAGAGAAAATTCAAAGAGACAAGTAAATAAGCTTGCCACCAACGATGAGCCGGGCGACACAGATACCGATGATTCTGACGCAGGTGTCGCCCTGCAAGTGGTAGATGTAGCCAATGGGGTAACAAGGAGAGCAAACGTTGCACAGCAGGATATCCCAGCCTCTGCAGTAACCTGGATGAGGCCAAAAGTTAAGGGATAAACAACCAAAATGGAACCAGACATGGTGGAAGCAGTGTCCATTATCTCAGAGAAGCTACATAATGCACAATTCAGCCACATTTATCTGCGCCACAACCACATTCTGCTGAAAACATACCCTGGCCAAGTCATCGCCCCAGTAGAGGTGGTGAAGGTTGGGGTGCAGATGAAAAAACAAAGTGCACGGCTTCCCCTGTATGTGCTCAAATGTAACGTACCCCCCTTATTTGGCCGTGAGTGGTTGAGAAGTGTGAGACTGAACTGGAGAGCAATAGCATCAGCCGAATCCATTTATCTCATGTGGAAAGATGACACCTCGGGAACAGTTCTAGACATCCATGCTGAGGTGCTCAAAGATGAACTTGGGACTTAAAGGACTTGGAGGTAGCGCTGACACTCAAGCCGGATCATCAACTCAAGTTTTGTCAGGTGCGGTAGGTCCCTTATGCGCTCAGACCCAAGGTGGAGGAAGAACTTGTGCGCCTACAGCAGCTAGAAGTGATTTCCTTTGTGCAGTTCAGAGAATGGGTCACCCCCATCCTGCCCATCACAAAGAAAAAAAGGGGGATGTATGCATTTGCCAGGAATGCAAAGTGTACATCAAGCCTGCACTCTGTGCAGAACATCATCCTATCTCAGTACCTGCAAGTGCCAGATCAGGAGACCTCAGGCAAATACATCGCCATCGCAACACACAAATGACTGCTCAGTTACAACAGACTGCCTTTTGGCATTATGTCAGCATCCTCTATCTTCCAGCGAATCATGGATCTGGTGTTTCAGGGGCTTCCCAATGTACATTGTTTTCTGGATGACATCCTGATAAAAGGACATAATGATGGTGATCATTGAAAAACTTGGAGGCAGTACTGAACGCTTGGGAAAATTTGGCCTCTGTGCGCAGCGAGAAAAATGAACGTTTTTCAGAGGCTCTCTAGAATACCTAGGGCATATAATCGATGCCGCATGCCTCCACAAATCCCCAGAAAAGCGCCACACTATCGAAGAGGCCCCAGCCCCAACCTGTGTATGCCATCTACGCGCTTTCCTGGGTCTAATAAACTACTATGGTAGGTTTGTCCCAATCATGGCAACCACACTTAGTCCCCTGCATGCATTACCACACAAGGTAGTACAATGGAAATGGACCCAGGAGTGTGTAAAAGCATTCAATTGGTCACCATTTCACCCTGTTTACAGACCGCAGGCCACTTAGAACCAAATTGAGCCCCAGCAAGGCTATACTATCTATGGCAGCTGCCAGGCTTCAGCGGTGGGCCATTAAACTTCCAGCAAGCCATTACACAATTCAGTATAGGAGTGCAGCAGGACGTGGAAATGCAGACGGCCTTTCTCACCTGCCCTTGTTGGTAGTTCACAAGTTGAAGCTGGGTTCAGTGGATTGAGTGCTGATGCATCACCTGGACACTCTGCGGGTATGCGGTATGACATTTGCAAAGAGATAAGGTATAACCTAGTGCACACTCAAGTGTTGGACAGTGTACTCTCTGGCAGTTCTGACTCAAGGGCGCGACGATCCCCTGACTCACGGAGCGATGAGCTCACCATGGTGCAGGGATGCCCTCTCTGGGGTAACCGGGTGATTGTGCCCCCAAGATTGAGGCCACAATTGCTGAAAGAGTTACATGCAGGGCACCCAGGGGTAGTGAAAATGAAAGCCCTTGCCCGGAGTTATATCTGGGAATCGGGGATTGATGCTCAGATTAAACAGACGGCTAAAGTTTGCGATTTATGTCAGCGCAAACAGAAGGTTCCCAGTCCCTCCTCACTTCGCTCCTGGCCATAGCCAGGGACTCAATGGCGACGAATACATAGTTTTGTGCAAATGCTGAAGCGCTCATTGAAAGCGTCCCAGGGGTCAAACATAATCACAATGCAACACAGACTGGATTCGTTCTTGCTCAGCTACAGAAATGCCCCACATGCCACGACTAATGAGTCCCCGGCCATGCTCTTCCTCCGATGTCGGCTTTGCACCCGTTTCGACCTTCTCAAGCCAAGTGTGGCAGCAGTGGCGGATCAGGCTCAGGCAGATCGGAGGGATCGCAGGGCCCGATTTGCCAAGAACAAAAGCTTTGCAGTGGGGAATTGTGTTCTGGCCCGTGATTATAGGCGGGGTAAGGAGAAGTGAATGCCAGGTGTGGTGGTGTCACAGTCCGGGCCAGAGTCTTACACAGTGGATGCGGGATTCGGGAGTACTCTGGAAACGGCACACTGATTAGTTGCGGGCCAGTGAGAAGAGAATGTTTGTAACCCGGGAGCCACAACAATCAGCAGCACTAAGCCAACCAGTTTCAGTACCCATGATAAAGTCGCCAACGGCTTCCCCAGTTGGGGGACCGGAGTTCCCCCAGATAGATTATCCGGTCACCCAAATTGAGGCAGCTTCTTCAGAACTAGCTGACATGTCAGTCGAGGCCATTCCTCCTCCAGAGACAATGAGGAGGTACTCTTCACGGGTTACCAAAACCCCCTGATGGTCTAACCTTTTAAGAGGCTTGGGGTCATCGCCCCTCAATCCCCAGACAAACTCAAGATGAAGAACAGCCTACACCCAGCCTCAACCCAGTGGTGTTATCCGTTAATTTCATTGCCTCTAGGCTTAGCAAGTTTATTGTTTGTAAATTGGGGGAGGGGGTGATTTGGAGGTTATCTTTTCAAGATATTTGGTATTGTTCTGTTTGAACACCTAGCTAAGATCCAACAGACTTGGGAGACTGTATTCTAAATAAATAACTTCCGGTTTTGGCAACATGATTATTTTTGGATAAGCTAAATCCCGGCAATTTATGTATTCAAGCACACTCACGTGGGGAACATAGCAGAACGTACAGAGCCTCCTGAACGTGGTATTTTCGAGACGAGACGTGTATTTCCAGGAATCCTCAGAGCCATGGAGGACCGCTGCAAGGGTCCATTGTGAAGCAAAAGTGGCAATAAGTGTTTCCCAAGGTTTTATTATCAAAACACAGATCGATTGCATTTCTCTGTTTGCAGTTTTTACGAGCGATTGATCCCCTGGGGCCTAAATTTACTCCAATCTAATATTAATTTTGCTTCGCACAATAATTATTTCATATTTGTGCACAGGTTTGTTTGTTCATTTGGTAAATGGAGCCAATAACGACAGCGGTGTCTGTAATGGCGCCGCTGATGTGACCTCCAGCATCACCGGCGACTACCATCTTTCTTGGCGTGAACGAGAGCAGGCAAAAGCACGGAATAATTTGATCGTGGAAAATTTCAAATCGATATGCAAATACGAATATGCAGAAGTGACAGCGGGCTGTGTTTGCAAGGAAAACTGAATTAAGTAAACCAAACAAAGGTTTCACGAAACACACAAAAAGGATTACCTGCTATAGAAACAGACATTTTAGTGTTACCCAAGAAGGAGGATGATCATCTTCATCATGCGTGGAGGTCGGCGCCGCCTTCTCCAGGATGGATGGCGTGGGATTGGTGTTTGGGGTGGAAATGGATATATTCGGGCCCGTGGACGACAACACACAGGCTCCAGAGCAAACCCAACCCCGCCTGGACAAAATCGCTGCAGCCACCCGCTCAGAAGGAGCCCGGTTGCGTCCCATTTTACCCGGGTGTAGTCTATTTCACATCAAATATAGACCGGCTGGAGCTGAACCTCGCTTTCGGGAAAGACAAGCAAAGCAGCGGAGGAAGGATCTAGTTTGAGAGCTACTTCGGTGCCAAATGCAAGTACAGTTGAACCTCGGCTTACGAATGTTTATTCACGGATCGCATCCGTTTTTCCCATTGAAATCAATATAAATCCCGCTGATCCGTTCTCAGGCCCCCAAAAATATACTGTACTCTTTTGAAACTTTTTTATGGATTTATTTGTTGCAAAAATACAGAAAGGAATTAAAGACAACCTTAATTCTTACTGTGTTTCTGGTGTACCGTCTCTTTTTTTATGTCATCTGAAGCGGTTGGATGGCTGGTGGGCGGGTGGCTGCTCCCTGAACAAGAAAACAATCTAGAGAAATTTGTCTTGCTCTTTGTTGGGCAATTTTCCGAAAGTGGGATATTGATTTTCTCTGTCAAATTTCTTGAACCTTCCCCCTACAAAACAAACACTCGGTAACGCTATCCTCAGCAAGCAGTCTTTCATAAATCCACACTAACAATCACTTTTCTATTATACAGAAGGTTGACTTGCCACAATGTTAATTATTACTGTGTTTCTGGTGTACTTGTACTCTGCGTTTCCTTCACTAGATCAGCAAAAGTAAAGCCTTCTTGCATATGAGATGCTCACTAATGCTATCTCAAGCAAGCTGTTTTTCAATACTCCAAACTAACAATAACTTCTCTACTCCTTGTAAAACTTGAGACATTTCATTAACGTTATCGCCCCTTTAGCCACGTCAGCCGTCTTTAGCATATCTTTGTTCTTCAGGGTTTTACCGATGGTTGACTTAGCCATGTCGTAGCGCTAGGCCAGATCGTTTCGCTATAATTTCTTTCTTCAGATTGACCTCGAGCACTTTTAAGCGGTTTTATCTTTTTTGGGGAGCCATAATGAGGGCTAACTTACTAAAAAAAAAGTGTTAACAGGAGAACACGATGAAGAATGGCGTACCAAGCACAACCTCCGCTACGCTACAACGGCGCAACATGGTAAGCCTGTGAGGTTGTTTTTTTTTCATGTGTTCGTGCACCAAGGCTTGTTCGCCGGTCAATTCAAAATTTGACAGAAAACTCTTTGAAAGGTTGGTAGGTCAATTTGTTCATTCGCAAGCTGAGGTTCTACTGGATTTACTGATCCAAAGTCAAGAAAAAACTGGCTAATAGCTGCAGGCTCACTTTACATAGGTTCGGCTCATTTTCACCCCTTTAGCCACATCAGCCATCTTGTTCCTCAGGGTTGTACAGAGTTGACTTAGCCATGTTGTAGTGCTTGGCCAGATCGTTTAGCTATAATTTCGACTGCAATTCATAACTTTTTCTTACCGCTGCAATCACTTGCACTTTTTGAGAGGGCTAACCCACTGAAAAAGTAGAAAAAAAGCTTTCTAACAGTAAAACACGGTGTTGAACGGCGTAAACAACGCGGAGTACAATGCACCACTGCCGCCATGCTACAACGGCAAAACATTGAAAGCCCGTGAGTTTGTCTGTTCTTGTGCTCGTATATCGAGGCTAATTCGCATCTCAATTCAAAATTTGACAGAAAAATCCATTCGTAAGGCGATTTGCTCATGATTAGGCACGTTCATAACCCGAGGTTCAACTGTATCCACCCCGGCGTAATGACATAGCCCAGTTGAATCATCCCCATGTAGTTATTAATGGCTCCTCCTTTGTATCTTTCCCTTGAGTTTATGTTTTTCAATTTGCGCCGATGAACAGCGGTTGGTCCAAGGAGGTTCATCGGGATTATCTCCACACAGACGAGGAGACGAAAAAAAATATAGCCGTGGGTGTTTTCTCCCATCGCAGAGATAATGGGATTCTACAGAGTTGGCTGATAATTCTCTCGTCTGTTAAATGATTGATCACTAGTGTCTTTTCAAACTAGATTGATCACTAGTGTCTTCGAATTTTTTTTTTTTTTTTTTTCAATTTCAGCCAGCCCCCTTATTACTATTTTTTTTTTTTTTTTTTTTTTTTTACATGACCGCTGTATCAAAAGCCCTCTCATCTTTTTGGTCGCTCATGTCGTTTCTGTCCAAGCCCCCCGAGATTTGTTTCTTCAGAGCTGTCGATCAAAATGCTAGTTGGAACGGCGTACTGTCCCTCTACCTGGCACCCAACATCCGAACCACTGACATTGACAAATCTGATCTGGAGTGATATAAAAGACGCGAAAAAAAAAAAAAAAAATCCGGCCCAGGGCCTTTGAATTTGAATTTGCATTTGAATATAACATTGACATTTTCAATCACATGCACAGAGTGACACATTTAAGATTCACGTTAACATCAAGGAGGTACTTTATTTTTTTTTTACATGATGGCCGGGGATACAGCGCACGGTACAACGTCACTGAAAGCATCGTTTATTCACCAAGAATTCAGGTCTCGTTCTGACGGGAAACCCGGTCTTTACACAAACAGCAAAAAAAACACCACACTGACACCGTACTTCCTTTACGCATTTTTGCAAAAATTCATCCGTAAAATCTGACAGTGAGGCCGGACGCATTGACACGGTTAAATGCGACTAACCACCTCAATGGAGGAAAATACTTACAAATTTCTTTCTCACTCATTCCCCCACTTGGACGAATTTTTGTCATGCAGCCGATCGAATTCTTCGATGAAAAAGCAGGCTCTCGCATTTGCGTGCGTCTGTTGTTTGTATCTCAACCCCCCCCCCCATAGGTTTGGGTTGATTAACAGCATCGTGCAAACAACTGCTCTCAGAATGAATCCCCGCAGCGACACCGGGGTGCCGAGTTGAGAAACGTGTGTGTAAAAATAGGACCGGGGGGTAAATAAACAAAGAAATGCCAGGTCATCGCCCCCCTCGATACACGGCAGGAAGCAGTCGGTTGCATATAAACAGCGAAGCGAACAGGATGATAACTGTGGTTCTGCTGGAAAGTACGGCTCGGATACATCCAGTACATTGCTCATACGCGACTCTTGAAAGCGGAGCGCGTCAGAAGCAATGGGTTAGTCGGGTCTTCGTCCAATGAAAACTTACTAGAACGAAGGAAAAATATGACCACTGATTCTACCTGATAAATCCAAATGACATCGTTCTGAATTCTCTTTCTTCAAATGAAAGTAACAGTCACGTGTTTGAGTCGTTCGCCACACGCCTCTGTGACTATACGAGAAGGGGCAGAGACACGAACGGAATCTTAATCCGAATTCGATTAGCGCCACCTCGTTCGACGTTTGTGAGGCCTCATTTGTGCGACGTCGGGGCGGTGTTTTCTTTCTTTCGCTCATTATCGACACCACCTACAGTCTGGGCAATGGGAGGCAGGTCCCAGCTGTCATTGGGCGAAGGTTGGGTTCACCCTGGATCGGTCCCGATCGATCACAGGGTCACATATAGACAGGTAGTGAGGCCCATTCACCCCCCTCATTGACACATCATGAAGACGTCCATTCACCCTTGCATTCACACGTCACACGTCTCTCTCGTTCATGTATCATATAGAGACATACAACCGTTCACCGTCTTATTCAAACGTCATATAGAAGAATTCACCCTCTCATTCACATGTTATGTTGCAACATATGACCATTCACTCTCTCATTCGTGCATCATATAGAGACACGCAGAATTAACTCCACGCAGAAAAGCCCGTTGTTGGAATTGAACCACGGAGCTTTTTGCTGATTGGTGGAAGCGCTAAGAACAGCGAATTGTCTACATCAAGTCAAATGCATTAAATAGTTCATCAGATACATCACTTTCACTGCGAGAGCTCCTGTTCAAAAATGAACACAGCCGTCACCTGCGTCCAAACGGTTGTATTCAGTTAAAAAAAAAAACGGGATGCGTTGTTTATTCATGATTCTGGAGTGGGGGGGTGAATTGCCGGAGGTATGCCGCAAAATTCTCGTCCTGCCCTCAAACAAGCCAAAGCCTGGGATGCTTGGAACACCGACCTGATAGCAGCCACCGGGCATTCTGACAGGAAAGCACCCCGGTGTGAAAAATATTGTAGTTATTATTTTACATGTTTGGCACGACTGTGTGTCTTGTGTATCAGCACCCTGTACCCACTGTCTGAGTGATTCTTTAATTTTCAGGGAAAAAAAAATGTTCTTTGGAACTTGTTGCTGCTGGTTGATCTTTTTTCTGGGGTTGGATCAAAATGCAGCTGCCTCATTTTAAGAAAGGGGGAAATTCGACGTGACAGGAAAAAGAACCATCCCTCCAGAACGCCCACTTTTATTCTTGTAAAATCGACGCATGTGAAAGCACTGTGCGTCGGAGGTACAGGAGCAGATTCACACGACCGAAGCTGCACAACTGGATAAAATACGTAAAGTTAATTGTCGATCGTTTTGGAAAAAGGAAAAAAAAAACAAAAACGTAAAGCTCCGTACTTCTGCGTCCTGCATTGATTTCAATTCACTGTTTAAATATAAAAGACGTCAAGAAGGCACTTTTTTTTCTTTCTTTTTCTTTTCGACAAAAGTGGTCAGGATGGTAAAAATCAGACCATAAATATGATTTTTTTTCTTTTTTTGCCATCTAAATAATCACAGAGGAACTGGAACTCTGAGGCTCGGCATTGTGTTAGATTTAAAATGTCAAATTTGTTTTCATAGTTGGCTCTCACTTGGAAATGTGGCCTTGCAGTAAATGGAAAATAGCCTTTTTAGAAATGCATTTCCATATTCCAGAATCAATTTCGTCTCTGCTGTCAGGAGAACAGCGCTGTTACACCCCAGTAGTACGGGTTGATGTCTCCTGTCAGTGGAGTCGACAGGGAACCATTTTTTTATTCCCCTTTGTCTTCTTATTTTTAACGCTTTCAGAAAGAGTCAGTCCAGAAAATCCCACATGTGCGCATGTGACATTTTATGATTTGACATCTTCTTGCAACATGGATGTAGAAATAGCTTTTGGATGCTATTAAAACCTCAAAGAGTGTCCAGGATATATAATGCTAATAACTGTTGCGGATGCATTAATTAGACAATCCTACTGGTACATACAAAGGTGTGCTAATGTAAAAAAAAAACAATATATATACATATAAAATCAATTGCCTGTATAATAGCTGGAAAAATGTTTGAATTCTGAACTGAAATGCTGGGGACAAAAACCAAGCGTCCAACCGAAGAGGTCCAATGCGTCGAAAACCCCAACCTGTCGAAATAAAGCCTCAATCGAGAGATCCAAATAACACTCTTACTGTATGATCACACTTGAGACTGAGCAGACCGCAAATTAATATTTCCAAAAGGTACGCATTGTCTGTTGTTTCCGAGATGGAAAACAACCGTCCGGCCATTTGGAAACCATTTCCAGTATATCATTGGTAATATTCCTTATTGGTCTTTCCTTAGATTAGATCACAATCTACAAAAAGCTTACGTGCCCCTAAAAGGACAGCTTATATTGTCAAGCGTTTTTCAACACCCACAGGAAGTGAAAAAAAATTAAATGACAATGACATTTTCAGAAGACATCTATAATGTATATTTTTAAAAAAACAACATGTCTTTTCTGTAGTTCTTTTTATCTTTATATGGAGCCCCGAGGTGCTGAAATGGGGAAATAACTGCTCCGCGAGACTGTACTTGAAAATGTCAACAGATATAAGCAGAAAACGGGCCCAGGCTAATTCCTGGTAACCAAAAAGTCATCGAGTGCATTCCGACAAGTCGAAAACGTTATTTGCCCGCTGTAACTCCTTTGTTCACAGAAATATCAACATTTTAAATATAATTCAGATACACACATGTGGCTCTGATATGTGACTCATGATAGCTTCGCTGACTCGCCTGCCGCCACGCTTTTTGTCAGGTAGGTAGCCGCTGCTATGACTTGAAAAGACCAAAAAAAATCTCAGAATTTGCATCATGATATGACGTGGTGAATACGCGAGCCGCAACATTCACACAGTAGCATTTTTGTTGAATTTCCAAATTTTGCTTACTGATAGTAGTCTCGCCCGGAGGGATCACATATCCATATGGTAAGACCGGCTTTCTTTTTTTTTTTTTTTTTTTTTGTATCATTTGCAGCGAAAGCCAAACATGCCAGGAAGATATGCTACAAAGGGGATCGTGGGATTTCTTTTATTTTGGCAATTATTCCAAGTACAAATTATACTATTAGTCATTTTAACCTCAGTCTCATTGATAAATCATTAAGTGGTGTTTTTGAAAACATTACATATAGCACTCTGTATGCATGTAGCCTATGTAAATCTTTATTTAGAATTAGCATATGGCTGCAGGAATGAAAAATAAAACCTAGTTATAATGCTAAACAGCGCTCACAACACTTTTTCACATGAAATAGACAATAGCCGTTGATTCTATTAGTATATTGCTCAAGTATTACATTCACAATTTCAAATCTAAAAGATAAATGAAGCAATTAAATAAACGTTATTACTAAGTCCTTTATTACTAAATCCGTTATTTGATCGCTTTTGCACATTCATCACGTAAATATATTCATATATTACTCTATAATTACCTCTGTGTTTAAAATAAAGTGTTGACACGGATGTGACTATAAAATCCATTGCACGCCGTAACGTTAGGTCTCGGTCAGCTTTTAAAAGTCCGTTTTAAAAGTACATAAGTAACAACAAGCGTTAGAGTGAGGCATACTATCGGGAAGGAAATATATGAAATCAATATGTGATCTCAGTATGTTGCAGTAATAGTGACTATTTGTATTAATCGCACTGATTGAGCGCGGCTGAGTCAAACCGAGATGTTTGATATATAATTCACAGTTGATTCACCTCCCGACCATGTTGTTGTTAATATTACATTCAACGGAATTCATTGTTCAGATACAGAATCGAGTGGCTTTTTAACCGATTCAAAACCAACGACAGTCGCACAGTGCAAACATTACATGAACATTGTATCAGGGCTCTCGACCTGATATATCCTGTTGGCCTGAGGGTCACACTATCTCACGTTGATTATACTTGATAATCTAAGAAAAGGCGACAATCAGCGACACCCTTACGCAGCCTTTATAAGGTCACAAGAAGGCAATGGTAGCGGCTCGACGCAGAATTACAAATTTACAGGCATAAAAGGGTTTTTCGAGCCACCGGTGCGGAGAGAAAGAGGCGAAACCTCCTGAAACGTTCACTAGTCACATCAACCAGATGATGAAGATGAGGGTGACGAAGATGAGGATGATGAAGTTGAAGGCGGAGGCCTGTCGCCTCCTCCCAGTTCTGTTAACTTCGACGATGAAGACGTCGCATCCTTTTCCTTGCGGCTTCCCGTGCAGACTGACCTCTGGGCCGGTTTAAACTGCCAAGTGACTTTCTTTGTTGGCTCTGCCGTCATTGCGACAGCTTGAGTTGCCGTGGGAACAGGCGGTGCCACTGCCGCGCCGGCAGTAACCCTAGTAACCTTCCTGGCTTTGCCGTTGTTGTTTCTGTCCTGCTCTGTGAAGAGCTCGCTCAGTACCTCGTGTTCGCTGGTCTCGCCGAACAAATCCCAATCCGGTTCGGTCGGAAGGTGCTTGGGTCGCGTCACACCGAACTTGGTGCCAGAAGCTGACATTCTGGAAGAGCGACTTGGATCGGAGTCGGACAGGTCCGAGTCCCAGTCGCTGTCTCCTGCCACTGAACCGCAACCCAGGACTGATACATCGACCGGGCCGGAGCCTGAACTTTCCGAGTCGGACTCCCTGGGGGAAAAAGAAGACAATAGATTGTATCAATATTGTTTACCAGCTGGTAGTAAATCATAAAAACCTGCAGTGGGATTTACTTCAAATCTGATGATGACATGGAAAAATATAAATTCAGCAAATATTGCAGTGATTTTTCTTTTTAAAGATTTTCCATTAAAACACGGAGCTTCTTAATTAATTCCATTTGTTACTTGGGGAAATTTTGGACCGAATTCTAGGTTTTCCCCTCCAGCAAAGCAATAAAAAGGATGAAAATAGAAAATAAGATTGAGCTGCACAATGAACTCATCTGTTATTGTTTTGTTTTTAGAAGACCGTTTTTGAACGACTACAGGCCAGTAGCACTCACTCCGATCATCATGAAGTGCTTTGAAAGAGTGGTGCTCCCGGAAACCCTAGACCCCCCACAATTTACATACCGGCCCAACAGGTCCACCTCAGACACCATAGCTTCCACCCTCCTCTACTCCCTCCCCCACCTAGAAAACAAAGATGGATGCTCTTTGTGGACTACAGCGCCGTATGCAACATACCCCACAAACTAACAAATAAAATGTCTACCCTTGGCCTGCACCTCACCCTCTGAGACTGGCTCCTGGACTTCCTGACTGGCAAACCCGAGTCTGTCAAGTAACAGCACCCCAACCAGCATCATCATGAACACGGTTACTCCTCAGGGATGTACCCTCAGCCCCATCCTCTACACCCTGTTTACCCACGACTGTGCCGCATCCCATGAGGACAACATCATCCTGTTGTTCGCAGACGACACTGCAGTGATAGGACGCGTCACCGGTGGGGACGAAATGGCCCACAGGATGGAGGGGGCCAGTCTGGTGAAGTGGTGTGAGCACAATAACCTCATCCTTAACATGGACAAGACCAAGGAGATGGTAGTGGACATGGGTAAGGAGAGGAGACCTCATTAGCCACTGTTCTTCCAAGGTCTTGAGGTAGAAGGGATGAGCAGCTTCAAATACCTGGGTGTCCACATAAGCGCGGACCTCACCTGGTCCCTCAACACCACGCAGACGGTCAGGAGGGCTCAACAGTGGCTGTACTTCCCAAGAAGGCTGAGGAGGTTCGGCATGTCGCCTAAGATCCTCAGCAACTTCTACAGCTGCATTGTTGAGAGCATCTTGACCAGCTGCATCACCGTGTGGTTCGGCAGCATCACTGGTCTGGACCGGAGACACCCTGTAGTGAGCGGTAAAGACCGCAGATCACCAGAACCCCCGCTGCCTTCTCTGCAGAGCATCTACCATCTCAGAGTCCACACGAAAGCTGCCTCCATCGCCAAGGACCACGCCCACCCCCCAACATTGACTGTTCACACTCCTACCCTCCGGCTGGAGATACAGGAGTGTGAAATGTAGAATGACACGATTAAAGAACCCGTTCTACCCGATTGCTGTCGGACTCTTAAACAGCTGACAATCATTCTTCTCGCACATATAAAGTGTACTCCCCACCTATATTGCGCTCATCCTTGCACCTGCACTTTGTGAGTTGCACACCAAGCTGCACTTAAATGTCTTATTGCAGTGCCACTGTACTATTGCACTGTTCATATTCATATCTTTAATCATATTTATTTTAATGTTTACACTCTTCCTATCAGCACATATCCAAATTAACTGCGGACAGCAAAGTAGGAATTTCACCGTAAAGGGAAACACGTTTCTACACTGTACATGTGCCAATAAACACTTTGAATCTTGAATTTTTACTCAATACTTTGACATTGTCCGTTATCATTTATTTTAAATATCTATTATTTCTACAATTTTGCTTTCAGTTAATGTGCTCAGATTCCTGGCGATAGGCGATAACCCACACTTTTAATACAGGCTTTAAATGCTACTGATATATAAGATTGTTTTTTCGGTATTTAGAGATGGTAAGCTTATTAGTCATTCATTCATTCTTTATCTTTGCAGCTTACAAGGGTGCAGGAGCTTATTGGGCTAGAGCTGGGGTTCACCCTGGATCGATCATAGGTCCACTCAAAGAGACATAAATACAACTATTCACTCTTTCCTTCACACATATGGGCAGTTTGGGGTCTCCAGTAAACCTGCTGCATGTTTTTCGGACCGGTAACCCAGATGAAACCAACTCAGATATGCGGACAACATGCAAACTCTACACAGAATTTAAACAGGCAAAAGCACTTACCGCTGCGCTATTGTGTCACCCAATATACTTATCAGATAAATCAATTTCAATACACTTATCACCAGAGCAATATGGGTAATACCCCCTGAAGTCATTTTTTTCTTTTCATTTAAAGTTCATCTTATTCAAACACATGGAAAATGAGTGGGAGAGAATCAATGATGTTGTTTGGTAACCCGCTATTTTACAAAAAACAAGATATTGTCCCCTTGCCATTTTTGACTGGCACTCGCTCACTTCATCCTGGTGCCCAGCTTAACAAAAAGAACAATTATTAGTGCTGAATTGCCAACGTTGAGGAGCCAACAGCGCTCAAGTTGTAGGTTGAAATACCTGAGGAAAATCACTGGTTTGGACACTAAACTGAAACTTCCTCCATATGAACATTTTGCAATGTTAGAATCACTAACTTCTCCTTTCACGTGTTGCATTTGACAACGCACGTCTCATTTGTCCTCTTTCATGGACACAAAAGCGCCTTTTTCCTCTGTCTATGACGGGCTTTTCACAGTTTTCGTTTGATCGGCTTCGGTTCAAGTTCCCCCCATGTCTGCCGTTTGCTTAATCGACAGATGGTTTCGCGGAAAGTCAATCCACATTCACAGACATGCGCAAACCCTAACTAAATAAAATACAAAAAAGGCTGGGGTATCCGCCAATTAGCTGATAGAATATCTATAAATTTGACTAATAAAAATGAAAAAGTACAAAAGCCTATACAAAAGCCTGCAACTTCAGTGCTGCAACTCCCAGTCATTTTAGGTGAAGTGAGCTGGTGAGTCAAGCTTGAATCTCAATAACATATTTAAGATAAGAATTCACAAACAAAGAAGGTGTCCGTGCATATGAGTCCGTACTGTGTGTGTGCTATTGAAAATAAGAAGCAGAACCATCATTGTCTTGCTGGTTGGTTGCTTGGTTACGGGAAATACTCCAAAGGGAAGTATGGCGATGGTTAAAAAAGAAAGTGCAAAGTAAGGGTTGTGACGCAGGACACTGGTATCATCCGGTTATATTAAAACTTCACACCTCTGAAAGTTGGGATTTAATTTATCCGCACGGCTGAGGTTTGCAAATACAAATAGGGCAGAAACATTTCCAAATAGTTATTCACACGGAGGCTACCAATGGGGACTTGTACTTGATGTGTTGCAATCAGTCGGTGGTTTGTTTTCTACTGGAAATGTGTCATGAGATCGACACGTGATAAAAATAATGAACAGACATGGATGATTGGAGAGAGGCGAGCTATGAATATTTGTGTCTCTGCCATTGATTTTTGAGGTTCATCTTAGAACCAGTTCAGAAACTCAAGACAAACTCAAACATCACTGGCTTTTTCAAATGTCTGGTAATGTCTGCACTACTGTTGTTTGAGTCCCAGATATTGACAAAACACCAGTTGGGCAAAACACTAGGTTGCTTCCAGAAAGTCTCACTGTGATGCAAGAGCTACCCCAGGGGTCGCTAGAGCTTGTAAGAAGAAGAAGAACGATGCCTGCTCTATATCTACAGGATATACATTACGATATAGATGTAGTCAAAATTTACCCCTGTATACAGTCAAAGTAGAGAGTGTGCAGCACCAATAGCCCCTCTAGATTATCTGGAGTTTCCTGGTCACCCTGAAAAACTTTCAGCGTGGAGGGCCACCACTGCAGGACAGGACTCCGCAGTCCACCTACATCTGAAGGGCGATTCCTATGAAGACAGCGATCTCCATATATTGCCTAGAGAAGGCAGATGGTTTGAGAAGAAGAAGACACGCTTAACGTTAATGAAATTTGAACACTGCATTTACCCCATCATGGATGAACCATGAGCAGAAGGCATATAAGGAACAGCACCAGGGGAGCAGTTAGGGGTTCAGTGTCTTGCTCAACGACACTTCAACAGGTTAGGAGGAGCCGGAATTCAAACCAGGAATGTTTGGTTCCAAGGGCGATCACTCTGTGCCACGCCACTGAGAGAGGAGTCAAGGAAGCCATCTTTGACAAAACGGAAGAACCGTCTCTGAACGGAGGAGGGGGCCTTAGGCACAACCTTTCATCAGCGCATAACACCGTACAGAGATCAATACCAAGACCTTCTGCACCCTCCAAACAACGCTGAAGGATCCACCACCGGAACCAGCCCCAGGTAACTTCCACCTGAGCCTCAATCCATGTGATTCAACAGGTTTCACTCCTTTGTTTGACATTCTGAGAAGTTTGGCTTCACCTTTTCAAAACGTAATCCAGGTGAACCCCAAAAGTTGTACCTTTGTGCCCCCTCTAACGCTCCATCTGGTTTCTGCCGATCAACTCTCCCACTTGAATAACAAGCCATCGTAATCTAGACCCACACACACGACCCTGAAAGTTATATTCACAAATTCCCCACGGGCCGTTGGAACTGAAGAAGCCTCACGGATGAGGGGTTAAACATCTTAAAGAGAAGAAAATCAAGTCCAGTTGCCATGACAAAAAAATGATAAAATGTACATATCAAAAGCTGAAGTTATTGTGTTACATAGTGTGATTAAACACATTCAATGATGTATTGGTTTGGCGATCCAATGGCTAGAAATCTACTTGAGAATGAATATTTCCTTATTGTTCATCAGTTATGAATACTTGACAAACAAAACTGAACATACCTCTCACTGTACGGTGCAGTTCCTTCAGGGCCCAGAAGTAAACAGGCAGGAGCAGCCAGATACACGAAGCTGTCGGTGCATAAAAAGTCCCCTTCCTCTGGTTTTTGGGGGACAAGGTGAGATGCTTTGACATCCTGCTCCGCACTGGACTGCTCCACGTGGGTTTTCGTGCCATCCGAGTGTTGCCACACAATGGTTTGTTTTTTATCGTGGGTGGACATTTCTGTAACTAAGGGAATTTCGCCACGGGGGCCGGGTCTCGCCGACACGGCGAGGTAAACGAAGCTGTCCGATTGGACAAAGGGGTCGACGTCGCCACAGTCGAGTCCCGAGCTTCTCAGTGGCTTCTGATTAGGCTCGAGAAGGTTTTTTATCGGTTGATTAGAAGGAGATAGAGAAAGCGGGGAGTCAGATGCAATGAGGGTAACTTTCCTCCTTGACTTTTCTGCACTCCACGCATCATTTGCATTCATGATTGTAGGGTCCATTGACATCTTGGTGATTGAACCCCCTTCTCGTGTTGAATCATCTCCTCTTGAATTCCCGTTTGTGTCCTTGTCTTCGTCTCTCCCCATCTTCCCATGCAATGGCTCCTCTTTTCCACCATCTCTTCCGATGTCATCGTGCATGGAGGTGTCGAGGAGCGAGGGGTAACACCACTGCAGCTCCGCGCTCTCCTCCCTTCCCCACTCCTTCAAACCTCCGTCATCGCCGTCTTTTTCGAGTGATGTGTTGCTGCTGCCAAGGTCGGAGCCACTAATTGGTTGGTCACTGTCAGAGCCAGTTTCTTCCTGGCTCTGATTGGACAATGAGAGGAAGACGCCACTGGAGTCGGATTCCAGTGTCAGGTTGGAATCCGGAGAACTGTCCTCTTTGTTGGAGCTGGAAAAGAAAGAACAGTGCGTCAAATGATTTTGTTCTCATTTGTATTCAAAGACCAGATGACTCACCATGACTCACAATGTCTGAAATGGTCACTGCTAATAATGCTAATAACGCGAATAATGCGTTTTGTCAAACAGGCCCACATTTCACTATGATTTTTATGGCTCTGAGTTGAAAGACCGGCAACATCTTTATGTATTAATCGGTTGTCAAATTTGTTGAAGGGTCTGATCTCTGTTCACGAGCACAACATAGACCAGGAAAGGATTTGGGGATTACTTTTGTTGCTCCAAAAAAAATCTGTTTAATGCACCATTTTATAGTTCATATCCCAAGTGCCTGGTATAGTAAAGCTGCCCTATATGGGGTTGTTGTAAATTAGACAATTGTACGTCTTATCTCACATGTTGAATAAAAAAAATGATTTGTCTGTTCCGTAAGCTGATTACAGCCCGAGTATAATTGAATCTCATGTAAATTGAAAATGATGTTCCTCCTTATTCTTTGTCGGCAGGAATTATCATCCACGTAATGGTCAAACTGTCTCATTTCATTCACGATTCGCTCCACCTGGCCGCAATGAATACCCTTTGACCAAGTGCAGAATCAATCAATGTAATGAAGATAACATTTCATGCAATTCCTTTGTGCAGTGTAACCTTCCAGAGTGCTTTGAGCGATAATACTTGAAATTTTGGAATCAGAACTCTGATTCTCTTGGAATCTCCCGCTTTAATTTGGCCCTTGACACGTTGGTTATGGTTTGAGGCAATGATTAAGAGACCGATTTCATTCATGTATTGCTTTGGCAGCGGCGTTCACGGCTTTTTAGTACAAATCCCGTTTCACGGATCTGAAGGAACAATCCCTGTGAGGTTTATCCTGCTTTGTTTGGCAGGTCATCAACACTGTGCTGCACCGGCGCATTAAATATGCACGTTCGCACCTCAAGCCATAGGAACAAGCTGTGCTTCTCGTACTGAAGCAAATTAATATCCCAATAATGACCCATTGAAAACGCAACTTGAAATATTCGGCTGTCTTAAAAGTCTAAGTCAGCCGTAAACAAAGTAGGGAATGAAGTAGATGTTCGGCTTACGAATTTAATTTGTTGTTTGATGCAAACCAAATCAATGTTTCCCATTGAAATCAATGTAAATCTCATTGATCTGTTCTCCAGACCCCCAAAAATATGTTGTACTTTTTTGAAACATTTTCATGGGTTTATTTGTGTCAAAATTACAGAAAGGAATTAAAGATAGTGTTGATTATTACGTTTTTTCTGGTTTTCTTTCCCATCTTGCCGGCACTCGTACTCTACGTTTCCTTCACCAAATAACCAAAAGTAAAGGCTTCTTGCATATGAGATGCCCGCTAATGCTATCTCCAGCAAGTTGTTTTTCAATAACACAAACTAACAATCACTTTTCTATTTCTTCTAAGACTTGAGAATTTGCTTTGTGAACATAATCAGCCCTTTAGCCACGTCAGCCATCTTTAGCACATCTTTGTTCTTCAGGGTTGGAGACATGATTGACAGCCATCTTGCAGTGCTTGGCCTGATCGTTTCGCTATAATTTCTTTCTTCAGATCAACTGTATTTCTTAACTTCTTCTTAACACCACTATCACTTGCACTTATAGCTTTTTTGGGGGTCATAATGAGGGGTAAGGTACTGAAAAAAAGCCCAAAAAACCATTAACAGGAGAACACAACAAAGAACAACGTAAACAACGTAGGGCACCAAGCGTAACTTCCGCTATGCTACAACGTCAAAACGTGGAAAGGCCGTGAGTTTTTCTTTGTTGGTGTGTTCATTCACCGAAGCTTGTTCGCAGGTTGATTCCAAATTTGATCAAAAATTCTGTTCGTCGGTTGATTTGTTTGTGATTAGGAGCATTCGTACGCTGAGGTTCTACTGTATTTACTGATCAAAAGTCAAGAAAACATCCGGACCATCTGAGTCCCTCTTCACAAAGATACTGCTCAGAGCAGCTAGCCTTCATCAACATATGCGACTCCTCATTTAGCCGACATATGGTCACCGCCTCCCACTAAAACTCCATTAGCATTGCCGCCCCCAAACGCCTCATATATATATCTGGTAACAACCACAGGCCTCCTGTCATGACATAAGTGGCTCCCCAGAGCTCGGCTGTGGATTGTATGAGCCACATCCGAACCCAAGCTTAGGGTAAACTTTTGAAAGTAACCAAATACATTTCCAGCTATCCATAGTCATTTCATTTATCATTTATTCTGCACACCATAAACTGGATTGTATGTTTACTCCAAATGTGAGTATCTCTGTGTCTTCACAAAGTGGAAAGTGAAAGATCTAAGATTGGTTTAATCTCCAATGTCTGATGGAGAGCGGATTAAATGAGATCTAAACAATGTCAAATACCTTGTTCCGACAGCGGTAGTCCCCGCAGGAGATTTTGCTGGCCATCCCGCAGGTCTATCTAAGTGCGTTGATGTAACTGCCATGGAACCGAGCTCTAGACTGGCCTGGGATCTGCTCCCCACTCCTGGAACATCAAGAAGAGACATAATCCAAATCAGATGGAGAAACAAAAGAAATAATCAATAACACGCATCAATTATTTATCTCGGTATTTATAGTCCTTTATTAGCAGCTGTAGCTTTTCCTCGCTGTTACGGAGACTTAGCTGTATGATTGGAAAATTGTTGTTACGTAACAGTTTGTTATCAAAATCCTAATTTAGTTGCCAAGTCTAGATTTAGCGGAAGCAATTTGCCATTCAGCGACCCGTGAGATTCCCCGAATAGAAGAACAAATGACATCGTGGGACATAAAAATCTGACTTAGGTCAATGGAACTCAGTCTCTGGGGCCCACAAATCTACTATCTTTCAACAACCCATTTAATAGCTTTTGGTCTGGACCAAATTCATGGAGCGTCTGTGTGGCAGACTGCCTGGCTGGCTGTGCCATCGGGAAATGTGTTGTAAATGTACCGTAATGCAAACAGGCTAAACAATTGTACCAAATATAGATTTTATTCTATTCAAAATAATTGATACGAAAAAATTAACTAATACACTAAAACAGTCAACTGGTGCCAAACAAACATGCCGAGCAATAACGTGTGAGGGCGGACGGTTTCTAAAAATATGCGATTGGATGACGTCATTTGGGAACCTGGGGGCCTCGTATGTGACTTCCCTCTGTTTGACGTGTGTTTCGATTCCAAGATACAAGAAATGAACGGATGAAAGTGATTCTCAGAGCTGAAAGCATTCTTCCTCTTCTCCAAAATGATTTCTTTGATCATGAGTTATTATATATATGTATTTTTTTTTTTTTGGTTTGTTGTTGAATTCCTCGAAAACATACACTGTCTCCTGGCATATTAGGCATAGTTGTTTCGTAATTCAGTGAAAAAAAGATTCCAATTTCCACTTGTCCTGAAAGCGGCAGCCCTTGCTGCTTTTTTTTATAAGTTACAGTCGCCATTTTTGAAATGGGCTGGAAAGGATCGCACAATGCCCTTTGACCCTTGTCAAGATTCCAGGGCGAGTGTGGCCACAGATCTACTGCCTTCTTCTGGCGAAATGTAAAAATAGCTTTTAGTACAGTGTGTTTTATACCACGGTCAACAGTGCTGGCGGCTGCATATTATTGATTTATGACAAAGTCTTTTGTAAATTTGAACACGGGGCCACATTTGGCCCGCGGATCGGACTTTGGAAAGGCTTCGGCCATGCCTGCTCTTCTGTAATGCATTTCAGTCCACAGAGATGTGGGGATATCTGCTCTTCACTGATCAATATTTACTTCCGATGTTAAAATGAGATTGGATTCATCGCAAAAGTTTCTTTCCAGGAATCACACATATGTGGATTAATGTCCTCATGCAGGAGTTGGGTTATTTCTTTGGCAACTGTTAGTCACTGTTCCCCTTGGTCTGCAGGAAGAAACATTGAAAATGGTGTGCCTGTTAGATTTACCCTCTAAATATACTGGACCACAATGTTGTGTTTTCTATTATTTTTTACCCTGTGTGTCACTGATTTATAACAGTCCGGTGGTTTCCAGATTGTGAAAGGCTGTGTGAAGGCATATTAACTGTGATTTCTTTTGCGGCCATTCCATTTTGGAGGGGATTTTGATTGAGGCGCCTTGATAAGTACTGTTAACGCTCTAAATCAGAAAATGTCATTGAAATACAGTGTTGTGTGTTTTTCCATTTTATTTCTTGGTTGGCTAAGATTAAAAAAAGGGGCTGACTGAATAGTCACTGGTGGATTTGAAAAGGAAGAAAGAATAAAAGATTTGAATATTTTAACAGTTGCATGTTTACCATAATGCAATATGTAAGAGTACTGCATTTTGAAATATGCTGATGTTTCTGATTATATTTTGTTAAAATCTATCAGAAATATGTTTTCCCAGAGCAGTCCCTGAATTATTCATTTTAATGGTCATTCATACCGTGAACCCAATAAATTATAACAGCCCACTTGAATATTATGGAAGCAAATAATAAGTTAGATATACAATAAAAATACAATGATGTGTGAGCATAGTTCATGATAGCATGATAGCATGATTTGGTTTGTAGAACCAAAAGAAATATTAAAGGAGAAGAAAATAGGAAAATTATGACTTCTGGGTTGTCATTCCTAGTCGGGGTCAAGTTCCAGACATCCTGGATCTTACTGCAATTTCTACAACACACCCAAAAGAATATCAATATCATTTAGACCCTTGTTAAATGGTTTTCTGCAATAAATCTCAACTCCCCCAAGCACGAGCAAGGATTACCAGGGTGACATCACGATGACATAATCAGAGGCTATTTCTAATAAAATCACGGCGAATATAGGCGTTGCAAGGTTTTGTCGTTTTTAAAGTATTGACCGACGTTGAGCAAAACCTCGTGAAAATCTACCAACATCCCATTTTATAAACAATGATTCACTTCCTCGGCTATTTCTGCGGTGTTCTACATTTCCTGTTGACTTATTGTTAAATTGAGCTCTTATATTGTGCCGACAGCATGAAAGCATAGGAACACAGCAAATATTGTGACTATAAAAAAAAATGGGAGAGCTGTGAGCAATTCTATACCGCTTATCCTGCACTCGGGGTGGAGCCAATCACATCATCGCCCAACCATTCACTCTTATTTACACGTCTGGAGAATTTAAGGTCTCTAGTGAACCTTTTGCTTGTTTAGGGAATGTGGAATTGAATCAAGAACCTTCTTATCACATATATTTTTGAATGTAACCGCATGCAGTAACTATCATAGCTATTCCAAGGCTATTCTTTGTTGGATGTAGAAAAGATACATTACATTACATTTACATTACAGTCATTTGGCAGATGCTTTTATCCGAAGCGACTTACAAAAAAGTGCATTTCAGTCACCGAAGATCCTAAGCACCAGTAGACGTAAGTCAGAATTGACCACTCCACCAAATCTCAAAACCATATACATACATTCATTCATTTCTTCGTTTTTTTTTTCTTTTTTTGTTTGTTTGTTTTTTTCTTTCTTTCGGGGGGTGTCGGGGGCTAAGTGTGATTAGTGGGGTAGTGCTTGGTGATGAGGTATGTTTTCAGCACAAGCAGTATCACAAGCACTATCTGCCGCTGGACATTATCACATTCAGGACTTCAGTTGGGTTGACATCCTGTCTAGAAAGTCTTTCTTCCCCAAAATTGACTTTTGTTCAGTCAAAGACAAAGTCTTAAGCTCCGACATCCTACCTCGAAGCCATCAGATACCAGACACGGACAATAAATCTTTCTCAGCTTGGGTTTTTTTTTTTCCCCCGAGCCCTGCTGTAACACCGTTAGATCCGTTTGTGAGTCTCGCAAAGAAGAACGGAGGGATTTATTGGAATAGAAACAAATATATACCACATGTATTAAATAACTAAATGAGGGTAAGACATGGGGAACAGCGCATCCTGTTGTTTTCCACGTAAGAATAAAACAACTGGGTGCCCATTTAGTGTGGTTTATGACTGGTTCTGTTCACTTTTCTGCGGATAGATCGCACAATTTATGAAACGAAAGATATGATTCATAGTGTCTTTTTTGTAAACCTGGAAACTGTGGTAGAATTGTTGTCACACATAAAATACCCACAGGACAAAACTGTCTCTTATATAATGAGTAACACTCCTCAGTACTAAGTCTGTGGATAAACACGCTTCACTTTGGTCCAAGACAATGGTGGGCAATTACTTTGGTTGGCGGGCCACATTTCTTATTTAATTTTTATGTGTAATTTTTATGTTAAACTGAACAAAATGAAAATTGCAATTGAAATATTAACATTTTTTGGCATTTTATTTCAACTTTAAAATCATTAACAATCATATAAATGTACCGACATTACCATCCATACAAAATTAAACAAAAGGAAAAAATAAGGAGTTTCTAAATTCAATTTCGATTGAAAATACTCGTCAAAATATTCAAAGAAAATAGTTTGGTGGGGTGGATAAAAAAGCAAAATGGGCTGGTTGTTGCTCGCGGGCCGAAAAATGACCAGGTCTTGTCGCTACCGTCTTAATTCCAGACTCAAGTTTGATGAGCATGTTGCTTTTTCACATTGCACACATCGAGTCGAAACACATCATCTTCCCTTATTCCATGATAATTGCTGTATAACTATTTCCATCAGTTGTGTGCATTTGTTTTTTTTTTTTGGCTTTTTGCTTTACTTCCTCTGAACCATGTCTTAAGCCACAGAGAACACCGCCCTCAGGAGGTGATAGAACAACATGTGGGCAAGTTTTCTCAGCAGTTCCTCAGACATCAGTAAATGTTTTGTTTCGAGTCAAGTCAAATATAAATTCAATTTTAAGTTGAAATGATAGCGTCAACCTGATATGGACAGGACATTGCATGAAGGTGTTTTAATCCCAGGGCCGCTTTGGAAATGGCTTCAAATTTGAGGGCACAACTGGGGAAAATATAAAAAGCAGTGAGGAAAGGTCACATTTAACGCCACTAGTAAAGAGTCATTCTAAGTATTTATATTCAGATGAATATTTTTTGCTCGGGGAAGACTTGCAGTCATAACAATTATGTGACGGTAAGACGTGATTAAAGAAAAGGTTTACGCCCCACAAAAGTGTTTCATCATGGAAAAACACCTGGCTAGTATTCACGATGATGTTGGAAACTAATGTAAAACTATTTATTTAGAGAAAAGCGATGGATTCAAGTGTGCAAGCAAGTAGTGGAGATGTTCTTAGCGCTTCCACCTTGGTTTGATTTCCAACAATACTGCGGTGGATCAGCAGCTGCAAAACGTCTTATATTTCATCACCGATTGTGGTCAGATCTCAGTTTCATTTTAGCCTCTGCAAGTCTTAATATTGACTTTTTTGAACATCCTGTTAACGCTGTAGGCTGCTGTTTCTCTGCGTTCAAGTTACGATTTGTAAAGTCGACCTACTATCCCAACCATTCTTGTCACGTTGCGGTGACATGAGTGAAGTAATCTGATTTTTAGAAAAGGAATCTGGTGTTTAACATGACAAAAATAAAGGAATATTAATTGAAGTCAATATTTTTTTTCAGGCTTTTTCACTTTTGATCAATGGGTTTGTTTTTGCGAGGTCATTTGACTAAAATCTAGAATTCAGAATTCCCAAGTGGATTTAACATTCTGATTTATGCCCAAGATGCATCATTCATTTCAAACAGATGTGTTAAATAATTGAAGAGAAATGTGAAATAAGTTAAGCGGCAGTACGTCTTTGGAGATGCATGAAGGAAAAGTGAAAGATGGCAGTGAAAAAGAAAAGGCTACCAACCTGTCGATAGGGGTCCCTTTTCTCTCTGGGGCCCCGGGTGGGTTTGGTACGTGTCTCTCTGGTTCTCCGGCGGTGTTTGGTACAACTCCTGACTGTCCTGGTGGGAATTGGACAGATCGAGATGTTCCAAGTCGGAGTCCAGCTCTCTGGCTCTCCTCTCCAGCTCTGTCAGGCTGAGCTCCGAGGCTGCCGAGGAAGGCGGGTGTGAGCCCCCGAAGCCCACCGGGGGCCGCAGGAGAGGCCAACGTTGCAGGGAGCCCGAGAGGGAGTCAGTATCACCTCCCCCTACCGACCCCCCTTTCTCCCAGCCTTCGTCCCATAACGTGTTGACCATCTCCAGCACGTCGTCCCAACTCCCCTGGTCCTCTCCGAACATCGCTCCTTCTCCTTCCTCCACCGAGCATTCTTCTTTGTTCGATTTGGCCTCCGGCCTCGCCGGCTCCTGCTGCTCCCGCGTCCCGTCTATGACTTCGATATTGCCGGTTTCCACATTTCCACACTCAGTTTCTCCATCTTCACTCATTTCCCAGGCATTGTTATCTTTATCTTTGGCTTCTTCTTCAAGGCCTCCTCTGAAATGTCCCTGTATGTCTTCTTCCAAAGCTCTCCCTCCAATATTTACCATCTCCTTTTCCTTTCCCTCTTTCTCCTGACTTTGGTCATTCTCCTCCTCCATCACCTGTTTCTCACTTGTCTCCTCCTTCCGGTGTCTCTCCCCATTTTCATTCTTTTCAGCATTCTTCTCCCCTTGTTTCTCCCTGCTTCTGGATCTCCTCGGCTCCTCCTGATCTCTGTAGACCCTCCAGTGCTCCAGGTTCTGCTCCTTCAGAGAAGCTCTGCCCACCAGATTGGCGCTCGGTTCTTGATGGGAGGGCTCTTTCAGCGAGCATCGTCCCACAATGCTTGGATGGTCCATCGGGTTTTTCAACGGGTTCTCTGAGAAGTGGCCTGAACGTGGATGGAGGAAGCCGTGTGGGCGCCTTTTCTCCAATGCAGAAAGGACGGAGGGAAGCGGAGGGAGTATGGGGAGGTTGTGGATGGCCCCGCCCTGCCGAACGGTCCTCTTTCTGACGATGATCCGACGAGGCCAGGTGGACTCGATGGCTTCAGCTGGGTTGGTCGACTCCAAGTCGGCCAGCCCCCTGTTAAGTCGAGGGCTCGCCGCACCGGGCCGCAGCCCCGTGGCCGTGCCGGGTCGAGTTCTGGAACTTGACTTGGATGATTTCGATTTCTGGCTTCTGGAAGCTTTGTCTTTTTGGCTGGACGCGATTTTCTCTATTTCCCGTGTTTTTGTCTGAGCTTCATCTATGTGGGTGTTTTCAGGGTCATCCCTCGCTTTAAAATTGGCTTGAACTCCAACTGTCACCTCCGAAATGCGAGAACCAGAACTGACGACCGCAGCATTAGTGTCACTTTCTGTCACTGCCTCATTACCCGATCCAATTTCTTGCACTGCCTCAGGCTTACCTGTAGGTGCAACTGTTACCTCTGTCTCAATTTTAGCTTCTGGTTCAGACCCGTAGTAATCCCTCACTTTATTTACACCTTCATCTTCCGCCCGGATGTGTTTCTCCACCTGTGTCGACCCACCCTTGACCTCGGCCTTGGTTTCAATCTCCTGCGTCATTTGCAAAGGAGTTCTAGTGCCATTACCACCTTTATCTCCAGGAACAACCCTGTCATCGGTGTCGCTGGAAATCGGTGTCACACTCTCCGTAACACGTTCAGGTTTAGCTACCCCTCTTCCGCTCCTTTCTCCACCCTTTGTCCCTCCCCTGTGCTCGTCCCTGTTTACAACCGGATTGGCATTTTCAATTTGCGACCCGGACTGGACTTTTCCTTCCAGTTCCCGCCCCCCTGCTCTTGTTTTCACCTGGGAACCCATTCTCACTTCACACCCGTTTTTAACGCTGGCCCGGGCCCCGTTGTCGTATTTGTTCCAACTTTCAATTCTGTTTTTATCTTGAATACCTGCCCTTATATCAGCTTCTGACACGCTCCCAACTCCAGTTTCGGTCATTAGCCTCGGCCCGCATCCAGATTTGCTGTCAACCAACACCAAACCCACGCTCCCGTTGTCAAATTTCGAAACAATAGCACCGCCGACGATTTCAGATCCAACCTTGGACCCGGCTCTGTTTCTACCCACGGCGCCGGTGCCCATTCTTGGAGCGGCATTCGGTGACGGGGATGGTGAGGGCTGGGGGACCAACAGAGGCGTTGTGTCCAGAGCCTGCTCGGACTCTAGAAAAACGGAGTCCCTATCCGAATGCAGAGGAACGGGTCGGCCGTACCCAAAGGTCCCAAAAGACGTCTCCCGCCTCTCTCTTTCTCTGGCTCTCTCTCTCTCCAGCCTCCCCCTCTCCCGCTCTCTTTCCCACTCCCGTTGTGCCCATCCTCTCTCCATCTCCCTCTCTCTCTCCCTCTCCCATTCCCTCTCTCGCTCACTCCTGCCCCAGCCTCCCCGATCCCTCAGGTCCTGCTCGAGGTCATGAGCGGACAGTTGGACCAGAGGGGCGCGGTATGGGGAACGTCTCAGCTCGTGGGGAGGGGACAGCCTGAGGCTCTGGGTCTGGGAGTAATGCCGTGGTTGGATGACATGAGGAGGGGAGCAGCGCAAACTCTGGGACTGACTTGGCCGAGGTTTGGCGGGGGAGAAGAACACAGGAGTGTGGTACCCAGAAGAAAGAGGTGAGCCAGAAAATGGGGAGATAAGGGGCGATGTAAGAGAAGATGACTGACCTCCGGGTGGAACGTAGTGCCCCGGGTTCAAATACCCTCCTCCTCCTCTTTCGATCATTTCATTCGTCGTGAGCTCCAAACACTCCAGATGTTTCGGAGGTGTCAGAACTTTCCAGGAGTGCCGACCGTCCCTGCTTTTTGTGCTGTCCCCGTGAGGATAGTGGTGGTGATGATGGTGGTGGTGCTTCTTCGATGACGACGAAGACACCCCGGGCGCCGAGAAGGACGAGACCGAGGGGGAAACCGAACGGTTGAAATGCCCCGGCGAATGGCAGCCGGCTCCGTCGGCGTCGTGGGCGCCGAGCTTCAAAGAATCGTAGATGGCCCTCTCATCCAGACGGCGTACGAACGAAGGGTTGGGAGTCAAAGAGCGAGGCTGTGAATCAAACATGTCAGCCGGGGACCTGCTCACCCTGAGGGAGCCGCTCGCGGAGTAGCTAAAGCTCCCTTCGCCCGCAACGTCTTGCCGGATGGAGCCTCCCGGATGGTGGTGGTGACTGTCTATTTGCTGATTGATGCACATGGTATCGTAGATGGACCGTTGGGGAATGTAGCCGTCTCCGTATCCCCCTTCCATGCCAACATCGCGCCCTCCCACTCCTCCATCCCCAGTTCCGTGTTTCTCCAGGCAACAGGAACTCCTCCGGAAGCACCCGGGACGGCTGAGAGGCTTGCCCATGATCGGCCCGTTGGCTAACGGTGGGAGGGGTCGGTGGGAGGCACGCGTGAAGTTTGAAGCGTGAATTGTGAAGACTTTAATTAGACTAAATCTGACGAATGTTGCAATATGAACGCGCGTCGGCTGACCTTGGAGGAGCCATGGCACGTTCAAAGCGGTCGGCGCGTTCGAAAAATGTTAAAATCTTGTTTTTTCCGAGCCGCTCGGAATCCAACTGAGATCCCTCGGCATCGACGGGCAGTAATGATCTTGTGAAAAAAAAAAAAAATCACATTTTTAAAAAGCTCTACGATACCAAGGGAGCGTACTGGTAATAGAGTCCTTTACATCCCAAGGAGATTTTTGAAGGAAAAATAAAATTAAGGACGTCCACACGATTATTGTTGTCAGTTCATCTTCTCCTCCACTCTCCTTTGAGTTTGATTATGTTTATATCAATTTGTTCTGTATCGTTCAGGCCGTCTAGGCTGAACCGATGAGGTCTTTATCCAGAGGTGCGTTGATCAAACAGAGCAACAATAAAACCTGGCAGAGTGTACGGAGAAGCGATTTTGGAGAAGCCAAGGTCTCTTCGCTCATTCCCGCTGTGCCCGTTATCATGGTCCATCTGTGAAAAACAAAGACAGTGACAATGATCTCTCCCTGAGTATAAAAATGGAAGCTGGGGGAGAGAACACCCAAGATAACTGAAATTACTTCTTTACATCTCACAGTGGTTTATGCTGAGTAGACCCAAACCTCTAAAATTTGGATTTACAGCTTCTGGCAAAACACCTGTCAGCCCATTTGCCCAAATCAAGAAAAACATGCACTTCGACGGGTCTTGCGGCTTAAACTGTGAACGGGAAAAAAAAGCAGACGCGACAAAAGAGGAAAAAATAAAAAAACAAAAACATCCCCGGCAAGCATTTTGAAGTTGGAGGGATGTTGATGCGACAGCTTCCACAGCGCAGCCTGAAATCCCCATGCAAATCTGCTGCCAAAAATACAGTCGATATGACGTCAATATTTCCTCAAAGCTGTGCTGTCTGTCAATACAAGAACCCGCGGGCTAAATGTGCACTTAGACTTTAGGTTTATGCCTCATGCTCTGAAAAGTGTCTCTTTCACACCCTGGCAGGATGGGTGGGTGGGGGGGATGAACATCTGATATCACAAAATGCAAGGAAAATGACATGTTGACCCGATATTGGCGTTCATATATTTGGTATATGTATATATATATGTTTGTTGGCATTCAAAAGCAGCCAAATAATTACAAATAACTTTTTAGAATAGGTCGCCGGGGAAAAAAAGCTCACCATCACGTTGACCCATATCTTGAGAGAGCCTTACGTCGTCCGTCAAAAAACTATCACATAGGCGGCTGAAATCTAATTATCGTGGATTCGCGAAGGCCGTTTTAGCAATGAGTTCAAATGTTATAGAATTATTCCTTCTTTCCCTGTCCATTCAGGTCGCCTCTCAGCATCCTCTCTCTCTCTCTCTTTCGTTCTCCACTTCCACCTGCTCCTGTTTCAGTCCACAGAAAAACCTCATAAACGCAGCGGCGGTGGTAATGAATCAGTCCTCCCGCTCCGTCAGTCACGGCTCCTGCGTATCAGCAAGTCCATTTGTTTTTTTCTTACCAGCGTCTCTGCCCGTCTCGGTCATCCCTCTGTATCACTCTCTTTGCCGTGTTTCTTCTTTCCCGATGCCTGTCTCTCTCTCTCCTTCCCGCTCTCTGCTGTGAATCATGCCTTCTGTCAGAGGAAGGTTTTTTTGACAAGCTCTCTCTGCCAACCGACACACCAACGCAAAAAAAATCTCCCTCTCCTCCTCTCCTTTTTACTCTCTCTCTCCCTCTCCCTTCTCTTCTCCTCGACTCGGCCTCCCTCTACCCCTCTCGCTCTATCTCTCCATCTCCCTCCCGGTAATGCTCTGCACAGCTTCGGGGCTTTGAGAGCTTTGGAGCTGCAAGAGACCAACTTCTACCCCTCCATCTGTCTTCCTCTCTATCTATCTCTCACCCGTCATCCCTCCATCTTTTTGTAATCTTTTTCCCATCCTTTCATTTCCTTCTCGATTTAGTTTGACCTGAGACGGATCCCCTCGGGAAATCATTGGTCGGTTTAGAAATTAGGTAACAAGAAGGAGGCAAGTGCAGAACAGTCTATCCATCAATCTTTCTTGTCATCTATCTGTCTATCTATTTTTTGATCAATGAATCAACCAACTGACCGACCATTCAGTCTATCTATCTATCTATCTATCTATCTATCTATCTATCTATCTATCTATCTATCTATCTATCTATCTATCTATCTATCTATCTATCTATCTATCTATCCATGTAAAACTCCCACACACTCATTTCTTCTCCGATTCTCTCCATCCCTCTTGTAGCCCCACCAGTTTGCCCTCTACCTCCCACTCTTCACCTCAGCGTTAATGCAACGCGCATCGCTGTGGAGGCGGCAGGCAGAGTGAGAGATCGCCGAAGAAGGAGTGAGTGAGAGAGAGAGAGAGAGAGAAACGGCGAATAGCCACATACTGTACGGTGCGGTGTCACAGCCGTCGTCATCGCCGACGGCATCGTTTAGCCAAATGCAGCCCTCCCTTCCTCCTCCTGCAAGCACATGGAAAAACCACATCAGAAGCGTTCAAGTGGCACCAACTTCTCCTTTGCATTTGACTGATGTACTGTACGTCGCCGTCTCCGGCGATTTTGGTGTTTGTTTCTTTTCTTTCCAGTCAACTTTGCATGGAAAATGAACAAGGTTTGTCAGCATGAGCAGCAGCAGTATTCGAATGTAATAAAAGAGCCAGATTCCACAGAGAGAGAGGGGACACAGGGCTGCCCACGTTATTTGACAGACATTTTTTTGAGAAATAATCTCGAAGCAGAAGAACGCGTTTATGGATGTCCCGTCTGGTTTTTGAGTTTTTGACGTTTAAGAGATAGCCACCAGAAGTGGCTTTCTGATGCAGGGAGCTGTATTCGAATTTGAGTGTTAATTGAATAAATACATTTTCGGAAGGATACGGTTCATTTTAATGGCCTGAAATAAAAAAATTAAAAAAAAATCAAAAGCCCTCAAAATGTTGTTCCGACTCTGAGCTGATCGGGAGTTTTCGCACCACTGACGCATCCAATGTTAATTCCAAACCACAGCTTATTTTCAATGAATAGAAATGACACATATTAGCCAGCAAGTGGGTACTTATATAAAAAAAAAAAAGGACTGCAGAAACAAACCCCAGGTCAGACAGCGAAGTTGTGTGCAACAAAGTTCCCTTTTCGTTTTTATCTTTATCTGCTGGCATGAAAATCGGATCTGAGAAAGACCGAATCTGGATTATGATTCTATATATCATAAAATGATCCATCCCATGAATGGCAACGGGGGCAACCTTCAAATGCTCTTGAGACTTCCCTTCTTCCAAATGTTGGCCATTGGACTTTCAAGTAAATATTCAAGCTTTTGTGTTTGATTTCATTTTCACGTCCAAGCGTTTGCGGAGTGACCACCGTTCCGTTTCCAAGACGATGTTTACGTTTCTAGCACAGGCTATCGGGCAACGCTCCAAGATAGCATTGGATTCTGCAACATTCTTACAACGGTGTGATGTAACCATTACCCTGGCCTCTTTGTAGCATCTCCCACTCAACTGAAGCACTCATCCTGTGCCTGTGACGTAATGCTATCATAACCATTATCTCATTTTTTTTTTAAAAGCTACGGTGATTTTAATCATCGCTTTTGCACCGATGCCAGGCAAGTATAGGCCAGGACATATGCCAGTGCCGATGGACCATTTATCAACATCCTTTCGTTACAGTTAAAATTTAATAATACCCCGGTAAAAAAGTCCAGTGGGTGTGTTTTTCGTAATATACTATGCTATCAATGCATTCCTCCTACTCTGACTCTGTACCGCACAAACAAGTATGGCAGTTTGTTTATTTATGAAACATCAATACATAGGTCTTGTCAATAGTGCATATTATTGTTCCTCAGAAACTAAAAACACAGCCCTTTATATCTAATTGTACGGTTGAGTGCCATTAAAGATGATGACTCAAGATGCATGTAGAGAAATTAAAAGACTTTAAAGCTTCCGCCTCCCACCACCACCCTGTTTATAGTTTATTAATTTGTTGATGTTGTTGATGTACATTATAACATTATATTTCAGAATGTTTACCTACAGCCCACTTCCATTTGGGCACAGTTGATTGTTTTCAGTGTGGTTTGGTGTGACTAACATGATTTGCACACACGCATATATATTTATATATACAATTATATAATTATGAATTATATGAGTATAAATATATATCTACACTATATATGCTTTTGTAACTTATTTATCTTAAAACATGACACCACTTTTATTTTCATTAATATCTATTATTTAATTTTTTCCTTCTGTAAGAAGCATCTGGGGCATTTTTATCTATATATATATACACAAACACATACATATATTTTTTTCTTTTTTATTTATTCGTTTATCTCCATATATTTATAAAGAGCTCCAGTGGTGTTGAAACAGCGAGAGCGTGGATGCCGGGACAAAGAGAAGAGGAGGGAGGGGGAGAGGCAAGCGGAGACAGTGAACAGTATCACGCAGCTGAGATGGAAAAGCAAACATCCACTGAAAATATAGCAAATACAAGCAGGATGCTCACGGACACAGCGGTCGACCTTGCTCTTTTAGACCAGCGAGTAAAGAAAATGTGATCGCATGTAACATAATCTCAGCATATTCGCGCATCAGAGCAGACCGCTTCGATTGTCCAAACTATTTCCATATTTGGTGTTGCCATGGTGAACTGCTGTTTCTCCGGTTTTGTCGGAGAAGTGACAAATCAGGATTGGCCCGGCGTATACAAATTCATTTTTTATCTTTTTATTTTCTCCCTGTTCTCACTGGCTTATGTATTCAAGGCTCAAGCTACTGTATTTCATGGGTCAACGGTGTCAGATGATCTGTTCATTCCTGGGTACACTTCAGAGAGCATTCATGCTTTTGCCTTCAATGCCTCCTTAACTTTCAAATGAAGACTGACGCTGGGCTTACACCAAAAAAAATTTCACACTCACAGACTAAAAACTGAAAGTCAGAACGAAATTTTATGTGCTTTACTGGAGTCCCAACGCGCTCCCGTCATCTTGATCATTAAGTATAAGGTGGTTATCCGAGCTGTTTAGGATCAGTCTTCTGTCAGTCTTGTGTGTCACTCGTGTTTGATATCATCCCAAGGCTATCAGTCTTTGCAGTGACTGACAATCAACGACCAATAGATGAGTTCCAACCGAACCCGAAAAAGGAAAACAGCGAAACAAAGAGATGGGGGTTTGTTGGCGGTATGGATGAGTGGGAACGGCGAAGGATATCGCAGTCAGTATGGAGCGTCCAGAAAGAGGAGCCGATGTGAGCAGAACATCCAAACGTGGACGATGTCGACCCTCCGACGCATCACAACCGAGTGGAGAAGGAAAAGCGATGGACTGAAATAGCAGAGGCTCTACAAATACCTGCTGGAAACATTGCATTGTGGGAAACAATTGCTGAAAGAATCTACTTGTAGTCTTGTAAATAGTGACCCTGAAAGATTCACACACTTTGAAAAATCGTAGTCTTAGACTAAGCTGCGAATAAAAACTCTAAAAACCTGTCTTTAGATATTAGCGGATGTGAGATGATAGTGATCCACAAGTCTTTTCCAAATTTTTTCAAAGCCTTCTGATGCAACGGTCGCATTAGAAGACCTCAAAAATTCGAGATGAGACTCGTCTAATGGTGGATGCTTGCAGTGCTGACAAGTCGCCTGATGAATACTCGCAATTATTCTGTTCCCAGTTGCGCATGATAATATTAAATATGTATGGCACAACTGTTTGGCAGAGCCATGGTGTCTTTTGGTGGATTGAACGCACTGTTGCTTTCAAGACAACCAACTGCTCTCTGTTTTGAACGCCAGTTTCTGGACGGTTTTATAATCAGAATTCGGCGGTGCGATTTGAATCGTGAAAACCTCACAGATGCCGGGTAAACAAGTCATACCTGGACTGAGTGTGAATGTGCGCTCACTCGCGTTATTGTTTTTTTGCTGTCTGGATAACTTCTACAGAAAGACGGTGAGCATTCAAAGGAGTGAACGTGAGTGGCAGAATCAGCAGAGATAAAGGGGGGACACGAGATTAAATGGGAAAATTTACGTTTTGCTTTAAACGGAAGACAATTTTTTTTTGGTGTTCCTCATAGGTATGATTCTGAACAGGTTGCGTTATTTTTCCAGGGATGTTTCATGACCAGTGGGCTCATCGACAGAGCTCAAGATTACATTACAGTCATTTAGCTAACGCTTTGATCCAGAGCAACTTACAAAAATTGCAATTCAATAACCAAAAAATCCAAAGCACCAGTAGTCATTATTCAGAAGTCACCACTCTGCTAAATAACCATCTCGAAACCATATACATACATACATTCATTTCTTATGTTTTTTTTTTTTTCTTTTTGGGGAGATAAATGTTCTTGAATTCAATCACTTTTAATGCAGTTCAACAGGCCGTCCTAAAAGCACATGAGTTAAATATTATCATAACGGGTATTTCACTAATTGGATGTTTTGCATATCTTTTGCTTAGTGTAATACGATTTGGCAAATAAATCTGTAAATTGCATGTTGATACACAAGTGCCGCCTGATTTGCCAGACAAAGATTAGGTGTCTGTCTGATTATATGGAAATAAACAAATAGGAGCGTGAGTCATTCAACTACAAAATAATTTTTCTGTGATTTTTAATCTTCTTAGAGGCTAAATACGCCCAATTACATGAATTTTAAGCGGACAGCACTAGCAGCAGTTTTAGCACAATATCATGAGTTAGCATTTGGTCATAATAACTAACATGAACACATACAGATTCAATCACTGTCAACTCCTTTTCGGCACATTACTTTTATATTCTGACCTTGTCGCAACGGCGCTTCTTCTGTAAATATTTGCTGCCATACTGATCCATAGCCAAACCACTCCGGAGCATTGAAACAACATTTTGCTGGAAAATGGACCGACACCATACAAACAGAAATGCGGGAACTAGTTTGGTCAAATTTTGTGAAACATCTCCTTGCTATACATTTAGAGCTTTAAAACTTAAATGGAACCCCGCCTGGGAGGACTTCAAGGCATAAAAAAGCCTTACTGTTTGTCTCATGAAAAAGCACAAAGAATAACACATTTTTTAAAACATATTTTTTAACCCATGCGCCATTCGTTTACTGACGCAATGCATGCTGTGTTGATTATGTATACAGTTTGCTCTTGTTAACTTTTGCTCTGTACAGTACAGAATACATGGTAATAATGCCCCATTGTGCTGCTTTTAGGAGAAATTTCCAGTGAGAAACAAAGATTATGATGCTAGTCTACATGCCTTTCCAAGTGGGAAATTCCTTGTGGACGTACACAACATCCAAAGGACCCGTGGCTATATTCCCGCCGATTCAGTCCAGATGCATTTGAGGCACTTAGCCGAGCTAAGCTGCCGAAAGAGTTAGCTGGTGCTGCTAGTTTTGAACTGACACTAAAGCGAAACACCGAGTCTACGGTTTTCTTTCACAAGCATCGATAAGAACTTTGGGAAACGCGTGAAGCCCGCTCGGAGAGACACCATGAAGACGTCGACAACCCACTAATGTCGAAGAAGCAACTGATGACAAAAGACCGGGCACCGGCACGATCACAGAGGAAGCTGACGACAAGTCAGCACAGCGGTCCGTGAGTCAACAGTGAACAACCGATGACAGAAAATCGAGCTCCTTAGAACAGATGCTCACTCTCTGTTAGCATAGCAACGCAAATGCTGCACGCACACCAGGGACTTTGGCAGACTCTTGCCTCTTCGGGTCTTTGTTTGTCTTCATTTGAACTTCTGCCTTCAACTTTATCCTCTTTGCTTACATCTCTCTCAGGTTCAAATGGGAAGGGTTGCACAGATTACATGTTTTTGCACCGTAGGCTAAAATGAACGGGACTGACGTCACTACAACAACAACAACGGTGGCCTACGAGTA
Source organism: Fistularia commersonii (assembly GCF_037954325.1). Lineage (NCBI taxonomy): Eukaryota > Metazoa > Chordata > Actinopteri > Syngnathiformes > Fistulariidae > Fistularia > Fistularia commersonii. Next base: position 6,921,759 of record NC_141298.1, on the reverse strand, counting down.
AAACATTTTTTTTGCAATTTTATGCAAACTAAGATGTGTTGAGTGGTTCTAATATTGTTTTCATGTAGCTGGTACAAATACTGATCAAATAGGACAATAACATCTTGGTAACAGGGAATCCAGTTAAAACAAATACCTTATCTGTGTTTTTTTCTGTCAACAAGATAAATGGTTGAACATCTGGTTCAACATCACCGGCAAGGTCAGTGAACTATAAACACAATTTGAACGTGCGGGGATGGTGCCTGTTAGATCTCTATGAAGGCAGTTGGTAAATTTGTATGGCTTTAGTTTTGTGTTTTCTGCCAAAAGCCACAGACTGCTGCTGTATTCCGTTTGCTTAGTGTTTTTACTTTCCAGTATTTTGCAGCACTTATTCTGTTTCACAATATTTAATGTTGCTCTGTTGCTGATTTCCCCTTATTTTGCTTTAAATGCAATCTATAATTCTTTACTATAATTTTAACAAAGATGGAATTTAAATTCAGCATTCAATTGTTAAATACAATTTTCTTGATTCCATATCGGAAAAAGTGACAGCAAAGCATTTTAGGATTAGAAAAAGAATTAGATCAAACATGCAAGATACTGTAAGATGATGCGTGATAGTTTGCTGCCATTGTTTAAAAAAATTACACTGTATAATGACGTTTGCTGATGACACTATGATCTGAATTTGGGACAGGTGGAGGAATATGTCGGCAGGGACCGCACATATTAAATGTGCAGGAGATAAAGTCAGACTCAGACCAAATGTCTTGTAGGATTCCTCTCATTATTCCATGAAGTGCTCTGCAAAATATTTTAAATTATATTTAAAATACTATATGTCCCTGGATTTTGAATGAACGACTGAATGAGAGGTCACCTATTCTCATGGCACGCACGCACGCACGCACGCACGCACATACGCACACACGCACACACGCACACACGCACACACACACACACACACACACACACACACACACACACACACACACACACACACACACACACACAGCATCCCTCCGGTTGCATCTCGGCCCTGCACAACAGCGCCCTCTAGCGGCAAATCTTCTGCAAGTCAAGACGGCTGTGAAACGCCCCACGGGGACGTAAGGCTGAGTAATGGGGGGGGGGATTTACGTGTGTCCGCCGGTGTTTTTTGTGCAGGAAACAGCTGCACACACACGCATGACTGTTCACACACGTCTTCCTCTGCGTTTGCATATTGTAAGGCGTTGCCGCAGTGAAGAGTGAACATTGGGGGGGGGGGGGGTATGTGCGATTGCATGTTTTTTTTTTACTAGGTAAATCCAAATTCCTAATAGGATGATGTAAACATCACGGAATCCTCAAAACTGACTATCGATTGTGTTCCGACTCGAAAGGCGGGTTGTCTTGAGCGGGGGGTGAGGTGAGGTCAGGTCTGGCAGAGAAGTTGCAGATTTTATCAGCGATGTGCGAGTCGTGGACGAACCGTTCGGAATTCGAGAGTCGATACACTGACTCGTGAGTGATGATTCTTGATTAACGCGTTCACTAATCCGTCCATTTTGATGCTAGCTAGCTAACTGAAAATTAGAGGCTAAGCAACATGTCACTAACCGTATTTGAACACTGTATTAGCCCTGAGGGAAGAGGAACAGTCGGGTTTTTGGTGTAATGTCCCTCTCCTCCATGAGCTGTGAATGAAGAATCAGAGATCGTCTCACAAGGAATTTAACTGACTCGGCGATTCAAATGAGTCATAACCCCGACTCTCTTCAGTGAGTGACTCATACAAACGTCGCCTATGTGTTAGGAAAGGACCGTGGCGGGACGTGGGTAACAAAATGAGGCTTTACAGAAACACGGACATTCCACGATCAGAGTATGTGTGGAAGGGGTTAGCATCTGGAAAGCTTTACCACTGAAGGGGAGGGAACGAGGAGGAAAAGGAGGCTGGACATGTAAGCCCACACTTACAGACACCCACCCATCTCACCCACGGTTGTTTGAAATAGTTTGAAAAAACTTAGCTGAGTTTCACTTTTCTCGAGTGGAACTGAAACGTCGACGAAAGAGGGGGAGGAAAAAATAGTCCGGGTGTTCGACCCCTAACTGTCCGGTCAACTCAGGAAGCGGAGGGATACACTAACCCTTCCTTGCCAGTTTTGCCTTATCCAGTCCTCCAACAGGAGAAGGAAGCGAGAAGGAGAGGCGTTTTTTTGTTTTCTCCTCCCCGTTGTCTTTTCTTTTTTGGCGACAGAGAAAACCGGGGTGGGAGGTGAGAGACACAGCCGCCCCGCGGCGACACGATGGAAGCGGGCGTCGTCTCACGGGACGAAAGGTGAGTTCGACCGACCGTCTTGGCGGAGGTAGACGGGGGGAGTCGGGGAGGTGGTGTGGTTGTCACCGGGGTGGAGGGGGAGGGGAGGGTCGGTAGAGCAGGAAAAACAGATGGAATGACTCATAGACTCATATTTAGGTCAGTGGACGTTGAGACCCATCGATCTGGAGTTTCTACGTATAAACTTTCCCATGTAGAGTTAGTTTTAATTCAAGGATTCAAAAGATTTCCAACAACAGTGGTGCAGCCGGCAGGAAGTGGAGAGGGGTCTGTCTTTAAAAAGTCTGCAAGTGTATGTTTGTTGAGGTTCTCAAGTCATCGAGGTCATTGCTAATTCTTGTCCAGATCGATTTTCTTTTCTTTTCTTTTTTTTTCCCCCCTGAATAAAATCAAATCCAGTCGAAAATAGGAGGAAGATTCTCTTCACTGGATTTTTTTTTCCTGATGGAAAGCAGGTCCAGTTGCCATGAGAAGAAGACTGATGAGAATCAAGTGTAGCAAAAAAAAAGTTCACTAAACTTTTAAGCTGCTTATTTTGAATTATGTTTTTATTCTTTTTTTTTTTTCCCCTTACTGGGCTTTTTTCCTTCAACCCCTCCTCCAGGGGGCCCTGACCCCTCCCTCCCGGCCTTCATATCATGTGAGATGACACGCTACATTCACGACTTTTGATAAATGAACTCAACAAGAGTAAGTCTTCTCAGATCTATTAACATCTGAGTCTCCTAAACGGCAGGACAATAGACCTTCGTAGTTCATGATACATACATTGAGGTGATGAACTTTGGTGAATGAGCAGCGGCCGCAGAAATGACCAGTGACACAAATGTGTTACTATGAAAGTAATCAAATCACTGGTCCAGACAGGGGACGAGCATCTCTCCGTTCTGCTGACAAGCTGCTTAGGAGTTCCATCACTCAGATTTTCCAAGTATTTCAACGTGCCTGCAGGGAAGCGTGGTTTATCCTGAAGGCTTTTTTTTTTTTTTTAAGGTCGTGTTTGTAGTCATCGTAAGCATCACTGCATGTTTATCTCCACCTCCCTTTCCACAGCAATGACTGGATGTATCTGTTTAAATACGTTTTGTTAAAAACAGACCACCATGCTGCGCAGTCCACCACCATTAACTCTCACACCACCAACCGCAGATTTTATTTTTTATCTTTTCATTTTTTTCATGCAGCTTCTATAAAAGGACATCGGCTTAAAAGGAAACATGACCGATGATAATATCTGTGTTTTCTAATATTAAGACATGTCTCCTTTTCAGGACATAACATTTTCATCAGATCTGGTTAAACTGAAAAAGTTTGAAACTATCAAAGTTTCTTGTCGGCTCAAAAGCCCTTTCAGAAAGTGATTATCCGTTGGGCCCGACAAACCAAGGATGTATTACTTTTGTAACCACTCTATGTGATGATTCTTTTGACATGTTTTGTTATAAATTGCAGCAGAATCCAAGCGGGACTTTGTCCAAATCAGCACAGGGGTTTTCTTATCATAACCAACTCCTGACAACAATGCAGACGCAGTGGTGTTTTCGGTATTCGGAGGTTGACTCTCAAGGTCAGCAGTGAGGTCATTGTGGTCACCATCAGCGATAGAAAAGCAAAAAAAGAAAAAAAATCAAAGGCCGTAACTATGGAGATAAGTCCGACCTCCTGTCTTCATATCCAGAGGAGGGCAACATTTTTGCTGGTTAATGACTTATTCGATGTTTCGCACAGGGATTTGCACAAATTAACGCATTAACTGCAGTTCTGAACGGGTGAGGGCGATTATAATGTAAATTTATTTATTTATTTTTAATACGATTGTTTATTCACATTTTAACAAAAACATGGTGGTCATTTGAGAATCATATGAAAACATGTTTCTGTTGTACATCCCTCTGCTCATTGCAGTTTGAAAAATTATCTCTTGAAAAGGCTATATACATAAGTATGTTAGCTAAGGCACTCAGCGCACTAAAACAATAAACTGCATACATAATACAACAGCCATAATACCACTTCTTGTCTAAAGGACTGACGAGGAGTTGCTGTTGTGTCTCGTCCACCTCCTGAGAGCATAATGATTTTATCACATTGCAAATTATACAGATAATATTACCAGCTGCGGATGAATGGCCTCTCATTGGATCTTTTCTTCCTACCTCCGCGACTAGCTATAATATAAGATATCAGGTAAATTATGTATCTAGGCAATAAAGTATTACTTTTGGGTGTCATTATTTGTTTTAAATGGTGATGAGGGAGGTAATGATATGGCAGCTGGCCAGTGTTTACGCACTTTAAGAATCAGTCTGCTAACTAGTAATACTAGAGCTGGGGTGCTTTTCCTTGTGAATTCTGACAGAACTTTGGTGAGCCTGAATAGCTCAGAGATTACCAAGTTAGGAATCTAGACAGGGTAGAAATGTGCCATTTTATTCTGACAGCAGCAAATTCCCCACAGTTATTCCACCCCTTTTCCAGTAAGCGAGCATGTCCGGCAAAAAAAGAAGAAAAAAAAGGGGGACTGTGGAATTTTCAAGCTAGTGAATTCCACCTCACACTTTTCCAATACTCCGATGAATGTTCTGCAGCCGCTGACTTTTGTTTACAAACGGGGAGTAACAAGTGGCCTACATTCAACCGTGCTAAAAAGACCGTTTCACTCCGGAGGCAGTACACAGCAGTCTGGCTGAGGCCACACTATTAAGAGCCGCACTGACACGCTGCTTCTTGTGGGTTGCATCACAGTGGAAATGACAAATAAATAAATGCAGATGTTCTTTAAAGTAAAGCCATCAGAATGCAGGGTCAGCGCTTTGAGTCGAGGCAACTGGTTGTCACGGAGCGATTGGTTGTTTGGCATGCAAATGGCTTTATTTATAACTAATTTTTTTAATTTCATGACTAATCCTTTTTCTGCAGCCTCTCCTGTTGATGCTATTAAAAGCTGTACAGAGTTCTGTCATTTTTATTACTGAATCTTTCTTATTTTAGTTTTTTTCATTCTTCAAAAAAAAATCAGACTATTGAGCACAGAGACCTTTCAACATGTCAAGAAAATGGTCATTCTAACTACTCAGATGACACATTTAAAGGTCAGAGCCGAGATACTTCGTCAGTTTCCTAAATGAGTCTTCAGTCATGAGAATTTGCATATTTGTAATTTTATGGATATCTTGGGTCTCGTGTACTGTCTGTGTTCTATTCGGTGCCTTTGGCGGCTTTTAATTGATTTTAATTTTCTTTAATTTTATTGTATTCTTTAATTTCATTTTTTGAATTTATATTTTATTTTATTATAACCGTGCAGATGGAACTGATTTTTTCGAAAGATATCACAAGTTTGGGCATCAATGACCTCGTCAATCAGAAAGGAACACAGTTACGCAAATCAAACCTGCCACACAGGGGAAGACGCCCTCCTCTGCCCCCCAAACCGCTGAAGCCCCCCGACAGCCCGGCAGCACGTCCCTGTGTCTGTTCTGCTGCTTGCCGTTGGCAAAAGATGAAAAAAATATATATAAGTTTGTCGCGATTTTTCTTCAGTTATTAGAAGTAGGTCAGCACACTGGGTGGAGAGTGTAATTGCAGACAAAGAAATAGCTTTGTTGGCAATGATGCACTGCAAGGCGCATCCTCATTTTCTAAACAAAGCTGATTCCCTGAAGAAATAAGGAGGCATTTAATCTTGCAGCTGTAACATTTTTTAACGGTTATCAGGCGTCTACACATCCAGAGGGAAAATTCACCCGCTGGTTTCCTGATCACACACACACACACACACACACACAATATGCAGCGTCTCATTTCTGAGGGCAAATTGAGGCTGAGAAAGTAATAAACAAATGATCTGCATGTCATTTGTTGTCATTTGCTGTCCTCTCTTTTCTATTTCAGCCTCACGAGCCCTTTGACAGAAGCCCCGGTTACGTCTTCCCTCCCTCATCTCCAGTCGTCTCCCCTTTCACCCCCTCCCATGGCCTCTCCCGTCCCTCCTGCACGGCCGTGTCGGCCCAAACCTCCGCCCCCCGCCGCAAGGTCCTCCCAGCTGCCGTCTCGGCCTCCTCTGCCTCCATCCACGCCACCGGTCTGCAGGCCCTCCGACCCCACGCCTCCCCCATCCCTCCCCCCGCCCATCTCCCCGACGCCCGTCCCAGACCCCGCCTCGCCCTCGCCACAGCCCCCTGGCACCTCCAACCTCACGCCCTCGTCTCCCCTTCCACCGCCTTTGACTCCTACGGTGTCGCCGCCTCCCCCTTCGCCGGTGCCTGCCCCTTCGCCGGCCGTCACCCCCCCTCACCCACCAGCACCCTCGATGCTGAGCCTCATGGATCGCCTGGCGGGGAGTGCCTCCATATGGCAGACTAGAGAACTGAGCCAAGACCAAGCGAACGGCACGCTGGCAAACGAGCTTGCTGGGGTGAGAAACACAAACATGCACTTACGTCATAAATCAAGAGCGATCGTTTTGTTTGTATAAACCAGCCTTCGTGGTCATTTATCAAATTAGGTTTCGGAATTGAAAATGCAAAAGGTTATCAGTGCTCAAATCAGATCATAAATCATAGGCAAAACCTTCGGGAAGAGAGAAAATTTGCAAAATTCATTTCTTTTTCATGGCGGACCTTATTACTTTTTCCCCACCGTACATAAATCTATTTACCAAATACTTGAGCCTCTACACATGCTGTCCGTTCTGACCTCAGAGCTGTGACCTCTGGCGCCGGCTCTTGCAGGCGTTCCTTGTTCACAGTGAAGACGACAAAGGCGTGATGACGCTGTCGGTGTGCCAGCCCGGTGAGCAGGGCCAGTCACCCGTACACAATCTGAAGATCACACACCACAACACGCGTATGTATCACACCGTCCACTAAACATGGCTGCTGCCACCTCTAGGAAGCAGAAACACAAACTCCTACTGTTTTGTTTTTCTTCCTTAATCTTAGTCCTTCACTTAGACGGCTCTTTCCTGCTGTTCGATGACATCGTCAAACTTGTCGCCTTCTACTGTGTCAGCAGGTAACACTCGAACACACGTCGCGCCTAGGCGTACCATCAATTTCCAGAGTCGGATTTCTTTTTAAAAAGTACCACAGCCTATAAGGATGTGAAGTTCTAGTGTTTTAAAAAGACAATTTGCCCGTACATTATGTGCATAATGCATGGAGAGAAATACAGTGAGCAAATTTTAATGCATCGCTACCGTGGAATGTACTCAAACGATAAAAAAATGAAACACATGCATGCATACAGTTTATGTACATGCAAAATAACTTACACTTGTGTATACATGCAAACTAGGTATGGTAACACTTCACACATAGAGCTCTCGAAAAACTGATCAAACTAATGCAATTTCCATGCACATGCATACTCTTACAGTCGATAGCATGAAGAACTCACCAATGCTCAGTTTTAATGCTGGCTTTTTGTCGTGGAATCCACCAATCAGGGATATCCTGGCTGTCCCTTTGAGGTTACCACAGGCTGTTTCCACAGCAACTACAAGAGAGGAGCTGGAGGTCATCTCCGCTATGGGTGCAGGTATATGAATCCCCTGATGCTGCGTCATTGTTTTAGGAAATCCAGAGAGCACGAGGACACACTGACACTCCACACATTAATTTAATTATCAGCATGCCTTTTTAAGAGCTGGGATGTTGTGAACCAGTTAAATTACAGATGACGCGCTGCTCTCATGAATATGCAGGACATTACAGATTCCCCGTATAGCATTCTCGAAACGAACTATCTCGAATCTTGCGGTCGAGCGTGCTCCAGTCAATGGTGGTTTCAAAGGCAGCTGTGAAAGGCAGCCCACAAGCTGCTCACGCAGAGAGGTGGAGCTAATCTGTCTGCTCTGAGGTATTCAAGGAGCCGAACACCGAAGTGTGAGAGATGTCTGGTTTTACAAAGAACGATTTCACCCCTCCCCCCTCGACACCGGCCAGGGTGTACGACTAAAAAGACTTTGAAACAAGTTTATGAAACAGTTTGAACACTTTGCATCCAGGGGGTGTCATGCCTGGGGGAAGATGGCATCGGCATTTGATAAAAAGGCGCAGGTTTACTTTCTGCTACGCGGTGTCAGTGGCGAAACCTTTAAGCTAATGGAAAATCATGCAGATTGGGAGATTGAATACACTGAGGCCAGCCGGAATGTTGATGTTTGATATTTTCTAGAAACTAATATCCAACAGTATTCTGCCACATAAAAAGACTTTAAACCTCAAATGTGATTAAATTAAACACACATTAGTTTTATTGCAAAAGCTAGTCATAAGACATTCGGAAGACACCATATTTTGTTTGCGGCAAAAACCTAGCACAAGTAATTTTCATCAAATTGACCTCAGAATTTGACATGTGCCCTAAATTCTCTCATTTAACCCAACATCAGTATCTGATAATATCGCTGACCCTGGAGGCGTCAAGTGTCCTGCAGTTCAACTTACATTTATAGATTCGGGGTTTTCAGAGAGATGCTTGAATTATCCGATTCACATTTTAAATGGAGTGATCTTTTTAGATATGTTTGAGGATCATCTTAAAACCCTAACTACAGTTTTACATTAAATGAAAAACGAATGAAGAGGATGCTTTTATTTTTCAACAATCACCATGTGTTTCGCAGATTTTTGGACGTCTGATCTAAACCAGCAGGCGAAGAAGCAGGCAGATCAGGACGGCGGCGGCCTCTACTTGCGTCTCAACCCCGTCTGTGTTGAGGGGAGCAAACCGTCCGAGGACCCCCCGAGCTTGGGGTGTGACGTCGCGGCTCCTCTGAACGCCAGTTCCTCCCTGCAGAACGGAGAGACTCCACAGAAGGTCCCCCAAGAGGTCAAAGGTCATTCCAAGTCCTACCACGGCCAGGAAATCAAATACAAACGGCCACCGCCCAGGCCCCCCAGCCTGAGCTCCAGCTCTGGGATGGGCCTGCTCTTCACCTCCCCCCCCTCTTCTGCGAATCCTGCGACGGACAGAAAAGAGGAAGGAAAGGCCAGAGGCGGGGAGAGAGAGGAGAGGAAGTCGATGACAACATCACCTCCTCCGTCGCGACCTCCGGTTCCCCTGCAGAGCCGATCCGCTCCACCACTGCCTCCTGCTCCTGTCCGTCGAACCTCTTCCAAGAAGAGCACGGAGGGAGGAGATGGGACGGAGAGAGAGAAGGGACAAAATACTGCAAAGGACACTGATAAAGAGGGCGGAGGAGAGAGAGGAGAGAAGAAGACCGAAGCTGCTGAACTTGAGAGTTGCACACGTCAGGAAGAGGAGCTGAACAAGGAAAATGACCGAGGGGATGAGAAGGAGGAGGACCAACAGCAATCTGGCTCACAGGGTCCACCCGCCGCAAAGAGACCGACTCGCCCCGTACCTCCTCCCCGGAGGAAGCCGTGTCCACCAGATCAAGCAAGCTCTCCCCAGAGCCCTGCAGCGAGACCGGGCCCTCCCTCCCCAGTACAGCGCCCGGACGTGTCCCTGTACTCGCCACAGGGGGGAGCTGCGTTAGGGACTGACCCTGACTCCTGCTCCACCAGCAGTGCAGAGGAAGAGGGAGAACCGACTCCTGAACAAGAGCAGAACCACAAGTAAGTCTGGAAGGAAACACTCTCCTAATATGTCAGGAATCCAAACACACTCGTCTAAACCAACCACTCCAAGTAAATGAACAAGTATAGAAATATATAACTATAATAATCTTTCCGGGCCCTTCCCCCAACATGGACAGGTAGCTGATCTTTTCATGGTTTTAGAAGCAGTTGGTTACGACCTCAATGGAAATGCATATGTTTTCGGTAAAGGCTTGTCAAAATCTTCTTGTAGCAGCCAGACTTGATTTTCCTCCCTTCACCTCTCCTCCGAACGGCTTCTTCAGTTGTGCAAGAAGAAGATTTTGACAAGAATTACCCATGATCTGGATGACTGCCTCCAGAAACATGTTTTTGAGCTTCTGAGTTTGTCTGAGTCGGATCAGGAGGCAGAGCTGTACTCCTTGTATTGACTTGTTTATATTAGCCACTCACCAAAGACAATCATGTTTTTGAGTCATTTGAGTTACCGAGTCAGTGAGGGGTTTTTGAGTCACAGAGCCATTCATTGACTTACTGAGCGAGTTGTTCATTTTGCATGTGGGGAGGGTTACTGTGAGCGCTCTGATTTTTCGTTCACACCTCATAGCAAACTGTATCTTATTTCTTCTTATAATAAGCCAGCAGTAGCAGGGACGAGTAAGTGAACTAGTTAATAGTGTTGGGGAATTATGACTCATAACTCTGAATCAATAAAATGACTCAAGTTGTGATCGATTCTTTCTCGACTTGCAGATCACTATTACTGGTTAAATCCCCAACCCTTGCAAAGAGGGTTGCCATTAGATTAAATTAGATTGGATTAGATTCAGGCGGTTTGAAAAGGATAATGTTGATAAAAGGGGTAAAGAAGATGTTTGTGTGTGTTTTTTTTCCAGTCGTCCCTCAGAAACCCGCAGTCCCAAGGTGACGGTGCGTCGGACCCCGACCACCGTCATGTTGGACCGAGCTCGCTACCGCCTGTCGACTGTCATCAACGGTCTCATCAGCCATGAACGTCGCCTGACGCAGCGCATCGTGGAGCTGGCCCGTGACCCTCTCAGCTATTTTGGTAACCTGGTGAGGACGCTGGCTTTTCTTTGTGAAAACCTCATATCATTGCAGTGATCGAGAATGGGAAGCGCACTCAGTCTCCGTGTTTTAATTATCCAGGTAAAGGAGCACCGAGCCTTCACGCTGGAGACCATGTGTAAGCACTCCTCCTCCACGGAGCTCCTGCAGGAGATCAGACAGATGATGACTCAGCTGAAGAGTTACCTGCTGCAGAGCACGGAGCTGCAGAATATGATGGAAGCACAGCATCAGTATGCTCAGGACAAACTAGGTAACTTTACAACTTGTATGTGTGTGTGTGTGTGTGTGTGTGCTTTCCTTTGGCGCAGCAGATGTGATATATGGATAACTTAACTTGAATTTAATAAATGAGATTTTTAAACAAGAAAATCATCTCATCTCCATAGAAAGCCCTGTATCATCTGACTAAAATGTAGTAGTTAATATAAGTAGCTTGTGGCAGTGTACATTAGCTGCTAAAAATGGATTTATAATACATTCCAGAGTGCACCAGAAAATCTAATCATCTGATAATAGAGATTTTAAGTGTGTTTAAATGTTACCCACTCTGATTTCCTGCCGCAGCCAGCAGCTATAAGTCACCACATACACAGCTACATGTTGTCGTTATTTGTTCAGGCACTTTCAGATGTGTTGTTTTGAGTTAAGCTTGTGAATAAAGGTTTAGACAAGTGTTTTGCGCTTGCGTTGTGGTTTCCAGAGAGCATTGTTGAAGCAGCTCTGTGCAAGAGTGTCCTGAAGCCGCTGAGAGAGCCGATATACAGGAGCCTGGAGAATCTGCACACGGCCAACGGTAGCCTCAAACAGCTGGCCCAGAACCAGGTATGGTCCTGAGTGCAATTTGAGATTGATCCGAATAGAAAACGTTCTTTTCACACCAATTTCGTTTTCTTTTAATAGATCCTGCTCTCCAAACAAAAAAAGCATGTCGAACAAGTAAATGTTTTCCTTGTTCCTTAGGTTTTGATGTTAAATCAGCTCCCCATTTGTGTTATTTTCCGATTGCATGTCAGCAGCACCCTTTTCCTGAAAATTGTCATCAGTGGCAGGGAAAGCTCACCCACAGTACATTCCCAGCCAGTGTGTGAAACCGGCAGTTTAACATTTTCGATTCTCTTTCAGTCTGTGGTTCTCGGCAGCACCACCACGGCGCTGGGGGTGACCACCGCCGTCCCCGAGGCCTCCGCCATGGAGAAGATCAGTATTAAACTGAATAATCTCCATTTGGAGTATTCTCCTCAGAAGAAGATTGACATCCTGCTCAAGGCCTGCAAGATAATCTATGACTCCATGTCTGTCAGCTGTCCAGGTCAGAAGCCCGTAGAGTTTTATCAGATCTGTAAACCTTAATCTGTGAACTCCTGATACATATGAAAGGTAACACCCAGATGTGGCTTCATATTATCTGTATTTTGAAAACACTAAACTTAGAAACTCATTTGTGGAGACCAAATCCAAGACCCCCGTCGCTTCGAATGGTGGCATTTTGGTGATGATTTAAAGGTGCTGTTAGATTTGGGTTCTCAAATTATTTAGGCAAGAGTCAGGGCTAGATTTAGGCATTTTTTGGGCCATGTAGACAGTTTACCAGTTTATAGATTCATTTTTTTTTTTTTCAAGTGGTTACACATGCTCTAAATGTTACTCACCTGTGTGTGTGTGTGTGTGTGTGTGTGTGTGTGTAGGTCGAGCCCATGGTGCTGATGACTTTCTGCCTGTCATGATGTACGTCCTTGCACGATCCAATCTGTCTGCTCTGCAGCTAGATGTGGAATACATGATGGAGCTGATGGATCCTGCTCTAACAATCGGAGAAGGTACAAGTAGCTCTAAAAGTCATAGAGCTACTTTGTTCCTGGTCATATGTTGATTTTGTGTGTGTGTGTGTGTGTGTGTGTGTGCGTTCGGGTGCGTAGGCTCCTACTACCTGACCACCACTTACGGGGCTCTGGAGCACATTAAATGCTTCGACCAGCAGAGGTCAGCAACACGTCAGCTCAGCAGAGAGGTTCAGGACTCCATCCACCGCTGGGAGAGACGCCGCACACTGAACCAGGAGCGAATGACCCAGATATCTGTTCAGGTACAAACACACACTCACACACATATACATGAAGTGATTTGTTGCATTTGCTTTAAGGTAGCATCTGAATAAAACACTCCATCGGGTCATTTTCAATCATGTAATATTACAAAAGAAACACACTGGTCTTTGGCTACAGCTTACCAGATATCAGGGAAAGAACGATGACTTAAATCAGCCCAAATAAAACATGTAAATTGTGTCATTTACTCGTCTTATGAATTGTTCGCTCTCATCATATTAAACATCTAATGAGTGAGTCTGTCCCTGATACTGGGCTTGGGAATGTATGCATTAATATATAGTGATGGGCTCTTCAAACATTTGCGGTATTGTATTATTGCACCAAAAATAATGCATATCTACTTCATAGGTTTGCAGATGCATGCATTATTAGTAAAATTAAATGTCACCATGGTTACTCAAGTTTGACAATTCAAAATGCATTGACTGGTATATGTTGCCTTCATGTATAGATTGATAGATTGATAGATAGATTGATAGCTAGATGGCGAGATACTTTGATAGCTTTATAGCTTGATAGACTGATTGCTAGCTACCAAGCTAGATTGGAAGCTAGATACTGAGATCGCTAGATTGATAGCGAGATAGTTTTTGCTAGCTTTGTTTATACCCATCGGGAAATTAAATTGTCATAGCAGCCAGGTACATCAACAAACAATAAATTAAGAAAAAATTTAAGACAATGAAAAAAAACAAGAAGAAAGACTGTATAGAAGTACAGTGGACCAGGAACCGGGAGCTGCCACAGCAGCCTGGTGCTAGCACAGCATCATTATGACTGGCAAAAACGAATGATAAAATAAATGTTAAAAACTATTTCATATGTGGACTTGTAATCCAGGTTTAGAGAAATGTTTTTTACCACTAAAATTGTGAAAGTGTCAAGAGCGTCGTGTCCTGAGGATGACCCAATATCAAATTTCCTGTCCCCTGCAGGACTTCTTGACTGTCTGCTCCCCCGAGATCGGATCTGACCCCAAAACCCTCGGTGTTCTCCCCACGACAACAATCCAACAGCTGGCTGAACAGTGTGCTGCACGCTTCGAGCAAGGTTAATTCATTAGTTGTAAGCAGTGAGCTGTTAGAATTTAGCTCCAGTTGTGAAATAACTACGTTTTTAGCCAAACACTCATATTTCAAGGGTGTATTTTAGATTCTCCATTTCTTCCGTCCCCTCAGACTCCTACACGCTTAGCCTCTATATAGATGGCGTTCAGCAGCCCCTGATCCCCACAGAGCTGGCCCTGAGCGTGAAGAGCAGCTGCAAACCAGGGGCGTACTGGTTCGTCTATCACCCCGTTGACCAACCTGGCAAGCCGCCCGGCCGCAGCTGCCCGACTGACCCGCCCCCGCTGCCCCCGGCAGATATCTGCTTCCAAGACATGGTTGAAAACTCCGAGCCGGACGCGGAGGACGACAGTCTGATTTGCCTGTAAGAGGCTCTGATCTAATGGACACAATATCACCCTAGTGAAAGCATTACGTCCAGACTGCGAGACAGATGCACAGAGGGGCAGATGTACTGACGCCGAACAGTTGGACAATCGGCCTGTGGGGGGCCTTGTTGCGTTACTATATTTTACACTGGATGCACTAAACCCCCCGGCTGACAGTGTAACGGGAGCGTGTCGCTCAACCCCGAGTCCTAATCTGTCACTCCCGACATCCACATGTAAAAACAAACGGCTGAAGAATCAAACACATGACATTAAGCCCAAACTGATAATGGAGGGCTGTCAATCTAATCCCACTAAAATCCACATTTCACCATGAATTAAGTGAAAATGAGATGATAAAAGACAAACAGGAAGTACCTGTTGCTTATAAGATGTTAGAAAAGAGCAAATGCAAGCAGTACACTGTTTCAACAGGTTCTTCATAGCCAGATTTCTTTCATCACTTTTGTCATCGCTTTTTTTTCCTGGCCACCAAACCAGTATGTATACCGCTGGTCTCTTTGCGCTCAAATTAATTTTTTTCCACTCAACAGTGAACATATCTGCACTAGCAGCGCAACCCGCTGCTTTTTGAGTGATATTTTTCACTGAACTTTCAAATGAGCGCTGAGCGCGTGAGTACATCTGCCTCTGAGCTCCAAACAAAAAAAAAGTATTAAAATTTCTCTTGAAATTGCGAAATTATTCAGATGTAGGTTGAAGCTCAAATGCACATTAGGATGTCTGCGCGACAAAATACGCATATAAAGTATTTCTGTTTGACAACGGACGAAAATGAGAAGGCAAAGCGTAGATCTGTATCTGTGAACTTCAGGGCAATGTATTTTCATAGAATGTAAAATGTTTTTTTCTTGTTTGTTTTTTGATACAATATGATCTCTCACTAATGCATATTTAAACCAGAGTAGTAGACTGGAGGTAACAGGTTACCTACTTGTGTATTCTAGTAACTATAATTCCTATATATCATGAAAACCACTGACAGGTGCAGTGAGTGACATTCATAATCATTCTGCAATGGCACATTTCCAGTATGGGGAATGGATGAGACAGGAAGTTGAGTGTTTTTAGCTTTGGCGTTAGAGTGGTACAAGTTGTTTGTACTGACATGGGTTCAATTACCGATTCGGACAGTGGTCGCGCAAACATTGGTAGAAAAGTGGGGGAAACGTTTTGTTTGTTTTGGCCTCCTGCTTTGTGTCTGCGTAATATGGTGAACCAGGAAGTGCCACTCGATGGACCAGCCAATCAGCACAGTTATGTAACCTGAGCAAGGAGATTGTGTTGCCCATCAGTCGGTCAGTGAGCCGGCACAATAAATTGGAAGCGGCGCTTTTGTTTTCTCTCGATCCCAGAAAAGGTAAATCGTTCCGAAGTAGGTCACGCCGCGTAGGGGAGCTCAGGGCCGAAGCCGGAGCGGGGAGGTTCAGCATCGCAACGCGGGGAACCCTAATGGATTTCCAGCTAATAGCTTGTTGCCTTTACAGCGCAGACCACCCTCCTGAATGTCTTACACAGTGAATGCCTTAGTGAGTCAAGGTGACCGCGGTGACACCAGGGGACCTACGCAATAAAGTGTAGGCGGATTTAAAGTTGTGGAAAAGGTCAGTGTATTTGAAACGGCTTCATTAGGAGTAGCTGCCGGAACAGTTGGTGCAAGAGGAAGGGGCTTTTGTGGCCTTTTCAGATGAGGAGTTCGAGTTAGAATGAGGAGCTCGGGACCTTCTGGTCGTCCTGAGGGCACGTGGGGATGGGCAAATCCATGAATTTCATTCCGACACCTCTCTTTTTATACAAAATCCTCATGAGTTTTTATGTCATATTTATCACATATACTGAATGTGATGTACTGTAAATAAACACCTTTTTACTTTAAAAGAGGATTGTTTCTTTATTGTAGAAAAGAGAAGTAGGATTTTTGTAGAAGAAGTTGCGAGTGGCGAAGTGGTTAGCTTTTCAGCATCACGGCAAGAACATCCGTGGTTCGATTCCAAAGGCGTGCCTTTCTGTATGGCGAATGCGCGGGGTTCCTGCAAAAGGATGGTCCACAAACATACAGATGGTTCATTGGAAACCTTGAATTAGCAAGGTTTGTTTTGATTGGTTGTCTACATCAGTGCTTCCCCAACCTTTTTTGAGTCACGGCACATATTTTACATGAGAAAATCACACAGCACACCATCAAATAAATGTCACAAACATTTTTAATAAAATAGAATGAAACTTGAATGAAATTTACTTAGTGTGAAATCTGGCCCTGTTTCATTGAAGCAGAGGGTCCTGATAGAATACCTTTTCTTTTTGAAATATTTATCAATTTTGGATCACTGCCTTGTCTCGCTCAAAGTATTATTAATTACTCTGCTGTTAAAGCAGCAGCAGGTGGATTCACAGGTTAATTCACTACCTGTTGCCATCTAGTGGAAGAGCGTTTAATTGTTCTGCATGCTAGGCTCATAGATAAAGTACGAAGACACATTATTTTTATTTTACTTATTTTTTTATTTATTTATTCATTTGGTTGGGACAGTGCATGTTAATGAACACACATGAGACATGCATGTAAACACACCACTCCGGATTGGGCTGATTTGCATCTGTTGTCCCACCGTTGCGCTCACAAACACACTCTCATTCGTCCTGACCTATTGTACATGTTTTTAGTGGTAGGGGAAACCGGAGTTCCCGGAGGAAACCTACGCAGAGAGAACATGCAAACTCCACGAACCCGGGACCTTTTAGCTGTAAAGCACGAGCACTAACCGCTGCGCTACCGTGCTTAGCGTCGAATAAATAATTATTGGACTAATCAGGTGAAAGTGGACGTCTTTCCACAGCACACCAATGTGGCGCAGCACAGTGGTTGGGAAACACTGGTCTGGGACGGTACCGTCCCAGTTGGAACACCAGGACTCCACACAAACAGAGAAAGAGTTCATAGACTTTACAAAGGCTCTGGCAGTAAGCGAATAGGAGTTAATAGCAGGAGAGAACGAGAGAGCACGGAGGCTCTCGAACTCCGGAGAGGGAACACAGAGCCAGACCAGGTCCGTACCAGGAGGTCTATCATGGCAAAAGAGGCAACCGGTTCACTGGGAAGGAAGAAAAGGCAACTTGGCAACCAGTCGGACTAGAAGTGAAGCTTTTAGGATTGATTGCCTGCCATGGATGGCACCTGTGTCTCCAGGTGGACCAAATCAGCTGACAAAGTGGAACCACCTGAAGAAGCACTGAGAACAGTCACAACCAAGGCAACATTTACGCCTGCATTCAAATTGGAGTTTCTAAACCGCCGGAGGATAGCGCGTAAGACGCCGATGCTGTTTGGCTCGATCCGCAATGGTGAGTAGACGTTCATCGTCGCAAACACCAACAAATCCTGTCACGGGCCCAAATTCACTGACCAACACCTTCGGATCCATCCTGAAAATCGCCACAACAAAACAGACTGCAGACTTTGTTGCACTTTTCCCTGCTGAAACTGAATGTGACTTTCTCTACTGTTTTTATGAAATCAATGCATTTGGAAAACAACTTGTACAATGAGCCGTGCATAGACATGCTTTGCTAAAAGGCCAAATCCTTTCATATGATGGCTTTTGCGTGTATTTCTATGTATGTCAGGTTAAATCACTACCTGTTGCCATCTAGTGGAAGAGCATTTAATTGTTCTGCCTGTAACTGCATGCTGCCCACATAGATAGACGTACGAAGACACATTATTTGCATTGAATAAATCATTTTTGGGCATTTTTTCACAGCACGTGATGTCTCACAGCAAAGTAATGTGCTGCTGCATAGTGGTTGAGAAACATGGCTCCATATGATGTGTAAATAAGAGGATAAATAGTTCTATGTCTTTATGTGGCCCTGCAATTAATCGGACCTCACGTCTCGCCTAATGATAGAGTCCAGTATCCCTGCAACCCTGAGTAGAATAAGCAGTAGATAATGACTGATTCTCTAAACATGGCCGCTGCGATGACGGGTCCTGGGTGAACTCTGCTGTTTGGGAGACCATTTGCTGATCATTTACTATCTTCCAAACTGTTGATCCGCAACCGTCTCTTCTCATGTTCACGCTTCGGCAAAGACAAAAAAAAGCCGTAGACGTCTGCGGGTTTTTTTTTTGTGTTTGCTTTGTTTCTCGGCCGATGATGTTGATTTCCGTTGCAAACCTCGCCAGGCATCCAGGGCCGAGAAGCCAGGAAGTCTCGGTCTGAGCATCAGAGAAATATTAACTTGAAAATTTTTTCGCCCAACTGCGAATTTAAAAAATCGTCAGACATGCATCGGAGTTTGGACGTCAAGGGCGCAAATGGGTGTTGACTGTGTCTTAGAGGAGATGAGCGATTGCGTGACATGACTAAAGCTTTGTGTCAAGAGCTTGTTATCCTCGGTGAAATCGAGGCATTGTTAGAAGCGGCCGCTTCCTGTCTGCAGACTGTTATTTCCGTGGGGCCGTAATGAGGTCCTTAAATGGTACATTTCCTGACTCTTGTCAAATGGCACGGCTTACAGCCATTCGCTCTTCTTCACTCCACGGCAATGACGCACACATGGCGTAAATGGTTCATGACCCCAGGGGCAGAATATCTAACACGTATGTGTGCCATCGGATTTTTTTTTTTTTTTTTTTAATCATTTCTTGTGCAGAGAATATTTAGAGGATTCTGTGACAGTAACTGCGATGGAGTTAAATTTATAAATAGTCATCTCGGGTATATTTGTTTTTGAGCGCGAAACAAAGGAGACGCGGTCATCTACTGGTGTGAATGATTTAAAATGCAGCATAACCAAGTAAAAATTCGAAATAGCAGTCTATAGTCTTAACACTCGGCGCCTCCACCTCACAGCAAGAAGGTCCGTGGTTGGCTTCCGGCAGGGGGTCGGCCTTGGTTCCTCCTGCACTCAAAACGCGTGCAGGAGGCTCACCAGAGACCCTAATTGTCGAGACATGTGAAATAGAGACTGAATGGTTGTGTGTCTACATAATGTGTGAATAAGAGCATGAACAGGTGTTTTTCTACATGCCGAGTGAATGGTTGTCTGATTCTAGATGACTTGCGAATGAATGAGTGAATGGTTGTCTATATGACATGTAAATGAGTGACTAGTTGTTCATATGACATGCTAATGAGTGAATGTTGTGGTTTATTTTGCCTCAATGATGTGAATGAAGGAATGAGTGACTGTCTTTATATGATCCGTGAATGGTTACATGTCAAGTGAATGAGCGAATGGTCGTTTCTCTTAATGACTTGTGAATAATTGTGTCTAAATGACTTTTGAATGCTTTTATATATATATATATACTTTGTGCTAAACTGAAAAACCTTTCATGCCATCAAATATCAGTCTGTATTTGCATGCACTTTACACTTCATACCTCATATTTTGTTTACTGTTTAAAGTCACAGTTCACTTTACTGCTAATTTGCAGTTGATTATTATTATATTGTGGTGTTTCGGTGATGAAATAATGGCGTCAAGGTGAAGGAGTTTGACTTAATAATTTCGAAACCCCAACAAATTCAAATTTGAACATCTGGGATCACCGATTTGTACCCGGGATGAGAGGCCACACCCTTTTGTGTCCGTCACAATATTTTTAATTTCATGACGTTGTGGGATTGTGAGAAACGTCTTCTTGAGTCCTCTGTATGTCCAGTACATGCGGAGACATTGACAATAAAGCTGACTTGAATACATGTTGCATGAGTGACTGAATGTTTTTTTGGGTTTTTTTTGTACCTTTTATTCAGTTTTGAATGAGAGAGCAAAAGGTTGTGTGTGTGTGTGTGTGTCTACAAATGTACCAGTGATGTGGAGGCAGGGGAGGCCGTGCCTCACTTGCTAATCTTGGAAAGAAAAAACTGTAAAACGGAAAAAATAATTAATTATATTTATTAGTGATTTGCACCTTAAAAGTTTTTATTTAACTTTGCCACTGTTAGATTATTTTTTTTTTTCTTGTATTAATTCAAATTTACTGGATTTTCACATTTACTGTTCAAATACTGAGAAGAGACGGGGTGAGGCTGCGGACCGTTGAGCCTCGACATAGATGGTGCTGACTTCTGGACCATATTGCTATCTCTCTGTATGTCGTTATTAAAATGTTTGAACATCTTTTGCTATATGAACTACATTTACAATGTACAATTTTTTTTTTGTCAACGACCATTTGTGTGTTACTAGTTGCTTGTGCTGGGCGATCATAAAACAGCTGCGAAGAGCTACCAAGTGAGGCATGCAGTTCTTCTGCCTCATGCTAGGCATGCCTCACCAGTGGGGAAAACAAGTATTTGATACACTGCTGATTTTTCAGCCTTTCCAACTTACAAAGAATGTAAAGGTCTTTTTTTTATCATAGATACTCTTCAACTGTGAGTGACAGAATCAAAAACAAAAATCCAGAAAAACGTATGATTTTAAGTTACTTGCTTTTTAATGCATGACCTCTGTATTTGATCACCTACCAACCACCATGTTGTGTAAATAGTTGTGTCTCTATGTGATGTGTGAATGGTTGTGTGTCTCTACATGCGGCCCCTGTGCCCAACTGGAGCCTGGTTGAGAGTGAATCTCCAACTGGAGAGGCTCCAGCGTCCCCCCTTCGACCCTGAGAGCAGGATAAGTGTCATAGATAATGAATGGACAAATTAATTCTGGGAACCTCCGAAGTAGAAAAGTATGTCCCACCGTGTATCGTAACCCCCTCGAGGTACAAAGTGGTCTTCGGCTATGAGCCGTGCTAAGAGTCGGCGCTACAGTCTCTCCGGCCGGACGAGGGGACATTTTTATCGTTTGGCATCAATTATTGACACGGTGGAGAAAACGACCAGAAAGCACTTTATCTTCCAACGAGCGCACACGGCGTAAAACCCAACAAAGCGAACGCACACAGGGTGTTTGCTATGTAGACACAAATTGGTTTCATGACGAATAAAACAAGAGCATGATTGATTTTTTTTTTAATTTTTTTTTATAAAGTGTGTGTGTGTGTTTTTTTTTTTTTTTCTTTTTTAAATCATACCAAAAGCACTCAGCGGTTTATCATTGATACTGGACAATTCTGTTTTTGTTTTGGCCCATGGCTTTGACATATCTTAAAATAAAATAAAAAAATCAAACAGTAGCTTATATTTTTACCCCCTTTTTTTTTTATATGAAAAAAGTACCCAAGAGAAACACCTAGTGCTAGTTTGCCTGTTACAGAAGGCGAATGACCACACATGCACAGAAATATATATATGTGATGTTTAATGATACTCAGTTATAAGATAGCAGTAATAAGATCTCCACAACACCACCATAACTAAGTGGCTTTAAAACAGAAAAATAACAAGCTAACTGTCCCCTGGCACTCTTAACTCAAAGTTAGTTTGATGTGGCGAGGGTGTGCACACTTTGTGTGTGTGTGTGTGTGGGTGGGATGGCGGCCAGGGGGGCCAGAACACCGCACCCCAGGCAGGGTGGAAAGGTATATAAGACAGAGGGTCTTCACTTGTCGGGCACCTTCACTGGGAACAAACAACTATCTGAGTTGAAAAAGAAGGAGGCAGGATTGCGGTTTTGTGCTTCACTGCGAAGCTTCTGCGGCTGCTGACGCCTGAACGTCCCCCCGAGGGCCGACCCCAGGGGCCACCTGCTGTTACACACCGCTGACGGACACATCTACCTAAACACCAGGTATTTGAAGTTTCATAACAAAACAGGTGGTTCTTGATATTCAAATGATGACCTGCCATTCGGTTATATTTGTTCTTATCATTATTTGTCAAACTATGCATAAACTTTCCAGGTTAGTTATAGGAACCCATCAAAGGTGTTTCCTACAATGGTTAGATGGACGGACTTTTCGTGTGTTTATCTATATAATATATATCTATCGTGTGTATACTATGTTTATAAATACATAGCTATATACATTTATACATACCAACATTTACATATGGTTATTTACACACACACACATATACAAGTAATTATATATATATATATATATATGTATATATGGAATTAGCCTGCTGACTGTAACCATTTGTATTAACTGTTTGTATTCATAATGTTGAATTTGTATTTTAGTGTACCAACGTGAAGAAAAAGGAGTCAACAATGATGGTTTTATTTTCCACGTGGGAGATAAATAATTTCATAAATTAAATTCAAATCATAGTTTTAATTACCTAAATATTCATTATGCATTTTCAGCATCATTGTTCTGACCTTGGATAATAAATGGCGCAATGAATGCATTGGTTTTGTAGTCATTTGTTTTTATAAAAAAAAAAATAATTTGACATATTGTAAAATTGTCAAATGGGGTAAAATGAAAACAAAAGAATTCTCTTAAATTATAAAAGATGCACAGAATTTGTTTTGTTTTTTTCTTAGTTTTTTATCAAGAAAATAACCAAAAAATTTGAAAAACATCAAAATAGCTTTAGTAAGTACCAAAAGCAACCAGATACAGGACATCATTACATTCTGTATAAGGTTATACGTGCAATGGATTAGGAAATACTTTGGGTTGTTTTGTTTTTCCTTTCGGGGCCGAATAGTCCAGCGAAATTAAAAGGTGATGGAAATGATCAAATTTCAAATTAATATTTTTGAATTTAATTTTTGTTTTAACCCTCAAAACATAAAGGTTATTAATATATCACACTGATTTAATTCTGCTGCTGTCTTTAAGGATGTCCATCGTACCCACCTTCCCCCGTACATTGCTTTGCATCCTGGGCGTCACCATGGTTACCTGTGGCGTCCCTCAGCAAAAACTACATCCTAGGTAGGGTCATATCATCACAGCTTATTTAGATCCACATTTCAAATATATCATCTTTATATGTGTTTATATTTAACATATGCGTGTGTGTGTGTGTGTGTCCCCCCCCCCCCCCCCCCCCCCCCGTTTGATTTCAGGGGTACAGATGGTAAATCAGACAACTGGGGCGTCGTCTTTCCCTCCGTCTCCCTCCGCGATTGGAGCATCCAAATGATGTCTGCAGCCAACGGCAAGGCCGAATCCCCGAGGGAAGCGTGGATCTTTGGGCCGCAGGGGCCACAGGCAAGGTAAGGGCCAATCAAAAAAGAAGAGAAACTGAGGTTTCCAGCTGCGTAATAAAGTAGAAATGGAGTTACATCTGTAGTTTGTAATGTCTCTGCTCTGGTTGCTGTCAGACTGGCGTCGCCAGCCAGATGGTCGTCCGGGGAGGACGGCGTGGGGAAGAGGAGCTTGGTGGCGGACGACGCTGCGTTCAGGGAGAAGAGCAAGCTGCTCACCTCGATGGAGAGGCAGAAGTGGCTCAACTCTTACATGCAGAAACTACTGGTGGTGAAATCGTCATGACGATAAGGTCAAAGCTCCGTGCCCTCCGTTAGCCATGTTTTCTCAAGGTATATCTGGAGATACGATCAGCTGCTCTGTGCTCTTTTTTTTTTTTTTTTTTTTTTTTTTAATAATTCATGGCATTTCAGCTATTTTCATTTCTACTGAATGAAAAAAAAAAAAAAACACCCCGATCTTCTGACAAGTGTATATTTTGTACAATCTGGTATTTTTTTTTCCTCCATAAAATGGCTTCGTGAAACCTCCAACTGGCTTTCAATGTTTGATCGGTTACTATTTCAGGGGTTGTTTATTTTAGTGAATGAATAAATAAATATGCAAGTGACGGTTGTGGAGAGTGTAGCTTGTGTTTGACTTCAACCATAGCCAGTGTGAAATACCTCCATCTGTAGGAGAATAATGCCTTTTTCACAAGACAAACACAGCAAGTTGTGTATTTGATAATGTTTACATTAGTAACGTATTCATAACCAGAACCAAGTGATGTCATTGTAACGTCAGTACTATCTGGTGGGTTGTACATGAATAAACATGATACATATAAAATAGCGGGACCCCCATCGACACACACATTTCTAATACTCTGACCTGCATTTCAAACAATTTGCTGCGTATTTGCGTGCTTTACAACACACCCATTATTTTATTCATGTGACAGTATGTAAGGTCTCCGGTTAAAATGCTGCGTCAGATTTTTCATTTGAATTCTTGTCTGATACTTGTTTACAAATAATTTGACACTAAAGAAGAAAAATTGATTATCTATGCAGGTGTCAAAAGAAAGGGCAAATCCAGGGTTAAAAACGATAATTATTTGAGGAAGGAGTCATTTTATCTTTATCCTTTTATTTTCAAAAAGTCCAGTGAGAAACGGTGTGTCAAATTTTTCATTTGACTTCTCATGAAATATTTTTAGACCAATTCTTATAATTGTATTGGCACTTGTGAAAAAAAGCTTGATTATTTATCACATGTCAAAACAGGGCAAATCTGGGTAAAAAAATGTAATTACAACTGGCTTTGGTTTGAGGTGCTTTTTAGAAGAGCTAAACTCAAATATAATAATCATAATAATGATGATAATGCCAAGAATGCTGAGAATAATCAGACATATTTACTGTATAGAGCACTCTCAAACAAGAAAACAGCCCATGGAGCTCTTTCATTAAATAATCAAAATATCTTTATTGATATTTCAATGTTTATGAAACCCTTAATGTGTTTCAGTATTGACAAAGTCTGCTATTCTTATTTCCTGAAACACACTGTGATTTAAAAAAAGGTTGCCTAAGATTCCAGGATGAGGTTGATTGAAGGAGTTCTGATGTTCTGGAGTTTACGGCGGAATCAGCAGGAGCTTTTCCATCCCGCCAATCATCTCCTGCAGCCGCATCCTGTTGGCCGCCCTCTGTGCGTCCCTCCTCTCCGTCAGCCTGGCCTCCGTTTCACGAAGCAGCCAAACAGCCTGGGACGCCTCTGGCTCATCGGACTCGCCGTACGCGGAGCCGCCAGCTCCACCCGGCCGGTCAGCCCGCAGCCTGGCCCGGTAAGGATGTGAGACGATGTCCTCGGCGACGCCTCTGCCTTTCCTCTCACCTTTCTGGGATAGAAGTCACATGCGACTGTTACAGATTTCTATTTTCACCCGGTTGCTTAAAAAAACACGCAAAAAAGGCCATCATTTTCAATTACATTCAGTAAAATTTTCAAGATTATTACCCGGGATATGGCCAGTCTCATGGTCTCCAGCCTCTCTGACATCTCGCAAGTTGGGAGTGTCGGCTTTACATCAGCCTGATCTTTTACCTGGCAATCCATCACGCTGTCCTACACACACACACACACATGAATTCTGTGGGTCATTCCTCAGTCGTTCATGGTGAGCAAGTGTTTTTTTTGTGTGTGTGTGTGTGTGTTCCAACTTGCCATCCAGGTCCAGAAGATTTTCTCCTCATGCCTCCAGTTCAGGTAGGCTTCGAAAAGGTCACACAGCTGCCGCATACTAGCACAGTGCTGCACGGTGTACACACATGTAAAAACACATGTAAAAACACAAACACACTCATATAAGAGAAATGTGAACAGATGAAACTAACAAAAACTGCAGCCTTTCAAAAGCTGTGTTAGCGTTGTTGGAGCTAAACTGTTTAAAATTCACACACCTCTGTTAAAAAGCTGGAGCTCTGATTCAATGAGGAAGCAGATGCAGGGGAAGGAAGCCTGGCGGAAAGAACCTGAACAAAACATGGATTCCTCCATTAAGGTTATGTAGAGGTCTGTTATCCTATTTTTTTTTCTTTAATTCCACTTTGCAATATTATCATATTTGAGACATTTGCAAAGATGCTAAGTGATGGCCGCATCAGACTTCCTCACCTCATGGAGCAGCCGGGCTCGTTCACCTTGCATGGACAGCAGGGTCCGGCCCTGGTGACGCAGACGACCCATCAGCCACTGTAGCCTCCTGAGAGAAGAGGTCTCCGCCTTGATCTTCTGAGACGTCACGGACAGCACCTAAGCACACACACACAAACACACACCGCTGATACGGGGCCTCGTTTGACTGAATATGGTATCGACAACGAGGGGTGCAGCTCTACAACACGTCAAAAAACGTTAATGACAACTTGCAGGCCAAAAATATTTTTCCGTTCAACTGCGTCGTTCGATCACCAGCATAGGCAATGAACACAGCGCTGACATACGGTGTTGCATGCAGCTCTATTTGTGATTATCAATCATAGAGATGTTGTTTATTTCCTTTTTATTTAAAATATGCTTGTTTATGGCAGATAAAAATCAAATAATGTGGAACGGCTGTCCTTACGGGTAACGGGGCGAGGAGTGTTTTGTCCAACTGCTGTACTTGCAGTGTGAGCAGTGCCTCCAGGGCTCCGGTGGCGAGCATCCAGCCCAGAGCCAGGAGGAGGTCCCGGCTGGAGGCCCCAGACCCCTCCCCAAGGCCCATCCAGTCGGCGAAGTACCCCGCCTCTCTCAGGCCCGACACCACCAGCCTCCTCTGCTGCTCTAAGGCTTCACACAGAACAACACACTTGGCTGATACACATCAATTCCCCCCACGATATAGTAAAATGAGGTGATTGTGTGCATTGGATAAAGAGCCCTCTGTTAGTGGACATCATCGAGTGCTGGTGTGTGTGAACTGTGAGAAGAGTGACTGTTTCCCTCTTTCCTGCAGCTTCTCTATCTGTCTATTCAATTAGTGCTGCTCCGTTCATCACCGTTTATCTTTTCAAGAAATAAACAAAAACAGTATCTCAAAGTCAAGTCAAGGTCAGCTTTATTGTCAATTTCTCCACATGTACTAGACATCCAGAGGAATCGAGAAGCTGTTTCTCACTTTCCCACGGTAACATGAGATAAACAAAATAGTAATAGAGTGCATTCATTTATACACAGGACATGGTGTTACCGTCCCTTGAACCAAAATCCTAGGTAAAACATGTCTAGAAGGCCAATCCAGGCTGTAGGGAAGCTATCTAAAACAAAACAAGCCAGCTACCAGCAGGCTATCACCCCTCCAGCCAGACACAACTTACCTACACTAACAAACAGCAGCCTGAAGCATATCATTGGGGTTTTCAATTCGGCACCTTCCATCATCAGTGTTTTGTCGAGTTAGGCCCACAACACCTCAAGAAGGCTTGACAGTGAAATCCAGCATCCTAGAAACACCCCCCTCCATGCTACATACAGTAGCTCTTCCAAAAGCTAACTATCTTTCTTAAGCAACCTCCCCGGCTAAACATGCTTCCTCTTTAGCCACAACCATTCACTAGCTCGTCCTGCTGCCTGAGACATGCTACTGACCGCAAGTTTTGGGCTCTGTTCGCGAATGCCCAACTCGGTCAGTAAGGCAGTTGATAAACCTAATTTTATTAGCCCTTATGCTCCACAACTCACTCAAATTCACGGTTCTTCTTTCTGCAGTCTCCCAATTCACCCACTGTCTTTGCTTTGCCTACAACACTGGGCGAAGCAAGGGCAGTGGGAACATTAACAGTGAAGTGCACACAGATACAATTGACTGGTACTAAGGTGAAAGGATGATAGAGATTTCACCTTAGTATCAGCATAAAAAACCCAAAATGTATACATTTATGTCATTTGAATTTGAATATAGAGAGTAGCAGCAGAGTTATCTGTACAGTTTAGTGTAAAAAACAGTCAGTAAGAAATACCATACAATGGCAGGTGAGAAATGAAGTGGATTTCAAGGCATAAAAAAGTCAGTATATAGTTACTATATACTGACTTTTTTATGGGGTGTCAGGGGTGTCAAACTCATTTTCACTGAGGGCCACATCAGCATAACGGTTGCCCTCAAAGGGCCACATGTAATGGTAACAGTGTAAATGTAACCAAATGTAATGTAGAATAACTGTAACTACTCCTCAATGTTAAATAACTGTGAATGTATTACTCATTCAAATCCAAAATGATACATATCCATTGAAACAGCCTTTTCTCTTCCTGGACATTTAGGGATCGTTTGTATTTTCCATTTCCACTTGAAAATTGCATCGATGTGGATACACTGCAATCTAATGGCGGGATGCCTTTACTTCGTGGGTAACATGAATTGTGGGAAATATAATTTATGGTCAATGCACATGTGTGACTTATTTATTTTATCACAATCAGACCTTTTAAGGCGTTCTCGCAGGCCACATAAAATGACATGACGGGCCAAATTTGGCCCGCGGGTCTTGAGTTTGACACATGTGATATAGTATATAATACAGTAGCAGCATGATGGATTTTACTGAAACTGTGGACACCCTTTTCACTTACCCTTTTCACAGTCTCCTGTCCCCATCTTCTGCAGGACGTTGGCGAGCAGCCACCACAGTTGATCTTCCTATAAAAAGAAATATAACAAACATGCAGGGTCATGCAGGTTGTTAATGTACAGTTTTACTCTCTACATCCAGGCAATGCTATCTAACAAAGCGTATATTAACAGTCCAATCTTTTGGCCTTTGACAGTGAAGTTAAAAGGAGGAGAGAAGAGGGGAGGCCGTGAACGCACCACCTCGGCTCCAGCGCCGAACTTGGCCCGCCTGAAGGTGTCCGGCGCCGGGACTTGTCGCACGCCGGCGGCCGCCAGCAGCCCACACAGCGCCGCGATCACTCGCTTCACCTCCACACCCCCGGCCGCTTTACGGCCGCACGGCGCCGCGTTCATGGGGACAAATTCACACCATTGAGGTACCACCCGTGTGCAATTAAAACTGGAATTACGATGATGAAACTGCTTTGTCACATTCTAGAACTTCTATTCGACCGTGCCGTTAGCTGGGACTGTTGACTTTTCGCGGCAGTATAAACACTTCCGGGTAAGCGGCGTTGCTAAGGAAGTGAAACAAGCGAGTGACACGTATATGAACCAATGGAATGATTGCGATTCTGAACAAGGGGAACGCACGTACTCCTATTGGTTCGAATAAAATATAAAATATTATATTACAAATATTATGACATCGATCCATCAAAAACTTCATTTTACTTTAATCGTATTTATTGAATATCAAAATATGTTTACACCTTACAATTGTTATACAAACATTCCAACAATAGTTTTAAACATGTAATACTTTCATTGTTGACAACAGACATTATTTTAAACTCTGAAAATGGAGAGTACACATTAAGAACATTAATATTTGGCATAAATACCGCAGTATCAAATAGTAAATGCATATGATATAGATAAAAATGTATTCCAACCTAGCATAATACCACTTTGACAAACATCATCAAATAAAGGGATATATTTTGTGCCAGGAAGAGGAGTTCACATCTTTCCATGCCACACTACAAGGACAGCAGATACAAACTTTAAAACTAGTTGTGAATACTTCACTCACTGTAGTAAAATTCCATTGTTCCCATTTCTAGGGCTTTAAAAAACTACTAGAACAAGGTGTTTAACATGTGCAAATTAATCAATTCAGTGCATCATCCATATAGTGATTAGCTGATTGCTTATTTAAAATCGTACCACACCTTAAATCTCCATACAGTAAATAAAACAGCTATCATGTTGCAGAATCAGGACTGTGTTACTGTTGATGCTCATGATCAACTCCTGACAGGCAAATACGCACAGCTAAAAGTATCTCCTGATCAAAAGCGAAGTCATCACAGAGGTGTTTCCCCATGGATGTCAGTCAGACTTTGTTCTTGTAACCGTTGAGAAAAAACAATTAGGATCCTCCAATCTCTACATATAAATACCTAATGGTCTTGAGTTGAATATTAGTCTCGTCATATGCCATAATTAAAAAGGAAACGATATTATTGGTGTTCTTATATAACAGTTTGGACCCCTAGGCTCACCACCCACAGGAAGGGCCAAGAGGGTCAGGTGCAGAGTGAGCCGAGCGGTTCTGAGCAGGGGACCTTGGTGGTCAGATCCTTGGCTGCAGAAGCTGGCTCTTGGTACATGGAAAGTCACCCCTGCTGCACGAAAGGAGCCCAAGGTGGTGCACGAGGCTGAGAGATTGCGACTAGATATAGTCGGACTCACCTCGACGTACAGCGCGGGGTCTGAAACGACAGTGCGACTTGGAAGGGCATGATTGGGAGGAGCGGCCCCCCCAATCTGAACCCAAGCTGTGTTTTGTAAATGGACTTCTGTGCTTGTCACGAATTGTCCATAACAAACACCATGTTCAGGCATAAGGGTATATGTGCACTTAGCACCAACACACCTTAGGCCACAGTTCTTTGATCGACCTTGTAGTCGTGCTGTCGAATACAGACGCATGTCCTGGACACTCGAATGAGGAGAGGGGTGGAGCTGGCAAATGATCACCACCTGGTAGTGAGCTGGCTCCCATGGTGGGGGAGGATGCCGGTCAGACATGGCAGACCCAAACGTAACGTGAGGGTCTGCTTGGAACGAGGGTCTAGCAGAGTCCCCTGTCAGAAGGGGTTTCAACTCCCAACTCCAGCGGAGCTACAACCATGTCCCGAGGGAGGCGGGAGGGGGCATTGAGTCCAAATGGGCCATGTTCCATACTTCTATTGTCAAGGCGGCAGACTGGAGGTGCAGCCCTTTGGGGAGTGCTCCAGGAATATGGGGTACCGAACCCCGTCCGTTCAGTCCTTGTGTGATCTGTGTCAGATCTTGGTCCGCATTGCCAGTTGTAAGTCGGACCTGTTTCTGGTGAGAGTTGGTCTCCGCCAGAGTTGCCCTTTGTCACTGATTCTGTTCATAAATTTTATGTTCAGAATTTCTTGGTGCAGCCTGGGCATTGAGAAGATCCGGTTTGGTGGCCGCAGGATTGAATCTCTGCCTTTTTGCAGATGTGGTTCTGTTGGCTTCATCAGGCCATGAGGTCCAGCTCTCACTGGAACAGTTCACAGCCGAGTGTGAAGCGTTTGGGATGAGGATCAGCACCTCCAAATCCGAGACCATAGTGCTCAACCAGAAACAGGTGGAATGTCCACTCTGGGTCGGGGAAGCGGTTCTGCCCCAAGCGGAGGAATTCAAGTATCTCTGGGTCTTGTTCACGAGTGAGGGAAGGATCTAGCTGGTGATCGACAAGCACATTGGTGCGGCATCTGCAGCTATACGAACTCTGTACTGGTCTGTCGTGGTGAAGACAGAGGTAAGCTAGAAGGTGAAGTTCTCAATTTACAGGTCGATCTACGTTCCCACCCTCACCTATGGTCACGTGCTGTGGGTAGTGACCGAAAGAACGAGACTGCAGATATAAGCGGCCGAAATGAGTTTCCTCCACAGGGTGGCTGGACTGTCCCTTAGAGATAGGGTGAGAAGTTCGGTCATCCAGGAAGAGCTTGGAGTAGAGCCGATGCAGCTCCGCATAGAGGAGTCAGATGAGGTGGATCAGGCATCTGGTCAGGATGCCTCCTGGACACCTCCCAGGGAAGGTATTCCAGTCATGTCCATCTGGGAGGAGACCAAGGGGAAGACCCAGGACACGGTGGAGAGACTATGTCTCCAGGCTGGCTTGGGAATCCCTTGGGGTCTCCCCAGAGGAGCTGGACCATGTGGTGTGGGAGGGGGAGGTCTCACTGCTCCAGCTGCCGCCCCCACGACCCAACTCGGGATAAGCGAAGGGGGAAGATGGATAGGTGGATGGATATCACAGTTTGGTCTCTCTGGTCACACACGCATGTTCGCACACATACACACACACACACACACACACACACACACACACACACACACACAAACACAAACACACAAACACACACACACGCAAAACACATTTTTCAAATTTAGACACACAAACACACACACACTGAACGCCTGTTAGCTTGCATTTGTGCTTATCAGTCTATTACTCTGTTAAATGTGTAGTAGAAATATGTAAAATATAGAAAGCACAGGGGGGAAAAGTGAAGTGACGGAAAGTTTGAAAAGAAGGGACGTGGCTAGTTAAACGGAACGTCATGCCTCTCGGGTGTCTTCAGCTTCTTCTTCATTTTCCTGTTTGATTACTGGCGTACCTGGGAACAACATTGAAAGAAGGTAAATCATGATAGAAATCGAGTAAGAATCAAAATGATGTGTTGTACAAAGGAAAATCAAAAGTATGTCTTTGGCTAAGTGTAATTGCTATGCTGTAGTCCTGCTTAGTGAATGTTAAATCTAGCAGCGTATTCACTGCAGTTTGGTTTGGCTAGCTGCAGGATAAACTTATAGCGTCCCAATCATCAAAGTACCATCACTATCCCATATCTGGAGGTGCAGTGACGTGCTGACGGAGAATAGATTGCTGTTTTCTGAGGCAGGGGGTTTTCACATGCCATACAAGTTACTTTTCATACTAAGCCTAGAGTGCGCGGTTTAGTTTTTTAACCATCAACTTAAAAATACGAGTGTAATAGAAGCATCTCTACCATCCAGTTTGGTGAGATTAGGAAGTCTTTTAGAGGCCTCATCCATCCACGTCCCCTCAGCTGAGTGCTTCTCCTCCAGCGGATTTCCAACAAACACCAGGTCTACCAAGCAAGGCAACTCTGCAAGCCTTGAAAACTCTCCTGTGCAAAACAGACACTCTTCACATCACATTATGTTTGCATTTCCTGATACGCTGATCGATTGAGTGTGACTCACCCCATTCTTTGACCAAATTGTTGGACATGTAGAGGACTTTCAGTTTCTTCATGCAGTGGATTCCTCTCAACTTCTCAATCAAGTTGTAAGAAATCCAGAGCTCTTCTAATGTGTCCCCTACGACCTCCTAGGTGTACACACACACACACAATTCATGTAAATGGAAAAAAAGTTTGAAAATGTGTGACCACTTGTTAGAAAAAAAGTACAACAGAAAACCAACCAGCCCACTGAGCGCCTTGATATTATTTCTTCCCAATGACAAAATCCTTAAGTTTTCTGGGAGAAAAAGCAAAAATATTAAAATTAATGGTCTAGTTGATAGCTATAATGTATCAAAAACAAAAATACTCACTGAGGCCCTGGAGATTGGTTATTTTCTCAATGCAGTTTGTGGATAGAGACAGCTTCCTGGGAAAACACAAGGCAGGTGTTAGGAAGAAAATATTGTCACATGGTTTGAATAGATATGTAGAATAACATGTGTATTGTTAGTCCTACAAACATTGGCATATCTGGTTATTCTGGTGCCTTTAGTTTCACTGTTTGGATTAGACTGCTAATCAGCTACACATCTTGAGTTTCCTCTGTCTGTGCTGAGAACATAGCAAGACTCAACTTAAAATGGCAACACCAATCCTCAGTTTTCCCTAAATGGGGCATATAAACATTAGCTGAGATAAAATTTTTGATACAATTGCTGATATATTACCCAAACATCTGTCATTATCATGGAATTCGTCTTTATTTCTTATTAGAATGTCTTAAAATGAATAACGCATGCCACTTGAGACCAGGGGCGAAGTGTTTTTATGTACATTATATTCCTCACCTTTGAGACGTTTCAGTGCCCCTACTTGAAATAATTCTACAAACCTCAAAGCTATCACTGTCATCATCTTCTTGAAATGAAGACCTGTTTCTGACTGTTTCTTCCTGTTCACCATTATTCTTTCTTGCTGAAAACACATAGGTTTAATATAATTGTCTGGCAATGACGGGGAAAGGATTCTGATGGATTTGTAAGGGGAAAAGTTCAGTCCAGTCCAATACCTGATGCATATAGCTATGCCTGAAAACCTCTCACATAAACTTGACTACTTCTTACCTGGCAGAAATGAAGCTCAGTAAACTTAATCACAATGTTGTGCAAAAGATTTATTTAATACAGTCGTTGATGGATTTCTGTGATGACTTTTCTGTGTGTTGGAAGCCATGCAGTTAACAGAGGAAATCACACCTAATGCACACCAAATTTTATTTCGCATTTGCGACTCAAACTGCAAAAATCCAACAGCTGAAATGACTCACTCGCATCTGGTGAGAGTGGAGAGAGACGCGTCCATTTTCTCTATAGGTGGAACCTGACCATATAGCTTTATAGCTTTGGCCTCGGTCACCTTCTCCCCTGACTTCTCCTCCTTCATAGATGAAAAACACATGCAAAACACACTTATTCATTTGTCATAGCAGGGTAAACAGACACAATCAATGAAATTAATCCTCCTCTAGTTCTGTTTGACCAAAGCCCTGTTCCTAATAGAGCAATAATTAACAATATTAACTACTATTTTGTGAATATTTTTCATTTAAACGTAAATAAAGGCGACCAGATGGAGTCACTCACCCATTTGGCCAGAGCTTCTTTTATAGTAATTGCTTTGGCCTGAGGACATAATAAGACTTGGATAAGACAGCAATAATGAACACATTTAACTAATTACTTGTGCACAATCAGGTTAGTACTGATTTATTTCAGAGATTTGGCCGTTAAGCTTCACTGTGACAGACAGGCAAAGTTATTCAGATTTGTTTAGATTTAGGAAAATTAGATTTTCCAGAGAGAACAGGAGGTAAGAATGGACGTTGTTCAGCAAACCAGCGACAGCTGACTGACAGTGATGCTAACAAGCTAATTAGAGAAGGTTCGCGTTTCACGATTACATAACCGCCGCATGTAACATCGAGCAGCAACGGTTGTCGACTATGAAACGGGTCAAAAAGAAAATAAAAATATCAAACAAAGAAACAAACAAATTAATTAGCCCAAATGAGAAATTGAACCTGAGTCTATGGAACATAGACACTTACCATGTTGATGTTCTGCCTCGGTTGCTATGACACTGTCAGGCAGAACCCGAAGCTGCGCATGCGCAACGCCACTGACCCAGATTGAAAGAAATCTTTAATTGCCAGTGGAGGACATTTCTGCTGTCCATTTCTGAAACGACCTTGGGGCATAATCAGTCTTATATCCTTGTTATATGCACCGCTCCTGCGTTTGTGCCACATTTTCTTACGTAAATTAATTGCAGGATTCAGTCGTGACATGTATATCAACCGCTACTCGGATCCTGGGCTGTGAAATTGATACTCTTATTCTTGTTGCGTTCAAGGACTGCTCTCTAGCGCTCAAACTTTGGTACAGCACACTACTGTGCTCTTAACTGAATCGTGAGATATCTCACAATCTTTTCTTTTTTTCGAATTCATAGTGGTAAAGCAGTTTGAGTAAATTGGTAGGAAATTTAAAAAATAATTTGTTTCAAATTTTGACAGAAAATAGACAAAAATTTGGTACTGTAAAAATTGGCAAAAATTGTTAGATTTCAGGTGATAATCAGAGGATTCAGTGGGGAAAAGTAAAAAACACAGAGAAAGGTCAAGCATAGTTTCCACTGCCAATACAGTTAGAACATAAACGTCCATACCAGCAAAATACCCATTTTTTGACATCTTAATAGGCACTAATAAACTATTTAGAAGTCAAAGTAAAATAAATATACAAATTAACTATAGTGCTCTATAGCAACTAAATTACTATGAAAGGTTTGGCATTCAAAAATATAATTTTATATGTTTATTTGGTTGTGAATAAGCCTTTTATTAATAACCCTAATCAGTTGGTGAAATTACGTGATTTTGTTGTTGTTGTGCATGTATTGCATGTTGTACAGATTGACATAAATGTTATTAAAACTATGGTAGAATGATGGTTTTGATGCCAGCGTCATAACATCATTTGTTCAGAGATCCAAAATTCTAACCTAATCAATTATCCTCAAAATACCCAAATGTTAAACAACTTTTAATGTAACATCTATTGCACTTTCCTTTTGAGTCCAACATTTGAGAGATTTCAAAGATAATAATCTGTTAATGGCTTTAAGCTTCATCATCATGATCATTGTCCCACCACTTATTCAGGTTGAGGTTACAGTGTCAGGAGATCAGCAATGTATTCTCGCTCTTTCCGTGAGACCCAAAGGCATTCTCGGGCCAACCAACATGTTTCGGGTCAACTGTCGGCCCCCTGCCAAGTGGATGCGCCCAGAATATCTTGGGGGATATCCAGGAGGTGAGCTTAGCAGATGCCCAAACTGTATCTCTCACCCAATTTCCCCCTGGATGGCTTTGTGATTTTGGCGATAAAAATCCCTTGACTGGACATGTCAGAGCTGGACAGGGAAAATTACGTCTAATCAGAAATCACAATAAATGAATACATTTACCTTATTTGCAATTAATTACTCTTAATCAGTGAGAACTTTTTGGAAAATATTTTTCTCTAGTGTCCTAATTTGACTTTTATACTGGAGCCAGCTTGGGTTCACACTTCATTACTGACTGATCATTTGACCTCTTTGCTTTTAGGAGGCAGAATGAGGTTACTGTGCGTGGACAGGGCGGCGGCGTGAGACTGAATATGATTAACCGACACAGGCAAACTTGAGCTGGTGAGAAGGCCTAAATGTCAGTTTTAATTTCTTTTTCTTTGATTGATCTCACAATATTTGACACAGTGTTTTTGGAATCAACACTTTTCGGAATTCAATCAAATATATCATTCGTCATTTTTCTTCACGACAACAATAACCTGCTTCAGCATTAGGTGTGAAACTCCAACACCATAATCTTTTTCTTTTCAAACCCGGTAAGATGATTGTACCCCTTATTTTTGTTCCCCTCTACGCATCATACTTCACATACAGGAATAAAGGAGAATGTTTAGAACGCCTCAGTGGAAGAAGTGAGCTCAGCGTGGTCAGTCGGCCCATTCAGGCAGTGTACAGTGTCAACGGTCGGAGCACACCGTTCACAATACATCAGCTGCAACTCTAGAGCCAATGCTGATCTCGGATGCATTGTTGTGTACTGCGTCAACATGTTAAGTGACGCAGGAGCCTATACAAACTGCAGGAGCGAGATATGCTCTTCACCGAGAACGACAGCAGGTATAAACCAGCCGAGCGGCATATCCCGCAGTAAGTGTGCAGTCTGTCACTGCTGCCGTATGACACCCTCCTCCATTTCCCCATTTGGACAGAACTTTAATTAAATGACCGGGAAGTGGATTTAGATGGAGCCACAGAGGAGTTCTTTAACGAGAAACGTGACTTGAAACTGAAACCCCTGGTTTAGGTTTGCAGCACACACAAGCCATTTCCCGCTCCAAAGAGCACATATTTCCTCTGTGATAGATATCCTGAGTGGTCAGGTCTCATCTGGGGGACATGCATGCTTTGCCACAGGTGAATATATCAAAAGTATCACAGTCAGTACTGGACAATTTAAAAAAAAAAAAATCATTGTTAGGAAATTGCCATTTCACCTGTTTTTTTAGGGGGCTAAATGAGAATTTTCATCTTTCTCATGATTCTCATGAACAACTCTTACCTCTGATTTATAGGAAAACAAAAAGGACCTCACGTTCCCAAGCCTTTCTAATCAAACAGTGTGATCATAAAATAACGCTCCCCGGCTCTATATTTAATTAATATTGTCGAAATGGCCTCTGTATTCCAGAAGCATAGAGTCCATTCCTCTTGGCACAAGATGCCGTTCACATAAAAGTAGAAACTAGGGGAAACATCCAGCCTCGCGTATTGCATGGGGAGAATTACATGACAGATCTTCATAACTGTGGGAAAGATTTTATTTCAATATTATAAGCCACTGAAATACTGTTATATGAATATAAGGAATGTATCCATCAAGATGCACCACTTTCCTTATTTACTGTTGTTTTATCTGTAACCTGAACGGGCTTACATCTATTTCAGGAGTACATCTGAAGCAGTGTGTTTTGTCATATTTCGAAAACTGTTCACAAAAAAATAGGAAAAAAGACACTAATAATGTGCTCATAATATTTGTCTGTGCAAAAGTTTGCAGCCTGAACTTGAAGGTAGCCAATATTTTGAGGTTTTGTGAGATTTCTAGAAATGCACAAAATACAACAACCAGGCCTCTTATCCCCTTGAGACACTGTAAGCTGTGCACTACTTAAATTAAATTAAATTAAATTAAATTAAATTAAATACACTTTTTCATTTGGGAGTGAGCTTAATCACACATGTATATAATGCATGACATTGCAATTTGGCCAATTTGGTTGAGGGTTGTTACATGATGAGCGCCTGAATGTGTTTTAATGGGGTGGGCGGAGTCTTGAAGATGCAGCCACAGAGTATAAAATGAGCTGAGAGCGACATGCGTCAAAGATGGATCAGTTTGCCTGTCAGGAGACATAACAAGCTGCCAAGGCCCGGACAACATTGTACGGTTGTTCCAAAACAGGGAGGAATGGTTGACTTTAAACAGGTGTGGATGCGAAGGATGGGGATTTTAAGTTAATGCCAAAGCTTGGAAACCAACTGCCAGCAAATTGATTAGTCACCGGTGTCATCTATTAATATCCAGTCAACTGGAATACCAGCCAGACTTGCACGAATGTTGACTGGATCAAAATCTTTGAAGTGTTGGACTAAACCAAGACAAACCACTCGTCTGCCACCCATCGGCAGGTCGAAATGCATTTCTGTTGCGCTGCCATCACACAGAAAGGAGCCGGCCAAGCAGAAAGGAGCTGAAGACTTGAAGAAAAAAAACACACAATATTGGAGGCCAACTCCAGAGTCAAAGAGATGCAACAAAATCAGAGTTTCTCTTGCAGGAGACAAGATTGCAGCGGCTACAAGCAGAGTGATTAAGCCAACTTTTGATGCATCATTGACTCCGGCATCTGTCAACCCTCCAGCGCAAGCGATGAAACATGACACCAGTGATCCTGGCACAGATGTCATAATGCCGGTCGGGGTTAAACATGATGCCAGTCTCTGCAAAGCAAAGCAGCAAAAAGATATGGGGTCAGATGACTCCGCCATTCAAACTGAACCAAAGGCCTCTGAAGACAAAGGGTATCCTGAGAAGCTGCAGGGAAACAGTTACGATGATGTGTACTACACCGATCAGAAGATTGCCGAGTGGGTTAGTAAGGTGAACGCCAGCCTCATTTCAAGGAGAAGTGAAGAGCTGAACAATTTTAAAACTTCAGAGGAGCAAGATGTCACGACTGTAAATATAATATACAATTTAGATTGATTTATAGTGTCATTTCTAGTTTGGAAATTATTTCAAGTTCCGCTCGCTCCTCTCATAGGATCTATTAAGACACAACGACTCACATCGCCATCTTCATGATTGATCATATAATTAACGTTTATAAAAAAGGCAACAATCATTAGATAATTCAGAATCCTGACTCAAGTTCAGCTGACATTTGTGACAATGATTTTTAAAACGGACACTTGTAAATGTTAAATCTATCTGACTCTTACGGTTTTAGTTCAGGTACCTACAAATAAACCTGTCTTGTCTTTTTTGAATAAACATTTGGTTCCTCAGTTTTTATCATTTCCATGCATCATTCTGATTTTTTTTTTCCATTTACATTTACAATTGTAATTTATTGAAATGTTGTCAGGTTTAAAAAACAAAACAAAAATGTGCCATCTGTGAACTGGCAGGAAACTGACTAAAAATGAGAAAATCAGCCAAAAATCTACAAATATTTCACAAAGATTTGCACAAAATTAAACTGAGAACTGATTAGACGTTCCCTTAAAATCATCAAGAAATGATAGGAAACTCCCAACAAATCAGACACAGATCAATAAGAAAAAGTGCATTAAATTAAGCTACTGGTTCAATTAAACCTGCTACTCTTGAAATTCAAATTCAAATTAGACAAATCTATACGTTTCAGGGATTTTATGCTGTGAAAATCGCTGTCATCCTTTCACCTCAGTATCTGCATGCACTTTATACTTTATAGTTTAGCGTTCATTGTTTGTTTATTGTGCACTATACTGTTAATGTTCACTCTATTATTATTATTTTGTTAATCTAATGTTACCGAGGGAAAGTGAGAAACGTCTTCTCAATTCCTCTGTTTGTCAAGTACAAGTTAAAACTTGTGAGCCTCCTGTGGCTTGATGCTAAATGGCCCAATTATTTGTGTAGGTGTCCCATGTTAGCACTAACTCGTGCTGTATTTTGGCATAAAAAAGGGCAGGATGTGGAGGCACCATGATCATAACTGTTTACTAACTTTTCCCACAGCATCATTTGAAAATAAGGACAAATGAGAAGTGAACTTGAAATTAAATTAAATGGGTTATCTCTGCAGTTGCTATCAAACTTTAGATTGGTGTCGTCTTTGCAGTTTACGTGACGATTAGTGCAGCCGACACAAGTCAGGGGGAATTTAAACTGACCTCCAGCAGCCTCAAAAATGACTCTGGTAAGCGATCCTCTATTGAAGAGGACCATCCTTGCGCCTATGTCTTCAACTCAATATGCCTATTGCGAACCTGAGCTTCACCACAGTGTAAATGCAAAGTAAGAACGGCTGAGAAGTGAGATTAACTTAGATTAAGTTAGTTATCTCTGCAGTTGGTGATATCTTTGCATTTTACCTGACGCTTTATGCAGCCGACACAAGTCAGGGGAATTCAAACTGACCTCCAGCAGCCTCAAAAATTACACTAGTAAGCGATCCTCTTTTGAAGAGGACCATCCTTGCACCTATGTCTTCAACTCTATGCGCCTATTGTAAACCTGAGCTTCACCACAGTGTAAATGCAAAATAAGAACAGATGAGAAGTGAACTTGAAATTAAGTTAGTCATCTCTGCAGTTGGTGTTGTCTTTGCATTTTACCTGACGCTTTTATGCAGCCGACACAAGTCAGGGGAATTCAAACTGACCTCCAGCAGCCTCGAAAACGATTTTAATGGGCAACATTTATTAAAAAAAAAAAAAAAAAAAAATTAAAAAAAAAAAGTGGAACTGTCTGGAGACTGATTTGAGTTTCACCTGCCATCCGGATAAGTTGGTCTCTACCGGCGGTGCGGAGCCGCGGGTTGGTGTCACAGGGATGTATGTTAATCTTAGAATACGCTCAAACGCGCGCTCACGCACGTCCTCCAGAGGTGCAGCCGCAGCCGCACCGCCGCTCTGTGTGTGTGTATGTGCCGCCGCGGTGCAGACAGGGGTTGTAAACATGGCGACGGACGGGATGGTGCTCACCAACCACGACCATCAGACCAGAGTGGGGATTCTGACGGGTAAGGACGCGTCGGAGACGGGGGGAGGGGGGGGGTTAACGCCGTTGACACTTGTTCGCGGTGCACCGCTGCGCCGTTTTTTTTTTTTCCTTTCTCTCCCCCCTCGTCGAGCTGTGTGAGAGCGTCGGCGCCGCTAAACTAGCCGTCTTTGCTAAAGAGCTAACGTTGGCCGTCGTTAGCTTGAATGCTAACCGCTTCGGGTTGACTGTCATTGGTGTAACGTTGGCTTGACAGCTCGAACCGATGTGGGAAAATGAAACCTTCAATGGATTCGGGTTCTGTGTTTTGGAAACGTAACGTTTTTTTTTATTCACATGTCAAGACTCCCTTTCCATGTTCCGTGTTTTAAAAAGTAAGATTGCTGGACGACAGAGTGAGCGGCTATTGAAGTGGACGTCAGTCACGGCGCTATGAAAAAGACCTCCGGTTACATACTTTCAAAATTAGGGCCCATTCCATTGCGAGTTAGCGTTGCGGTCCAGGTGCAATTCCAAAATGTGCTTTTATTTTGAAGGTAAACTTACTGAGCTTCCTCTTTTGCTCTGCTGTGCGTGTGTCGCCTTGACGCAGGATACCG
Organism: Fistularia commersonii; assembly: GCF_037954325.1. NCBI lineage: Eukaryota > Metazoa > Chordata > Actinopteri > Syngnathiformes > Fistulariidae > Fistularia > Fistularia commersonii. The sequence continues at coordinate 6,879,761 of NC_141298.1, read as the reverse complement.
TAATATTTCTTGCGATGTAACGTTACTGTTACCGAGCCGACACGAGCTGCATTATTCATGTCCCGTTGCAGATCCGATATTTCGGCTGCCTCCGAGCGTGGGTTCCCCTCTCAAACACACGATCCGCGTTACTTTTGACTGCCATTTCACCGATGCAGAGTGGGTGTTTTGGTGGTTGTTTTCGTCAACCGGACATCGCATGTTAATGTCAAAATCATAAATGGCATGCTTTGCTAATGAGGCAAAGGAGGGTGGGGGCGGGGGTGGGGGTGGGGAAGCGCGGCTCTGCAGGTTTGCCGGAGCAGCCTCCGAGTCGTGCGGGGGGAAGGAGAGGAGAGGAGAGGGGAACCGAGTGACGGAACACCCGGCAGGCCGAGGCCCGGGCGGACGTGAGGATAATTCAAAGAAAAAGAAAAACAAGGAGGGGGGGGTTGATCGGTTAAAAAGAACCAAAAAAAACAGCTAGCGTCTCGGCTAATAGCGTTAACCTTGCTGCCTGACCACCCAGCTGACGATCACAACCTCCAGTCACATGTTGACACAAGGTCCATCCCATGCGGCGGGCGCGCGCATTCGTGTGTGTGTGTGTGTGTGTGTGTGTGTGTGTGTGTGTGTGTGTGTGTGTGTGTGTGTGTGTGTGTGTGTGTGTGTGTGTGTGAGACAAGGGAAAGCATAATTATCTGTCTCACACATCTGCCCCGGGACAACTTAGTGGTTGAAAGTTGCACGTTGATAACTGATACGTGCACATTGGTGTGCACAAAATATCTTTAGAAATATACTGTTTTTCAAAGTTCATCATTCGTTTATGACCGTGTAGTAAGGGTTCAAATCGCAATGACAAGATCACACGAAATGATCCGGAGAGACTGCATGAAATGATTGCAATTCCCATTCTAATTCCATATATTGTAATTCATGACCAATTCAGCTGCAAATTAATGTCTGACAGATAAAAAACACGTTTGTATCAATTTTATTTAAGTCCATTATTGTTCTTTGTAGATATTTATTTCCTAAAGGAGTGGAAAGGTGGAAGACTGAACGCAATAGTTAAATTAAAAACCTGCCATCAATATTGCACGTGTCAAAGAGTTTAACTGGTACATGGTGTCAGACAAGGTCAATATCTTGATAGTATTATATTTTCATATGATATACTGCAAATGTGGTTAATGCATGTTAGATTTTTGATTCTATGTGGATTGACACCACATTATTTCATTGTGTAATACACTCATCTTGCCAAACTTTAATTACAGTCCAATAAGTCTTTTTGTTTTGTGTGTATCAGTCCAAGAAATCATTTCAACCTTTGGGGGAGAGGCCGTTTTCTCTTCATACTGAATACCAGCAAATGTATAAATGTTCACCCGGAAGTACTTCTTCTACTCCTGAGCTGAATCTCACGGTAGAGGGAGAGAAGATGACCTGCCAGCCTGTGTTGATTTGGACTTAAAACTATTTTTCATTGCCAGTCTGAGTGCGTTGATGGGCAAAGCGAAAGTGCGGTGTTTTGCTCCAAGTTGATAGATTTTAAACTTTTTTTGAGGCTGAAAAACAGCCCGTTGCAGTTTCAGACCTAAGTAGACGCTAAATCCCTCTCTTTGGGCAAATGTTATATACAACACTAACAATTAAAAACACACCGACCCCATAAAAGCATACCTCGTGGACACAGTACCCGACTAGTTCCTCAGATACCAGTTAAGGTGTTACCTCAAGCAAAGCAGGTGGGGGCTGGCTTATCCCTCTGTTAGCCACGTTTATTCATTTACACCCAATGCCATATGAACCCAACCGATCTTTCCTGTTCAAAAGAAACACCAGGCTGCTGGGCTGCTGGTACTCTATCTTCTTTCCCATTTCCACGTTTTTTTTTTTTTTCCTCCTCTCACTTTATTTCTTGCTCAAATTGGAGGATGGCTATATGTGTGCATCTGGGCATCCAGACGTCAAATGACACTCAGCCTCTTTACTGACTACTAACTAGACGGCATGCGGAACTAAGCTTATTATATTCAGATTGACTGATTGATAGACGAAAATCTGTGCAGAGTCTCGAATGCTTTGAAAACTCCAGTGTTGCTGCTCTGGGAAAGTAAAAAGAAACATATATATTGGATTTTCCATCAATCATGCAAACTAAACTAATATAAATAAATTGCAAGTGATGGGTAAGATGCTGGATGTTTAAAGTGAACTTAGCCATGAAGTAGTTAAACTCCAAATTAAGCTAGTCAAATGCAATGCAATCAACAGTTGAATGTAAACCATAAAAAAGGGACACAGACACACGAACATTATATGAAAGTAATATTTATGAAGCCTTAATAAAAGGTTAAATGAAATGGATGGTTTTGAGTTTGTATTCAATCGATACTTTTAAGCTCCTCTTCGATCCTCCGGGGTTCCTTGCAGCATCTCAATGACTCACAGTTGCAACGCTGCTCAGCACTGTCCATTTTTATTAACTTGGTTTGATGTTGTGTGTTTAGCTAATTGTAATCCAATAAACAAAACAGTGAATTCATTGATATGAAATTGACATTTTGGTGGTTTGAAGTCCAGGGCAGGGGATGTTGGTTGCGAAAAATTGTTTTAATAGTTTTGTTGGAGACATTGATTCTCCAAAGTAAGTTATTTTTGATAAATCAAGCCGCTCAGCGTGTCCTGACTTTACAATCATCGATAGCCACGCAACTGCTCACTATGTATTGGTGAAAGTTTTCTGAGAATATTAACAGCAAGGAGAGGCTGACTTTCCTGGTTCAAATGAGGAAGCCTTTCCGAAAAGTTCTGTGCTGATAAAGCCAATGTATCACGTTAATAAAGACCTTGGTGGACACACTTGTTGTATTTCAGTGTGTGTTAATTCGGCTGTCCTACTGTGCACTAGTAGAATGAACAGGCATTCGACAGGGAATATTGTCATTTTGCTCTCAGACTGGTTAAAAAATAGCTTCTTCAGTCCTGAAATTAAATTTAAATAAATAATTAATTTACAATACATTGAATTCAAGGTTATATCTAATTCTTTGAAACACTAATGAAACGTGCCCCAAAAGGTGAGATATATATATATAGTATAGTGCAGGACTATTTTATATTTCATTATGTTTAAAACGGCTTGTTTTGATCAGCCTTCAAGCTTCAAACCTGAACTCTTCTTCTCCACAGTCAGTGACAGCTGTTACAAGAACTTGGCTGAAGACAGGAGTGGCGTCAACCTGAAAGACCTGGTCCATGATCCATCTCTGTGAGTCTTCACAAACACACACACACACACTTTGGCTAAGCTCTTTCATTTGCTTATGTTTCACCCTGAACTCTTATCTTTTGACGCCTCCCGCAGGCTTGGAGGAGTCATCTCGGCCTACAAGATCGTCCCGGATGAAATTGATGAAATCAAGGTGTGTGACTGCGTTCAGTACCATCAGTCCGATGGCCAGGCTGTAGGACCGAGGCTTTCTCTTTGAATCAGTGCGGCTGTGATCAGAGATAATACTTGGAAAGATGCAATCACGCCCTAATGCTTATAGTGTTCCACATCGTTTGCTTTGCTCATTTAGGAAACCCTTTTGGATTGGTGCGACGACCAGGAGCTTAATCTCATCCTCACTACTGGAGGAACTGGATTTGCACCGCGAGATGTTACCCCAGAGGTACAAGTCTCGCACCCCTCACACAACTTCACCAGACGTTAGATGCTGCTCTGTCTGGCACCTTCCCATCTGATACATAAATATCTTAGCGATCATTTTTTGTTTTTTCTGTTTTTTTTTTTTTTTTTTGTTTGTTTTCAAAAACAGTTGAATCCGAGGAGTATAAATGTTTTGCTCGGCAAAGGAACACTGTAAGCTGCGAAATAATTTTGACACGTGAGAAAGAAAGGAAACACAGGCTGTTTCTAGGAAAGCGACAAAGTTTATTCACAGGCATCCACATCCATGCAAATCCAAGCGTATACGCCACTAGCTCAAGAAATAGTCCACGTAGATGGTGTTTCTTTTCAAAATGAAAATGAATGGGAAATTAAAAGATTGAGAATATAAATTGCTGCTGTTACAGTGCTATAAAGCACAATGATGTTGCATGTAAGTGTACAATTTTTAGCCGAACACCACCTTGTGCAGTATTAAAAATAGTGCCGCTTTCCTTCCCTCTCCAACCTGAAAATCCCTCCTTCTGCAGTTTCTGTTCCTCCCCGTCCAGGTCTTGTTTTGCAATAAGTCATCACGCCCCGTGTTGAAATCTTGCGCCGATCTGCACATTTTCAGATTACGCGAATACATGCCTCAAAACATTGCAATAAAAATGCGTTCAAATGGAAAATGGCGCCTATCGTATTGACAGCACGCTGACGTCAGGAACAGGTCTATCCAGAAATGACTCATTTTCAGGCATGGGGTCTGGCAGCCCACGCCGTTTGATGATGATTAAGACAAAGGTGTGTCGTTCTTCATCGGTGCACTCACGGAAATTAGCGATCAAAGTTTACCAATACAACCCCCAGGGAATAACACAATGATCGACAAATCATCTTAAGCTACTCATACATCAGAAAAAGTTGAAGAGATTTGGAAAAGACTTCTGCTCACATCAAAAGATGAGTTTTCAGCGTTTTAAGTTTCAGCCTAGATTTTACAAAGATTGTGGGCCTCTATTTAAAAGACTACAACTAGATTCTTTTTTGCAATTTTTTTTTTCCCCACCATGCAGTATTTTCAGCACGTTTTTGCAGACCCTCCGCTTTTTTACTCCATCACTTTTTCTTCTCCACTCGGTCATGATACGTCGCAGAATCGACATTGTACAAGCTGGGCTATTCTGCCCACAGCTCCACCATCCACTCCTCTTTCTGGACGGTCCAAACTGATCGGGACGTCCTTTGCCATTCCCGTTCATCCATACTGCCAACAAATATCGTCTCTGCTGCCAATACCACTCTGGTGATTGTTTGTCTTCCAGGTTTCCTGTTTTGTTAGAGCTCACCCATTGATTTTTGGTTGTGATATGTCACAGTAAAGACTGCAAGACTTGCCATAATAATATCAAACACGATTGATATCGTCGTAAACCCAAGACACAGAAAACCCGTTCCGATTATTATTGTTTTTTTTTACTATGGGGAAATTATTGCTTTGCCTTCACTGAAGCATGAGCAGTTGCCAGGGGCCAGGGGTTCAGTGCCTTGCTCAATAAACACTTTGACAGGCTGAGAGAAGCGCGGGAATCGAACCAGGAATTGTCGGTTCAAAGGACAATCACTCTGACCTCCTGATGATGGCAGTGTGCTGCAACTCCAGTAAAACTCCAGTAAAACTTTCCGTCTGACCTTCATTTCTGAAAATTGCTAGGTGTAACCCGAGCATTATATTTACAATTACACCTGAAGCCTCATGCTCTTAGCAGTAAAGAAATATATATAATTATTACATTAACTGCAGTATAACATTTTTTTTAGGCCACCCGAGAGGTGATAGAAAGAGAGGCTCCTGGTATGGCCCTGGCCATGCTGATGGGATCACTCAATGTCACCCCACTTGGCATGCTGTCCAGGTAAGACCTTCTTTCATCCTACCTTTTTCATCATCAGGAGCCGCGATCTCTAACCTGTGTTCTCTGTTGTCTCTAGGCCAGTGTGTGGCATCCGTGGGAAAACCCTGATTATCAACCTACCGGGGAGCAAGAAAGGTTCTCAGGTAGGACGTCCTGCTCAATAACAAACTCCACTCTATCCCACCCAAAGGATATTGATCCACCCTGGGGTAATGTAATTTTGTGTGGCTGACGCCATCATCAGCATTTTATCACTTTGTGAAAAAGCCGCCTCACTTTGAAGTGACATGAGCTCTTAACAAATAATTTTCTTGACCTTTTTTTTTTGGTAATTTTCACAGAATTTTTCCATTCCTTTTTTTGTGTGCAGCTCACCTTTGTCGAATGTTATAAAGGAAAATATCACGATCGCCAGACTCCTGTAATTCCTGTAGCTCATGTATCACTTTTGCAGATATGTGATATATGTATTTGTGTGTGTGTGTGTGTGTGTGTGCGCGCGCGCGTGCGTGCGTGCGTGCGCACACGTGTGTATATATATATATATATATATATCCATTGATCCGTCAATCCATCGCCTGCTGCTTCTCCTGCACTCAGGGTGCACTCAGGGTCGTGGGGGATGCTGCAGCCTATCCCAGGAGACAACCCACGCAGACACGTGGAGATCATCCAAACTCCACACAGAAAGGTCCCCTTGTCGGCATTGAACCAAGGTCCTTTGTGTGAGGCCAAAGCGCGAAATACTGAGAGAGACACATACTGTACACATATATATATATGTGTGTGTGGGTGTGGGTATATATGTATGTATATATACGTTTGTGTGTGTGTGTGTATATATATATATATATTCACATCATGTATCTCCCATATTCCATATACAATATGTGTGCATGTATGTGAATCCCAGCGCATGGTTTTTCACCGATCTGAGATGAAACCAGGTCCCTGGTTCGCTTACGGCAGGGGGCCTTTTTCTGTGTGGAGTCTCCGTGTTCTCCCCGTGTCTGCGTGGGTTTCCTTCCGGAGTCCCCGGTTTCCCCGGTTTGCGGGTGGGTCATTGGAGACCGTTAAAGTGCCCCGACGTGAGAGTGAGAGGGTGAATGGTCGTACGTCTCTATATGTGGCCCTATACGTGGCTGGCGATCTGGTCAACCCTGCCTCGTGCCCAGCAATAGCTGGGATGGGTTCCAGTAATCCCTCGATCTCAGGATAAGCGGTATTGATAATGAATGAATGAATGAATGAATGACCTGTGGTGAAATTTAAAGGCAGCAGGTGAGCATCAGAGTACAGTGTGAAAGAAAATATCATCAATGGCTGTTTTCCTGTGAGAATAATCTTGGGCATGATCAGTCATCGGCTTTTCTAGCATTAGGGGTTGGAATCTTACTAATATTAGCTTACTGATTCCAAGTAGTGGCGACACCTGTAATACGGTTGTGTTGTTTTCAAGGGAGCATTTTCACTCAGTTTTCTATGTTGTCGTCAAAAGGAGTGTTTCCAGTTCATCCTGCCCGCGCTGCCCCACGCCATTGACCTGCTGCGTGAGGCCACGGTCAGGGTTAAATCCACACATGCCGCTTTGGAGCAGCTGCCATCGCCGTCCCCGCTCCTGGCCAACGCGCATACCAACGCCAACGCCCACTCCAACACGCACACCATGGAGCGCGGCACCCAGTGCGAGGACGAGGATGAGGAGGAGGAGGACCAGAGGAGAGGTCGACATGCGCACAACCACCACCATCACCAGCATGGCTCCTCCCACATCACCGCCGCGGCCATTGCTGCCAAGGTAACTGTCGTCAGGAAGCAGCTCCGAAACTGTCATCATCCCTGTAGGGAAAGCAGGGCATTGCAGCTCAAGTCTATATACAGTAGAGACCTGCTGCATGTCCAAATCCCATCATGGCCATCTCACATATCACCGAAAAACCCCAAAGTTCAGCTCCCAATTTTCCCGACTGACACTAGAGCACGTTTTTTTTTTTTGTTCGGTTTTTTTAAACTTCCAGCAAATTATAGGAAAGAGTTAAATCACCTCAATTGTAACTGCCAAGATAAAAACGGAAACTCGTCTATAGGGCATATCCAGTCTAGTGGAATACACAGTAAGCTGCAAGCTGTGTGACCGTGAGTGTGAAAGGTCGTTGAACTCTGGCGGTTTCTGCCATATTAAGATCCGGGTCAGAGACATAAAGTAGCGCTAAGACTTCAAAAACTCTCTAGGAGCTCCTCTGACCTCTCAGATGAAGTTCATTTAAAGGCCAATCCGATGGTGGTAGTTAGATATATTCACAAGCTTTGAGTATTCACGCAACGCCAATACACTTCTCCCTTTTAAACCAACACAGATGATGCCCAGCAGCTTATATCCCCGTCTGTTCAATAGCTCATTAAAAGGCTAACATTTCATTCTCTACATGAAAATTAGCTAAATCGTGAAGATGCGATTACATTTTTTTTTTTTTTTTTTTTTGAAACCTGGTTTAAATTGTGAATCCCACATCCATTGATTTCTCACTGGTAAGAGATGACAAGGACTCTTATTCTGACCGGCTCTGTAAACGTAATAAAGAAAAAAAACAAAACATGTACATTAACTCTTGATCAAATAATCACAATAAATAATTTAAAAGCGTTCACAGAAAAAAAAAGGTTCAGTTGGTGTTTCATCAGTATCCACATTCCCTGACATTCCATTGTCCATCTGTGCCAATGTGCTTGTCTGTGTGTGTGCGTGTGTGTGCGCCTGTGTGTGTGTGTGTGTGTGTGTGTGTGTGACCTGCATGCATTTGTGTGTCTCATCAGACGAGCCATGCTGTTGTCATGGCTAAGGGAAGTCCCTACCTGCCGGGGAAAACACCTGCCCCCCCTACTCATTTCACCTGTTCCTGTAGCCATGATCAGCAGGTGAGGCACGAAATCACCACCACCCCCAACTTCTCAGTCCCGCCCTCCCACATCCACACACACCAAAGGAACCCACGCAACCATCCCATCCTGTCATCGGTCAGCCCATCATCACATCAAACACACACTTCTCCAGCCATCGAGTCAGCCATCGTTTTCATTTTCCTCCGATCCATCTTATCTTTTAAGAGCAAGCGTCAAACAAACTGCATTCTGTGAAAAGCCGTCTTAACCCGCACATGGAGATATAGGAGCTCAATAGATATTAATTTGTTTTCATTTTTTTTTTTTATTCTAGAAATCTGGAATCCCTGTGCTTTTAGTTGTAGTTGTAGAAACTGATATCACGATATCTCTTTTTAATCTGTTTGCAGTTGAAATAATCTAAAAATGGCGTTCAGACACAAAAATGTAAATGATTTTTCTTTTTCTTTTGTTTCTTAGTATTTTGGGCTGTTCCAGGTGAGACTTTAGCTTTTCACCTGGTTGTTTAGAATGGAGATTTAAGGAATCTGGAGAAAGCTTTTGCTTTCTTACATTTCTGACTTTCTTCTGACTACAAGGATTAGCCATAAACATGAAATCACACTGGTTTTTTTTTTATTTTTCGAGTGATAACGTGGTCCAAAGCAGTGACGCTCAGAAAACAGCCGTCACTGATCCGCTAAAGACACAGACAAAAATTTTGTAAAAGGCTTTGAGTGACACTTCTGTACAACCGCTTCGTCTGTAAATTTACACACGATTATGATTTTAGGCCAGATAAACAGTAACACTGAAAAGTAATCTCTTCTCAATCAGGTTGCTTTAATGGCTAGACCTTTTTATTTTTTGTGTGAAAAAAACAAATACCACAAATGTCTAGTGGTGAGGCTTCATTCAATGTCACACTGATTTTTCCATAATTTGTATTTAATCTGGCCATCATCTACTGGAGACACCAGGATTTACAAATTTAATAATAATATTAATAATTTTGAATGGCAAATTACAGAAAAAAACTTTTTTACACAAACTATCAAGCATTAATAATGTAAATACAGCTAGGCTTGTTAGCATCCTTAGCGCTGCTGATGTTAACTGATCTAAAACTAATTACTAAATCATCAAGTCTTGCTTATCCTTTTATACATTTATGTAGCTTTAATTTTTTTTGCTTCAGCGGTGCTTTCAAAAAGAGTTTTAATTTGATTTGATCATGTGTAGATTCAAATATCAAACTATAAGTGCAGACCCTTAGTTCAGAGGCACACAACTGAGGCAGTCCATCTTTATGAGGAAGTGTCTCTTTGTGTGTCTGCGTGCGTGCGTGCGTGCGTGTGTGCGGTGTTGTGTGTAGATCCCGGACTCGATAATTTCTCGAGGCGTTCAGGTGCTTCCCCGAGATTCCGCCTCTTTAAGCTCCACCCCATCTGAGTCGCCCCGGGCAACACAGGCGACCTCCCGTCTTTCCACCGCCTCATGCCCGACACCCAAGGTACACACAAACATGTCTCACGTACACACACACGGACATTGCCATCACGCAGAACCCCGTAGGATGAAGAAACCTAGCTGCCTTTTGCCCCCAAAACATGTGTTTAACAAGTTAGGCTTGTAAAAATGATTTTGAGACCAGATAAAAGATGATTGCTCCAAAGTAAGCAAGAGAGAGTGAAAAAGAAATGTCAAAAATGCAAAACCATTTATTGGAATAGCTGCACTGTTTATGCAGAGAGATGGAGCAGGCGTGCGTTCCACACGGCACCCGTTACATGACATATTATTTGCCGTGAGAGCCCATCTGCAGGTAGTGCAAACTCAACCCTTTCCTCCATGTTTACCTGAAGTTTTCATTATAATCAGGCATGGGTGGTATCTATTTTTAGCTCCCTCAGTGAGAGATGAGGGGAAAAAGGGAGATAGGAGGAGGTTTATGACGTACCACAGTGTTACCATTGGTTGGTATCTTCTACCAAACAAGATGCTCCTGGAAAAAAAAAAAAAAAACGGCAATAACAATATAGAAGAAGCTATGAAAAATGTCGAACGTGCATCTGTGACATTCTAAATTTGACAATTCACAATAGCTTATCGCGATGATGAGATCAAAAATGGCCAAGAATGTCAGTGTCCTGGTTTCACAAAGGGGCTGTTGACAGTGGAAGTATGACTACCGAAAGTACATGTGGCTGAATTTGTGTCAGCCGTCGCGAACTTCCTTTATCCGTTTGTGGCCATGTAGTTTTGTTCAGCAATTCACAACGTAGTGCAGCCAAGGAAAACAAACAAACAAACAAACAAAAAAAAAATCAGTTCTTTATCTGGATGTCAGACGAGCTACCCTTCGTCACTGCACTCGACATGTTTTTGCTGCACATTACTGTTGTGAAGCACGCAGGCTGACCAGCGTCATGCAAACCTTTTAGACATGTTGTGTGATATACGTCAAATTAAAGACCCATGCATGATGCCTGATTATCTGCGTGTGAAATATTTCAATATTTTGGCTGTATAAATTTTTAACAACAGATCTGTCATTCACATGAGCTAGCCAGAGTGATGCATTAACACATAAAACCCTTTGCGATCTTCCTTGTGAGATTTCTTAGAATAATTCCTCCCTGTTTGTGAACTCTGAATCCGTCAAATAACCAAATCTAGAACTGCCCGAACTGAATGTCTCCCCAGGTGCAGTCGCGATGTGGCAGCAATGAGAACATTCTGAGAGCCAGTAAGCCTGTCAAGACGCAACACATTTCAATTCAGCAGCAGATTCGACACTTTTATTATTTCGCTGTTATTATCTTTTATTTTATGTGTGTGTGTGTGTGTGTGTGTGTGTGTGTGTGTGTGTGTGTGTGTGTGTGTGTGTGTGTGTGTGTGTGTGCGTGTGCGTGTGCATGTGCATGCTCAGGTCACAGTGCCGTGGACATCAGCAAAGTGGCACGTCGCCACCGCATGTCACCTTTTCCGCTGACATCGATGGACAAGGCCTTCATCACTGTTCTTGAAATGACACCCATACTAGGGATAGAAGTAATTAACTACAGAGGTCAGTCATCAAATTGGTATGTGTGTGTGTGTGTGTTGCAAAAATATATTTGAAAGTGGTGCCAGGAATATTTATAGATAAATATCAGATAACGTCATACAAAGCTCAACAAACTAATGAAATGGATGTAAGACATGCCCAGATGATTATAATAAAACAAGTATAATTACACTTAATATAAAAAAAAAAAGCTAATAAAAGTAATATAAAGATACTATTGGAATCAGAAAACAATGAATAACAGGCGAAGGGAAGGTTCTCAATCACATCGACCTTCATCTTGAAGAGATGTCACCACTGTCTCTTCCAGAAGAGACAGTAGAATTAAAATGTAAGAGGAGATTGCAGTTGATGATATATTTTTGCGTCATGGATGTGAAATGGTGTGTTGCCATGGAAATGTTTATGGTATGTGCTGTTGGTGATGGAACCTTGTCAAACATGTCTTGAAGATGGGTTGGGTCGAGTGCTTGCTCAGGACATCTATGCCAAAGACAACCTTCCTCCGTTCCCCGCCTCAGTGAAAGATGGCTACGCGGTGCGAGGTAAGAGCGTCGACACTACCTCACCTGATTTAATTTAGTAAAATACACAAAATGACGGTCCGCACATTAAAAAGCTCAACATTTTTTTGAATTCCTTTTTCAATGTTATCCTCAATGTATTGATCTATAGCTGCTGACGGCCCGGGAGATCGTTTCATCATGGGAGAATCGCAGGCGGGACAGCAGGTCAGTAGAAACCCCAATTTTTGTCCCACAACCTATTATAAAAACTAAACAAAGAGAGATCCCGAGTGGAGCTTGCCAGGATGCCATGTTGTCTTTTGGAGATGTTCTCAGTTCGCCACAAATAGACTCAAAATGAACACTAGCTGTCAAAGGGAGAGCGGAGATCCCGCTTTTATGCAATTGCGACTGAATGAGCTCTACAGGTAGCCTGCTGATAAAACGCACTGATGACAGTTCAAAGTCACGTTTCTCTAGTCTACAGCATACAGGAAAATAATCAGGCTCGATGTTACAATTGTTCTTGAGAGGGAAATATGTTTTTTCTAAAGTGGATATTTGCTCTGTAGCAAGAATATAAATGGAATTTTATCTTGGAAATTTAAGCAAATGTGCCAAAAAGTCCATCACAGGGATTATCGCAAGCCACTCCAAGAAGGACGCTGACAGCGTTGTCACTTTTGTTTTAACATAACGTTTATTATTAATCATCCCGATGTGACTGTGTGCGCAGCCGACCCATACGGTCATGCCAGGTCAGGTGATGAGGGTGACGACTGGGGCTCCCATCCCCTGTGGGGCCGACGCTGTGGTCCAAGTGGAAGACACGGAGCTGCTGAGGGAGTCCGAAGATGTAAGCAGAACGTGCTGGGGTGGACTTCTTGCTCCCGGGATTGTGGATTAACACGGGCCTGATGCAGCCGTTCTGTGGTTTTTAGGGCACCGAGGAGTTAGAAGTGAGGATCATGGTTCAGGCCCGGCCCGGTCAGGACATCCGGTAAAACGCACACAGCCTACTATTAAGATATAATCCATCAAAGTCATCTTCAAAACTGCAAGACACAGATTCTTAAAATTGTATTACAGAATGATTGGAGGTTTAGTACATATTTCCCACTTAAGTAGTGCTTACATAATGAATCTGGTTATTATCAAATGTGAGATTTAATGCGTAATGAAATTGAATTTTACGATATTTGATCAAGCTTCTGCTTCAGGTCACACGTGACACCTTTTGACAAAGTGCCATTCATCGAGAAGTTAATGAAAAGGCATGTGTGTGCAGCCCAATAGGCCACGACATCAGGCGAGGGGAGTGTGTGTTGGCCAAAGGAACACACATGGGCCCGTCGGAGATCGGCCTCCTGGCCACCGTCGGCGTCACCGAGGTCAGCGTGCACAAGTTCCCCGTTGTGGCAGTCATGTCCACCGGAAACGAGGTACGCGCACATCTCCCATCTTTACGGCGGCCGGCTCAATGCATCACCTGAGCGCGTGTCTCCGTCGCGCGCAGCTGTTGAACCCGGAGGATGACCTCCACCCTGGAAAGATCAGGGACTCGAACCGCTCCACTCTACTTGCAACAATCCAGGAGCACGGCTACCCTACCATCAACCTGGGCATCGTGGGAGACAAGTAAGAGCATCAGGGTTCTGAGGAAATAGCAATAAACCAAGGGGGAACTGGGATTCTGTAGCTTTAAGGTAGAAGCCTGAATGCAAAGTAAAGGTTTGAGTACATGGGTCTGTCTCACCCTAAGAACAAGGGGGTAAACACAAGTACATCAGGAGTGTTGAGTGTGTACGTGTGTCTGTGTGTGTTGTGTGTATGTGTGTGTGTTCAGCCCTGCTGAACTCGCCGTGACATCATTCAGGGTTCTTTCCAGTTTGTTTGTTTTTTTTTTCGCCCCCGGTGACCGAGGAGGTGAGATTGACGGGATCGATCTTGTGTCGTGTCTGCAGCCCTGACGACCTGCTGTCAGCCCTCCACGAGGGGATCAGCCGCGCTGATGTCATCATCACCTCAGGAGGCGTGTCCATGGGAGAGAAGGTAACCCTCCCGCCCCATCCCCCATCCGATTTACAAAAAAAGGCTTCTGCTATTCTTGGAGTGGACATCAGGACATATTAAAAACTAGATCAATGCACTTCAACCCAAACAATCATTTTTCTTCACAAAAATTCTTTTAAAGTGCACTGTCTAAGTGATAACATCTTTAGCTGACCCCTCACATGACAGGAGCTGGTCAGCCCCGCTCTGTCATTGTCTCGCGTTTCGACGTCTTCTCCAGTTCAACAGCTGGTTGTCAAACGGCCGGTGCGGAAATGACCTCATCTACGAGGGCCTCGCCAAGCGCGGCATGTTTTATCGATATAGAAGTACAAGAAAAGAAATTAAATCTCTCGAGGTTGTTTTTTTCAAATACTAGATTTTTTTTTAACTTAGTCTCTCCTAATCTTTTTTTCCTAAAACTGAAAAAAAAATTATTTGTAAAGGTCCATGCGCCTGTCTCTCTCTGTGAAAAGCTTTGCTTCTTGTTTTTTCTCATCTTATTTCATTTATCTTATTTATTTAATTAAATATTTATCTATAAATATTTATTCTGTATTGCTTATAGAAGGACGGTAGATGGAAGCACCTGTAAGCTTACGTGTGTCCCCTGCGGGAGCGGCACATTACTGCCTGCCTCACCTTGTGACTTTTCTCTGTGGCTTATTGTCCGGGAGGCGAGATTAATTCTGTCACACACTTAGATGAAAGACATTCCACAGGCTGTAGAAGGTTGTGGTGTATATGATCATAAAAGAAATCTTTCTTCAAGCATTATATTGGCGACATGCTGAGAAACCAAAACAAGCACCTGCCATGCTGACCGGTTTGTGAGGGACTGCGCTTGCAGAGGTGAGGTGAGGCTAGCCGCTGCTGCACCACGGGTTTCTGCCCTGTATTTGATTGGGAAATGCGCAAATTCAACTTTTTTTATTTCAAGAAATGCAAACACTGAAAGTAGTTATAACACAGATCAATGGACAAATATGAATATTCATGATGTCAAGTGAGGCAGAGCCTCATATCACTGCAATAAAGGTTTGCAGTATGCTAAAAGGGTCCGTTGTTATTTTGGTGTAATAGCAGGTAACGTCATACATCATAGTTGTCTTGAAGTCCAGTCTTGATAGTTTATGTCAACTTGCCAGACGTCGGTAACTAAATTCTGAGTAGGCTGTTAATTAAAACAGGATCTTTTAGGGGGTAGTCTGACTTTGAAATTAAGAAGTATCCTTTCCAGGGAGCAACCCAATTTTCATCTATCTTTTGTCATCCTGATTGAGTCGTTTGCTGTCTGCGTGTCTTGTCAGGACTACCTGAAGCAGGTGCTCGACATCGACCTTCATGCCCAGATACATTTTGGACGAGTCTTCATGAAGCCAGGGTGAGATGGGGACACCGAATCTGACTGGGGGTTTTAAAATAGAGAAATGGAAGCCACTGTGTCCTGGCTATTACTGCTATCATCACTCCTCCTACTACCATTATTACCGCTACTATAACTATTATTACTGTAATTGCCGCTCGTATTACTCACCGCTGCTTTCAACACTACGACTGCTTTTTCAGCTGCTTCTACGACAACCGTTACAAATTGGGTTCTTCTACCGGTTGGGCCGCATGATTCTGATCATTTTCAGAATTATTTCAGAATCACTGAGATGAGATTTGAAAATTAGGCCAGGTTGTGGTTCTGACTAATTTTAAAGTTCAAACCTTTACCATGAATTTTAATGCTACTCCTCATATTACTATGAAATACAAAAATTGGGGTCGGTTTTGGTGGTATCCTCTATCTCTGCCCATCAGTTTTTAAAGGAATTTTCTCAAATTTGGCAATATTACATAATGCTTACAATTAAAACAAATTATAATAATTTTTTTCACTTTTTCAGGCTTCCGACTACCTTTGCCACTGTTGACATTGACGGGGCAAGAAAACTCATCTTTGCTTTGCCAGGTATTGTGCCTGAAACTGCTGTAGGAATGTGTATCTATAATGTATCTGTAGGTCTCTGAATTCGTGACCGCCTATGACTGCTTGGCTGCCGCCAGTCTATTAAATGATTTATAGCTCAAGCCCCAGTAGGATGTATCCTCTGCTATTTTCCTTTCCCCTGCACAACAGCTGCACAACAGCCTAGAAGAACAAGCGCGCAGAAAGAAGTATTTGTAAGGTACCTGTTGAGCTTCCAGCCACAATTAGATAGAGACGGGACTCAGATAATCCCTGGAAAAAACATGGAAATGTGTTGACGTTTGCTTGATATGTCGTGTAAGAGCTACAATATACAGGTTCATTCCAGAAGTCTTCTGTAGTCTTATCCAAACCTCTGCGCCATATCTTCCCTCTTTCCACTGTGTTCTCAATCTGTATTTTTTCCTGGATTTGTATGGCAGTTTATAGAACCGTAACCTAGATTTTTACATCTAGTTTTATTGCACTGTGTCAGCTGATCTAAAATAAAAAATAAAAATTCCCTTGATCAGCAAGTGCTGCTCACGTTATAGCACGTTCGACAAGATCAAGGGTGAAAAATCAAAAACACGGTTATGACCACAATTTCCTTGGCAATACCTTTGCATAGTGCATTTTACTCCAAGGTAAATCTCAAAACATTGTAGATGTAGCATGTACAATGATACATTACATTATTGACAGTTATTTCCAAGTCTGTGTTGTCATTGTTATTTTAAAAGCCATTTGGGCTACCATCCAAATGGCTATAATCTTTTAATCTAGCGTGTTGGTTTTGTGCAAGTTAAACATCGAAAAAGAAATCTGTGCACGCAAAGCCTCCCACAGCAATTTTTCTACTACCTCAGTGGGTCCAAAATCAGTTGATTATTTTGACCGGGACCGTAAGAAATATCAATGTAGACCAAATATATGTTGCTGCAGAGAGAGTGGAAATATTCGCCCAGATTACCGGGGACTTAAATGCACCATTCTGGAGTTTGTGTTGCAGTGGTTGCACCTGCTGAAAAGAAAGTCCCCCGTGAGGGCAAACACTGCCCGCTTTTATCACTCAAATTAAACATGAATGGTGGGAAAGCCACTGTTGGTCAGGTGCAGAGTATGAACCTCTGATGTAGGCTGTGACTACTGCATAACTTCAAGAGGTTGGGTAATAACCTGTGATGTGTCAGGGTAACAGGCACCCGCAGGAAGCAGCTGGACTCTTATTTGACACTATGTATGGAGACACCAATGCTTTTTACAAGTGTGATGCAGTTTTATTTTTTATTTTTCGTCATGAACCTGTTCTTTGTGTTGTCAAGGTAACCCGGTGTCAGCAGTTGTGACATGTAACCTCTTCGTGATACCTGCTCTAAGGAAAATGCAAGGCATTCTTGAC
This sequence comes from Fistularia commersonii, assembly GCF_037954325.1. Taxonomy (NCBI): domain Eukaryota; kingdom Metazoa; phylum Chordata; class Actinopteri; order Syngnathiformes; family Fistulariidae; genus Fistularia; species Fistularia commersonii. The sequence continues at coordinate 6,862,332 of NC_141298.1, read as the reverse complement.
CCCAGACCAACCATCATTAAAGCAAGGGTAACATTTACACGTGCGCACACACACACACACACACACACACACACACACAATATTCCAAGGGAGAGCTAAACGGAATCAGCTGTCAGTATTAGCAAAATCATGCCCTACATTTTCACCCATCTACAACCTTCAGAATATTTACGTTATTGCTTTCTCTTGACAGCAGTGTGTAATCACGAATGTGACAATAATATTTTCACATGCGCTCACTGATCTTTCAGCTTTCCTGCGATGTGAAGCTGGATCCAAGACCGGAGTACCACCGCTGTATTCTTACCTGGCATCACCAGGAGCCACTGCCCTGGGCGCAAAGCACAGGTGCAAATACATATACACATACATTTCCATATACATGTACACTCTCACACACACACACACACACACACACACACACATGATTTTAGTTGATGTAGAAATGTACAAAGTGCTTACTGTTGATTTGTCATTTATACCACACACTGACTGCATATTGATCACATTGTTTTAGGTAACCAGGTATCTAGCAGACTGATGTCAATGCGCAGCGCCAACGGCCTGCTGATGTTGCCGCCTAAAACAGAGCAGTACGTTGAGCTACACAAGGGCGAGGTCGTGGATGTCATGGTCATCGGAAGGCTATGATGCAGGTATGTTCGACTGGCCAGACTTCCCGCCTTAAAATAAAATCCAAAATAACCTTTGAATATGTCTAAATACTGTCTCCTTTCAGTGCTGTAATACAAAATGTATAATTTTCGTAAAATGTTAGAATAATAAATTAGGGTGATGTTGATGTTGATATTTAAGATATAGAAATTGTATAGATATTTAGTGCAAGAAATTAAAGCGCATGCGTGCGCGCTCACACACACACACACACACACACACACACACACACACACGTATATAAACATTCTGATCACCAGCTCCACTGATCTTATCTCTCCACAGAACTCAGTCAGACTTTCGACTGATTCCCATGGCGGTGCCAGGACTTCCTGTCTGGACAGGATATGAGCAAAGGGGAGCGGGTGGGGACAGGAAGTGATGCATGTCTACCTGGTCGCCATTAGCTGTGATGTCATATGCAACAGCCAATTGGAGCCAGCAGAGGCTGAATCCTCATTGGTCTGCTTTGAGGGGATCACTGTATTTCAATGGAGAAAAATGTGAAAAAAATATATATAAATATGAGATTTATTCTGTAATATTATTATTATCCTGATGATAATGATTATTAATATTCTTATTTATTATTATGATATTATTATTATTATCATGATCATGGTTCTGATTGAATATTACCATCTTAGTAGTAATCATATCCTCTCCTGTTCATTTGCTTTGTGCGTTCCAACATATTCCCTGATACAGTAGTTATTGAGATATAGAGACTCTTCTCCCTTCCTTCTTTTATGCTCTTCATCCTCGTTCAGATGTAGAATATCTTGTATTAACCCTTCCTGCAGTTTTCCCACATCTCCTGCAACATCGCTACCCTGACATTAGCTTCTGACAGATACGGAAACGGAAGACCGATTTAGAACATCAACTGACTGGAGCTGCTGAAATAGTTTTTGCCAGTTCAGAAAATAGTACCTTTTTTGTCGAAAAGAAGAAAAATACAAGATTGTTTTGTATACTTTGCATACTGAGGCACTAAAGCGTACCATGACTCTCTGAAAGCCATGAAACTCTTTATGGTGGGTTTGTGACTCACTGACTAAAATCCACCATGACCTCTATGCTATGGCTTCCCCGCTCCAACATGCAGCATAAACATCTCCCTAAAATTATAATGCAGGATGAACTCTCTAATCAAAAGTGGAAAAAACGTGGATGGGCTCGTAACAAGAATAATTCTCCACTACGTCGGATTCACCTGTTGAACGTACTCACCATGACACCACAGAGTGAAATAAGCGCCATTATTCAGTTATCCCAGCATTCAGCCATGCTGCTCCCATATTAAAAGGGAAACTTCTCTGACTATAAATAGCCAAGTTTGTTTTTTTAAACAGAAAGTAAATGTCAAGAGCAGCATTTTTCCTGCATCCTGTGGGTGGAAAAAAAATTGACAATTCCCATTATAGAGATATAACTAGCTTTATTACGAGGTTACGGGAATAATCCTGAAGATGTCACTGTGATCAAATCAGTGTTTTCAGACCTGGAAAGAACGTCTAAAGAAACTTGCTATTAAAGGCACCCTGTGGAGTTTTATTGGAAAACAACCTTTTTTTTTGCATCATAGCATGACTGATCTCCTTGTAACATCAGCATTTATTCACGTTCCCATCTGCTGTTGCTATTTTACACAGTCATTAAGCATTTATCTGTCTGGAGAAATAGTGTGTGATTCTTCTGCGCCTTTCGCGCTTTACAAAGTCAGACCAATTGTTTTCCTTTCCTAATGTACTTAATCCACTGGGTTTGCAACAGAGTTGGAAAAATGCGGTTTACCGTCAGGCAGATACCAGTCACTGACACATGATCTGAACTTACTGCTTCAATGGAATAATCATTTTCTATGAGCGTTTAAATGTACTAATATGTCAAAGGAAACCCTCTATTTAAAAGTCAAATCTCTGCATTCTCCTTCGATGGGGAGTTCTTTTTAATTTTAAATTGACTTTAAATGCTTCATATTCTGACTGTAGTGAAGTGTTTCCATCTCTTAGGATTAAAGGAGAAACTTTTCTTTTGCTCTCTTTCAAGACTCAGGTATTTAATTTGTATGTTGAAAATGTACAGGTTATCTCATGGATGAAAATTAAAATAACCACCAACATGAATCAAGTATTTTGAGGGACGGTAACACTGTTACAGTGGTGACTTTTCAGCCACCCGACATCATCACTTTGGCCCAGAGTTACCATCTAGAACTTGCTTTCCGAGCTTATTAGGATGTGCAAATTCATTTCTTGCCAACCATCCCATTTGTACCGTCAGTCTCATTTGTCACTTTTGACATGCGGCTGGTTGATGAGTAAACCGTCATGTGAGTTTTTCTGCCATTCTGTGATTATCAACCATGATATTGGACGCACATTAAAAAAACTAAAACTCCACTCGATGCGTTTGAATTGCATTCTGCAGACTTCAGGATCTGCTATTTTTTGGGGGCTTCACACACAACAACAGGGACTAGGAACAATTAGACACCTCGGGTCCCTTTTGTCATATTTCAGAACTTTCCACTGGAAGCCTCTACCTGCTTGTTAATCAATTTATTGCAGTGTTCCTTTAAAATTGATTTCTGACATTTGCATTGATACAACAAGGCTAGCTTCTTAATAGCTTTTAAAGTACCATATATATATGTATATACATATATATGTATGTGTGTGTATATACATATATATATATATGTGTGTGTATATATATTCAATCTTGCTCAATCCTGCCTTTAAACAACAAAAAATACTCATAAAAAGCTGCTATAGTTTATAGTCAGTAATGGCACATCATATCCCACCTCAGAGAGAATCGACCTGACATCACTTTAAAGCAGGGTGTTGCATTCAGGTACTTGTAAACAACAGAACAGGTACATTTCTACCACAGCAGTAAAACGGTGCTTGAGAAATCTCTGGACATTTGACTGCTTTTCTCTCAGTGTAACGTTTGCACTCCAGGAAATGTGGAAATACAGATTAGTGTGATATTTGGCCTGAAACTGAATAACAATTCATGTGTAGTTTGACCCCCTCCCCTTCCACCATTTACTATGTTCTCCGGTCTGGGTGTTTAATGCCAAACTCACCCACACGGTCAAAGTTCAAATGTTGCATTCATGCATATCAGTATAACTGATTTATTGCACTGGCGCTTTTGATTTCATAGCATTTAAAAGCCCCGATTATTTATGCTTTTCCAGTGTCTGCTGCTGCTGCTGCTGATGATGATGATGATGATCTTGCTTGTTTTTAATTATACAAACTAAATCTTTTTGGCGAGAAGGCTATATGTATGACTCGAATGCAGCATGAAATTCTGAACTTTGACCTTCTCCTGAGTCTTCCTCCACCCTCCCCTTATTGCTCATTTTCCTCTTTCCCACTTTCCCTTCATCACATTTGCAGACCCTTAAATGGGGGTATTTTTTTCTCTTTGGGCAGGTTGCCTCACCTGTGTAGGACTGCTGACCTTGCTCAATGTTTTACATTTTTCATGATTATTAGTGTGTGGGGAAAAAAGAAAAAAAAAAAAAACTCTAGCTCTGTTTCAGTAATTTCCCAGTTACCTCAAATGCACCATCTGCCTACCATTGACTCATATTATGTTTGCCTCTTACAAGAATAAGTTGACATCTCATTTTAGTTTGGTAGGTAACTGTGTGCTAAAAATTAACTGGAGTTTACCTGAATGCAGCATCTGAGTGCATCCAGGCACCTGCCCAAGGAGGACCAGTCAAACCCAGATACATTGATTTGAGTAAGAAGAAGCAGGTTATTGAAAAACTGCCTTTGTACTGAGTGATTCGTAACACTGGACTGAAATCAGTGTCACATTGCACACACTATAAACTATGACCAGCACTTGTAATGAAGCAATGACACAGCATTCTACTACTACTGTAAAAATAAATACATTTAAAAAAAGATCTAATGTAAAAGATGTTTTTCTGTAATGATACTATCGAAACAGAAGAAGAATTAATAAAAATAACCCTGATTATTCTGTACTTTCTGTTTGAAACTGTTTTTTGCAAGAGCATTTCGTAAAATCCATCATAGGATATGAGATGTAAGGATTTTGAGGGAAAATGGAAAATAAAGCACTTATTAATTGAATAAAGGATATGGAATTAATTCATACACTCAGTTGGCACACTTACAACTGAAGGGAAAAATTTCTTAGCGGATGATACTACGAAAACATGAGAATATCCTGTTGCTTTTTGCTGTTATGGTTAATAAGAATATAATATTCATTCAAATATATACTCCTTTGAACATTTGAAAATAGAAAAGAAATGAAGGTGCAGTACCAAATTACCAGTGTACATGCATTAGACACACACGGTACATTTAAACAGAAAAGTAAAAAGTTCTTCTACTATAGTTCTAATGACCGTATCTGTTATGCTTTATGTGGATGTGAGTTCCAAGTCCTGGAAATGTCATCAACTTGTCAGTTATCTGGAACACAAGCTTACAGATAAAAATGCCAGAATAACAAAGTGCCAAAGTATTCAAGCGCTGTACCCCGCTGATGTAGCGAGTCATCCGATTGGTTCAGAAGAGATTCCGCTTGTATCTACAGCCAATCGGCTTCGGTGTTTTATCCCGCTGTGGTATTTTGTCTCCTCCGCCTGTCTGAAACTGGAAATGACAGAGTGACGAACAGGAGGAGGGAGAGGTCTCGCTTCAAGCTTGTCAGTGAAACTGTGAAATATTTAAGAACGGAAGAATAAACCATTGGCGTTTACTCTAATCACATTAAGGACGGCTTCCCAACTGCATTGGACTGCACAAGGAATAACGAGGACGGTCCCGGAACAGCGTGAGTATAGCAGTGTTCTCTGTCTGGTCTGAAGTGGCTTTGTTATCAACAGGTGCTGCAAGGAAGGGGCGAGCTAGCTAGTTAGCTGCTAGCATTAGCTTGATAAGGTTTAGTAAAATCAACTCTTACTTTCCGAAGTTAAGTGTCGGGGTGGCTGGTTGACCCCATGACGCAAACGGTTAATACCGTTTAATTCAAACCGCTTGACACGAGTGAACTTTGTGATCGCACAGTTCAAGCACTTAACTCTTACACATTGACGCTGGCTAACCAGTACAGCCCAGTTTACTATGTCCCAGCTAACCCGACTAGCTGTCACCCCGCCCTGTCAAACACACATAACTCCTGCTGAGATAAGTTAAAATTAAACTCGACGTTCTGGCGGCACTGATTTTCCACACGGGGTTTTGTTTCGTTTTCCATTCGTGGCGAGTCACAAACTGTTAAAACAGCCTTACAATTGTTTTCATAAAGTTTTTTTTTGTTAAGCCATGTATTTGCCAGCCTTACCGAGACGATAACTACCTGTTTATTATCTTTTGCCAGATAGCAAACTAATTTTACATTCGGTTATCATATGACATATTTGGGATTTAATCACTTGTTTACTTTCCTAATTTTGACACCTGAAATTTTGGTACCGCATATTTATAACTTTTAGGACGTTAATATATAACCGCCATGTTCTAACATACCTCAGGGAGAAGTAAAGAACATCATGAAAGTATTTGGAGTGCAGAAGTTTTGGATTTGGTCCCAAATCCTCAGGGACGTCTGAGTCACGGTTGTTTAGGAAACTGTAATAGGGGACAAAATGTTTTGTTGCTTTCTTACAAGAGCATCGATGCAGACACAAATGATTACTAATAAGTATAGAAAATGGACACGATAGCACTCAAACGCTCTTGATGATAAAGACAGGTGTTACTTTTTTGACATAACATTTGATTTAGATGTAAATAATGTGTACCAGGGTCAGTGTTGCTGACTATTTGAGTCTCAGGCTGTCAGAGGTATCAAATGTCACCTCTATGCTGTGTCAGACTTTATCTGACACTGTCATGTTTTAGCTGCCCATGCAGATACATTTATGATGTGGGTGTATTTTGAAGTGAGTTACGTTCTTGTCCCACCATCCAAATTCTTTGTTGCTGGATAGGTAAGAACAACTGTATTGAAGTAAATACTACTATAGTTACTCATTGGTAGTCAGCATTTTACCCATGGATGTGATTCTTTGATTTACCTACAACAGCTAAAGTGTGCAAAATGTGGATTCTTGTCATGCGGATTCTGTTAGTGGACTTTATCCCCCAAAAACATTTTGACTAAAGCCATTGATGTTAGACATTGGTGTATGTGCTTGAACTTGACTAACAAATCCATTGTTATAATGAATTACTACTACAAAGTCTGATGTAAAGTCATCTTCAATTTTATCATGAATTCAAAAACTTTTTTATGTCACTATTAAAAGTTTACAGGAAGGAAAGGTAGTGAAGTGGGACGGCGTAAGTCAACAAAATCGTAATCTGGCCCTACATAGTTTAAATACCAGAAAGTTGTAATATTTGTTAAAGGTTAAATGTTTGTAAAATGACACCTGGTGAGCCATGGTTGCAGCCTACATGTAAGCTGTTGAGCATACAGTGTGCTACAGTATATATGTAAAGAGCTGTTCACTTCTCATACTCCTAAAACTCAAGATTGACCTTTCCAATATACACTTTTCTCAGGTATGAGGCCATATCACTATGGTGACAGGTTAGGGCTGACATTTAGGGACATGAACGTAAGCAAGCTGTCGAAGATGGACACATGGGCTACAGGCCAGCCCAGCACACAAGTCCTCTGTTCTCTGTAAAGCTTTCAGTCTGTCTTCATGACATGACGGAGACCCAAAATTAGGCCACAGTCAAATCAAAATATGCCGGTAAATGGGAGTGAGCCTGACAATACGGCCCCTGTTATTGCCTGGTCATTTTTGCCCATCTCAGAATAGAAGGTCTCCTCACTGGCCCAGTCTGTGAGCAACAAAGACAATGTTGTATCATAGTTTTAATCAACGTACATTACCTCTAAGAGAATGACAGTCAAGCACTTAGAGAAATTATATTTGCTTGTAATTATTGATTATGGATGATGTCTGTAAGGAAGAAAGAAATGTAAATGAATTACAGTTAACTAATAATCAGTACACAGCATTGTTTCAAGATTGATCCCTTGTATATGCGTGAGACTTATTTTATCGTACACATTGGATGACTTGGATGCACTTTACCGGCTTTAGCTACTTTGCTTTTACCTTGTTGAACCCTTCACCCTTGAATACTTACTTTTTTAAGTCAGGTCTTTTGAGCCAGTGTTGAAATTATATAGACTTTTCTCGGTTGGATCGGTTTCGTATGATCTGTATAATTTTTCCTGAGTCTGTGTCTTTTTTGGGGGGTTACTTAGTCTGGTACAGGGTGGTACAGCCCTCTTAAGGGAGAGACAGAAAGAGAGAGAGACACAGAGAGTGTGTGCGTGTGTGTGCGTGTGTGTGCGAGTGTGTGCATGTGCGTGTGTGTTTGTGTGTGTGTGTGTGCGTGCGTGTGTGTGTGTACACGCACTCTGTTGAACACCAGATAAGAGTGTGCTCTACATGACACAATGCACAAACACAGCTTTTCCTACTTTTTTTTTTTAGCTGTTCTGGGTAATGCCGCTACTGGTGGTCATTTCTCAACTGACTTATCTGAAAAGTATGAGCTCAATTAATTATCTAAATTAAAGTTTAATGGTCAATCTCTGTAAGCCCAAACAAAAACATGTCTTAAAAGTATCAGATCAATCATTTCTGGCTCAATCACTCTTCAGTGTGCTGAGGAGTGAGTGATCATTTATTTATGAGAGATTTATTGCATCAGCTTGAAGTGTACGCTATATATATTCTAAATTTCACCCATGCATGTTTTGCAGCGTTTCATTGATATAGTTTAACAACTAATTATCTCATCAAAGTTCTCATCACTTAAGCCCATTCTTTTCATAATGCTATTTCTGCCATTTCTTTACAGGTGGGTGGACTACCATCATTTCCTTTTAAGTCCGTTCCTAGTCAGTCAGATGATCTTCATTTCTGTGGAATTGCTCAAATTTCACATGTTAAGTATTTACATATAAGTTAGCAAACCTTCCAGGCATGCAGCATGAGTATTGTAGCGGCCTCAGGGAGACAATAAGCATCATAGGGGGTTTCCAATGCTCCAAGTCCAGGATTGGACTAAGTCCTTGTTTCCCATCAGTTTTCCTTGAACTTGAAGAGGCACATTCATGCTCAGCAAAGAGGGAAGCTGCGGTGCCAGATGGTAGTGTGTGTGTTTGTGGGGGTTGTATAATTTATCAACATGAGCGTGTCAGTGCAGAAGGTCAGATAAAGGCATGTTTTCTGTAGTCTCTGATCTAGTGAAAGGCATCAAGTACGAAACAGCTGTAGCTGTTTTTTTTTTTTTTTTTTTTTTTTTTTTTTCCCCACAGTATGGGATTGTCCAGCCAAGCTAGATGTCCAAATCAAATCCTGTCCAATCCTTTGCATCGCTTTCAGGGTGCATACCCTGATGCACTGATTTGCACCAATGTCTGTTGGTTTGGTACTTCTAGGTCCTCATCTGTCTTACTTCCTCATGATTAGAATATGTATTAATCATCCTGAAGTTCACTTTCTGTGTACATCACCAAACACACCTCATATTCTTGTTACTGCAATAATACAATTGCAGTATATTTCTGTGTAGTTTAAACAGTATTTAAAATAGTACCAGCATATTTTTCCAGTTTAGATGAATACAACAGCAGATTTCATGTCTTCAGTTTTGGATTTCATGTCTCAATTTTAAAAATCTTTACTAAAAATTAGTCAATCTCTTCTATGACCTGTACAATAGCAGAATGTTAATAACATGCTTTACTGAGAGTTGTACTTTACAGTAATCCATTAGAATGATTTTCAGTTGTTTGTTGCCTTTTTTTAGCATTGAGTAGTAATGTTAGTAGATAAATGACCAGACCAAGTATTATGTTCATCACAGCTCAAATATAGTGTGTGTGTGTGTGTGTGTGTGTGTGTGTGTGTGTGTGTGTGTGTGTGTGTGTGTGTGTGTGTGTGTGTGTGTGTGTGTGTGTGTGTGTGTGTGTGTGTGTGTGTGTGTGTGTGTGTGTGTGTGTGTGTGTGTGTGTGCGCACACGCATATATTTGTTATATAAAAGAATAACGCAGCTTTATGTAAGTTTTGTTTTATAGAATAACATGAAGTGATTGAATGATGTGTTTTATACAGGTCAATGGATTGTTTTTTGTCTGCTGTTTACATGCAGTGCAATGTAACACAATTTGCATTCACAGAAATAGTTAACAGTGTTTTGACATAATTTATGATTAGCCATACCTGGGTATCTACCCAGGTATAGCAGGTATAGCATAGAATGAACTTTGTCTGACAGACTGTTATTATCTTGGTATAGGTCATCAGTGGTGTAACTTAGCCAAAGATAGTGTTTATCTAAACATGCCAGTAACCCCCACATCATCCAAGATATACAAATCTCATTAGTGTGTGTATGTGACAGAAACGTATGACAAGTGGTGTTTAGAGCAGCAGTGGCTTGTAGCTTTATGGCAATATTCAGTATGTACTCAGCCAACAGCTACACTGTAACAGCGGGTTTTGTGAAGTCCAACTAGTGTGTTTAGTAATCTAGTGAAAACACAACATCGCTGGCGGAGGTAATAACGTACATAGCCGTGACACACTCTCCCCTCCCCCAACCGTGGAATTCTGTTCCCAGGGCTGCCTGGCATTCCTGTGTGTGTGTGTGTGTGTGTGTGTGTGTGTGTGTGTGTGTGTGTGTGTGTGTGTGTGTGTGTGTGTGTGTGTGTGTGTGTGTGTGTGTGTGTGTGTGTGTGTGTGTGTGTGTGTGTGTGTGTGTGTACAGTCCTGCTAGTGAAAGATAGCTTATCAAACACGCTCTTGTTGTTGTTGTGACATGGAAAGATAAGTGATCCATTCCTTTCCAACCTGTTTATTTTTACTTCCTGTCTCTTTTTCATCAGCGCTATCTCCCACACCCTAAATTTCTCATCTGTCCGGTCATCTCTCTTTCTCTCTGTCACACACACACACACACACATTGGTTAGGGTAGTGGTGTGTGTGTGTCGTGTAGGGACCACCCAGCTGCTGACAAAGCTGTTGTCATGGTTATGCATGGAAAAAGGGGGAGCTCTCATGATAATGTTTCAGAGCGAATGGAGAGGTGGGGAGATGAAAATGCCTAAAGGGGAGAAAATGACAAGTTTACTTGTGAAACAAAACGGAAGTCTAATGATCAGTAAGCAGCAAATTTGATTAGTTAAACTGTTTATTGAACTAGTCTGAATGTATTTGTTGGGTATGCTAATTAGGCAGCTACCAAGTGATCATTGTGGTTTAATCAATTTTTGATTTTATTTTCATATCCTTGGTGTTGTTTGATGGTTTTAATATCCTTCTCTATCACCCTCTCTCAGGCTTTCTCTATGGAGGGGGTAGCATTTTGCTTTCTCTTAATTGTTTCTTCTGGGCAGTTCTTTCATTTTGATTTTAGTTTTGTTCTGATCATGCCCGGTTGCATGTGTCCTGCACCTCATCAAAGAACCAAATTATTAGTTTCAGCAAGATTACCTCTGGCACAGATACTCATTATAGGCTCAGAGCACACCCACAGTCAAGTTCCTCCAGCTCTACATATTTTTGTCAGACCCCAGCTATATTCGGTTTTGAACCTTAAAGGGATTTTTAGATCAGAAGTCACTTGAGCCCCCCTTACTTGAATTATTATTATTCTTATTACTATTTTGCCTGGATGATCCCTAGAGAGTGATTTCATGCTTTTATTACCTCTTGCCTGGGCAGTTGCAGTGCAGTGTTTTCAAGCCTTGACCACAACTGGGTTGCGTGCAAACAGGCAGCCATCAGGCTTTTAGCTGGAACATGAAAGCAAGCCTGTATCACTTCCATTTACGCTTCCCTTCTGGTTTCCTGGCGGCCTGTCCATTTCATAATTAATTTCAAAGTCCCATTGTGCATCCATCTCCAGTCCACAGTTTAAGATCCTTTTCAAAAGGCCATTCTTATTTTTGTGTGAAGTACTTTGGAGCTGTTGTCCTGAAATAGTGCTATATAAATAATCAAATCTATGGAGATGACAAGTACATAAATTCACAAAGTACCCCCTGCGCTCATGGGTAGTTGATTTTGTTTGTTGTTGACTATCTAACATGAAGCTTTCTCCAGAAAGCTATCATTATCTGGTGCCAAGAGATATCCCTTTTCAAAATAAGGCGTGGTAAAATACAATCGGCAGAGAGAAGACATATTTACATGAGGTCTATCTGTGAAATTTCAGTGACACCGGGGAAAAGATCAGAGGGAAAGTTGACCGACTGTCCAAAAACATGTTATCTTTTAACAAGAGAACTTTGAATTTAGGGAAATTATATGTAACATGGAGATAAAATAGAGGCAGGGGGCTTTCTTTGTGGAGTTTGCATGCTCTCCCTGTGTTTGCATTGTTTTCCTGTGGGTTCTCTGTTTTCCTCCCACAGCCCAAAAACATGCGGTTGGTTAATTGAGGACCCTAAATTACTCCTCCGAAATGTGAATGAGGAATTGAATTGTTGAACATCTCTGTCTGTGGCCCCTGTGATTGACTGGCTAAGTGAACCCTGCCTCTAGCTAGATGACAGCTGTGAAAGGCTCCAGCCTTCCAAGAACTTGAGGATGAGTAGAATGGGTAATGAATGAATGAATGAATGAATGAAGATAAAATATATTATTAAATATTTCAATAAAGGTAGAATAAAAAAATGGGTTTTAAAAAATGTAGAAAACAAAAAAAGTGATCATAAAATTAGGCCCAAAGAGGTTGAAATTCTTAAAAGTGATGTATAAAGAGTGTAAAACATTTAATTGACTATGGTGAGCTTTCTTATAGTGTGTAAAGGAAATTAGGACCAGAGAACCTGTAATGGTAAAAGTCACATGAGCAGATGTCCCCAACCCCCATGTTTTTTGCTTAAAATTTGGTGTTGCCAGTTCTACGGTCCATCACACTTCAAATAATGCAATTTTCTTGGAGCGCATTCAAATATGCACATCTCTTCATTTTCTGAACTAACCGATGCTTTCCACCCCACATGCAGTGAGGAAAGGTTGCATGCTCTGCAAATTCACATACTTGTTGTTGCCAGAGTCAAGTCAAATGTGTTTGTGTATCCCCTTCTATGCCCTTTCTTTGGGGTTTTCTTGCTTGGTTTTTCTTCTCACACATTGTTTAGACAAGTAGGCTTGTTTGCACCATGTTTGATTTTCGCTTGAATTAACTTTAGCGCTGTTCTGCTTGAGTAATGCCAAGTATGTAAATCCACTGATGTAGGAAAAGATATCAAACAAAGTATTTTAGAAGGAAATAAAGGTGTTGTGTTGCATTTAAATTTGAGCTTTTTAACAGTTAAACTAAAGTATTACTAATCCTGTAAGTTAATAATTCTATTTTGTTTTTTTTTTGCTTGGTTTTTCTACAGTTGAAGTTGTCATGGCTCTTTTGAGATGCCCTCCTAGACATTCCTGATATACATACAATAAGTGCCTGCACACTACTTTGAGCCCGACAATCACACACTGCTGGGTCTGGGTGTGTGAGGGATGACGACCTCCCATCTGAATGGTCATGTTGCTGGGGAGGGAGGAGGAGGCGGAGGAGGTGGAGGAGGAGGAGATGAAGAACTGAGGGGAGGACAGCAGCATCGAGAGATGGCTGTTGACTGTCCAGGAGAGCTTGGGAGTCGGACGCTGCCACTCCGCCGATCTGCACAACTTGAAAGGATACGACAACACCAGGCATGTACACACACACACACACACACACACACACACACACACACAGGTTTGTCACACAAATTTGATTTCATATTGAACAATCATGTTGAACAGTCACAACAAGCATTAATTAATGTGGGAAAGGATTCTGGTCCGATATGCCTTTTCTCCCCCCAAATACTTTCCTGCGGTCCACTAGCTGTCCATCTTTTGTGTGCAAATATATGTGTAAGGAATGCTGCAAAGTCGAATAATGATGAACAAAGAAAAGGACTCAGCTGGAACTGTGGACATGTCTATTCCAACCAGTCAGCAGGAAGAGTGCTGTCTATTCTGTCTCCTCCATTTCCCAGCCTCGCTCTAGGAAAACCATCTTAGCTATGAAACCTAAATAATCATAGTTATTATTATCAGATAACAAGACCACAGACCACGCATTTTTTCCCCTGGAATTAAATGTCTCACTGCCGCCTCAAGTTTGTTTTTATTCCCCTGTTTTTACCATTTCTTACCTCCCACAAATGGACATGGAATCCCCTCACATTTGACTTCTAGGAGATGCCTGTTGAAAAGGGATGTCAATTTATTAAGACCTCCGCAAGTTAATTCCATGATTTCAGCCCCTCTGCATGTAGTGTTTTCAGTGTACATTTTCAGTGAAAGGTGTGCTTGTTTGTGTTTGCCAGGAGGATCTTCGTCGTCGTAGAGAAGAGGAGGGTCGACAGCTGGATCTGAACGCCTCCCTCAGGCTCAAGAAGCTATCCCAGAATCCTCATATCGGCATTGACAACCCCTCGTTCCTACAGGACACATTCACACTTCAGCAGCCCACCCCTGGCAACCAGAATATAACTACTCTTCTTGGTATTAACCATGCACGCAAGCACGCACGCACACACGCACGCACTCATGCAAGCACAAACCACAGCGCTCACACTGCTTGGTATGAAAATGCTTTTGTCGGTGCTCGATTAAAAACATGAATTCACACTGCCGTAGCCTCGTATGACTATTCCGCAAACACACACACACACACATGCACACACACTAAAAATCATGGACACTACATGCTACAAAATAGACAAGAAGACACACACACACACACACACTCTCACACACAAAATTGCTGATGCTGAAACACACAGCTCAGGCAAAAAGTTTAAATTTAGCCACTGAACTTACATGTTAGGTCAGATATGTGAAACAGTGAACGGGAACTTAAAGGTGGATACTGAGACGTGATGGCAAAGACCCAACAGCCGCAGGGATGGAGAAGTGCAGAGTAGAGCTTGGAGGGAAGGAATGTCTGCTGTCAGGGAGGGAATTCCTGTGGGAGGGAAGGAAGGACATGAGAGGTTCTTGAAAGCCTCTTAATTAAACCATTTTAGGGATGCAAATACAAACCTAGCTCTTCACTTACCAGAACAAATTCATCTTTCTCCGTCACAAACAAACCTGAAGCAGGGTCGAGATGAGTTAAACTCACTGTTTTTCAAACATTTGTACCTTCAATGTCAAAAATATACCTGTTTCCTGCAGAGCTCGAGGAATTGCTGCTGTCGCTTAAGCAGGTCCGAGGCTGTTTGTCTGACCAACAGAGTCAGAATGACATTGAGCTGGTTCTTGCACTTCTAAACAAGGTAATGGAGGTGGGGGGGAAAGCACCAAGTCACTTTAAAATCTTCTCAAGACCTAGAGGAAGAACTACGTTAGATTCCTGATGATTTTTAATCCTTCAGTTTTCTTCCATTTACAGTTTAACAGCCAATAAACATGTTTGTGTGGCATTTCATTGTCCCCTCTGCCATGGTTGGTTCCTCATCAATGCTCATCGCAACTGTATAGTTCTTCTGTGTTTGCTAAGTGAAGCATGAATGACAACAACCTTTGCTAAAAACAAAACACTCACTTATGGATAGTTTATTAGCTGCTTTACCAGGCTACGAGAAATGTGACCGTAAAATATCAACTTTTCTTCAACATGACAGATGCCCAACACTTACTGGTACGTTCTGTCTTCCGTCTAGTCCGATTTCCAGTCAGCACTGAAGATTCACAATGCAGTGGCCAACAGCATGCAGCGGCCTTCTCCCCCATATCCACACACACATCAGGCCTTGCAGCTGGCACTCGAGGTACAAAACCCACCACACACACAAACACGTTGAAGTTAGCATCTGTCCTTGTAAGGCATTAAATTCCTTTTATTACATGCAGCCAAGCCCAGACCACGTCTGGCTAACTAGTTTGGCTGATGAAGCCGCAGAACAACCACCAATCCAGCGCTCAAACCAGATCTTCCTGATCTGTCCATCTCTATTTTCCTTGCCTTCTCTTTCTCTGCTCATCTCTGTATATCATATATTATATATATGGATCTCCCCGGGCATGCTCAAGTGGCTGCCCACTTCTGTTCTTTCATCAGTGGTGGTTTAAATGCATAGAATGATTTCCTGCAAGGGATCAATAAAGTATTAAAACATTTTTAATTTGAAGTTGTATTTTTTAATGTTAGTGTTGAAAGCCATCTTATTTTACTTACCATGTTCCTGTTGTTTGCCCCTATAACTTCACATCATCTCATACCTTAATCAAGACTTAAGGAAAGACTGGTCTGTACAGCATGTGTGGTTGAACGAGAACTGTATCTGAGAGGTTACAACAATTTGTTTACACAGACTCATACAAAGTGGCAGTAAAGGCCATTTAGTGTGTAATAATGAGCTTGGAGACAGGGTAGCTCTGTTCAGCGTCAATTAGAGCTGAGCACTGCAGTATGTGCATGAAGATCAGTAGAATGAAAATATTATTGAGGAGCCAATAAATGACTGTAACCAGGTCAATTTAAGTCACAACCAGGGTGCCACTGTGACTACCTCATTAGCCGAATCACTCTCTTTTTCTAAAAATCCTTCAGATCTATATTCACTTCACCCAAGGCAACAGCTATTTTTTATGTAATTGACAGAATATATAAGTAGCCAAAGAAATGAAACTAGCATTTACATGTTCCTGTTTTATTTCATTCACAAATTATCGATCAGAATTTTTTTTTCAGACCCCGACTGTCTGAACAATGTATTCATGGGCATGCCTGTGCAGTCCATTCATGTGGGACCCTCCCTCTAATTCTTCATTTATTAAGCCACACTAAAAGAATGTCAATAAATGTAAAATTAAAGCAAATAATTAAAATTAAAATTCCAATATACTGGCATGCAAGACTGTCACTTTGCCACTCCAGGCAACTTGAGGACTGATCTCGTGAAACACACTGACAGAAGCCCAGATGTCGAGTGGAGCTTCATACAAACACTCATTTAGGACACCAGCTGCTCAAACCTGCCGCCTTACCTCAGGCTGGCTGAGAGAAGCTGATTTCATTCATCGGATATAAAGGCAATCAGTAGACTGGATATAGCCATCAAAACCAGACCCTGGAATAATTTCAGTTCCCCTCTTGTCATTACAATGTGCATGATATCGTAACCCTGTTGTCTCCTCAGGTCAGGAATCTCAGCCAGTTGAGTCAGAACAAAGAGGGGCTGGAACTCCATAGCCTGCTGTCAGACACGCACGTTCAGGTAGAGAAACACACTTCAGCCCTGACACATGCTTCCAAAACTCCAATCAGTAAATTAATCATACAGGAAACTTTTGACTGATCCACTCCATGTACGTGCGTGTGTGTTGCAGTCGTTGCTTTTGGCCCACGACAGCATAGCAGAGAGGGAGATGCAGCCTGACCCGTTGCCCACCCAAACAGAAACCCTAACCCAGTGGGGAGGAGAGACTGTTAAGATTGTCCGCATCGAGAAAGCTCAGGACATACCATTGGTGAGACCGATGCGAGATTTGACACGACATATGCTTTTGATTGACTCAATGGGTATTTTATGGCACTTGAACATGAAGATGATACTATAACTACATACTGTAAATCTCTGTGGTATAATGGAAAAAAATGCCAATGAAAAGAGAAATTAAATGAACCAGAAATTTTCCATAATCATGGTGATATTCATTTACAAGAAATATGAAGACCGTTTTTCCTAAAGTAACCTCAGCAACTATCTTGGAAAAATGACTTAAATTAATCATATCTACATGCAACCTTTTTTTCCTCTTTTTTTTTTTAGGGCGCAACTGTTCGAAATGAGATGGAAAGTGTCATAATCAGCCGAATTGTTAGAGGTGGAGCAGCTGAACGCAGTGGGCTTTTATCAGAGGGAGATGAAATCTTGGAGATAAATGGAATCGAAATCAGGGGGAAAGACGTCAACCAGGTTTTTGATATTCTTGTAAGTATACACTAAATCTGTACATTGTTTGAGAATTAGATTTTTTTGTTATTGTAAATATCTTGCCGTGAATGTATGGTTATTATTTCCACATTGTAACAAAAAAATTGTACATCAATTTTTGTGCTATTTCGGTATAATGTTTTCAATATCCAGGCATTATGGCAAATAATTGATCATCGATTTACCATCAATACCGCCACTTGTATTATCTGTTTAATTGATCCTTGAATTTTAATGGGTTTTTTTTAGCAGTTATTATGAAAATGTATGCCTGTTAACATTTATACATTGTGAAATTTATGAGGTGCAAATAGGCATCTATGAAATCAAATTTTTAGGCAAAATAAAAGACTGAATTAGAACTACTGGCTATTTAGCATTTAACAGTCCAAGGGATAAAGATGAATAGACCATAAATAACTCCTTGTGCATGGCCTTTGCGTGTTTCAGGCGGACATGCATGGCCTCCTGACATTTGTGCTGATTCCTAGCACTCAGGGCAAACCTCCTCCTATCAAAGAAACCGTGGTGAGTGAGACTTCTGTATGACATAGTCAATGCCTGCTGAATCAAGCCATTTTAAAATGGAGCTTCACTTATTTGCGCTGATAGAAGTCACAAAAACATGAGTAATGAAAAATAACTTGTTGCATTCCTTAAAAAATGAGGAATGCACGGGTCAGCTGAGAACAAGGAACAGACCTTAAAGACCAGAGAACTACAGCTGATAATACAAACACTTTTCATTTGGAACAAAACACCTGGATTTACCTTGTGACCATATCAAAATGACTTGAGATGTTGACGTGGACAGCAGTCAGGACACATTTTAATGGATTCAGAGAGGTTATGTATCTAACATGGCACAAACCAGCAGGAAAGTAAAGCCAGACTGACAGAATATCTAATGAGACTCCTCCAGCTCCAAATCAGGAATCTTTAGACAGAAGAAACATGGAGGAAAAGGACGGGGATGTATGGAGAGACATCCCACATGGTTGAGGAAATGCACATCGACATTCCTGGCTGTAAAATGAAAAAGCACTTCACAGTGACCAACACATTCTGTGAAAGCGGCTCCTCAGTTAAATGTATTGGAAAAAAATAGGATGTTTATCAATATGCAAAGCCAATCCCTGAGCCAAGCCAAATTGGCCATGTTTTATGACTATCGAATTATTAACTGGAGCCAGTAGTACTACAAATTGCCAACAACTGCAAGGAGACTTTTTGTTTTTTGTTTTTTTTCTCTCCATATTTCTGTTGTTTGTCACATTGCTTCAGAACCTTTGGAACAGGTTGTCCTATGTATAGTAATGCCTGTAGCCTCCAAGCTACTGATAAAGTTTTTTTTTTTTTAAAACACTTAGATTATGAGTTAACACTTCAAACACATCTTGATTGTGTCATCTTAAGTGCTGCTTTACCAAGCAAATCATTGATTTTTTGCTCAAATAATTCTGGCCTGATCTTTCTATTTTTAACTGTCCCGGATATTAACATCCACTGAATTCACATGCCACATTGTAATATATTATTCTCCAAAAATCCTTCCCTGCAGGTTCACGTGAAGGCTCATTTTGACTACGACCCATCAGACGACCCGTATGTGCCATGCAGGGAGCTGGGCCTGTCTTTTCAGAAAGGAGACATTCTCCACATTATCAGCCAGTCAGACCCCAACTGGTGGCAGGCTTACAGGGATGGGGATGAGGAGAACCAGCCCCTGGCTGGACTGGTACCAGGTAATGCTGTAGGCTGCTGTGTGTTGGATTTTAATTGCTAGTTACGAAATAAACTGACCATCTGGTTGGTCATTCCTCCCCAAGGGAAGAGTTTCCAGCAGCAGAGAGAAGCCATGAAGCAAACCATAGAAGAAGACAAGGAGCCTGAGAAGTCTGGTAAGTTGGCACATAATAAATTACAAATGTGCACTTTTTGAGTTTTTATTTCCCTTTGATGTTCTCAACATGATGCATTTGAATGCATGTATATATTTGTAGGGAAACTGTGGTGTGCAAAGAAGAACAAGAGGAAGAGAAAGAAGCTGTTATATAACTCCCACAGAAACGACGGTACTGTTCATGTTCATGGTACAGTTATATTTGATAGCTTAGTGAATGGCTTGGTGAGTACTGCATGATTAGTTCGCAAGTGGACTCAACTGATGTGATTTTTTTTTTTCCAAGTCTAAATAAATAACCTGTCAACGATAAACTGCAGGTTGTAGCTCTGTGCAGGCCATGAATATATCATATAGTAGTAGTAGTAGTTGTTGTAGAAGAAGTAGTAGCTACCCTGGTAACAGGCAATACTGTGCAAACCTGTAAAAAATGTACACTTGCTAGCATGTGAATTTGCACAGTGTACCGGAGCTGTGTGACAGAGGCCAGAAAATAAATGCTTATAAGCTCAGTCTTTGAACAGACATGACACGGACATCGCTTGGCACCGCAGCGACCTTGAATATGATTAATATCGTCATAGTTTGGTTTTAAAAAGTGACAACAACCAGACATCGCTAATCAAAATAGGACAACGGCGGTTACAGAGTTTTGACCTATGAAATATTTAATCTTCAAATCCAAATGATTTGCATCCAAGAAAAACAAAATAATGTGTCCTCAGACACATCAAAAAGTCATATCTGTCTCTTAGACAGAATATTTCTGCCATTTCATAAAGGCTGCCCTTGTGATTTAAAAAAAAAAAAAAAAAAAAAAAAAAGGAAAATTAAAGCTGTCGGACTTTTAAGTCAGTTTTTATTTTTTCCTAAATATGTGAACGTTACAGTACAAGGCGAAAAAACAATCCAGTGGTAGGCAATTCCTTATTCCTTCCATGCTTACATCTCTGGTTACGATTGGACGATAAACTGTAAGTCTTAGCCAAAATGCTCTCTGGCTTTGCCAAAGGCACAGTCTCCCTTCCCTACATCAGTATCTGCCTACATCTGACATCATTTCTAATGACTTTATGAGCTTTCTTATATATACACAGCAATGTAATGATAAACCAGATCATTACATGTTTGTTGTTATTTTTTTTCTTTGGCTCAGACATCGATAACGAGGAGTTTCTCACCTATGAAGAAATGGCTCTCTACCACCAGCCTGCCAATAGAAAGCGGCCTATTGCGCTTATTGGTCCACCGAGCTGCGGGCAGGCCGAGCTCAGACAGAGACTTCTGAACAACCAGCCAGACCGCTTTGCCGGAGCGGTACCCCGTAAGATCCCGAGGCGCGCGCACTGTCCTCGAAACACACAAAACATGTACAGCGTATTTGCATTGTTACCTGTGCTGGTATCTTTCAGACACTACACGGAGCCGACGGGACGGTGAGCTAAGCGGTCGAGATTACCATTTTGTGTCTCGCCAAATCTTTGAGGCTGAACTAGCGGCTGGTATGACTTTATGTTCATGTTTACAATTTTCTGATATGATTCATTTTATGTTCGTATTACGCTAGTTCCAGCATATTAATGCAGTGGTCACGTATAGATGAACATGGCATCTGAAATTAGAATACAGAAAATGTGGCATTAATATCAGATTTGTCTTGGAGACACAGAAAGTAGCCACACCTTATTCAAGATGTCTGTTCCAATGGTGTAAATCACATGTCAAATAAAAATTACATCCTAGGTCATGTACAGCCCGGATCAAGTGCACAAAGTAGACTCAAACACTGGTCAATTGACAAGATAAAATCTACAGTAACGTCAAAAAATAAATACATGTGAAAGACTGTTTGACAGACAAGTTTTGATCTTAAATTCAATGTTGTTTCTGTGATGGAAATCGGAAAAAGCACCCCAAGTACAGTTTAGAAATTAGCTTTAGTTTGTGTAAGATTATTTGCAATGGTAATTACAAATATATTGTGTCAGATATACAGGGTTAATATGACCGTAGAGGTTTTTTTTTTTTTTCCTTTTAATCAGCCTTTTTACAGCCTCATATCTTTTTGAAACTTGTCCGTACGTTTAGTCTTTTGACATTTCCAAACTCGCACTGATCCACCGCAGGGCCACAGCTGTATGCTGATGCTAAACCTGCCCAGGTAAGGCACAATGGTAGTTTTTTCCCCCGCTGTCCTGGATTCATAGTGACAAATTGAGATCTTAATTTTGCGTGGCAGTAACATTAAGTAAATATAAATGTTCCCGGGATGAGTAAACCTAGAATGTGTTACACCTAACAGCGTTAGATTGAAAGGCATTATTGAAAACCGAAAACATGGTGGCCACAGTGTCTTTTGGGAAGGGAGGAGAGTAGAAGTTACATCGCATCTGCACCTCTGTCTCTCAGGAAAGCTGATCGAGTCTGGTGAGTTTGAGAAGAACCTGTACGGGACCAGCACTGACTCGGTCCGACAGGTCATCAACACCGGGAAGATCTGTGTTCTCTGCCTACACACACAGGTAGGACAAGCACACACAACCGGAGGGTTTTTTTAATTCGACAGCTCGGGTTGTGTGGTTTCAAATGTGCATGCAGTTTGCATGTGTCTGAACGTTTCTCTGCCTTTTTTTTTTTTTTTAATTCCCCCTCTAGGCGCTTAAGGTGCTGAGAAGTTCTGACTTAAAGCCTTATATCATCTTCATCGCGCCGCCATCCCAAGAACGACTGCGGGCCCTGCTGGCTAAAGACAACAAGAACCCCAAGGTCAGTAACCTCGTTGGACCTTACCTCCTGAATGGCCAGATAAACGTGTCGACTCATGTGTGTGTTTACGTTTGTTTGTTTGTTTGTTTCACCAGCCCGAGGAGCTGCGCGACATAATCGAGAAGGCCCGGGAGATGGAGCAGAGCTGCGGCCACCTGTTTGACGCCATCATTGTCAACACGGACCAGGACAAAGCCTTTAGCGAGCTGCTGCGACTCATCAACAAACTGGACACTGAGCCCCAGTGGGTGCCCTCCTCCTGGCTGCGTTGAACACACGCCTGGCACCCAACATCGACATTCACACCCTTCCCGTGTCAAGAATTCAGGCTGCTGTTTGAGAAGTTCCCAGAAATTTTGAGAATTAAGTTGCACTTTTTCCCAGGAGTTGTATAATTATTCCAGATAACAAACCAAAACCTGAGCAACACTTAAAGGCTGATGATTCAGCATAGTCCGAGAACAACGTTGTCGAAGAAAACATTCTTTGGTGGAGTGAAGTATGCCATAATGTCTCTACAATTGTTACACGGATGGCTGTTAATTTGTGATCTAGATCTGCACAATGACTCCCAGCCCCCCTGCCATGAAGTAGAAAACGGAAACGGCAAGCAGCAGGGTTGTATTTGTGGCCAAGGAATCACAGGTTCCCTTTGCAGTCCTCCTCCCAAGTAGAAAAACCGTAAAATTATGGAGATACCATTTAAGAAATCATAACAGGATGAAGAACAGAGGTTTCTTGAAATCCACACAAATATCTGACCTGATTGACGTCCAATTAAAAAAAAAACAAAACAAAAAACCCTCACCTGTGCATGGGTCTCCCTTTTAAAACTGCACTTCTGTGACTCATGCACAATTTTTTGCTATGGTTGAATCAGCACAATGCTCAATAATACGTATCGTTCGGAAAGCATCTTATTCGTGCACCCCTAATTCCATATGCTGCAGCGTTTTACTTAAAGTAAATAATTGAAAGCATGACTCATTATTGTCTTATTTTGTTAAAAATGCCATATGACTTAAATAGAATGCTATCAATTCAATTTTTTTTTTGGTGGAACTACAACCTAATTCTCAAGATTGCACATGTGTCTTACGACATTCCAACATTACTCCTAAAACTACATTGTCCTTTTGCAAAAGTCAAGTTTTATGCTGAATGTGCGATGACATTTTTGAGTAAATCGCAGAACCAGTACCTTCTAGCAGGGATCTCAATGGCTGCTGTTCACCAGTCGTGCTTAACAGATCAAATCGAACCATACCGATGGTGTGTTGGGTTGTTTTTCTTTCAGCCGTTACCTTAATGGTATCAGGCGTTGTCAGTTTCTGACGAGGCCAAATCCTGGACCTTCTTAATTTTTTTTATTTTAAAATGTGTTTGTTTTCTCTTTAGACTTGTCAAAATGTGTGAGGCCTCTTTGTGACACATCCTTTGACTTAATCTTGTAATCAATTCAACCACTGTGGTTAAGTCTTCTTAAATTATTACAGTGATAGAATTTATATTTTTTGCAATGCAAAGAATCAATGTTATCCATCAGATTTTGTTTTATTCTAACCTGCTTGTTTGTTAGATATATATATCTATATAGATCTATACATAGATCTATATAGATCTATATATAGATATGATTTTGGTCCTAGTTGAGGCCCGTAGTCTGGACTTAATGTGAAAATAAGTGTACACGTTCATTTAATAGACACACTGAGACTGCAATTATTGCTATGACCTTACATATAACTCACAACAGTGCATTAACTGTCTGTCAGTCCGACCAGCCCCCCTCCTCTTTTAATGCACAATGTTGCCATAAACACTAATACTTAATGCTGCACTTGAAACCTCGAATTTTTTTTTTTCTCCTTTTTTACCCTCTCCCTCCCTGCCTTGTTTCCGCTTTGGATTCACTGTCCTGTCTGATCACATTTTAATAGAAGTGACCTCTGACCCTGAGGGGTGAGCAGGTTTAGAAAAAGTTGCATTAGTTGCATTCCTGATCGGCACATGTTGCTGTGTTTATTATATTTGGTGTGTGTGTATGTGATTATGTATGAGTGCGTTTTTGTCTTTAAAGACAGTGAAGTATTACTATAAGCTGAAGTAGACATGGCACCATATCACTGTTATCACTGTTAGAGCATTTATATATTTGTAATATTGAAGATAGGTTTATGAAGTCCAGAATACACCAATAGGTTCACGGCTTCTGCTGTCCTACCATTGGTCCAGGGGGGAAAGTGCTGGTGGGCTGTAAGTGGAATTAACTATTGAATGTAAAGTTAATTGATACTACGTCCCCCTTTATCTCACATCACTTATTCATTAAAAAAATATGAAAAAAAAAACTTTTTTTTTTAATTAATATTCACAATGAATAAATAGAAGATTGATTTAAAGAAAAATGGGTGGCCTCGTTAATTCTACATGAAACATTTTGCCGTTTTTCTTTGCTCTCGGTCACTCGTCATGGTGTTCACCATGGATTTTGGAAGTTTCAGAGAAGACGTTCGAAATATCCAGTCACTATTTCAGCTTTCACTTGCTCCTGTGAACTTCCATTAACAATGAATGTTGTTTTCACAAAGTGCTGATTTGGATAAATGACTTTGTCAGAACTATTGTTCCACATTGTAAAACAACCTTAACCTTCACATTTTGAATGTGCTAGTTGACTGATAAGATGCCCATCAGTACTGAGGAAGTGAGTTAATCTCTGGAATAACTCCCATGTTTGGCAGGAGGTGGTATTTCCTCCCTTGTGGAGTTTCTGGAATGGAGTTTGCAGTACAGTCCGATAATTTAAGAATTCCTATTTGATTCCAACTAAAACAAAATATTAAAATATATGTGTTCATGCAAATTTGTTTTTTTTTATTCCGTAACCGTCAAATGCACGTTTACAAATGGACGTTATTTATTAAGCGACACAGACACACACCTTGATTTGTTAAAGAAACAATAAACCAAGCTCCTGTAGAAACCTACAGCCTGAGAAACACACACACACACACACACACACTCACACTTCCCCGTAGAACTTGACTGGATTTCTAGACCCAGGAAAACTGGTGCTGGTTACTTAGTGGGATTTAACTTTAACCGCATGCCAGCTGCCAAACTGCCGACAGTTGCTTCGATTCCTTTGGAGGACTTTGTTTTTATGTTACAAGCTGGACAGTTAACTGTGGACTGGTTGGTCCAAAATGTCACAATCCAACTCACTTGTGTCGGTCTGTTATCCATGCCAAGGGTCAGTCAGACAGACACACACACCTGTGTGACTTCATGTTGGGGGGGGGGGAATCATGTCAATGAAGACGACACAAATAATTGTGGATGAAAGGAAAATGTGTAAGGGGAAAAGCGTGACATTTTTCTGAAGAGGAATAAAATTTAAACAATCACTGCTGGAAATGCTGAAGCAGTGATCTCATGGCTGATGGTTTTCAGAATAATGAACGTCACAGGAGTTTATTCTTGCCTGTCGCAATCAGACTGTTCAACTCAGTCTGGTAATAATTTCAAATTATCATTTGATCTCGCCATTCATCTGGTTGTATTTTGAGCTTGAATTATAATAATTGAATTATATTTATTTTTATTTTTCTCTGTATGGAGTATCTGGCATCACACATTTCCTCCGGGATTAATAAAGTATTTCCGAATCTGTTACTGAACATATGATCGCATTCGTGAATGGGGTGTTATATTGCCTTTCCCCACGAGAGGACGCCATAACTTAATACATAATACTGCATACCATGTGATGGATTATTGTGGACTAAAAATGGACGCATACATGGGAAAAAAAAAACAACCTTTCCAGAGTTGATGAAACTTTTAATGTTACATAAATGAAGTCATCCAGCCCTCAAAATTGCTTTATTTTGTACTAATTCAAAATATCAAAAGCCATTTTATAGTTGCAATTGAAACAAACATGCAACCTCTGTGTTCCAGGCCTGCGAGGTGAAACTCCATAACTTCACACACTAACCTTTAAACCCAAAACTCCATTGTTACACATATAGATGTACTTTATTGATCCCGAAACTGAGAAAATTATAAAGGCGGCAGCAGCACAACATGTAGTAAGACAAAGGCAGCGCGCAAGGAACATATGATACAAAGTAAAATAGAAACAGCAGTTACTTAAAGGAATCACTGTGCATATCATAAAATAAATTTAAAATTGAAATATTGATATGCGAAAAGATGGAAAAAAGAAAGCCAGGACAAGCACTGAACATATTAACTATAATGTGCAAAATATACTGTAAGGTGCAGTGTGAGCTGTAAGGTTGCAGACACAGTGGATCCAGACTGTGCAGTATTGAATGGAGAAATGGAGTTTGATGAAGTTGACAGAGTGTGTTAAACAAAAGTGGCTTGCATCCTTGTATTCTTTAAATCTGGGGTTCACAAACGTCCAAGGTCCGAGAGAAAGGGGCCAGAGACCAGATGGGCAGGGAGACCACAACACTCGGTGTGCGCATGCGCGATCTCAATCACGCACAGGCAGTTTTGATAAATAAAATCATAATCTTTTTTTGTTTGTTTTAAAACCTCCTCTCCACACCCCTCCAGGATCTGTCTTTTGGACTTCTATAGCAGAATTATTCGAGAAACCCTTCAGGAACTGAACAAAGCTGAATGAAAGTAGCGGGGACGTCGATCTCATATCGACTTTTTTGAGTTGGCTACTGACGTCATCCTCTGAAAAAATATGCCACATTAAAAGTTCGTGATTGGTCCATTTGTTGTAAAAAGGCGGGTGCTACGCTCACCGAAAATGCAGATTGGTCAACCCAGCTGTCACTCACCCTCTCCCTTAAAACTTCTGAATCGCACTGAGATGAGCGTGGGGAATCAGCGGGGATGCAACGCCAGCAAACCAGAGAAATATCGAACAGTTAGTGTATCCCTCATTTAACTTTTATAATTTTATTAATTTTGCTAGCTCCGGCTCACTTCTTTGCGACCACTTTACGCTCCGAGTCTCGTATCCTTGACAACGTGAACAACTGTCCCAGCGAACTTTCTTGGGATCAAGTGTTTCGCCTCAGCTCGGAGAACAAACGCGGTCGTCCCCGGACGGAAGCGACTTCGGGCGACTTCCGTTCCTCCGGAAGGTGTTTTTAATTTTTTTAATTTTTGATTTTTGATTTTTTTTTTCCCACGACGGCGATTCTTGTGTCGGTGGAGCGGCGTGGAACAATAGCGGGGGCGACCGGTGGGAGCCACCGAGAGTGAGAGAGGGAGAGCTGGTGCGGGGATCGATGCCTCGCGTTGGCTTTGTTCTGCCCGGTGCGGTGGAGACCCGCAGCCAGCCCGCAGCTCTCCGCCGCCGCCGATCGGTCGGCGGACCGATGATCGCTTTCTGATCGGTATCGATTCCCCCCTCTTCCCAACACCCTTCCTCCTGCCTCCCCTCCCGAACTCGGAGGAACAATGGACGTGACGCTGTCCGAGCTGCTGGCCGCTTTCCTGGAGTCCCCGCTGGTGGTCTGGGTGAGTGGGACACACACACACACACACACACACACACACACACACACACACACACACACACACACACACACACACACACTGACACGATGCTCAAAGTTGTCAGCGGACTTGTAGTTCGATTCCCTGTGGCATCTGAGACGTCCAAACCCCAATCTGACAAACTTTCAGAAAGTTGGACGCGGTGTTGCGTTCACTGTCATTGATCACATACAGATCGCATTGATTGAGGTTATCTATTTAAAATGGGTAAAAGAAATCTTGAAACCCTCCTTTGGCAGGAAACAACTGCCCTTTGGAGAAACCTCAGACGGATCCAAGCTCGATGCGAGCGGCCTTCTGCCTCATCCGGGAGATTAGAACTCAGGAGAGTGATAGAGATGTAGGTTATGAGGTTTGGGAGGGTCATTCTTAAATGATCTAATGATAACAGCACAGTATTAGCTGATATGATGCTATAATAGCCGTAATATTCATAATTATAAATAATGTGGGATTTGCTATTCCCACATAAAGGCATTTACATACAACTTATGTTTACTCCAACCTGCAGCGCTGCAGTAACAGAACACTGATTGGTACAAAAAAAATTTTTTTTCGTTTTGCTCGAAAAGATTGAATTTGATCGAGTATTTGCAGATGCTGTCGTTTGACACCGGAAGATATAGTAAAAAAAAACTACATGGGGTTTTGCAGGTAAACATAGTGAACCTCCCGGCCTTGACATCCAGCCACCTGCTGTCGAAAGGCTAATAACCCCCGTGTAACTTCCTGTTTCCATTTGACCTCACATCCTGTCGACCTCACAGGTCAGTCACTGGCAAACAGGCATGGCATCATCGCACGGTCAAACCGTAGTGAGAGGTGAAACAGGGGTGAGACTCACCCTTTTGCTTCCCTCCATGTGTTTGGGAATGGCGTTGCTGACGGGTGAGAAGGAGTCTCCCTGTGAGCCGTGGATTGCCCGGTTGCAGGGGTGTTTAGAGAGTGGTGCACACATCTCAAGCGTAAAGCAAAGTTAAAAACCCCCAGCGTCTCATTCAGGGAAAGGATCTGCCTGAAAAATACAAATATTTATCAGCGGAGGGTCTTTCACCGACACACAGATTTTTATTTCCTGAACGGCATCAGAGGCGTGAGCGCACGAGAGGCCCTGAATAGCTGAAAGGGAGACATCATTTGAGTGTCTAACCTTGGGATCAGATAACGTCACATCACCATGTATTACACAACTGTGCCAGGAACCACTAATAGTTTTAATATCGGTTGAACTAGATTGTGAAAAGGTTGCTCCGCAAGTGGGGAATTAAAAACCAAATACAAAAGAATTGCAAAAAAAACCCACAAATATTATTATATAAAGCTTGGCTTCAAAACTGTCAGATGTGTTAATGGTTTAATAATATCTCTTTATTCTTTTTTTAACTTATACCTGGAAACTGCATCCTTACTAAAGGCAATTTCAATTTAAAAGATTCCCGTGCACTTTCTGTTTGGTATAAGTTCTGTGTCTCATCCCCTAGGTGCGGACGTTGGGCCCCCTGGGGTCATGTGACGATTCGGGCTCAGAGAGTAAGGTCAACACGTTTATCGAGCTGGTGGACGGCGTCTTCCTGCACAAGATCATGACTCACATGTAAGTTTAAAAAACTCCCCCGAGTGCTTCTGCTCAGACTATGTCAGTTGAGTTAATTCCTTGTTTCCTGTGTGCATCTGCGTAAGTGTGTGTGTGCGCGTGCATGCGTGCGCACAACCACATCCTGACTCTTGAGTTTCAGGTCGTATCCAGATGCGCTGTTCTTGTCTGTAGTGAGAAACACTGCGAAAAAGTTAATGTGAAGTGAAGTCTGGCCCTCAGGGGTGGGGGTGGCAGGAGAGGGGGTCAATTCCTCAGACCGGGATCCAGCGCATCAGACTGTCTCTACAACATAACGAAAAATACCTTTTTATTTTCTAATGTTTTATTTTTATTTTCAGGTTATTTCATGCAAATTTCCACCTAATTACCACTTTGGTTTTGAACTGAATTGTCGCTATTATATCAATCCAGTTTTTCTTGATGTATTAAAATAAAATTAAAAAATTCGAGTGAAATGCTGATTCAAAGAAGGGTTTTATTTAAGTTTTCTGACTCAGCGGGGAATTGTCCCAGCCCACAATTCAGTCACCGAGAAAATGCTAAGTCTTTTGCATTTTTTTTTTTACAAGTTTAATAAGAATGTCAATTTCAGGTGTCACTTATATTTTCTATTATTCATCATTTTAGTTCTGAAAACACCCATCTCCTACATTTTTCGGATGTTCACAATATAAAAGGAGATTTATTTGGGATATTTGTCACCAGAAATGGGCTTTTAAAGAAATTTAGATATTCATCAGCAGTGAAGCTTCACGGTTCCTGAGTTAAACCTCGCCGGTCCTCAAGTCTGTCACCAGACATGACATACCTCTCCGGCGGAGGGGGGGGGGGGGTGTCCAGAAGCATCTGGAATGCAGGACACAAATACCGCCCTCATTAATATACAGATAAATTCCTACTTGTATAAAATCGGGGGCATCATCCAGAAATCCCTGGTCCCCAGTCACAGCACATGTTCATGTGTCTGATTTCATTGTCTTCAATAATGCCATTGTCCCCCTGGATGGACTCGGGGAGGGGGGGTTATCAGGGCTCCCCGGAAAAAAAGTGGGTTACTGTAGGAGGAGAATATTAAATGAAACCTCCGAGACAGTTGGCCGACCGGTCAGTCAGAGGGGCAGTCAGCTGTGAAATTAGCCGTCTTTAAATCTGCCCTCTATATTTTGAGGCCTCTTTATTTCCCGAGGTGCAACACCACACTCATGTCGTGGTGATTCAGTGAGTAGAGTCTGCGAGTTACTGTTACACACACAATAACCAGGCGCAGAGGTCGATGCTGAGTTTCCTTGGTAAAAGGAGATGATGTTGGTAAGTGGCTTCACCCTGTGTAAGCGAATACAAATACTGGAATTGGAGCACCTGAGACTCTGTTTACATCTGCATTCAAGGATTCACCGGCTCATTCTTTGTTTTATCACTTGCAATAAGATTTCAGATATAACTTTATTATATTATCAATTATCATGATTACTATTTCTACCACTGTGTTACTTACCACATTATTGAATAATATTATAAAGATCAGGCCTGGATTAAAGCTGTTTTCCCTTTTTTTTACGTTTCTGAAAAAGGCAGATAGTCTAACTCTTTTTTTTTTTTTTTAATAAATTGTTTAATTGACAATTGTTTGATTATCTTAGACATTTGTAAGAAACATGATTTGACAACATGCACTGCTATGTTATCTTTTAAAACGTAAACAAATTGTCCTGAAAGCAACGCCCCATCCTCCTCACGCCTGTCCTTTTGGGATGGCGCAGCAGGTAGAGCAATCTTCTTTGGAACTGAACATTCCTGTTTCAATTCCCGGCTCCTCCTAGTGATGTTGAGCAAGGAACTGAACCCCTAACTGTTCCCCTGATGTTGGTGAACGCCAGCCAACTGCTCATGGTTCATCCATGATAGCTTAGTTGCAGAGAATGAACTTCCCCATGGGGATTAATAAAGGTTTTATCAAATCACCAGCCAGATAATCTTAAACATAGCCGTATTACTTAAAATAACCCCTTAAACAGCCGGGAAAAAAAACATCGTAATTGTGCCCTCTTTGCTTTTTCTACCACGCAGACGCAGTCAAATATGAATACGGTTGAATATGTAATTTTTTTTTCAAAGTTTTCCAGAAAACACCAAAACACTGGGCTGAGTTGATTCAGCCAAAAAAAAAAAAAAAAGGCCAAAAATGATTCACAGAATTATTTCAAGAAGGTGATGTTATGCTTAGTATTCTCCTGATATAGATGTGTGTGTGTTTGGGGTTCAACACTCCTATAAAAAAAAAAAAACTCCGGCACATGTGGATTTTAGCCTTCACAACCCAAAAAATGGGCGTGTTATATGTCCATTTGCTGGAAGGGCAGCCTTCACGTCTCTATTTATAATGAAACTTCACAAATGCATTCCAGATAGATAAAGAACTGTAGCCCAGCAAAAAGCACCTGTTGTTTATGTTCCGTTTTTTTTTTAAATTGCTTTTAGAGTAGTTACTGACGTCATAAAAGTACCAGTGGGTCATTCAGATGCGCACAGACAGTTCATATGCAAATTGGCCTGGCACTGGCCTCCGTACGGGGCATAAATCCTCTGTCGGCACCATGGGGCCGCCTGTACAACCCCCCCCCCCACTCCCGTGACGTCAGTTGACCTCCTCTTTGCTTTGTGCATCTCCATAGTGACCCCAGCCCGACCAACCAGAGGCTGAACAAGAACGTGAACAACGACGCGTCGCTTCGCCTCCAAAACCTGACTGTTCTCACGAGACACATCAGGACTTACTATCAGGTACACGCACACACACATACACAGGCGCACACAATGGGACAGAGGGGGGAATTATTTTTCAACAGAAACGCGATAACAATAATCCATTGATATGATATTATCATCCATTCAACAAAGAGAGAATGGAGATCCTGTTGATTTCTGCGCCTTGTAAATCTCACTTAAACTTGTGTAGTGGTGACAGGAATGGCCCACTCCTGCACGTTGGTCTATTTCTAAGCGCTCCTGAGGGCTCCCTCATCTCTGCGTGGCCCCATTCTGGAAGTATCTGTGATTCACGCTATTTTACGGTAGCCTCGGTCTTCTCCCGATATCCACATTGTCATGTGTGCGTCTTCCGACTCGCTTCTTTAGCTCCGGCCGACAGGAAGCTGCCCCCTCCCCCCCGACCCCCGGAGCGACACACATGCACAGAATACATTCATGCGCAATCATTACTATATCACCCGGCCGTGCGTGTGTGTCCCTCACGGGAGTGTTGACGCATTGGGCTTCATGGCCAGGAGGTAGAGCAATCGTCTTTGGAACTCAACATTCCTGGTTTGATTCCCGGCTCCTCCTAGTGTGTTGTTGAGCAAGACATTGAAACCCTAACTGCTCCCCTGGCGCTGGTGGACAGCAGCCTACTGCTAGTGGTTCATCCATGATGGGTTAATTGCAGAGAACAATTTTCCCCACAAGGGATTAATGAAGGAGAAGTTATTAGTATTATTATAGACAACAGTATGGATCAGCCCCGATCTCGCTAACCAATCATCTTTGGCGGCTGCTTTAAATATCCACAGCAGTCAATAGATCCAGGAAGTAACATGGGACAATCATTTATTGGACACATGTCCTGCTTCGGATTATAAGCGATGGATTTTGAAGTTGCTCTTGGGTTTTGATGATTTTCCCCTTTGGTAATGGTTTATGGAGGGGCGTTCAAAACTCCAAACATCATTTACAGAAAATTAGCATTAATGCTAATTAATGTTGGCTGCTTGGCCCACCTTTTAATGATGACTTTAGCTCTGTCTGAATCTGCTGGGGGGAAGCAGGTGCTCCTCCTGTCTCTGCGGAGCGGGGATGTTGTGTTTTTATTCCCCTGTCTTTTTCTGTATGTTGCATAGCTGAGACCTGGCCCCCAGGGATGAGCCGCACCTCTCACCCGGTGGGATAAGCTCCAGAGCATGAACTGCAGCATCAGGAATTGCTGTTGAAATTATCTAACATTTTTCTAATACTTCTAAACATTAATGGTCAATAACTGGACTTCAATAACCGGGAAATTTCACTTTCACTCTTAATTTGCACCCTTCTTTTAGCGTCTGTTTGTGCTGTAAAATTCCATTAGAAAGACACCAAACAAGACATTTGATAAAGTACAGTAGAGCCTCGTTTATTGCGGGGGTTACATTCAAGAATCAGCCGCGAAACGAAAATCTGCAAAGTAGCAACTGTATTTTTATTTTATTAAGCCTTCCCAACACTCTTATCAACCTGTTAAGCAACTTCCTCTGCTGCTTAGCTTCAGTGCCAGATCCCTTAGAAGGGGCTGAACATTTTAGCATCATAATAGAGAATGAAACAAATTCAAAACTTTATGGATCATTCACACAAACGCAACACGGCAGAGTAACACTACGAGTAATGAGGAACGATGTTGTTTGGTTCACCCAAGCTCATTGTTGGCCTTTTTTAAGGGTGATCTAATTTCAGCAGGTAATATGAGGAGGCTTGATACTTAAGAAAGGCAATTATTGTGCAGTAACAAATACTTAGCGGGCCTGTAGACCTGTCGTTGATGGCGTTGATAAAATGCTTTTTATAACAGCTTTGGCGATAAAGGTGTGTGGAGGAGCAGTACAATCCAAGGCGAGGGTTGTTTTGAATTACTTGATTTTAATTTTTTTCTGTGCGGTGAAGGAGAAAAATAAGTCAGTAGAGTCATGCACACATTGGTCCGTCAGATATTTCCCATCTGGGTGACATGAATGAATTAATGAATGATTGATTAGTTGATTGGTGCAGAGCCAGGACTTTATCGGCCCTTCCAAAACCCAACCTTTTCTCCGGGTTGATACTCGATTTAATCCTCGTATGATCTTTGTTGTGATTTTTCTTTGATGGAATTCGGCAATTTTGACTGAATATAACGCACAACGGCGCTGATATTCGCCAACTCCGCTGCTTTGATCCATCCCGATCCTTTGCAACCGCTCCCTTTCGGCGGCTCTTCCTGCACGTTTGCCCACCGGGACCTAGAACAGGACAGTAAAGCTGTGTCATGAACCAGAGGTCGGTCCCGCCGCTGCTGACGTCGTGACGTTTCAAAGTTCACTTGGGTGGAACGTGGCGGGACAAAAAGGAAGTGAGCCAGTCATGTCACTCTGCGTCGCCCGAATAAGAAACTGTAATCGTCAAATCGCCTAAGTGACATTGTTAAATGTATTTAGTTAGATAAGTTGTGTACGCCGAGCTTTAAATGTACGTGCACGACCAAAGAGAGCCATCAATGATCATTGGTTGATGGTTAAACCTGATTTTTACACCATCATATTTCTCCCATAGAATACAACCTTGCTTTTCTATCACGTTGCTTTTTTCTTCCTTATTAGTGTCAGAGGGGGAAACAAGCTGCCAGGTTTGACCAAAATTTTTGCTCTCTACCCATTCCATGTCCGCTGTCTTGGTCTTTGCTACTCACACGTAGTAAATATGACACTTTTCAAACCCCTGGAGCCCTGAAGTCTGTGGCCACGTGGTTCACAGCTCCACCCAGAGGGGGGTCTTAACATCTATCCTGCAGTTCAGACACAATAAACACAACTCCGCTTTATTGTGCGTGTGTGTGTGTGTGTGCGTGTGTGTGTGTGTGTGTGTGTGTGTGTGTGTGTGTGTGTGTGTGTGTGTTTGCGCAAGTGCACGCACACATGGCTGAAGTGGGTCATTCTGGGCAGTATGGGGTTAATCTGATGGTTAATCTCTAACTCTGCTCAAATACTCTCCCTGGTCTCAACTAGCTAACACACACACAGCCACATGCACACACATACACACACACACACGGATACATCTTTAAGAGTGACGCTATAGAATGTAATTAAGTATTAGATCAGGCTCCACTCTCACCAATACACGCACACACATGCACACACACACACATTGATGAAACCTGTCTGCTGGGATGTTGGCTAATTGGAAGAAACTAATGCCTCCTGCTGCGTGAAGCTGTGTGCGTGTGTGCAAGTGCTTGTGTGTGGGTGTGTGCGCGCCCTTCTGTGTTTGTGTGTGTGCGTGCGCACGTCCATGGAGGGCAGGAGGCACCGCCTGTCGGTCCCTTCCCTTCTACAAAGCATAATAAGCCGTGGCCACGAGCTCTGGCACTTAGAGTTACCAACACTAATAGTCACAACTTGTTTAACAATAGCTGTTGTTAAACACTAAATATTATACAACCATCCGTCAATAACCCATTTCTTTCAAAGATACTTAAGCTCATTTTTTGAAATTAAGTAATGAAGCAATGTAACCCGTATTAGATATTTATCACTATTTTTTACTTTCATGCTTTGTGTAATAAACAATCAGTCCATTGCAGAAGGATTCTGCCATATGAAATAAATCAAACTAGTAAATTTGCCCTGAAAACATGATCGTGAATACAGACATCCCAGGCAAATCTGATTAATTTTTTTTTTTTTTTTTAAATTCTGGAATGAGTGGTTAACCACAGTAGCAGTCCTCAAATCGCAGATAAAACAAATCCAAATTGAAGTTTTGACATGCATTTCTGTTTATTTATGCTCTTTTCAGGAACATAAATAAGAACAAGTTGTTGAAAACAAATGGAATGGAATCCCAATGCTTTTGATGCTTTTGAGCTGGTAGATATGATAGAATATATCCATTTTACTCAATTTCTTAAGCTGCAGCCACATAAATCCACCTCCCGGTCTGAAGGACTGTATTCCGATCCGGCACTAACCGCCAGAAAAGTGGCTCTTGCAAAGGAGATTTTCTCCTCTTGTAACTAACACGCGATGATTTCCTCTCGCCGTGTCTGGCTTCGCCTCTTGACTTTCCCCACCTCAGTTACCGTGGGAACTCCAGGACAAAGGGCCCGGGACTACGGGATGTTTTCAACTCCATATCCGCTGACCTACTTTGTGCAAACACACACGCAGCCCACACACCCCTGGCAAAGGTGGCTTGCCGTGCCCCGTGTGTGCCAGTGCGGGTGTGAGCAGTCAAACTTGCTGAGTGTGTCTCGGCGTGCTGGCTGACATTCAGCCGCTCTCACCGCGAGTTGGTTCTTGAATGTGTACAGTAACTACTCGGGCCTAGCTTTCCTCAGGCCGACACACACACA
This sequence comes from Fistularia commersonii, assembly GCF_037954325.1. Lineage (NCBI taxonomy): Eukaryota > Metazoa > Chordata > Actinopteri > Syngnathiformes > Fistulariidae > Fistularia > Fistularia commersonii. The sequence continues at coordinate 6,825,658 of NC_141298.1, read as the reverse complement.
CACACACACACACACACGCTCCTTGCCTTTGTGGTCATTGTGGGCCCTTTGACTTGCCAAGGCCGCCGAGTGGCTTCTAAGAGCCATCTCGAATGGGCGACTAATCTTTCCTGTGTCAATAGACAGAAGAGTTACTGGGAGGAAGGCGTAGCCTCCTCGCGTCCCTGTGAATACTCCCTTCCCCCGGCAAAGAATGACTTTTTTTTTTTTTTTGATAACTCGAATCTGCTCCGATTCAGGTTCCACAAAATTGAACTCATCTTCCCTTCAAATGGTGTTTCGCTCGCTCTTTTTTTTTTTGGATTGAAAAGATCAGATCTTATGGCGCGATAAAGGGTCTAGAGAGAGCAACAGCATCACTGAAACACAGAGCAGTGTGATCATGAAATGGTGAAATGAACATAATTGTAATAATTTATAATTTATCCTTTATGTGATTGGTTGCATGTCTATATGACATGTCAATGTGACGGTGAATAGTTGTATCTGTATATTGCAATCGGATGAGAGGCTGAATGGTTGTGTCGTTCTGTGTAAGGTATGAATGAGATGATGGATAGTTGTATGTCTCTGCATGACGTGAATAAGAGAGTGAATGGTTGTTTGTCTAGATGATAGGTGAATGAGAGGGTGAATAGTTGTATGTCTGCACGAGATGTGAATGAGTAAGTGAATGGTTATATGTCGGTATATGACATTTGAATGAGAGGGTGAATTGTTGACTGTCTCTGCATGACGTGAACGAGAGCGATTGGTTATATGTCTCTATGACATTTGAATGAGAGGGTGAATGGTTGTCTGTCTAAATGATGTGAGAAAGAGAGGGTGAATGTAGAGGGTGATGTAGACCTCTATATGATGTTTGAAGGAGAAGGTGATTGGTTGTTTGTCTCTATATGACGCGAATGAAAAGATGAATTGTTTGTCTCTGCTGGTGTGAATGACAGAGTGAATGGTTGCATGTCTTCATATGACATGTGAATGAGTGAGTGAATGGTTGTTTGCCTCTGTATGACATGCAAATGAGAGGGTGAACGGATATATTTCTTTATATATATATCATACTATTGTGCACTCCTTACCTCACTTGTTACTAAGACACTTATAGTTTTATCACTGCTTACTAAGACACTTTATAGTTTCACTGAAACACTTTATGGTTTATAGTTTATTTATATTTCTAATTCTGCCTCTCTTTTATTATTTATTACTGTTATATTTTCTGTAACTCTGGCACTGCAATTTCCTTCGGGATTAATAAAGTTGTTCTTATTCTTATTCTTATTCTTATATAACATATGGATGATAGTTTGTCCTAGCATGTGATTGATTGAAACCCCTGGAATGGCCAGTGGGCAAGAGCATTGGCTAATGACAGCGCGGATAGGCTACACCTCCCTGCATGACCCTGAGCGTAAATAAGCTGTTTAGATCAGGAATGAATGAATTAATAAATTAATGTATTGTCATTTGTGTTGAAACAATGAGACAAAACTGTAAGTTTGTCTGTGCTGTGTCAGATTCTTTCTTGTGTGTGTGTGTGTGTGTGTGTGGGGGGGGTCAGGGTTTGTGGGTGTGCATGCTTGCATATGTGTCTGTTCACACACCCACATAACATATGGTACATTGCTGAAATTTGAAACCGTATAGCCTTAATGAGGTTATGCCTGGTAATTCCGAAAATGTTACTTGGAAGATCTTTGTCGCTGAAGTAGAATTTTAAGATGCAAAAAAAATATAAAGTAAGGCAAGTGCTGGATTTGAATAATTGGCATTAATTAACCACCTGATATGTGAATGTTGGATGGTAAATGAAATATAATGATGCACAAGCCACTGGTTTCTATACAAATGCTCTCATCTTCTGTAATTTGCTAGTTATATTTATTTTTTGTTTTTGTTTTGTTTTTTCACTATATATTTGATTAATGCTTTACCCTTCCGTTGTGTTGGAACTGATGATGATTGCTGATGTTCACACCCGCACATGACAGTGGGTTCTCCGGAAAGTCCACCGATTTGTGACTTGAAAAAACAAGTGGCTGCACATAAAAAAAATAGGGGCGTGTGAGTTGGAAAAAAAATTCTGGCAGGGGCACCTGATTGTAGACAAGATGAGTGTGTGTGTGTGTGTGTGTGTGTGTATGTGTGTGTGTGTGTATGTGTGTGTGTGTGTATGTGTGTGTGTGTGTCAGCCACAGCCCTACCCAGCTGAAACTTAAAACTGTGTGTGTGTGTGTGTGTGTGTGTGTGTGTGTGTGTGTGTGTGTGTGTGTGTGTGTGTGTGTGTGTGTGTGTGTGTGTGTGTGTGTGTGTGTGTGTGTGTGTGTGGGGTTCAGCCCTGTTTACCTTGGATTGCAATAACAGCATTAGAGGACGGAGATTTTTTTTTTAAATTCTTTATTATTTTGCTGAAATTAAACTGCTTATCAGCCGAAAGGCAAGCCTGCTTGGATTTCACAAATCGTGATCGATCGTTCGGGAACTTTGCTTCGATTCCCACAAACTTCCCTGGCTCAGGAGTCAGCCTTTTTAAAAGGAAAAAAAGAAAAAAAAGTCTGAATCTAAAGTCTTTTTAAGCCACTCCTACCGAGAGCACGCTCAGGCTTGCAAGTAATGTTTCACAATAATAGTTAGTAACTCACCATTGTAATAATCCATGCGTGATTTCTTGAACATGTCCAGGGATGTTGGCCAAGGGAGAAGGTGGAGGAGGCGCCTGCAGAGAATAAAATGTCCTCGATTCTACTTTAAGCTTCTCATTCTCTCTCTGCTGGAGAGATTTTTAGTCTGAGAAGTTTCCATTGATGATGGGTGCTTTTTTTTTTTTTTGATGGTGGTTGTGGTACAGATTTCCAAATGAGGGCCTTCATTATCCTCAACATAAGTGTGTGTAAGCAGATTTATCCAGGCTTGTCACTGTGCATTCACAGACGATTTAACTAAGTGTTTTCTAGTTTTGGAGACAAGTGGTTAAGTTTGTAGTATAAAAGAAAAGCGGCTAATTAAAACTGCGAGGCAACGGATGTCGGTGACTGAGTGACATCTCAATGATGACCTACACAGAGGGTCATGGTAAAGTTTGGTCTTTCTGCCCCCCATCCCCAATGTTACATGCTGTGTGTGTCATTCCCAACTGTCGCTTTTTGTTCTAAGCCTACCCAAATTCCTGTAATGGCAGGGATTTCCCCTAGACCGGTCATAAATCGATCACAGGGTCGCATATAGAAATATACAAAAAACCCTTCACATGTGATATAGAGACATACGACCATTCACTTTCATTCACAAGTCACTTAGTTTCTGGTCTCCAATTAACCTCTTGTATTGCTTTTGGACTGTGGTAGGAAACCGGAGAACGCCAAAGAAACCAACACTGACTCTGCGATAACATGCAAACTCCCCCACCCTGCCCCCGTTGGAATCTAACCAGGGACCCCCTTGTCGGAAGCGCTGACCACTGTGACGCCTAAACAAACGAGAATAGTGATCTGACCTCCTAGGTTCATAAACACTGTGTGTTTTCACGGGTTGTTATTGAATGCTGCCAGAAGAATGACTGCCACCCCCATCCCCTCGCTGCCGCCCTCCCTAACTATTTGAGTTTAATAACCTTTATCATTTTTAACTGCAAATGTATCCGTGTGTTGAATCCTCACTGGACCTGTACTGAAAGAAACTGCTCACAGAACTTGAGAGTCTTTATTATTCTGAGAATTCCACTAATGGAGTGTCAGGATATGTTCGGTCTTTAGTAAATGCTATGTGTGTATCTTTATTAAATTTAATGGCCCTCTACCCCCTGTAGTTAATTTCACAGTTATTATTATGGTCTAGCACAGGGTTCGGCCGCTGTCAACACACAAGGAGCGCTTTCGGGCCATTTCCGACTGGGAGGCTCAAAACCTTTTTGACTTCTAAGAAGATAACACCACATGTATCTATTTTCCTCCCTTTAAGCCACATATAAAAAAATAAAGTGTGTTGCAGCTATGAAATCAATGAACTGCTAAGGAGAAAACTAGAAAACCAGGAGTTTGGGTTGAAGATCATGCTCAAATACACTCATTTATACTCAATGTCTCAGTTTTCCTGGTATTTTTGAAATAAAAGGCCAAACTTAAATTAACCCCCTGCCATTTGCATCCTTTTCCATTTTACAGCCGCTGTATATCAGCTATTCCAGTGAACACGGCCAGATATATATTTGCAAATGAAAGAGCCAATTAAAATGTTTATTTTACCTGGTTCATGTGATCTTTGCTCCTGAACCTCAGCACACAGCATGTGCACGTCATGCTTGTAAAAGCGCAATAAATGGCGTTGCCAGTGGGAGTGGGGCATGTTTCGAGTGATGAGAAATCAAACACGTTTTACTTAAACGTTACAAGAGCCCCATAACCTTCAAATTAAGAATTCCATTTAAAAAAAAAAAAGTTAAAAGCTATACATACATACATACACACACACACACACACACACACATAAAATCTTCCAAAGCCACAGCAGCAGAGGGATGAAAGAGCCACATGTGGCTCCGGAGCTGCCGGTTGCTGACCCCTGCTCTAGGTAATATCCAGTTTCGTATTCTGAATGCTTCCTAGCCAGATGACCCAGGCTTGGATCCCAATCTTGTTCCCAGTGTGACCCCGTGAAGCCCGCCCAGACATTCAGTATGTAACAGTACACATGTTGCAAGTTAAACATCAACAAAGCGCAGTGAGGACGTACTCTGCATCTTCCAATGTAGAGGATTTGATTCAGCTGATATTCATGTACGCGAAGCCCCGACATGGAATGAGCCATGGCTTAATTGACAGTTAACAGTTGGGGCTGCCGTCGGTTTCACAGCATTTTATTGATCGGGGATTACAAATGTGAGCTAGTGGGGCACAGATTTAGTGGCTCTGCACACAACTGAACATGAGCTGCAAATGGGTCATTGCGCAACCACATATTGATGTCTTGTCAGCATCACAACGCTGCAGGAGAATCACTATCTCAGTTAGCATCCAAGTGAGCTAACAAAGTTATTCGACATTTTCTGAGTTTCCCTTCTTTCCACATGACAAAATATACCAAAGCCTTCCTTTATGCCAGGAAAAATAAACAAACAAAATATCAGTAGTAAAGCCTGTCAATATGAACATCGGTGCAGCTGATGGTCCACAAGTTTTGATGTCAGTGAGACAGATTTTCTTTTAAGTGGCACAACATTTATATTCAATTAAAGTTAGCCAGACAACTTATTCGTGGAACAAGGACAAATTATCTTGTGTGAATTTTAAATGCACTTTATAATGAGCGTCCATGGAGGTTCTCAGTTATGGTCATGGTTAATTCTTGTCGAAATCTGTTTGTGGCAGCTGGACTTGATGGTGATAAGATGATGATGGTTTCAATATGAAAATGCAGAGAGACAGAAGTCTTGTCTATGATGATTCTTGAACAACTAGTGTTTTGAAAGTGTTTAATCCAAGTCTTTGCTATTTCAGTCCATCTCTACAAGCCAGGCTGTTCAGCCGTACTACTAACAAATACCGTCTCTGTGGCCAATACCTCTCTGGATATTGTCTGTCGACCAGGTTTCCTTATGCGGTTTTGTTAATGCTCATCTAATGGCTGCTGATTGCGTCACCATAAAGATTGAAATACTTGCAATTTCGCCATAAGCCCAAGACTCGGAAAAGACGGATCTACAACTGCTCAAAGACTTTAAAATTACCATGCTTACACTTAAAAACCAAAATGATGGGAGCACTGCGACTCCAGTAAGACTCTTACGATATCCTTCAGTTTTAAGTCTGCAGTTGTGAAAATAGTAAGGTATAAGCCACCCCGATTCGTAAATTATAGTTTATAGTCGAAAACTCCAGGTTATTCTTCCCCCAGTGATGCATCACTGTTGAAAAAAAAAGAAGAAATCTATGTCATGTTAAAATGCGCCTCATCTATATAATGTGAATGTGTTTTCTTAAAGCCTTCAATGGGAAAATGTATAACAGTCATGAGTCTTAATTGGGATTGCTCATTTTTCCCATTAGTCGCCATGATCAGTAACTCGGTTGCAATGCTCAAACTTTGACTAACTGCCCGGTCATTTTGTATGGGGTGGAAACCAGGATTGGTTCCTCCCCATTTGTAACCCCAAATCGTAACTCTGTGACCACTGGAACTGCTGGGCTTGAATTCTATTGTTCGTCAGAACCATAATAATTTTTGATCACCTCATTCCACGCAATGAGGCATATTAACACGCGGGTTTTCTCCTTTTCCTTTACTGTCGGCTGGAACAAAAGGTTGCCTCGCTTGGCCTTTAAAGACATCTGGTGGCCAGATCGCATGTTTTATTCACAGACCGTGTGTGTAGAAAAGCAAAGGGGGGGAGTGGGAGAGGGAGGGATGGCTTGCTATAAGGTTACCTCCTTTTCTATAGCGCAGCGTAACAGAATCTGCAGGTACCTCAAAGCCGGCAGCGCTGCAAGGTGATGCCTTCATTGGCCCAACCATCATACATACTGTCACCATGAGAGATGCTTCAAAACTGAAATAATGCCACTGGAAAATGCACTCCTTCCTATTATGAGATTTTTGAGCATATAACTGATGATTGCCACTTCCCTCCTCCCTAAGTGCCCAGACACACACACTCAGACGCTCTCACACACACACACACAAACACACAGTCATCTCTCACCTGACTCAAGGGTCACCGTCATGTCTACTCTCACACTCTGTATCGGAAATGCACACCAACTCACTTGGATGGAAGGGAAAACGCGTTCCGATGTCGCGGCCTTCTTTTTGTTTTGTTTTTTTCTGCTGCATGTGCAGAAGTTGAATCATCTGGACAGTCAGGTGTGTTCTGGCGCCTGGAGAAAATAGTCTGGAATGGAAAGTATTCCCACCTAGCGGGCCATCTCTCTCTCTCTTTGTTGACTGCAGGATGTCACACACACACACACACACACTCACAGACAAACTTGCCGTTGGTGTATCAAGCGGGCACACATGTCTGGGGTACTCGATGGGTAGACTTTGATTTGCACAAGGTTTGTTCTGATCTTTTTACGAGCATCTCTGGTAAAAAAAAAAAAAAAAAAAAGAAGGAAGAGAAGAAAAAGGAAAAAAAAACAAGTGCGGCACCTGCCTTTTTTCAGTAGATCATTTCAGTAGAAGATATTCTAAATTTTAAAATTCGGCATCAGCCGCTTGCCTGCTTTCTGCAGTGGAGATGCCAACAATCTGCTTTGCTCAATTTAAAGTAATTCATGATGACTATATCCAACCATTGTATTGGAAGCCTTTCAGATAAAATTTAATTTATTCTGAACAAAAATGTCTCTCTTTTTAAAAAAAATCCTTAAGTTTTTGTGAATTATTTTGTTTTGTTTTGTGAAAGGATTCAGGTTTATTAGGATCATTTAGGCAATAAGTGATTTTTGTGAAACTACTGGGCTTAGAAGTCTTTAAAAGAGTAGTCATCCTTCTTTTTTAAAAGGCAAAAAGGGCTTAAATATTATTATTATTATGTTATAATATTATCATTTATTATAATGAAATCAGATACCAGACCCACTATAACAAATTTCCCGCTCATCGTGCACACTGTTCCTTCATTATTCATTCATTCATGAAAGACATGAAACCTTTGCACGCTGCCGACTGATAAGCGTAGTATCTTTATCTACAAGTTCCACACGCATTCCAAATACTGCCAAATCCAGGTTTTGAAAAATCAATCTGAGAGTACGATAATTGCGGTGACAACAGCAATGGTGTCGTGTGTTCTTGTATGACAGATAGTTAAGTTTATTTTTTAAAGAAAGATAAAATGCGCTCTGCTTAATTGCAGGAGACCTTGCAGCAGTTAATAGTCATGCCCCTTCCCAACATCCTCTGCATTGCCAGGGACCCGCTATCAGGTAACACACACACACACACACACACACACACACACACACACAGACTGCTCTCTGAAATGTTAATCAATATGTTCTCACTGCTGCCTACCTTACCTGATTATGGAAACATTATGAATAGTTGAATCTTCTGCTTCTGTCATTACAAAGACTGTTTATAGATGATTTTACGCTATTCATGTTTTTGCACCTATTTGTAAATTACACTATATTAGGGGTCAAATAAATATCACACCCCAGGGTGCTCTTGTTTACTGAATTCCATTCCCCACACGGTGACTAATTACTGCGGATTATTTTTTTTTCCAAGCGTCTCCTCACCTTGCAATTTTATCAGAGCAGCCGTCCTATGATTGTCTGGTCGACCTTTTGATCCCACTGACTTATCATTTCAAAATGAGATCAGGTGTCGATCGAGATTAATTTCTTTGCAGAAGCTGCACCGTGTTGGTTTCGGCTTTGTCCTCAGAAATAAAAGCAGACGTGTTTAGTCAACAGGAGTTGTAGCTTTACACAGCCTGGGGCTCCAACACCCCATTAGAGTCATGTTTTTTTTTTCATCCCGTCGCTGCTATTTTGATTCCATCACATCATGATGAGTCACATAAAGTATTTAAAGATTCCATTTGGGGTAGAAAAAAAAATGTATGGCTGTTTGTTTTGCACCGCCCCTGCAGCAAAGAGCATGGAGGAGCTGAAGAGACTGTTGTTGCTGATACTAGGCTGCGCTGTCCAGGTAACACACACACACACACACACACGCACGCACATAAACATACACGGGCATGCACGCATACACGCTAACAAAGCAGCTGACAGCACCAACCGGTCTCTCCCAGGAAAGTGTGTTTATGTGTTGGGTTTTGCATGTCTGAGCACACACACACACACTTGGCATTATCTCCACTGTGTATCCTACTTGCAGGCATAACAACAAGAAAGGCAGAAGGATGATTTAAGTGCCTCACTCACGAGATGCTTTCTCCAGCACAGAGCATATTTATAAATGATAATGTTTGAAAAACTCTTGTCAATTTTAGGTTTTTTTTTTTTGGTGAATAAGAAGCAGGCTATAATGCTGATTTATGTTGATTCTTAGCCAGATTTGGAAGGTAAAGAGTTAATGGGTTAAGTGACGGGATGGAAGGGGGGCAGGGCCTGTCTCGTAGGAAACTGGGGGATACAGAGGCGGCTGCAGAGGCCACGTGGTAGGCGGTTTGCTACCTGCAGCCGTAAAATGAGGCTGGAGCAGTCAGCAGGGAGGCTCAAGGTGCAGGCACTTCCAGCTTGCTCCACGTCTGCCCTCCCGTTTTCCCGTAACGATTCATCTTTCCCTCGGTTTTCATCCTCGCTCATCGCATCCTCCCTTCCTGTTTCCCCTGTCTCCCACTGGGCCCGATCTGGTTCGACCAGTTCCAGGGGAAGCGGGAGGCCAAAAGTTGCAGGGACGGGTGTATCCAGGCCTTGTGAATCTGTCTATACTGCAGTGACAGTTTTTAAAAAACATAATTGCCAAGCAAAGCGCTCCAAAAAAAACCCCTGCATTTCTAATAATTCATGGCAGTTTTTCAGGTCCTTAAATATATTAGTAATGTGTGCGTCCGTGTGTGTGTGTCTGTCTGTCTGTCCGCATGCACGCTCAGTGTGATCGCAAGGAGGAGATGATCGAGAAGATAAAACTGCTGGACATTGAGACACAGGCGGCGATCGTCTCCCACATCCAGGAGGTCAGTGTCAGAGATTGGTTGTCGCGAGCGATTTAGAAGATGCCACTCAAATTTCAGAGAGGCAGGTCAACCCCAGATGCATCTCAAGGTCAACATAACATGGATGTTGTCAAAATAGATTTATTTATTTATTTTTGCAAATTAAGGTCAACCCCAGATGCACTGCAAGGACATGATAACATGGATGTTTTCAAATGTTATTTTCTTGCAAATTAACAAAAGACGATGTAATGTACATTCAAAGAATGCAATCATTTTCTGCAAAAAAGGACTCCTTGGCCCTGTTTCCGTACTATCTTTAAAGTCTTGTGATGAAATCTTCTCATTGTTGATTGCGTGAATAGTTTAAAATTTGTCCAATTGTTTTCTCAAACAGTCGCTGCGCATCATTTATTCCAGCTGCAACGACCGATGGTTGTTTTTGTGTGCAGGTGACTCACAACCAGCTGAATGTCCTCGACCTGTCGTGGCTGGACGAAGGTGCAGGGCTCCCGCAGGAAGAACTGGAGCCCATGTCGCGGAGCATGGCCGTGTCTCTGCGGCAGCTGATCGATCAGAGAGACAAGGCCGGCGAGGTACTCGGCGCCCGCGCAATGTCAGAAAATGCCAGGTTGATGTTTTTTTTTACAATCGAATAATATTTCGTTCGGACTTTTTCTCACATTATTTTGCTTTTTTGTGATAACTGCAACGTGAAAGTAGAATTTTAAATCCGGTTCTCAAACTAGTACTGCCTTCATGTTTATGTAGGTAATCTTTGCTAGTATTGTGACATAAGATAGTAATAACATATATATATATATGCATATATATATATATGTTTATCTATTTGTCCAAACTATTTCAGACATAATCAGTCATAATACTATATCATAATACTTTGTATAACGTAATATAAAGTTATATATACAGTATGTCTGTGTGTCTCTATATATATACCTACATAATACTTTGTATAATGTAGTATATGTACATGTATATAAACATATACACTGCATGCACAATAATTGGGCAAGTTGTGTTTTGAGGATCAATTTTGTTATTGTATGGGCTTCTTGGTCAATCCAAAATGTTAACAAACTCTCAAACCTGAACGTTTTGTAAAAGTGAAGTTTAGGCTTTCTTAAGAGAATATCTATATGTACACGATTATTAGGCAACAACTAGTGTGCACAATTATTATGCAACTAAATGAAAAAACAAGGATTTTCCCGTCTAACTTGTTTACTTTCACCTTTTAAAGTGAGAAATATCAAACAAAATTTACAAATAAACATTTCTGAAATCCCCCCCCCCCCAAAAAAAATCCAAGTGACCAGTATAGCCACCCCTCTTTTCGATAAGAGTCACAAGCCTTCCATTCATGGTGTCAGTCAGTTTCTTGATCTGGTCTGAATCAACTTTTTGTGCAGCCGCAACCACATCCTCACACACTGTTCAGAGGTTCACTGTCTACTTTCACTGTAAATTTCCTGCTTAAGAAGGGCCCAAAAGTTCTCAACAGGTTTAAGTCAGGTGAAGACGCGGAGCATGTCATTAGTTTTGCATCTTTAAGGCCTTTACAGGCCAGCCATGCAGTGGACTACTTTGATGCATGTGATGGAGCGTTGTCTTGCATAAAAATCAAAGTCTTCTTGAAAGATGCAGACCTTTTCCTGTACCACTGCTTAAAGAAAGTGTCCTCTAAAAATTGGCAGTAGATTTAAGAGTTGATTTTGTTGAGCGTTTATATATATATATAATGTGTGTGTCTGCATGTGGGTGGTTGTGTGTATCAACTTCCCTTATGCACTGGATTGCATTCACATTCACATTGATGGCCGCAGAGCTGCTAACCAATAACCAATCTGGAGCAGCTAAGGGTTTAATGCCTTGGAAAAAGACACTTCAGCAGGCAGGAGAAGTCGGGAATCAAACTGGCAACCTCCTGATCAGAGAGACACCCATCAAATGGGCCCCAGCTGCCCCAGGCGTATATAGATTATGCAGATGTTACGATTCGTGCTGAACACAGTTTGTTTGCACAAAATGTCTTGTTATCATTTTGTACAGTTGGGACTGAGCTTCAGGCCGCATTGTGTTTTTCACCTCCCGTTTCTCACATATCGTTGGTTTAAATGCTGCCTCTTTAAAGGAAAAAAAAAAAGCAAACCTAGTGTTTGTGTCATGTAAATAGGATTAGGAGAGCTCCTCTGCTTTTCAGGCGATCGTGGATTTGACCCAGGAGAGGGACTACCTGTCCAGTCTGCAGCCCCAGGACGGCCACAGGAACGGCCTGCGACAAGAACCCGACACTGGTGGGGCGACGACCAATAACAACGGCGAGCCGGGCTCGACCGCGGCCTGCTTGACCAAAGAGGAGAAGCGGCACCTTTCGGTGGAGCTCGCGGACACCAAGGCCAAGCTTCGCAGACACAGACAGGAACTGTGAGTCTTTTCTGCAACCTCGTTCTTAAGGCAGCAGCATTAGTTTACATAAAACATAGACGTGTCTACTGAAAATAGCTTTATATACCTTCAGTCTTGAGGCATTTCAGAGCTTTAGTGTAGGACAAACTTTCTCCGTCCCCATTTGTAGGGTTTCTCCCCCACTTTTCTACCTCTCTGCTCTGTACAACAGCAGACTATTTGGAGGCTCTAATCACCCACGTTCCACAAACACAGCCCGCCTGGTGCCACTGTAGATTCACCTATCTAAATATAGTCGGCCTCGGTTTAATAAACGCAACTCTCCTGTGTGTTTTGCCAACCTTTAATTAGCGTCATCTTACCTCCACATTCCGAGGGTGTGTCTTGGTTGCATACGCTGGCTCACTTTGTGTGTGTGTGTGTGTGCGTGCATCCCTGTGTGTGTGTGTGTGTGGTCAGGGAGGAGAAGACGGAGCAGCTGATGGATTCCAAACATGAGGTGGAGCGCCTAGACCAAGAGTTACAGAGACTAAAACAGGAGGTCAGCTCCTCTTCAACTAATATAGATTTATAAATATATATGTATATGCATGTATGTATGCATTTATTTATTTAACTTATTCTATTATGTTTTAAAGTTGGATGTACATATAATGAAGATAGTATATATGAAGATAATATACAATATATATTGTATATAAATTAGTACAATAGATATATAATACTATATACACAGTGATTATTTATATATGTAACCTATATAATAATCATATTATATCTATATTTATGAATATAAATATAGATATATATAAAAGTGCATTTTTGTTCTGTTCTTTATTATGTATTTTTTGTCATTATGTATCAAGGCATCTCAGCTGTAAAAAGTTATTTTTGTTTTGTTTGAACTTTTGGTTAATAGCAATAATGGTACACAAAATAGCAATTTTTGTATAATAGCCTGAGTATAGTGTTTTTATTTACATCTTTTACTTTTGATTGTAGCTATTGAGAGATGGGATTGGTTGGTGAGAAGGATCACTGACAAGAGGAACATTAGGATGTTGAAACATCCACTGTTTGTCTATAAACCTTTGTGTGTGTGTGTGTGTGTGTGTGTGTGTGTGTGTGTGTGTGTGTGTGTGTCTCTAGAACCAGTCGCTATCCTGCGAGGCTCGCTCGGTGCGAGCGTATCGGGACGAGGTGGACTCCCTGAGGGAGCGGGCATCCCGGGTCGACCGGCTGGAGACCGAACTGAGCAGATGCAAAGAGAAACTCAATGATGTTCACTTTTACAAGACCAGAGTAGAGGTATCTAAAGGCAACGCTCACAGTTTACTCCCAAAATATCAGATTATATATTTATTTGCCTTCACATGTGGGTTTATTTATGTCGTATCTGTCATTGTCTATTTGGGAAATACATATCCAGATAAAGAATGATAAAGCATATAAAACACAGCCAGTTTAAAAGTGTTTCAGACAGAAGAGTGACATCTACAGGATAGTCTGAGTATAAAACAGAAAGGCGCAATAATTTCTTTATTTTTTTGTTGTTAAATATATTTTCAAGTGGAAATCTTTGGAAAGAAAACAGTGCAAAATTTGTCTTGACTAGTTTTTGTGTGTCGGGATGTACAAGCATCAGCCTGTTGTACCCATGTGTGTATGCGTGTGCGTGTTCACACAGGAGCTCCGCGAGGACAATTTGACTCTGATGGAGACGAAGGTGCTGCTGGAGGAGCAGCTGACAGCCTCCAGGGGGCGCTGTGAGAAACTGCACACGCTGGAAAAAGACAACCTGTTGCTGCGAGCCAAAATTCACGACCTGGAAATGGTACTGCGCCGTTATTACACTTATGTGTTTGAATCGCATATGTAGAATATTTCCCGTACATCTGTCTGTTTGTTTTTATTTTGACATTTTTTATTTGTTTCATTGTGTGTGTGTGTGTTGAAGGAGAGGGACAATGAGCGTCGGAGGCTGGAGGAGTTGGTGGAGGAGAACATGCTCCTGGAGATTGGACAGAAGCAGAGCATGAATGAATCGGCTCATTTGGGCTGGGAGCTGGAGCAGCTCGCCAAGAACCATGGCAATGCAAATGCAGAAAGTAAGATCTCCTCTCCCACCCCTCCTCCCTGTCCTCGCGTCCAATATGCTCCTCGACCATTCTTCCTCTCCCGTCCCGCAGCAGCGCACAAGTCGTTCGTGCACGAGCTGAATGAGTGCGTCTCCAGCCGTGTGCTAAAGCTGGAGAAGGAGAACCGGGAGCTCCAGGCCTCCATAGAGAGACTGAAGGAGGACAACCACCTCCTCCAGGAGCAGCAGCTACACACCCAGGAGCTGGACAGGGAGAACCAGGGTCTCAGCAAAAAGGTAAGAGGCTAGGATGTTGGTGTGTGCTGACAAATGAAAATAAAAAAAAAAAAAAACTTGCGTGTCGCTGATATGAATCTCTTCTCTTGTTGTGTGTCTGTCAGCTCGAGCGTCTCCAGGGCTTGTTGGACCAGGAGAAACTTACCAATCAGGACATGGAGTCTCTCGGAGAGGAACTGTTAAAGGAGAAACAGATCCTGGAGAGAGAGATGCATGCTCTGAAAGCAGAGAAAGATAGACAGGTAGACAAAACACACACTCGCTCTCTTTTTGGGGTCCCTTGGGTCTGATGCTGACATAAGACCATTTAGCATCAACTGAGACATCTGTACGCAGCAAAGACTCGATGCCCCTCAGGTTTCCACCCAGGGAATGGTGAAGATGGTCCCGATCTTTAGGATTTTCAAGCTGGTCACAGTCAAGCCTCTTATTCCCTGACCTCTGGGGACAGGTGGTGTGGCGTATTTTCACATGGATCTTGGTTATAATTAGTCGATAGTCTGTCCAGCAGTCTTTGCCTCCCATTGGACGGGTAGAGAGACGTCTTTTAAATCAGAACGTCTTACAATGATGTAGCCCAACAAGTGCCAATGATTAGAGCGTGGACGCATCCAGGATATTTTGTTAATTTTTGAGCTGGAAGAGGGTGTTTGTGATTGTCAAGTCGTGCTCAGCACAGAGACTTAAGAGCTGCAGATCATTGGCATTGACCTGACCGATACCGTGACTCCCAATGACTCCCTTCCACACCTTGCTGTCCTTCCCCACTCCAAC
This sequence comes from Fistularia commersonii, assembly GCF_037954325.1. NCBI lineage: Eukaryota > Metazoa > Chordata > Actinopteri > Syngnathiformes > Fistulariidae > Fistularia > Fistularia commersonii. The sequence goes on along the minus strand of NC_141298.1, from coordinate 6,810,452 downwards.
AAGTAGCCGCTGTGCCACTGGTGTGCAGGGTTCTGACTAGGAGCTTCCAGTCTCGTCACCAGACACCCCATCGCCACCAGACTTCTACCATTTCCGGTTGCTGGTCTCACCGAGATGGATACCTGCGCAGGGAGAGGGCCGCTGGGGGTGCGCAGCAGCCCCAGCGGGACTTCTTCACTGCAGGAGGTTGTAATCCGGTTGCAAGGAGGGCCCAAGACAACTGGCACTCTAGCAGTTGCAGGGGCCCCCGGAGTCCCGGTTTTCTGGAGTATCACCTGTCGTGTGCCTCCAGCACGATGCTTTTCTGTCAGGGTGTGGGTGAGCTCCCTTAGCCTTTGGTCCTCCCAGACTCACCCACAAGGCAGTGGGGCTGAGGTTGATAAGTGCCAGGGCGTATCCACCAGGGTAGACCTAAGCACTATATCTATATCTATGGGGCCCACTGCTACCCCCAGATCCCCTGCCAAGTTAGCCCGGGGCTGCAAAACAAGGGGTTTCCATGAACACAGGAGGCAGAGTGTTTGGCCGCCGATGTAAAGAGCAGAGTCGTGTGCCGAGACAGCGTGGCTATAATGAGAAGCTCGGACTACTGAGTACCACAGAGCAGCAAACAGATTTTTCCTTTTTCAGGTTCTAATGCAGCATCGCTTTTGTATTTTTTCACTTTGATTTGTCTTTGAAGGAAATTATTTTTTTGCTGTTGTTTGCTTGAAATAAAATATTTTGTAGATAGAGCCCTAAGAAATAAGTGCAAATTATTTTATTAGTTTTATCTTTTTGTATAATTTATTTAATGATTCATATTGTTTTACAGGCTGTAACGAATAGGCTTTGTTAGTTCCAGGTTTAATATGTTCAGTGAGGGAATTTTGTGATTTGACAACCATGTATATGAATGAGATGGTGAATGGTTTAACTTCTGTATTATGCATGAATGAGCTCAGCAGTTCAACCGTATCTGAGTTTTAGCCTTCTTTATACTTTCATCCAATTAGATCTCTGAGCTGGAGAGCGAGAAACAGCACCTGTCCGAGGCGGTGGTATCCCTGCGCGAGCGGGCCCAGACCAACAGCGAGGCGCGGGTACGCGAGGTGGAAGCAGAGAACCGGCAGCTCCATCAGAGCGTCAGCGACAGCGGCGCTCGGCTGGCGAGCCTGGAGACACAGCTAAAGCTGTTCAGCGAAGACGCGGAGAGGCTGAGGGAGCGGGCGCAACGGTGCGAGGAGGCCGAGAGGGAGGCGGCCAGAGTGGAGCGAAACAGGGAAGCTCTCAACATAGAGGTACGCTATCCACGGGGGAGACGCCACCTTTGCTCATCCCCCCCCCCCCGTGGCGCTAACTCGTATCCCGTCCACTCCATCCAGGTGATTTCTCTGCGGGCTTGCAGCGAGCGGTCGGAGGTTCTGGAGAAACAGGTGACTTCCCTGGAGCAGGAGGTGCTCAGGGTGAGGCGGGAGGCCGAGGAGGCTCAGAGAACCCTCCAGCAGCTGCGGAGGCAGGAGGCAGAGAAGGAGTTGCTGTCCAAGGAAAACCTGGAGCTCCGCTGCTCGCTGGAGAACTTGCGCTCGTCGTCGGCGCTACTCGCCAAGCAGCAGGAGGAGTGCAAGGAGGTGCAAAGGGAGGCCCAGGAATTAAAAAGGAGGCTGGAAGAGGTCGGGGATGCGGCCGAGGGGGAGAGGAAGAGGGCGGAGAGGTTAGAGGCCAACATGTCCAGCCTGAGCCTGGAGAAGCGCAGATTGGAGGAAGAGCTGGAGAGGACGAAAGAGGAGAGGGACGACGTGGAGAGGGAGAGGAGGGAGACGCTGGCGAGGGAGGAGGAACTCAGGAAGGAAGTGAAGGAACTGAGCGAGGAGCGGCGGCGGAGGGAGGAAGGAGATAAGGAGAGGAGGAAACTCCAGCTGGATCTGGAGCAGTTCGAGGTGGGCAGGAAGCACCTGGAGAAGGAGAGCTGGAAGATCCGCACACTGCTGGAGGGCAAAGAGGCGGAGCTGGAGGAGAAGGTTGCGCAGCTGGCCACCGCCGAGAGGGAGGCGTCCGCGCGGACCAAGGAGGCAGAGCGGCTGAAGGAGGCGACAGTGAAAGTAAAGGAGCTGGAGAGGGAAAATAAAGAGCTGCAGAAACAGGCCACCATCGACAAGAGAACGCTGGCTACCCTGAGAGAGGTGAGAAGAGTGATGCAAGTGAGCGCGAGATTGTTCAGAAGCATGTTTGCCGCTTGTGGGTTCGTCCCCTTCATTTTTTCGTGCTTCAATTATGGATAATACAGGTCATTTAATAAAGAAATAAACAAAAAAGCATCTCAGAAAGGTCATCAACAAGCAGAGTTAGCAGGCGTTAGCATGTAGTGCACGTAAGAAAAGGAGAAGGCGAAAAAGATTTTCTCCCCAGCCATATCCAGGCCTTGTCTAGCAAGGATAAGGATTTTGAGGGGATTTTTGATTACTTAAATAAATAGATATCGGGGTGACAGAGGCTTCCCCCCCTCACGACAAGAAGGTCCCTGGTTCGAGCTTCTGCGTGGAGTTTAGCATCGTCTCTCCCATGTCTGCATGGGTTTCCTCCAGGTTCTCCAGTTTTGCCCCCTCAGTCCAAAAACATGTGGTAGGTGGATTGGAGACCCTAAATTGTCCAGATACGGGAATGAACGAAGGAGTGCATGGTTGTAGGTTTCTATATCACAGGGGTGAGGGGTCAGCAAACTTCAACGCTCAAAGAGCCATTTTGACCTGTTTCCCACAGAAACAGAAAACCATGGGAGAGCCACAAAATCCTTTTGACATCAACAATGAGCCTGTCAAAGTTTTCACTTTATGCCATGTAGTGTGTTGCAGTTATGAAATCAATGAACTGCCACGCTGAAAACAAACCCACTCAAATTACTGCAATAAAAGGCTGAACTTGTATTTCTGCGTCCGCGGGCCGTCATTGTTTTACCGCGTGTGATGGGGCATCATTTGTCATGGCACATAAAAACAAAGGACTATTTCAATGAGCATGTATATAATATATTCGCAAATTAGATAGCCAATTAAAATGCTTATTTCACCCTGTTAATCGCACAGCATTTGCATGCCTGAGCTTTAAAAGCTCAATAAATGGTGTTGCCGGCAGACATCACCCATCAGCGGCGAAGTGAAGAAATTAAAAATGCTTTATTTTAATGGTACAAGAGCACCATAATCTTTACATTTAGAATTGCAATGATAATAAAAAACATATAATTAATATGATTTAAATATAGGTTGCCGACCCCTGGTCTATGGGCAACATGTGTCTACATGTATCAACACATACACATGTCCACATACCAATCACCAATTTTGCAGTTTTCATATTTTCTGTTTTGACTTGCGTCCAAGTAATGAATCAAAAGCCATAGCGGACAGACCCGATGGATCCATCCAAAACCACCTTATGCTGAGTTTTCTAATGTGGTGTTTTGCATACAGGACCTGGTGTCGGCAAAGCTGAGCGTGCAGCAGCAGAGCGTGGAGTTAGAAAGGCTCAACGAAGAGCTGGAGAAGGTGGGGCTGACCAGGGAGAAGCTCCTTCAGCAGGAGCACTCGATGGAGGACAGGTAACCGGTTGCTGTCCGTTTCATTCCAAGACGAGTAAAAATCCGTGCTCATTTCTGGTTCTGCGTTTGTCAGCAGGTACAAACTGCTGGAATCGCGGCTGGAAGAGACGGTCCAGCTGACGATGAAGATCAAAGAGGAGAAGATCTCCAGTCTGGAGAAGAAACTGGAAGTTAGCAAAACGGACAACGTCACACTACGTGCTGAATTAACTGCTGTAAGCGCACAGCTCTATGCATTCACTTCCCGGGCCCCCCCTAAAAAAAAAAAAAAAAAATCTTTCAATGGTAAATGCAAAGAAAAAAACTTACGAGGGTGGAAACTACATAATAGCTATCATTTTAATTTGTGAACCCATATAATTCCGAAGACCAGACTCAAAAGGGCAGACCTTTTTGTAAATAACTTAAGAAAATAAATATATGTATACACATATATATATACACACACACACACATGTACACACACACACTTACATACTGTATATATGTATATATGTGCGTGTGTGTGAAAGGAAATGCATACAAAACAGCGGTATATGTGTATTTCAATGTAAATGTGTGTGTATACATGTAAATGTGTAAATACTATATACATACACATAAATCAGTATATACTGTATATATACATGTATATGTATATGTGTGTGTGCCTATATATCTATATATATATAGACAGAGAGAGAGAGAGATTTTCTTTTTTTAAATTTGTTCCTTTTTTGTAAACGGCCACCAGGCAATGGCGGCCCTTCGTCAGCAGCAGGAGAGGAAAAGCCGCAGCTCCTTGCAGCAGTCCGGGGCTGACCCGGGTCAGGGGTCGGCCACAGCCGAGCTGCTGCGGCTCAAAGATCACCTCATCGAGGTGGAGAAAAGCGTAAGTGTCTCACCAGGATTCAATATTTCAAATAATTTCAGAATATTTGCTTGTGTAAAAATTATGTTGACAAATACATGTCAATGTTCCACTCAGATCGGCATTTCAAATTTTTGCGAAATATTCTGCTTAATATTTCAATTTGTTCCTAGAATGCGTCCCTGCTGACGGAGAGCAGCTTGTTGAAGAATCAGCTCAAAAAGGTGGAGAACCAGAACACCTCTCTGAACAACCAGGTTGTGGCACTGCAGAGACACACCACCCACCTGCAGGAGCAGAACTCCGCTTTACACACACAGACAGCCAAACTACAGGTGAAAAGCAAAAATCAACCTCCGCAAGGATGATTTTGAGATTTAAGTTATCTATCCAGCTGAGTCTGTGTGTGTGTGTGTGTGTGTTCTCAGGTGGAGAGTTCCACGCTATCTTCCCAGAGTGCATCTCTCATGGCCCAGAACGCGGCGCTGCAGGGGCAGGTGAATGCCCTGGAGACAGAAGCCGAGTCCTGGCAGCGGCAGCGTGAGGAGGAGAGCCGAGGGCGTGAGAGCGTTCTCAGCGACCACGAGCGTCTGCTGAACGTGCACGAGAGGCAGGCGCAGGAGTACGAGCAGCTGATCACTCAGCACACCACTCTAAAGGGCAAGCAGAGGGAGCTAGAGAGCGAGCACAGGACGCTGCACGGCAAGTAAGTTCCCGAATTGACCCCCTGCAGCAAAGGATAACAATGGCAATGGTAACTACTTGAGAATTTTGCATTGCAATACTTTTTAATCTTTGTAGAGTAAACTTAATTTATTTTTTGATAAAAAAAAAATAAATGCAGGAGTTGTTTTACTACTAATTATTTCTATATAAGCCCAACATATCTGCTAAAAATGCCAAAGCAGTTTCTCTGCACTCTTTCCATCTGGCTGAAACTGTATGTTTATTGTTTATTTATTGCTGCCCTCCATCTGGTTTCAATGTGGACAGCAAAATAGGAATTTCATTGTACAGCGAACCGCTATTCCGGACGATACATATGACAGACAACACTTTGAATCTCTTGAGTTTAAATTTTGATCTTGTCTCCCTCAGTATGTTTGAGTGTGTCAGGGTGCTGTTTTGATTGCAGTTTGCTCAAAATACAGTATAACAAGGGAAACAGACGGCATCCAAATTTAGTCAAACACAATGAAAGTTTCAAGTGTGTTTTTGTTATATTCAAAAATTAATATGTTACCCCAGTCATTCGTGTCTATACAACTACTGTCTTTATCTTCTTCTTTGCCTCTTGGCCAGCTCTCGTGTCAGATTTTCATAGGATAATGATGCATACTACAAAACAAAGTTGACGCAAAGAAAGTCCATCTTTTACAGAAATACCTTGATTGGCGTGCTTAATTTTTCTGTGAGCAAGCTCGCAACTCACTTGCTCTTAAGTCAAATTCAATTTTCCCATTTAAAGGAATTGAAATGCTACTAATCTGTTTCAGCACCACACTTTTTGTTGTTTTTAAATAAGACAGATGTACTTTATAAAAAACAAATGGTGTATGAAAAATAATACATAATAAAAGAGAATGGAAACTAGTTTTATCAAGAGTATTTACCATGATGATCAGACAAAGATGCTATACACTTAATGCTACATTTATTGCTTAATGTAACTGCGCACTTTGGTTCACTTTATTGCTAAACTAAATTTAGCAACGGAGTTAATGCCACTCCTCTTTTAAAATGATCAAACTGTCCTAGACTGGCTCTGAATGACTCATACGACCGTCTGATTCCCCCGTAAATGTGTCGTACCCTCTCACAGAGGATGCTCTCAGTCACAGTTCCCAACTTCTCTATCTCTACATGGTGTAGTCCACAACATGCACATCTCACTCATGTTTTTCTATGATTTCCCAGGACAACCTAGTGGCGGGCTTCTCACAGAAACTGTGTTGGCGTAGATCAGCAAGCACCGGAAATCTTCTCAGTTGCAATGGTTGTGTATCATCTCACAGCGAGAACCCCCTCTTGCGATGTCTGCAGGTACTGCCTGCTGCTGCAGCAGAAGGATAAGTGGGAGGAGATGGAAGGGCGCAGCCTCAAGGAGAGGGAGGAACTGTGCCAGGAGCAGCAGAAGAACCGATTGCTGCAGAAAGAGAATCTCCAGCTCAAGTCAGATGTGGACAGGTAGACGAGCCTTGACTTTGTCACAAGGAACCACACTTGGTTTCACCAAGCACACTTATAGCTGCTTCATTTTTAAGTCGAGCGCAGTTATTTTCAATTTCAGAAGATGGAAATAAAGGTTTGTACTTTCATCAGGGAGCTATTTTCAGCTGTTCTGTTTTTTTAATGAATTATGTGTTGTCTACTTTTCCTTTCGGCTACTCCCTCAGGGGTCACTACAGTGAATCAACCTCTTCCATCTAACCCTATTACCGTATCCTTTTCTCTTTCACCAACTAACTTCATGTCCTCTTTCACTACGCCCGTAAATCTTCTCTTTGGTCTTCCTCCAGGCCTTCTGTCTGGCATTTCAAACCACATCATCCTTCTATGGGTATATTCACTATCCCTCCTCCATTCATGACTCAACAATCTCAGTCTGGCCTCTCTGATCTTATCTCCAAAACATCCAGATTAGATTAGATTAAGGATTAAGAGCAAGGACATGTAAGGATACAGAGTAACAAAATGCGGTGTGCACCTCAACATATTCATCAACATCATGGCCCATGGAGATTTCCATCCAACCTCATCTGTCAGCTTGTCCATCACCACTGCAAACAGGAAGGGGCTCAGAGCTGATCCCTGACGTAGTCCCACCTCCACCTTGAACTTCTCTGTCACACCTACAGTACACCTCAGCAGTCTCACAGCTAGCATACAAGTCCTGCACCAGTCTAACATACTTGCCTGTAATTTTCAGACTATCTTACACAGTACCATAGTTCCTCCCTTGGCACCCTGTAGTATGCTTTTTCTCCATCTACAAAGGCACAATGCAGCTTCCTCTGACTTTCTCTGTACTTCTCTACCAGTATTCTTTAAGCAAATACATATGTAGTACTCCTTGTAGACATGAAACCACACTGCTGCTCAAATGCTGACTTCTGCTCTCAGTCTAGTTTCCACTACTCTTTCCCATAACGTCATTCTATAGCTCATCATCTCTATTCCCCTATTCAATGAGTCCTGTTATAATGAATGGAATCTGTTGGACCGCCACTCCAACCTCTCTTTGCTGATCTGTCTGGCAGATCCAGAAGCAGATACTTCTTCATGTGCATCACATCACACATCATATAAATTCATTAGAATTGGATGTTTTTCAACAAATTCTATCTTTTAGCTGCAACAACTTGCCCTTTTTTCAAAATGCACAAAACTGTGTCTAAGCTGCACCCTCTCCTCTCTCTGAACGTCACTTCCAACTCTCAGGTTAGCGGACAGGCAGTCCCAGCAGTCGGAGCACTGTGAAACCCTCCAGCTGCGCCTAAATGACCTCCAGAGCTCGCTGAACTCGGCGCAGCGTGAAGTGAGTCGGTGGATGGCTCAGTCGGACTCACTGCACGAGCAAAATCAGGAGCTGGAACTAAACCGGACAAAACTGGACAACCACTGTGAGGTAATCACTGTGCCTTAGTTTAGATGACATACATGTGAAAAGTAACATCACGCGCTGTAGGATTGCAGTCTTTGAGGCCAACTCTTAGATGTGTATGTGTGTGTGTTTTAGCTTCTGAGTCGACTGAAAGGGAACCTGGAAGAGGAAAACCATCACCTGCTAAGTCAGATCAACCTGCTGAGTCAGCAGAACCACACTCTGCTGGAGAGGAGCATGGAGAGCAAAGAGCTCTACCACCAGGAGCAGAAACTCTACATGTGAATACCTGCACAGATGCCGCAGTCAAAATAAGTCAAAATCAACGCAAACTGCCCTAAATTTATAACTAAAATCTCCTCTTTTGTCCCCGGCAGAGATAAATTGAATGCTCTTCGTCGTCACAAAGAAAAACTAGAGGAGAAGATCATGGACCAGTACAAGTTCTATGACCCAGCACCCAAAAAGTAATGCTTTTATCCCCTTTTTTTGATTAAATGAGGGTACAAATGGGGCTCAGTAACTCAACAAACAAATCACTGCGAGGCTCACAGTTGCGGTGATGAAATGACTCATTAACCTGATTCTCTTTGGCAAGTGGTTCAGTAATTCAGTATTTCAGTATTTCAGTCATTCAGTATTTTAAGATAGAATTAACAAAGCCCTTGTACTCATCTGCCTGATAAATTTGTTGTAGACATATCTGCGCTTCCAGTTAAATTTGATTTTATGAATTGTAATACATGCGTTTGTAAGTTCAGTCGACCCGCTGCTCCTAGCGAGAGGAGCTGAGGCAGGTGCTGAAAAAAGAAACCGAGGTGCCGCCAGAGAGGTGTCAGCCTGGCATATGAGAGCAAATTGTCATATGATAGTATTTACAGTTTGTGCTGATGCTGTGTGTCCGTCAGGAAAAGTCAGTGGTCCGGAGCCAAAGCCTTTGCCAAGCTCATCAAACCCCGAAAAGAGAGCAGCAGGGAGAGGGGAAGCGAGCGGGACAAGGATAGCTGCAAAGACCGAGAGCGAGCCAAGGGCGCCCCCGACATACCCCTTCCGTCCCCGCCGCCCCTCCTCCCCCCCGAAACCCCGCCGCCCCTTCCCCAGAGGACTGGAAGCAGCTCTCAGGACAACGGCCTCCCCCAGAGCAAACACAATACCCTCAACTCCGTGCAGAGTCCAACCCTGACCCCCATCACCCGAGGTAAACGAGGTAACAGACACATATGCACACCTGGTAGCCATTGTTACACTGGATCATTTTTAATATGTGCCTAGCAAAATTTGAAAAAAAAAATAAAAACCGCTCCACGTCTTCTCCTACAGAGTGTGCTGTTGACCGCAGCACATCGAAGGCTGGATGGTTGTCTAACTTTCAATCTGCTGTTTTCAGCACCGGGTTTTCATAGTGACAGAACGGGCTTTGGCAGAAGGGCGAATTCTGCCAGTTCGAAATGTACAGAAAATATGCATTTTGGATTTTTCTTGGATCGACTTTGTAATGGCCTGGCGGTGACCTAAGAACTAAAACTTTTTCAAATTGGACTACAGTCGTTGCAGACGGTTGTGAAGGAACAGAATGTTTGCCGGGTGATAGATGAACTGAGAAGTGGGGGGACAACAGTAGCCGATCCTCTGTCAACACAAGTCGCCAAGACAAGTATGCAGACTAAAGTATAAGATAATATTTTGATTCACAGATAACCCAGTCTAGTTATTTTTCCCTGCTATTGACACAGACTTTTCCAATGCTTCTAAAAAAAACAGTGTACACAAATTGACTCCATCAGTAAAAGCCAGGAAACGCTTTGGATTTATAAGAAGTCTATTTTTCGGCATATCCTCATTTGGTATCGGTAGCGGCAAGTAATGACTTCGGTTCTTTAGAAAAGTTCGCTGCGCCAAACACATCGCAGCTCTCCTTCTGAAAGCTTTCTTGGGTGGAACAGTGAGGAGGCAAACTTCTCCCTTGTGTACAAACAAGGCGTCCTTTGGCTCTTGAAGCGGCATTAGAGGGCGACAACCAGGCTCACCGACGTCAGGCTTCCAGGAAGGAGCCCGTGATGTGACTGTGGTCATTTACACACTTTAACTACTCACGCTTTGTCCATACCCAAGCATTGGGGCAGAATAGTTTACTGATGCTTGTATTTTTTTCTGTCTTTATCACAGCACCGGGTACTAATGCATGAATATATTTTCCTCTATTTTTTTTTCTGTTGTTAAACAACTGAAGTCAATTCACTCTTACTGTAGTTGTTAAACTGCTGGTAGGAGGTGGTAAGAGTACAAATTCTAATAATACGAGTCACACCTATGACCGCAGCCCCCACATTTACATCCTGTGTACCAGGAATTTGATGTATTTCAAAATTAACCATTTTTCGAAGCTACGAAGCTGTCAGCCTCTCAGCAGAATCTCTTTCACGATGAAATCGCCTTTTTGGTAGACGATCTTGCATCTTCGACACAGGGGGTAATTTTAGTTTGGGTGAAGAATTTTAGGCATTGAGCGTTTACCAGCGGTTATATTGGGCCTTTCTGCTGAGAGGATGAGCAGTGATTCGACCCGCAATTCCCACATTCACGGACGTTATTGGCCCTACTTGGAGCCAGGCCAGGAAGGATTATTTTATCGATAATATAAGATGGAATTTATCAATCCCACGACCGAAAAATTCAGTTGTCAGCAGCATTATAGGGTATAAAAGTCTGCATCGATAAAGTCAGCTTTATTGTCAATTTCTCCACATTTACTAGCCATACAGATGAATTGAGAAGACGTTTCTAGCTGTTCCGTAGTGATATGAGATTAACAAAATAGCAGAGTGCACATTAACAATAACGTGCACAATAGAAAAACAGAAATTGAACTGTAGAGCAGGGATGCCGACACTTTTTTGGCTTGTGAGCTACTCTTATAATGACAAAGTCAAAATGATCTACCAGCATTAAAAAATTCATATATATATGTGTATATACCGAGTATCTTTAATATTTAAAATATGTATAGTTTCCTTTGCATAAGAGCATGAAGATGTATGGCACAATCCTGTACATTTTTGGCTACTGCCTTACTCTGATAATGACTTGCACTGAATGGAGTCAGTCAACCAACAGGTAGCCCAGCCTCAAACATATCACATTACAGTCATTTGGCAGACACTTTTAACCAAAGTGATTTACAGTGGGGATTGAACCCTGGCCCTCATACATGCAAAGGTAGAATGCGCTCTACCACTGAGCTATATCAACACAAAAACACACATCCAAATGTCCATCAGTCACGGTGGAACGGTATTCGGATTGAGATCTTGGATTGGCTGCTCTGTAGGTCAATCAAGCGCGTCGGTGATGTAGTGGGGATGGATGCTAGGCTAACAGGTATTTTTAATGACATGCGTTCTGTGTGTACTTTGGCTCACGGTTGACTTTTTTTTACGTTGCATGGTAGAGTTTATATTGAAAGGGCTCCGATCGACCCGTGTTGCCTTTATGATCGACTAGTAGATCAGGAGCGACGTGTTGGGCACCCCTGCTATAGAGTATAAAGTGCACGCAGATACTATATACTACAATCTGCAAAGAAAATGCAAATAAAGGATAGATAGAGCAAATAAATAGACCACATACGATATACACAAAAGAATACAAACATATAAAACTAATGCCTTGAGCAGTGATTGGTTATAGAAATAACTGGTGTGGAGTACAAGGTGAATTTGAAATGATAGTAAGGTGTACAGGAGAATATGTATGGATAGAATTAAAATATAAATATTGTATGAATGAGAGTGGTAAGTTGAGAATTAATACTTTGTTTACAGGAACATTTTTTACAGCCATCCAGATCATCCTGTTCAAACTTAGCAAAGGTTGGATGATATAACTACGAGCACGAAGTTGGCCGTCACGATAATTCTGGGCCTTTTGATGTTAGATTATTGACTAAAGGCAGATTATGTCATAGATTGAGAGCCCAATGCTACTATGTGAGCGGCTGACTAACGGCAAACTGCGGCAGGGATGCTAAATCTACTTCCTGTTTACACCGACGCAGGCTGGCCAAGTGCAAACAGGCTTGTCAGTGAGGATGGAGTGCATTTCCGTAATTGTCCTCCATCTGGCTGGTGGATGGAGATCGTCCGAACAAAGAGGCCGGCATAGCTGAGGCTAGATAGTGATTGAGTCGGTTCCTTTGCATGATGTTTTTGGACAACAGTGTTTTCCTGTTTTCAGTTGGATGGACTCTCGCATGATTTCATATCCATTCGTTTCAATCCACTTCTCAACAACTGTTGTCGACTAACGGTTGATCAACCACTGACTCTTACCCCCTCTCTCTCTCTCTCTCTCTCTCCACATCTTCCCTCATTCTCAGCCCCTCCCTCCCAGAAACGCTTCACTTTTCTCCGCAGTAAAAGTCAGGAAAAGCTGCTCCCCTCCCCCACCTCCAACCCCTCACACCGCCCCTCCCTCTCCCTCACCAGACGACTGAGATTCTGGTCCTCCTGTGACATCGCAGCCGACAACAACACTAGCCAGCCGCTCGCGGCTGACGGGGCCTTCTAATACCTTCTTCTTCTTCTTCCTCATTTTTTTTTTAAAGCTCATACAACATCATCATCATCATCACTAATACTACTTTCATCTGACAGTGCTCTCTGAGACATTCAGCATCCCAATTACACGCACACACACACACACACACACACACACACACACACTCTCAATTTACCAACACTAACGAAAGAGACAGATTGCACACTTATGCATAAACATGTAAAAACACACAGAGACAAATGCATGTTGCTGTTGTGATCCGGCCAATATAACTAGTAAGTAGCGTGTGTGTGTGTGTGTATGTGTGTGTGTGTGTGTGTGCGCGCGTTGAACGAGAGACCACATGCTCCTGTTTTTAAGCGCAGCTAGCTTTTCTACATTCATATACATTTCTGTTAGTTTAAGTGCAAATGTGTTAAAATTTACTTTTTCCTTGAATGTGTGTGTTTGCTATTTCGTTCCCCTGGCAGTTTCCCTCTGCCCCATATACTTTTTGTCTGTGCTCATGTGTGTCCCTCTGTGCGCTCAAGTTCACCAAAGCGTTTCCTTCCGGCCGCAAAACAACCAGCTACGCCCAGGAATAAACGCCCTAGCTTGGGGTTTTTGCAGGTGCGGATCTTTTTGACTTGAAGTTGCTTCATAAAAGTGGAACAAGTGACAAAGAAAAATGTCACCGGAGGCCTGGATCTCCTTTTATCATCTATTAGGATCATCTCACACCTGCTCACATCTAAAGACTAGTCTTTAAGTTTCAGCCTAATCCCAGGCTGAGATTTTATAAAGATGGTGGATCACTATTTTCAAGACTAAAAGAAGTTTCTTTCAGCAATTTTTCCCCATCATGAAATGTTTTGGCGGGTATTTGCAGAGCCTCTGCTATTTCAGTTCAATGCTTTTCCTTCTCCTCTTGTGATACGGTGGAGAATTGACATCATCCAAGTTAGGCTGTTTCGCCCACAGCTCCACCATCCACAGATATTTCTGGACTGTCTATATTGATCGAGACGTCCATCGCCATTCCCATTCATCGATACCGCCAACAAATACCATCTCTGCTGCCAGTACTGCTCTGGTGTTTGTTTGCCTACAAGGTTTCTGCTAGCTTTGTTAGAGATCGTAAGCCCAAGGTTAAAAAAAGGCTGGTCCAAGGCTGCCAAGATTACCATTTTACACTTATTGACCGAGAAGTCCAGTGCTCACTGTGACTCCATCAAGATTTCCTTCCGATTTTCAGTTTTAACCTTCTCCAGGCAGATGTTGCAGATTTGCGACAGCCAAATATCAGATTTTTCCTGCAACTACAACTTAATTTGAGCCTGAGAGGGTTAAGTCTGCGACTGTGAAAATATTTAGGTATAATTCCACCATAAGTCATTTTTATGACCTATGGTGGACCTTATGACCTATGGTGGACTTTATGGTCATTCTTATCCAATATATTGCTCAGTTTTTTGTGCTTTTTTGCAAAAAAAAAAATGACTAAGGCGATTATTTTAAGCACCTTCTCAATAATCCCATGTGCTGCTTAAATTGGCAGGCGCCTTGACAAATCTCTTCTTTTGTTCTTTTTTCTCTGTTTTCATTCGTAACCCCCCCCCCTCCCCAATAGTGTGCAGTGATTAAATATATGTGTATTTCCACGACTTGTGAGACATTTTCCTGCACAGGCAGTGCAGCGTAGCGACTCTGAGGCCTTGTTTCAGGCTGCTGGTGACCTGGCCTTGGGAAAAGACGCTTTGGTGGACACGAGCCTTTAAGAACTGAACCAGCTGCCCAGGATCTGGGAACCGCCTTGCCCTTTTGGCCACACCTTGCCCTGCTTGTTTAATGTTCTACTGTCACTTTCACACCTCTTTGAAACTCCGTGAGCGTCAGCACAGCCTCGCTCTGAGGAGCAGCCAGAAAAAACAAGGATAGATCCAAAAAAAATTATCCCTATTTATTAACATGAATGATTTAATATTGACCGTCATTCATGTTTTTTTTCACTTAATTAAAAAGGTTTGAATTAAGACCATTTTTTTTCTTGTGTTATGTTCAAAACCCTCTCACAGAAATGACTGGTCCACTCAGACAGAGGCTGTTGCATCTGTTGTCTTTACACAGAAATAACGTCAGCTGCGTCTAGACAGAATCTTTTACCTGCAGGACCCCCGGTTTCCCCGTTCAATTCCTAGTATTCTACCCGCCCTGTTTGCAGCGCCGCGCTTCTACAAGCCGCTTTTTGTTTTGTTGTCATGCTTTTGACATCCTCCAGTCAAGATGAGTCGAGCAGATTCTAACGTCCCCTCCCCCCTCCGTGACCATCCGCAGGTTCGACGGACAGGGGCCGCGGTGTGTATCGCAACAGTACTCCAGCAGGGGGCAGCAGCGAAAACGTGAACAGTGACGAGCGACATGGTAGGTGTCAATAATCCAAGAGATGCAAATACGGAAGATTCTATCCCTGAACACAGCCATTGAAGCAGCGTAATGTTTTTGTAGCAGAGCACGAGCAAGGGGCTGGTCATCAGGAAATGCACATCGTGCATTCATGCATCCCATAATTTCGTGGAGTGATGTGTGGTTGATGCATCAGTTGGTTATATATTATTAGTAATGACCGGCCAAGGTCTGGAATGGTCAAAATACAATTTTGACAACTGCATCTTTTCAATTTGTAATATAGTGGTACTGAGATATGGTTCTATTCAGCTTCCACTCTTTCATTTTTCATTAAACTTTCATATTTTTTTTTTTTTTTTTTTTTTTTTTTTGCATGTTTTTATGCAAGGTCAAGCCCACAAAGCGACATGTTCTACCCCCAGCCATCAGTCGTCCTCCCTGGGACCAAGCAGCAGCTCCGGCCCCAGACCGGGATCGGCTCCAAGCCGCAGGCTGAGAGGTGGGACTCCGGTCCTCATTCTTTGTCGGAAGGCCTCCACAGAAGCGTGATGATTCTTATCTGTGCTTGCTCAGGTCCGTTTTTCGATGAGGACCCTTGCCTCGGCACCCCGGACTCCATGTACGGTCACCGCGGCAACATGGGAGGCCGCCCAGGCTCGGCTGACCTCAGCCACAACACCCCCAGCTCCAATTCACCTGTCAGCTGTAAAGGTATTGTGGTCCGGTCAGCTACGAGTTCTTCAGCACACTGGTGCGTTTACGTTCACGAACTTCTCTCTCTTGTAGACCTGCCTGATAGTCAGGCTCGCTCAGCCAGCCTGTCCAGTGACGACATCATAGGCCTGAGCCAATCACAGCAGGCGCTGTCACGTAGCGCCACACTCCCGTACGACCACACGCCTCAGAGAGCCCAACCCCAACGCGCCGGTGGGGCCAGGACCAGGACCCGAACCGCCTCCCCCGGCAGTGAGATGGTGACCCTGGAAGAGTTTCTCCACGAGAGCAACTTGAAGTCTCCCCCCATGGTGAGAAGCGGATCGATGGCAGGAAATATACTGCTCCAAAAAATAAAGGGAACACTTGAACAACACAATGTAACTCCAAGTCAATCACACTTCTGTGAAATCATAGTGTCCACTCAGGAAGCAACACAGATTCATTTTGACTTGTTTTAAGGACATTACATCAAAGTTGGATCAGCCTGGAGTTTGTTTTTACACTTTAATTTTGAGTGTCATTCCTAATCCAGACCTCCATGGGTTGATACAATTGATTTCCATTGATAATTTTTGTGTGATTTTGTTGTCAGCACATTCAACTGTGTAAAGAGCAAAGTATTTCATAAGAATATTTCATTCATTTAGATCTAGGATGTGTTTTTTAAGTGTTCCCTTTATTTTTTTGAGCAGTGTACATCCCTCCAGCATTTTGCGGGAGAAACTTCACCATGCAAAACGCACAACTAAAATTCACCTGAATGACACAACGTTTTTCAAACAATAACACAAACGTCACTCTGAAAATGGTAAAAAGAGCCAAAGGTTCCTCCTTCCTTTCACCGAGATTTAACCATCCAGATTATTGTGTGGGTGGTTGAACATTTCAGATAGCGCAGCTGTAGTGGAACTGAATGGATTTTGAAAACCACAAAAACATTTTATTTGATTTATTTGTTCTTTTTAGAGGGTAGAGGGGGGTAACTGAATGATATCCAGGTTATACTGAAAGAAGTCACTGTGAAACTATTCCCCTGTAACCAAATCAGACTCCCAGCCCGTCTGTGGTTACATAATAGATAGGGACATTTTCATACTTGAGTTTTTTGTAGTTTTTTTTTTTTTTTTTACAACTATAGATGACATTTTTTTTTTTCCCCGGAATCTGTTGATTTTAACCCTCGGCTTTTAAGAGAATCACAAAGGCAGACCAGGTTTAACACTGAACAAAACGCACTCTCCCACGTCACTCAAACAGAATCTGCATTAATCGGGCAGCAAATCGTCGATTCCGAGCAGATAATCTTAAACAAATAGACCACCCACTATATATCTCTCAGATAATGGCATAGACAGGGAGGGCTTCTCAAACTTTCATACTCATAGTTTTATCTAAATCAACACATACTTATTTGTCAGCCAGATGAAGTATAAGGGGTTTATTAGATGTACTTGCCAAGTTTGAAAACAGGGAGACGGCATCATGGATCAAGAACGCTCAGGGCCTCGCAACTCAAAAGAAATCCCAGATGTCGAAACCACATTGCCGATCTGACCATTTATTTATTTTTTTTGTAATCTCATCTTGTTATGACCTAATCCTCTTTACTTTTTTTGTTCATGGGAAGATATTTTCTAAAAATCTATTCAGAAATTTCCCAAAAGAGTCAAAAGTTACGTGAAAATGGCAGAGAAAATTACAGATTTAAAATAAGTAAAAAGAATGAAAATGGAAATTACAAAAATTCAAAAATGAATGAAATCACAGTGAGCTCAAAGTTAGCCGGGCAAGACACACTGAGCACTCGGGTATGATTTAGATATCAGCAGGAATTTTGTTTGAATATGTCAATTATAAGAAATGGAATATAAGCAAAAAAGACAGCAAAGCATTTCTTATGATTGATAAAATAAATTAGATCAGTGATCAGCCCGATCAAACCTTGCAATGAAGATGTTGTGAAATAAATAGCTAGCTTGTAAAACCAATAAAAAGACGTGTACGTTTGCTAAGATAAATTTAGCGTGCATCAAACATTACATTTACATTACATCACATTGCATTTGGCAGACGCTTTTATCCAAAGCGACTTACAATAGAGGACATAGGGACTGCAAATACACTTGCAAATACACGATGCACAGGAAATATACAGAACAGTAAGCTTGGGTTAGTGAGGGTTTTTTTTTTTTTTTTTTTTTTTTTAATGGACAGAGACAAACAAACATACACACACACACACACACACACACACACACACACTGCATAGCCTAACTTGCTGCCAACCTGATCTGGGGCATCAGCGCAGTATTGACATTAGCGAGGATGTAGATCAGCGATTTTGTTTGTGTGTTCCAGGTGTCCACAGGAAGCCGGGAGGACCTGATGAGTGACTTCTTCACCAGAAGCCCTGCCCCCTGCTCCCCTTCAAGCCGGGATCAGGCCACACCTACCAGCTACGTAACTCCCACTGTGCAGTCACCCGCTCAGAGGCTGGGTCAGAGCGTCAAGCCCTTGCCCCGCCAACCTGTTGGCCAATCCCCGGCCTCCGGTCGGCCGGTCGGCCAGAGAAGCGGCCAGTCATTGAGCAGGACCTTCAGCCTGGCCTCTGCCGACCTGTTGCGCTCCAACGGGCCCGACGGTTTCTGTGGAAATGAAGGAGACGTGGTACTCCGCCGGGCGGGGGGGACGGCGAACGCCCGGGAGAGGCCGCTCTCTGCACGACTGGCAGGTTCCGGCGGTCAGCACGCCGACGGCAGCTTCCTGACGTCGGCCCTCCACCACTCGTCCTCTCTCCCGCTACAGGCAGACAGGTCACACAACGGCTCATCATATCATCACCGCGGGGAGGTTGCTATGGTAACCCCCGTCAGGGCGGTTCCCCAGATAAACGACGCCGCCGGACCAGGAGAGGCGCTGCGAGAGGGACGGTCGGGCGACCTGAAGAAGGATGGAGAGAGAGCGAGATGCGGTTCGGTCGAGAGGCCAAAAAGCACGCCGGCCTCCCCGGATCCCAACAACGACCCGCAGACCGTGTGGTACGAGTACGGTTGCGTTTAAGCGCGGCGCCTGGTGCAGGCTGATCGCTTGATAGCCGAGTCGTACCCCTCAGAAATAACCATCTACACCTTACGCTGTCGTGTAATTTCTAGTCGACCACACATGGGAGTAGAATTCCTGGAAGCCCCAAGCCTGATCAAAAACAACTTCCCAGGATTCTTTTCAGTAAAGACTTCAGTGACGACAAGACCGCACCACAGGGATGGATGTCAGTCACCGATGGGCTTGGACACGGGCAAAGGGGCTCCGGTGACTCGGCGTCCGGTTGACCGTCGTCCGGAGAACGGCCAGAGCCCGCACGACGGGCCAAGGAACCAAAGGATCATCACGTAATACTGAGTTAATTACAAGTGCTGATGTTTGCACATGTTGTTCAAGCCTGTGGGAGTGGGAAACACTAGAGTCGGAAGGTCGCCTAGAACCGTGCATCTGAACCGAGCGTTCCAGTCGACCAGAACAGCCGAATCTGTTGAGAACCAACACTGGAGGGCGGGGGGAGAGAAAGAGAAGGAGGGGACTGCACGGGAACGGACAAACGACAAATGGCCCCTCCTAGGGAAAATTACAGCTTTTCTTCCTCCGTCTTTAGATTCTGTCCCGGCATGGATCACTCTTGATACTTTACTGGAAACGGTTACCGGTTCAAGCCAACTACTGGTTTCACAAACACACATTTTCACCGCTAGATAACAAACCGAGGCATTGTGTTTATGGATGTGGCTACTTTGGAATACTTCACACACACAAACACATACACACACACACACATCTAGGGCAACCCTCTTTTTGGCACACTATGTTAACCATATTGTTGTTTGGGTGCAGGAACGCAAAGATTCTGAACTTTTCTCATTTGCAGTAAGCATGTGATTGTGTTTTATAAGCATTTCTGACCATCTCAAACCAGTGTGTGATTTTCACCGTGTGAAAATTACAGAGCTCAGTTTGAAGAGATTCTTGTCATGTCATTTGAAGGCGACAAATCCTCATCACTGATTCCGTCATTAAACCGAGATGAATGAAAAGCTAGATTAAAATCTAAAAATGTTACAGAATAAATTTCATACATTTGAATAACAAACCCTTTGATATAGTCTTTAAGATGGTGTCAATTCCAATGACTAAAAATGTCAAATACCATCACAAATTAATTTAAATTAAATAATTTGGGATTTTTTTTTTTTTTCAAATTAACAAGAGTAGTTCACTAAAAAAGCAGGTGTTCAAAAAGCAAGTCTTTGTAATTTGTGTTCTAAATGTTTTTTTTAATTTTCTACAACATTTGGCTCAAAACGGCATTTTATTCATACATTTTTATCATTTTTATCATTTATATAAACCACCCATTATTCGTTAAAAAGGTCACCCTTCCCAGTATTCGCACAGCATAATTGCTTTTTAAGAAGATTTTTAACTTCTTTTTAGTAGCATATAAACTGATTTTTTTTCCATCGTTGTAAATCATAGAATCATTACATACTGTACAATCATGACATTAGCTGCTGCTGGAGAAAAAAAAAAAACAGCTGTGCATTTCAAACCAATGTATCTACCTTTACAAGTCGGTAACTGACAAAAGATAATGAAGTGAAATTTCCTTGTAGTCTCGAGAAAGACATTTGTGGATATTACATTGGTAATAATCACAGATGTTCCAGGATCAAACGACATACATCCTTTAAGGCAAGAAGATGAATGATTAGGAGTGAAGAATGTGTTTACATGGGACCAGCATAAATCTGCACATGATGATATGCAATAAGATAAATTATTTTTACGTGTTCTTTTTACCTATGCTTTCTTACACTTTTATAAAGTGCTATAGTGCTACAAGGTTTTTTGTATAAAATCTGATCCGCTTCACCAGGAAAAATATGTTCAAACCAAAAAAAAAAAAGAATTTGAGATGAATTGAAAAAAACACACGATTGTTCTTCCTCTGTAAAACTTTTTTTTTTTTCATTAGTAGATTTTAATTCTTTAAAGTTATTAGAACGAGCTGATGTTTCGGCTGATGTGTCAGTCGATGCTGGCAGGTTATGCTTTCTGTTCCCTGTTGCTGTGTGCATTTGTGCGTGAGCACTTTTGTCCCAGCTATCTGGCGAAGACAGGGATCCATTTTCATTCCAGACGGATGAAAACATTTTTGGGAAGTGAGGACGTTGTGGTAGGCCATCTTTGTTTTGATATTTTCGGGTTAGAACTGGATTTAGGGCCATGTCATAGAGAGGGCAGGGGTTTGGCACTTAGATGTAAATGTTAGGGTTCGGGCAAAGGGCTAGAGAGAGTGTGTGTGCGTGTGTGTGTGTGTGTGTGTGTGTGTGTGTGTTGTGTGTGTGTGTTTTGACTGATAGCTCTAAAGGTGTGAATGTAAATGTGTGTGTGTGTGTTAGTATTGGTTTACTGATGACTGAAGAAAGTGTATCGGAATTCCCTGAAGTGACTTCAATTTATTGTAAATGTGTGTGATGCGTCGCGCTATTGGCTCTTTAGAAATGTCCTTTCATGTGACGACCTGCCTTATTTTACAAAGCGCAGGCAAAATCTTTAGCGGTCGCCTACCCAACCTGAAAGACGTCTTTTTCAGTTTCTACTGTAACTGGAACTAATGCTGTATTTCACTTTATACTTTATTACTGATGCTTACCGCAATGCTGTGACGTGACTACTGTTGAAATGCTGATAGATTAATTCAGTAGCAGGGAAAAAAAATTAAAGTTTGGCAATAAAGATTTATAAACTTGATGAGCTGCAATGGCACAGTGTCTTTCTGACTATTACGCCGTAAATGTGGGCAAAATGGAAACAATTGAACTGGAAACTGAAGAAAACAGGGCTTTTGCAGGTCATTAAAAAGCATTAAAAGTCATTAAATAGATTTAGCAAAAATTGGGGCCTTAATTAGTATTAAAAAGCATGAAAATGAGTGAATATAAACATGTAATAATTTGATTGGAATAGTGTGATGATCGGTGATGATTGATAAGTGGAACCCTTTAATTGGCCGTTGCTTACTTCCAGTGTTTTTACAGTGCACGACGTTGCGTTTGAAACACCAAAAAGGAAAATAAATAAATAAATAAAATAAATTAAATTAATCAATTATAAGAAGACATGAAAAAATGCATTGATAATCATGCACAAATTAGATTATATTTGATTCTTTAGTTTCATTGTCACTCAGAGGGTCATATGTACCTATACACTACTGTGCGAAACCTATTCCAGATCCAAATGATTTGCATCATTATAAATAAACGTATCCGCAGTCAGACATGGGTATTAGATTTTTTTTTAATTGCGTTATAAAGTGACATTAAAAAGCATTGAATTAGATTAGCTGATGCAGAAACCCTGAATACAGAATCCTAGATATCAAGAGTGTTTACAGGTTCTAATACGTTGACTTAAGTTCTTTTGATATGTGTTGTAAGTCTGGAATTCATTGCATAGTATTAAATATGAATTTCATAAATAAATAAAACTTAATCAATAATAAAAGTTGACACCAAAATAATTTGGCACTTACCCTTATCGCTTGAAGGAACGAGAAATGATTTAACCAAAAAATGCTGTTAGTTTGATGGAAAGTGAAAGCTCATACGGATACAAGAAGAGAGCTTTATTTATTTTATTGTTTTTAAATCTGTAAAAAATGGGTCAACAAAAGGCACCCCCTTTTTGGATATCTCAACCTGGAAATTACTCCACACACCAAAGGCTTATTTTTAGACTCGGTACATCAATGTGACTTACGTAAATCTCCTTCAATGACTATTCTGTAATAACAATGAAGAAAGTGACTATAAAAGGAGAGAGGCCCTCGTCGTCAAACCTGCAGTGAATGAGTTGTTTTCTTCAGCTTTTCTTCTAACAGGTTCTCATTCTCTCCTCTATTTTATTCTCAGAGGTGGTTTTATTTTCATTGGTCTCTCCTTGGAGCTTTTTTAACTTTTCCTTTTACAGCGCTTTCCCTTTATTCTCATTTCAAGTGACGTGGGAAATTTTCCTTGAAAGTTTTCACTCACATTATAGATGTCTTTTATTCTGATCTGAGCTTAAAAATCGAAGGATTTTGAATGAAAACATCAATTATTGTGGAGTTATTTTGGAATGATCATTTAGGCATTACCCAAAATGTTAAGCGATTCCTGGAAATTGTACAAAGAGATGGTGCCCTTATAAATGAATTCAGTAAATGAAGACAGTATACAATATAAAGACAATATAAACCTGGATGGTGTGCCACTTCTGGCATAGCAGACTATTTCAGTGTTGCTGTTTACCTTAAGTCTGCAACTTCAAGATTTCAACAGGAAACATGACACCTGGCTACAGACAAGATATATATATATATATATGCATGTACATAAAAAATACTTTACATTAAATGAATCATTGCTAAAGCTCTGTCTATCAAACTTCCTTTCCTTTCAGCTTTTCCCTTCATGGGTCGCCAGAGTGAATCCAACTTCTCTATCTAACCCTATTCTCTGTATCATTCTCTCTCAAACCAATTAACTTCATATCCTCTTGTTAATAAATCAACGTCCATTAATCTTCACTTAAGTCTCCCTCTAGACCTCCTGCCTGGCAGCTCCAATTCCAGCATCCGTCTACCAATATATTTGGACCTTTTGTCCAAAACATCTAACATGTGCTGTTCCTTCTGATAGACTCATTCCTGATCCTATCCATTCACACACACGCATATTCTGTCTTGCAGCGACTAATCTTCATTCCTCTCCTTTCCAGCACATACCTCCACCTTTAGATTTTCCTCAACGTGTTCCCTGCTGTCACTACTGATCACATGCCATCTGCGACAATCATGGTCCTTAGAGATTTCTGTCTGACCTCATCTGTCAGCCTGTCCATCACCCCTGCAAACAAGAAGCCCTCCCTGATGAAGCCCCACCTCCACCTTGAACCTCTGTGTTTACACCTACAGCACACCTCACCACTGTCTCACAGCTGGCATACATGTCCTGCACCATTCTAACATACTTCTCTGCCAAACCATCTTGTCCATAACATTGAAAGCCACCTGCAGTCAAGGCAATTAGTTTCTAATGAGATGGAAGAAAGAAACAAAGGGCTCAAAGTATCCAATGCATCAGAGTAGATAAACAAACTTTTTGGTCTCGGGTTTGTTTCCATTCTATTTTTATTAAATTCTTAGGGAGTCTAAATGTTTTAAACTCTCTGTGGGTTATCATCCTCCCTCTGGGCCTTGATGTTTTCCTTCTTGTGCTTTTTATATTCTTTCTCTCCGCATAGAGCCTTTAATAAAGTTACCCAGGGAGTTCCTGTTGTTTTCATTGTTATTGTTGGGGTTTATTTGTTGTTGTTTTCTAAGCACACCAATAATGAAAACATAGTGGCAAGGGCGCGAGCGAAAGACCGCACAAGTGTCAGCCAATCAGGCGACAAGGCAGAGAGCTCGCGCGCGAGAGAGAGGAAGAGAGGGAGAGAAAGAGAGCAGTCGGAAACGACCTTCACAACGGAGACACGGTAAGAAAAGCTTTTTTTTTTTTTTAATTATTTGGTTTATTTATTTATTTTTGTCTAAACGTTTTCTCTTGAAACCCGCTTCTCGCGCGCTGCAGTTATACCTCTACTTCCGGGAATTAGCTCCGCCGCATCGACACCCATTGATTTTCCCACTTCGAGTTAAAGCGGCGTGTCAATAGATTTTGTGTCATTTATTAGGAATACTTATTTTTTTTAAATCTCCCTCCATTAAAAAAAATGTAAAAGACAAGTTTGTTTTGAGAAGTAGACGTGCCGATTAGTTTCGAGCCGCTCTGTCAACACTTCTGAATTATTAATCTGAACTATGAAGAACCCATTATACTGCGTAGACATCCTGCTGTTCTGCTGGTCCCCAACTCTTACTGTCTGTCAATCAAACTGGATGTAATATTGATGAAGGGTTGCCATGGAGACCGATAACTGCACTACTTCACCTGTTGTGTCCTCCTCCAGACATCCCACATCTTTAGGTGATTCAATTCTGACATTTCACAACACTGCAAACAACTCATCTCCCTCTTTAACCAGAGTGTGTTATGGGTCTGTCTGTAGTGAATTGACAGACAGATGCTTTTGTAAGAATTAGAAATAGATGTGTCTAATAAATCAGAAAATTAGGAATTAAAAGTGGAATCAATGTCACATGTGTGAGTTGTCGGTGTTGCGTTTTCCACTGGGAGTGTGAGGCGGGAAATGACACTCGGATGGTAGGAACACTACGAGGCTTTCAAGACCCAGAGAAATGCTGTGCATTATTGAATTACTGGTCACCCAAGAAGCAAACACATGGAGATAATGTGCACTGATGCTCTTCATCATTAGCTGTGAAATAAAAGTGACTTGCTTTATCCAAATTCACATATCACAATATTTTTGACAAAAGCATTACTGACAGTGTTGTGAGTGTAATCCCAATTAAACTATGATTATTTTGACAGCCCTCTTTTACTCCAAGGGGATGAGAAGCTCCATTTACTGTCACTCATCATCATTAGCGGGCACTACGTTGAGAATACTTACTAATGAAGTCTTAAGTGACTTTCAAATATTAACATTAGCAAGGGAAGAGCCCCATTCATTTCTAAGTACCATCTTCTTGTCTGTGTTTATTCCCAATTTCAACAGCTATTTACCCTGAATGGAATGACATTTTATTTTTATTTCCCAGATTGTAAGGAATGGACAAATAAAGTGAGGGCTGCCACGGTATTGATAAAAGCAAGGTGTTACATCACTATATTTGGACGAGCTAAAATAAGATCTATGAATTTTTTTTGGTGTCAATTTGTGCCTAGTTTTCTAAGGAAGAACTGGCTGACAGCAAGCAACCTCTGTCACACAGAGCCTCTTGTCCCTGTGCGGATCCTTAGATTTTGAGGTGTGGTACAAAAAAGATCCACAAGACAAGTGCACATAATGAGAGTCTGGTCCAACAGATAAATCCCATAGTTCATCATTCATTATCTGTAACCTCTCCAGGGGGGCTGGAGCCTATCCCAGCTGTCATTGGGCATTCTCTTCCACTTTTTGCTTGTTTGGTCTGTCAGCTATTTGTTTTTTGTCAGATTTTCTTTCAAGTTTGCAAACAAGACAAGACAGCAACTTATGTATAGGGGTGTGAAATGATGAGCTCAGAGGCACCCAGCAGCTCTGCAGGGCTGAGAGATGTGGCGAGTCAGGTGATCATTGCAACTAACAATTGTTGGCGCTGGTGTAAATTTGTAAGTCCACTACGAGTCACATTCGGTGACTCTTTAAAAGTAAACAAAACCTCCACCTAATATGTTTTTTGTGACAGTGCTTGTTTGGCCAGCAAAACTGCATAATCACTGTAATGACAAAAAAAAAAAAACGGCCGGTCATTTCTCCCGCCTATGCTTTGACATGAATGTAAGACCTTTTCTCAAACAACCCTCTGAATCAATCCAGTTCCCCTTCTCTGATGTAAAAGAAAACTTGATTTGCATAAATGAGGTTGTAAATGTCTGGAATTTCTGTCATTTTGTACTTGACAAGGGAAAGGAGAACAAAAATGATCTTTGTTTTTTCCTCTCTTCCTCTTGTCAAAAAGCATAATTTAGTCAAAATATATTGATTTTGAGATATATTTTGCAAGAGAAAAAGACCAATGATTGCATCATAATGAATGCTTGTCTGAAATACTGATTGACCAAGTGGACTTTAAAAAAACACTAAGGGAAATTAAGAACTTTTTTTTCAAAGCCCACACTTTTGAGTTCCAGTTATTCTTGTTCTCTTCAGAGGTCCATTGAGAATTCTTAATAGGCTCCAGTGAAAACCATTAATTTGGAATGAGTTTGATTTAAAGTAATGTGGGGTCAACGCATCGTCCAATCGCTCCAAGAAACTGTTTACCAGCAGCTGCAGGGTTTTTGCTGCGTCTCCCTTCCAGCACAAGAGTGCCAGAATGCAAACTTGGCCTTTGGTCTGCAACACTTTCTCAGTAATGAGGAATCATTTCCCCCTTTCTTTCTTTGCCTCATTGCCCACAAAGGCAGATGATCATCCAGCAGCTGTGATTATCCATCACATGGAGACTCAACTCAGGCAGAGTCGATCCCAGGACTGTCATTGCAGCAAAATAGAGTAATAGCGAACATGAAAACTTTCTGTTGGACAAACTGAATCATAATCTTCACTGTGCAGACAAAAATTGAGAGACTGGTGATTTACTGTTATGAGTCAGTTACAATGAAGAAGCACTTTGTGACTCTCAAGGGTTTCATGTAAATAAATGTGGTACTTATCCATTCCACCTGGTTTCTTTTGAGGAGTTCCAGAATGCTAGATAAATTAGGATAAACTGACCTTTTTTTTATTGGGATTTAAGTTGGAACACTGAGGAGGAGGAAAGTGGAAACACAAGATTTTCAAAAAAGTGAATCTGAATTAGAGATTGTCAAGGAGGAGGTCATTGGTGGATCCCTAATGTGTAAAGTAATATTTAGCTCTAAATAATCTTGTATATGTGCACATGAAGGAACTGATCAACCTTCTATGGAAAAACAGATTTTTTTCAAAGCATTAAAATTAGGCATCTGACTTTCATAATTTGGCCACTGGGTTGAGTCTTAAAACCAATATTTCCAACACCTCTACCCCACTTAACCTTGTTCATGTGAGTGAAACATACTCAGTCCTTAGTCTCCTCTCCTTCTGACTCAACTTATTCTGCCTCGTGGAAGTCAAGCAGCCTGTTTCTAATAAACAACACTTTGTTCATAAATTGCTAGGTCAGTTAGGTAAACCTTTATTGAAATTGAGGCAAAACTTATAAGAAATCATGGTTTGGAGTCGTAGCTCACTGCTTCACCTCATTTTAACCACAAAGGTCTTGAACCTTCCCAGGCAATAAACGTAATATAACTCATGTTAGATTTTTGTATTCAATAAGCAGCAGGGCTCAGCTCAGATCCTGAAACCTTGTGCTTTTTCCCTGTGTTACTCAGGCACCTGTTTTAATATCTTTAAAGCATCTTTGATTCCTGGCCTGCATCTGTGAGCAGTTTATTGGAGTGCAGTGGCTCTTTGTGAAAACATGAAAAACACCAACTCAGCCCCCAAGACATTGGCAAACAGGCAGTTTTTTAAGGCATAAAAAGCACTTTGAAGCTTAAGAAAGGCTGTTGATTCTTTTTCAATGAGGGCTTCTTCCTATTTTCATTTCTCCTGCTCCATTCGTTCAAGGATCGCCACAGCCAATCATCTAACCCTATTCTCTGCATCCTCCTCTCTTATATCAACAGAGATGTCCCCCTTCACCCCATCCAAAGATCTCTTTGGTCTTCCCCCAGGCCTCCTGCCTGTCAGTTCCAACCCCAGCGTCCTTCTCCCAGTATGTTCATTGTCTCATGTCAAAAACCATCTCCATCCTCGTCACTCCCCAAGAGAAGCTCTAAGTCTTCATCTCTGCCAACACCTGCTCTGCTTCCTTACTTTTCCTTAGTGCCACTGTCTGTAAACCAGATAACATTGATGGTCTCACCATCGTTAAAACACCTTTCCTTTTATTGATGAAACCCTTTTATCGCACATCACACCATGCACTCTGCCTGTTCCAACTTGCTGGCACATGTTTCTGCACCTCTTTTCCACATTGTCCCTTGCTCTGGACCGTTGACCCTAAGTACTTAAAATCAATCACCTGCTTCAACTCTACACCCCGTGGCCTCAACATTCCTCTTTTGTCCATCTCAGTCACGCACATATGTCCTGTCTTGCTCTGGCTAACCGTCATTCCTCTCTTTTCCAGGGCAAACCTCTCTAGACTCCTGTCTTACCTCATCTGTCATCCTGTCCATCACCATAATGAAGAAAAAGGGGCGCAGAGCTGATCCCTGATGCAGTCACACCTCCGCCTGGAACCCCTCTGTCATTCCTAAGGTCCAGCTCACTGCTGTCTTAACAGCTGTCATACATGTCCTGCACCCCTTCACCACTCCAGACATCATACAATGCTGCAGTTCCTCTTTCTATCATCATCTATATTGTCCCAGCTGTTGTGAAAGTATTAATAGAAGATGACCGCTGATGGTACAATACTCAAATAGTTACTGCTGTTACAGAGATGGACACCACACACACACACACACGCACACACACACACACACACACACACACAGTCAGTATTAATTGGATAATCTGTGTGGTCTAATATACCTGTAGACTGACACTATAAAATGATTCATGGAGCAGTAAACCTGTTGGTGCAGTTTGAAATTGCTGGATACCCACAGACAAAATGAGAAAACCCTCCCATCAGCACATCAATACCGATTTTTTTTCGATGCGAAAGTTTACCCTGCGTTCACACCTACGGTGTTGATACCAATTAAATGAAAAGTTGAGCGTAGTTGAGCGTAGACACAAACAACTAGGTGGGAACCTTGATGATGAAAATTTTGTGATGTGGTTGAAAACAAACTCAGTTTGTTTGCTCCGTTGCAGCTTAAGTATCTGTTGCCTTTTTTTGAGCTGACAGAAGGCTCCAAGTTTCTGTCAACCAATTAGAAGCCACATATTGTTTTGACATTTTGATTCATCTCCTCCCAGAAAGTTCAAATGTGTTTGTCGGGTGGTATTTTGCATAACTTGTTCTTTTTTGGGTTTTAGTGGATTAATTCAAACTATTTGCTGCTGTCACACTCAAATATTCACTTTGCTACTCTTTTTTTCCATCTATGTGAACTTCTATAAGATGGGCATAAGTGTAAATAAATCTTTCCTACCTCATGCCTTAACCCTGTATAATATCTCACTGATCAGTTACTGCGCTACTTCATATTTCCACTTTGCTCATTATTTATTCCTGTGTATTGGTAAATATGGAGAAACTTTTTACTTTTAAACCTCAGAGAATATTCATTTTATTTATTTTTTTGTTGTATTTTTAGCTAGCTTGTCAATGTCTTGTCCTTGTATGTCTTGCTGCTGCTGCTTAACAATTTCCCAAGCATGGGATCATTAAACACATCTCATCTCTTCTCATCATGTGGTCATCACAAAGCCAGAGGACTGTCAGAAATCTGCACATGTACTCCAGTACACACAAACCTGTATTTAACCTTCAGGATTAAATGAGCCTCAACCTCAGCCTCAATAGGGTAAGAGTAAGGCATTTGTGGTCTCAAGATATGACTCTGCTCCAAACATTTTAAGATTTTATTTGGACCATTTGTTTTGACCTTGTGTTACTTGATCAATCTGGCATCTGAGTTGGTTACACGTTGCTCTTCTTTACAGATGGTTGGACAATGATATTCACAAGTAGGGGAGCAAACCCTAAAGACCAAACTGATTTATGGCTTACTGGATGAAAAAGTGTGCCATTTTTCCAGAGGAGGGGGGAATTTTCTTATCTTGCATATTTCTGAACCTGAAAGTGTTTCTGGTCATCAACGTCATGGATAGATAAAGTTCAAGATTAGTCACCACTTTTCTGACTTCTGTAATGAATAGCATAGACCACAGTTGAATGAACACTGGATACTCAATGGAGATTCAAAACTGTCATTGTATAAAACATCGACACATCCCTGTTTTTCTATTTTCTTTACACTCATTTATTCCCAAACTTATTTTGCTTTTCCGGGGTCACAAGAAAATCCTTTGTTTATGCATTTAGACCGTCTGAAGTGTTCAGGGAATGTTAATTCAGCCCTCATATGTGTCAAGAAGATTTTGTTTAGATTGAAACAGGATTCTGGTACTTAAGTGCAGCCTTATTGCCATGTTTAAGGAAGGTGTGCCTGACTCAAACGCAAGGACACTCAGGAGGTAAGGCACTTTAAGGGGTTTATTTGATGAGGAAGGTGAATGGAGAGCTGTGCTGGGGCCACGTTGTCTCTTGGAGAATGTCACTTGGGTCTCAGGAATGAAGAGCTGGCCAAGGGTGACAGGAACCAGGGGCTGGCAAGATGAGGCCTGACCAGCCACAGGTGTGCCGGCACCCCCAGCTGGAATCATTCACCTGGTCAATCAGACTCACTGGTGGAGGGGGCTGCACCCAGAGCCCTGGACCTGGATTCCAATATCGCACCCCCCACTGGCTGCCACTTGGCGGTCAGAGCGATAATTCAAAGTAAAATGGCTGAATCCAAAGTGAAGAAGCAAGGAACCCAAGTTTAGCCCTCAGGGCCATAGCCCTCCAAATCCACAAGGTATTGACAGTGACAGGCATAGACAGTCTGTCCGCTGGAGTATGCAGGGTATCCCAAATTCCGGGCGGGTGGAAGGGGCTTGGAAGGAGGGCACAAGGTACGAGCATGGGCAGGCTTGACCTGGGACACATGGAAGGTCAGATGAACGTGGAGGCGAATCGCAGAGGGGCTGATTATGGACCTCAAATGGACCGATGAATGTAGGGGCCAATTTTGGGGAGTTGGATTTCAGGGGAATGTTGGGAGATAAGAGCCAGACCTTTTGCACAGGTGAATAGATGGGAACAGGAGTCAGCCTCTGGTCAGCAAAGCAGCGGCTTTGCTGGGAGGTGTGCTACAGCACCGCCAGCGGACCAGACGAAGATGGGGTGTCGGACCGAAGTGGTGGCGATCTGTCTCATCCGTGGGGAGGAGTGGTTGTTGGTAGCCAAGGGAGGCCTCGAAAGGGGACAGACCAGTGGCACAGGAGATGTGCGACTCATGAGCATATTCCCAGGGGTGAAAGTGGCTCCTTTCAGAGAGCTTGGCGGGTGTGAGGCATCTGAGGGCGGCCTCAGGGACTTGGGGATAATAACCTGAGGTGAGGGAGGCCCCAGCATTGAGTGTGAGGTAAAACTGCCTCTACACCTGGGAGGTGTGCTGAGGTTCATGTTTGGATAAAATTTCTTGGGGAATGCTGAGGAGATGGAAAACATGCTTGAATAATAGTTGGGGTGTTTGAAGGGCTGATGGGGGAAAGGTACCACGCCTTGGGGAACTGGTCCACAATGGTGAGGATGGTGGCCATCCCTGAGAAGGGGGAAGGCCAGTGACAAAGTCGTTGCCAATATTTGACCAGGGTCTCTTCAGTATTGTCAGAGGTTGAAGGAGTCCTGCAGTTGGTTGATGGGTGGACTTGTTGCATGTGACACGCGAGAACATAGTCCTTGATGTCCTTCTGGATGGATGGCCACCAGAAGCTGCGGTTTATTAGGGCAATGGTTCAGCTGATACTTGGAGGGGCAGAAAACCTGGAGGAGTGGGCCCAGTGGATGAGATGAGAGCAGGCCAAGGTGGGGACACATGTCTTGCTGGATGGACCAGTTCAGGGTCTGGTTCCATCTGGAGTGCCTGGTTGACGACATCTTCAATGGCCCAAGAGAGACCCCCAACAGTGCAGTTGGCCAGCAGGATGGACGCTGGGGTCTTGTCTGTGTCATCTGAGTAGAACTGACGATAAAGAGTATCGGGCTTGGTGCACTTCGGGCACCTGGACGATACGTCAGCTTCTTCGGGATTAGTGGGTGGTAAACTTAGTGGGATGGCACTCTGCGGGCAACATGATAGGCAGTTAGATAACCATGATTGGACTCTGAGCTCAGACCAGTTAAGGTGCGGGTTGAACGATGGTTGAGTGTGACATGGGGAAGATGTAGAAGGGTATTTGTTCATGGTGGTTTCCAGAAATCATCAACTCTAAGGGCTTGGTCTTGTGGATGATCCGAGGTAAGGCTCTACCGTTTAGAGCAGAAACGTTCAGTGGTGTGAACAGAGGAATGGTTTCAATGTTGGACTGCAGGACAGAAAAGTGTTCGATCACATTCTGCTCCCAGGTCTGACTGACCTGCATTGGTTCTGGATTCAGGGTGGGTGACATGTGTCTTGGACGGGGGAAAGAACGGAGAAGATGAGTGGTTAGTCCTGTGCATGACCTGTCGTCTGCTTCTCTCCTTGTTTCACTCCCTTAGACAATTATCAAGGAGGATAGCTTAAGATATTAGTCCATCCAGGGTTTCAGGTTCATCCAAGGAAGCCAATTCATCCTTTAAGGAGTCATTAAATGCGTGAAAAAATGTTCTCCTAAATTCGGGAGTGTTCCACCCAGATGCAGCAGCAAATGCTCTAAATTCAATGGAAAATTCAGAAACCGTTCTCTGACCTTGTTTAAGATTGCTTGACGGGGCAGTGTGTGATCAGAATCCTCACTGAGGCCTATTTGAATTCTTGAATGAATTCCTTAAAAGCAGGAGGGATCCTGGAAACAGGCCCATCTTAAGGCTTTGCCAGAAAAGAGTCCAAAGACAAATGAAATCTTGGCATCATCGTGGAGGAAGCAATGTGGTGAGCGATTGATGGCCAGGGTTCACTGCTAGAGAAACCCCCCACATGGGGGGTGAGCTGGCATCTCGGGAAGTGGTGAGGGCCTGGGAGCCTGGCGGAGCAGTGGGGGCCACTGTAGGTGAAGGAGATGGGCTAGACCGGAGGATCAGAAGCAGCTGAGTGAGGTGATCCAACCGCTGGTTAGTCCTATCTTGTTGACTTGACTGAGAGACCGGGCAACAGCATCATGTGAGTGGATAAGAGAACTCTGTCAGATAGGGCTCTCCTGAGAGTGCCTGCGGGGTCAGAATGGCCAGATTGTTCTGTCATGTTTAAGGAAGGTGTGCCTGACCCAAATGCAAGGTAGGGCATCTTAAGGGGTTTATTTGACAAGGAAGGTGAATCAAGAGCTGTGTTGGTTCTGGGTTGTCTCCTGGGGAATTTCATAGGAGTCTTAGGAACTAGGAGCTGGCCAGGGGTGACAGGAAGGGCTGGAAAGGAGATGCATCAGAGGTCACAGGAACTAGGAGCTGGTGAAGAAGCGCAAAACAAAGAATGCAGGGAGTAATGAACTACCAAGAAACAAACAATCTGGCACCGAAGTGCTGGCAGCAGGCCCCTCTTATCCTCTGCTTGACAAGGCCTGATCAGCAGCAAGTGGAATCATTCACCTGCTCAATCAGGCTCACTGGTGGAGGGGGCTGCACCCAGAGCTGGAGCTCCAGATCGCAATATGTAACTGTGGGCAGGTGACAACAGTTAACCATCTGTTTACCCATAAGATGCTTGATGACGTATTTCCCCAGCAAGAAAAAGAAAAGGTTAGACACTGAGATGTGAGTTGATGTTTGAGATGAGACCACCTTATCGAAGAAGGATGTGATTTATAGTTCTGTGTAGTTTCACGATGCGGAAGGTGTCAGGTCTAGTTCCAACCTGCAGAATATGGGACTGGCAATACTGATGTTATTGATGAAGGTTGACCTGACAGAGCTGCATGTCAGAGGAAGACGAATGACTGCGATGGCAGTATGTTGCCCATAGCAATGATAGAACATTGGATTTACGAGCTGCTGATGTTGCCATGGTTACCATTGTCTGGGTCACTGATCAAGCTGCAGCAATGTTATTCTACCTTCCTCAGGAATAAATATTAGGCTACTGACCTGAAGGAAATTGGTTAATTTGTTAATCCTGGTGTCTAAACCAATACATCATGCTAAATGTGAATTGCTGTTTGCGTAATACAAGTAACTATAATCCTAACCTGCAGGTTCCTCATTATGCTATGTCAAACAATGGTCTGCCTTAAATCAGTTTATGAGTTGGATAATTGCTCATGCAAACACATTTGTAATACCAGTAATTCCATACAGTACTACAACTTCCATATCTTAATGACCTACCCGCAGGTTTAAAAGTACCTGTCCATCCTTTCAGATCTGTCCACAAGCACTGTCAATGCTGTTTTTAAAGGAGTCTTGCTTAAGATTTAGCAGTGTCTCGTAGTCAATTTACAGATGGGAGCATGCACTGAGAGAATGGCTTCTCTACCTTCTTTTAATGATGATTCGGGGCTTGTTCTTGTTTAGTCAAGAGAAAGAGCTGTGATTAAAAAGTAAACAACAGACCACAGAGGCAGTGCAGGGTTTTTAAAGAGGCAAATAAAACCCCAATATTGATTTTGCAAATTATTATTTATTTGAAATATTTCCCGAGATGCGTTCAGAAGGGGGGCATGAAACAGCTTTCCTACATGAGTGCAGTGTACAACCACTTTTTTTATAATGTATCGCTGAACATTAGTGGTTACTAATTGAAGTCACATCAAATTTAACTACCTGGTAGGGTCAAAGCAAATGATTTTGATTTGTCTGTGGTTACAAAGAGCAGAATATTCCAATGGCTGCAGCGGCAACAACATGTTTTACTATGTATGAGGTCACCGTACAATTGGTACGTATTAATAGTTTCTAAAATGTTGTTGAAGAATTAGCTTCATAGTTTGCTCCCCTTGTCACAATTTTTTATTTTTGTGCTATTTTTCACAGTACATCGAAATCTGTTGAGGATCTGAATCGGATGTGATGCTGCTGCTAAAATGCAGTTTGGACTTGGTTGTGATTTAGTTGCAATAAACATAAGACTTGTCCGCAACACCAATGTGTTAAGTAAACAAAGTTTGCATTATCAAAATCCTTTTCCATTCTCTCTGTGCCGGCATTGCTCATGTCACCATGACGACTAACCAACCCATTTAAATGATGAGCTGAGCTGATGTACAGAACTTGATAGTTGAATCAATGCTAAAATGGTTTCTGTGACAAATGTCTGCAAAGAGGATGTCTTCAAAGTAGTTTTCTGTATCTTAGATAATCATTTTACTTTTTTGAGGTCAATGCAGAAATGCAGCTGAAATGATAAGATCAGAGGAAAATCTGTCATAAACGAAGGGCTCACTTACTCTGTTGTGGACACACGCACACACACACACACACACACACACACACCTCAAAGCCCAAAGACAATTTCTATGTAATTACAAAACTGCCTTGCAAAAACAGGATATGAATAGTGGTTCGCATCACACTTGCGGAATGCTGACATTGAACCCAGACTTCATTGAGGCTTCCCTTCTTTTTCAGTTGTGGCTGTTGCTCAAGGCTAAAGCTTATAAGGCATTGATATCACAGCTAATTCACTTTTCAATGCTTTACAAACAGTGGTTGTACAACTCTGTGGGTACGTGTGTAAACTCTGTACACGAAACCATCAGCAAGCTGGCAGAGGTGGTGGCTTCATTTTGTAATAGTTTTGTAAACAACTGTTTTAAATATTGCCTTATTTTAGGATGGGAAATGTGACCTTCCATAGCTTAATAGGCTTTTAAGTGATGAAAAACACAGAAATTTGCATATCTTATTACTTGCAATGAACTCTGCATTAAAGGCTAGGTGTCACTCAGTAGAGATTGAACTGCTGAAAAAAGGCCCAACTACAGTATATGTTGTCTTTTTACTATATGAGAGATGTTGTCACATCAGTGAAAATGTGGATTAAAAATTAGTTGCAAAGTGGTGATTGTTGCAATATGTTGCTTATACTAACAGTGACACTTGCAGGATCATTGCTAATTTATGTAGAAGGCTTCAATGTTTATATTGTGTGTGTATAGGATGTTAAGGATTCAGCGCTCTGTTTATTTGCGCTGACAATGATTCCCAGTTGGTGGCTCAAGGAGGCTAACAGGGGGGAAAAACATCAGCTTGCACAATAGCAGTTACAACTTTTCCCTCATCATTGATTCAATTAATCTCTCAGCCTCTCACTTCACTTTCTGCCAAAAATTCTTCACACAAGGTTCACTTGTGTGATATCATTATTTACCTTTATGAACCGCTCTGACAACATACACATATGGTTTAATTTTTTTCCAATTATCCAAAATAAACCAAAGTGTTTGGAGGTCTTGATTTATGACCAGATCTCACAGTAAATTGTGAACACAGTCTCAGCTGTGTAGTTGAGAATGTAAGGACATCATCAAAACCCCTGCATCTGATTACAGTTTGGAGATTCAAGATAAACTGTCAAAATATCTATGCATTTGAAGTAACATTTTGCCATCAAGATTTCTAGAGGGAAACAGGAAGTCAAACAGTTCTTGTTATAAAGTGGTAGTTCACTTTGGCAATGTGCTGTCTGAGGAGAGTTTTAGAGAAGCAATGACAGTACATTGCATCACTTGTCTGGTTTCCTCATTATTAACAGAATTTTGAAGCAAGGTGATATGTCAGACATAAACATGAACGGAACGTGAAAGCACTAGTTCTGACAATGTTGACCGTTGCATAGTTTTTACTGTGTTTTCCTTGTGGGAGCTAATCTGTCTGTTAATGGCATTCATGCAGTTGCTCATTATTGTAACTTACTATGGCTTTTTGCAATATTGTACTGATATTAAAGCAACATCACTTCAACTGCTAAGTATTTGTTCTGGCAGTATGAAACTACTGGAATAATTGCGATTTTAGCAGCAGAATTAAATATCAGCTAGGTAAATCCACACGGGTTACAGTTAAAGTAATACTTGTATTGTACTATGAGCAATTCACCTTTAAATTTCAGCAGAGTGCCATGGGTTCACTGTCTTTTCTGTATGCAATGATGCCTTAAATCCTAACATTTCCATCTTACTGATTTCCTTAACAGGTCCGGCTATTAGCGACACCTTCCTTCGATCAGTAACCAATATTATAGACTATGTGCGACTTACATGTTAAAAACTCACTTAAAATGTTTCTGCTTTAACCTGCAACAAAATTTGTGAAACAGGCAATGAAAATATCAGGTGTTTTTTTTTTTTTGCCGATGCAAAGGATCATCCTCACTGTATTGCTGAGGTTGTGAGAGGAGTTCAACACCTGACTTTGGAAAGTAGGAAAAATCTCTGAATTTGCACTAAGTATTCATGCATTCAAGCCACAGCAACACAAGTTAGTCTGACTTTAAATGGCTGTAAAGTTTATCCATCTTTGTATTTTAAGATAAAGACACAGTCGGAGACATAATTCATGTGTGGTGTGTTCAAGTGACTAAACTGTTTAATCCGATGTTATTATCTACTGGTAACCATTCTAAGAAATTCAATTTAGGTTCTATCGACTGAATTGTCAATTTCAGAAGCTATTCATAATCTCAGTTCACTCTCAGGTCACTTCTATATCTGACTGTCGACGGACGTTCTAGAAACAAAAACTCCTCAGTTATATGTGCAATAATTCACTCAACTAAATAGCATACAGTAGAACAAGTAAGCCAAGCAAACAAACAATTGAAAAATACTAAAAAAGCAAAATATTGTTTTCTTTGGCAGGTTTTGGAGAGGCATAATATTTCGGTCACATTGAGTAGAGAGTAGATAGTGTAAGTTGAGGTTACCGAGGCTGGACTGTTGATATTGAAATATTTATGTATTTGTGCATGAGCCACTTTTTTATTTATGAGTTTTATTTCCTTCCAGGGGACAATATCATGAAGTTGTGCACATCAATCCAAAGGTGAAGATATGGGATTTTTTTTGTTGAGGGTTTGGTCAAAGAACAAACTTGCTGTGACTGCACAAGCAGCAGCGGAAGCACAGTTTGCCACATTAAGACTGGCTGTAGCAGTAAGGTTTTCAGGAGTTTATGATTATGATGTCTGGACTGGTATTCTGTGCAAGAAATCAACAGTAAATACCATAGAGAAATGGTCATGCGTGAGCGGTTTCAATATTGCAACAAATCTACTTGCTGGCACATAGAGGAATTGTGCTGATGCGTTATGGTATAATAAATACATTGAGCTAACAGCTAACAGCCATCAGCCTCAACATGACCTCAAGAAAATGAATTCTATTTCTTTCCCTATTTTGTCCTTAGAAGCTAAAAGCCTTAGATAATAAAATAAGTCCATTTCTGTTGATGTTGTATGGAAAACTATTTTTAAATAGCTAGAGCTGTGTATTGTAGGGGGGAAAAAAAAAACTTTTTTCCAAGCCCCTTTTCCATACTGCAATAGCAACATGAAACTTATACCATAATATGAAATATATACATTCACATAAATAAATGTGTGTTTGTGTGTGTGTGTGTGTGTGTGTGTGTGTGTGTGTGTGTGTGTGTGTGTGTGTGTGTGTCTGAGAGCGAGGGAGTGAGAGATACTTTATAGTTAATGTTTATTGTTTATTGTTTATTTATTGTGCACTTAACTGTTAATGTCTACTCTAGTATTATTATTTTGTTCATTTCATGTCACCGGGGGAAAGTGAGAAATTAGGAATACAGGAATACAAGGAATACAAATTCCTTTGTATGTCTAGTATATATGGTGAAATTGACTATAGAGCTGACTTTGAACATTAAACTTGAACCTACTGGTTCTGCTTTTTGGGGCCCCTAAGCTGTCAAAATGTCAAACCAGCGATGGCCCTGATGTGAGCAGTCTCTGATAATGTTTTTGTCCCTGCTGAGATAGTATTTATTAGAGATTTCCTGTGGAGATGGGAGGGAGTAACCCATTTTTTTTTTTTGTGTGCATTTTGTTTATTATTTATAATGTGTACAATGGCTGTTGTAATGCTCTGGACCCTAAGAGTGACTTTTTTGTTCTATGTTTATGCATTCGAATAGGTATAGTATGATAGCATACCTGTTACCTGTTAAATTAATTTAAACATAATATTATCCAGAACCACTTATCTAACCTGATGTAACTTCAGTTTTAATACAGATCTTTAAAGTCTTTGGG
The DNA here is from genome assembly GCF_037954325.1 of Fistularia commersonii. Taxonomy (NCBI): domain Eukaryota; kingdom Metazoa; phylum Chordata; class Actinopteri; order Syngnathiformes; family Fistulariidae; genus Fistularia; species Fistularia commersonii. Next base: position 6,771,117 of record NC_141298.1, on the reverse strand, counting down.
CCCAAACTCTCTCTGTGATTTCAGTTGTTGACATCGAGATGTAACAATTTGTCATTCAAGGATATTAAGTGTCCTTAACGCATTACGATATTTTCAGATTAAGTTTGGTAGAGAGAGGACACAGAGCACAGGACGCAGTTGTGGGTTTCACAGGAAGCCCAATATGGCAACGCTCCTCGTCGGGCCACAGAGTATCACCATGGTATTATAAAATGCCCTTTGAGGTTTCTACTTTTTGTTCTTTAGAGCGAGATCTCTTTCAATATGGGGCTAAAAGATGAACTTATTCAATTTCTTCATTGTAATGCCATACCTTTTGTTACATCCTCATTACATGGAGTATATTAAAAAAGGCTGTTAGTGCATGGATGGAAACATCGAGTAATTCTAGTTTGCCTTTGGACCATTGTTTTATTACAACACAACTGGCAAGGCATCCCATTAAGTCTGAAGACCTCACTTTGGCCTCTTCCCCATTTTGGTCTCATAGGCGCGTTGTGATGTCCTTCTTCTCCTTTCATTCCTCTCCTTTTCCAGCACATACCTACACCTCTCTAGGTTTTCCTTGACCTGTTCTCTGCTACATATCCCAATGTCATCTGCAAACATCATGGTCCAAGGAGATTCCTGTCTAACCTAATCAGGAGTCTCACCTCCACCTTGAACTTCTCTGTTACCCCTACAGCATAGCGGACCACTGTCTCACAGCTAGCATACATGTCCTGCACCAGTCTAACATACTTCTCTGCCACTCCAGATTTCCTCATACAATACCAGAGCTCCTCTCTTGGCACCCTGTCATGTGATTTTTCGAGGTCTACAAAAACACAATGCAGCTCCCTCTTGCCTTCCCTGTACTTCTCCATTAGCATTCTCAAAGCAAATACTGCATCTGTTGTACTCTTTCTAGGAATGAAGCCATACTGCTGTTCACAAATGCTGACTTCTGCTCTCAGTCTAATTTCCACTACTTTTTCCCATAACTTCTTTATATGACTCATCAACTTTATCCCTCTATAGTTGCCGCAATTCTGCATATCCCCCTTATTCTAAAAAATAGGCACCATCACACTTTGTCTCCATTCTTCAAGCATCTTCTCACTCTCTAAGATCCTGTTGAATAATCTAGTCAGAAACTCTACCGCAGCCTCTCCTTGACAATTCCACACCAGCACAGGTATATCAGCAGGACCAACTGCCTTTCTAATCTTCATCCTCTTCAATGCCTTCCTCATCTCACTTTCACTAATCTCTGCTACGTTGTTGTCTACAATAATCACCTTATCTACTCTTGCCTCTCTTTCATTTTCCACATTCATCAGCTCTTCAAAGTACTCCCTCCATCGTCCCATCACTCTTCTAGCATCTGTCAATACATTTCCCTCTCTATCCCTAATCACCAGGACCTGCTGTACATCCTTTCCATCTTTATCTCTGTGTTTCGCCAACCTGTATAGATCATTCTCTCCCTCCTTACTGTCCAACCGAACATACAGGTCATCGTACGCCCTTTGTTTTGCCTTTGCTACCTCTATCTTTACCTTACGTTGTATCTCCCTGTACTCCTGTGTGTTCTCCTCAGTCCTCTCAGTATCCCACTTTGTCTTTGCTAACTGCTTTCTCTGTATATACTTCTGCACTTTCTCATTCTACTGATGTTACAATTTCCTTTCACTATTTATTGTGAGGAATTTGTCATAAGGATAAAGGACTTGTCAGTGAGTTAATCCACCAAGCTGTTTGTGTATTGTTAAAATTGCTAAATTTAATTTCAGTTTTAATATAGTCTATAGTCTTTTAATATAGAATACTAAAATGATAAATCTCTGTTGTGTTTCAGGGTGATTTCATGGAGCCAGATCACCCGACCAATGAAGACAAACGTGAAAATAACCTGAGACAATCTGAAATCCTCCAGTCTACATAAAGACTGATTTGCTCGGGGTCAATGCTGTGCTGGGTTGCACAAAAAATGAAAAGATGAAGATGTTAATGTTTAAAGTGAAGTAGCAAGAGAAAAAGTGGAGTGTGATGGTGTTCATCATGCTAGAGGAAGGGATGATTAACTGCACCATCAGCCATGAAATCCACCAGTACCTCTTCTCCTTCGTCTACATCCTCGTACTATTGGTGAGTGTTTGTGACAATGCATGCCAAGTGCGGGTGTGCCTTAAAAATTGGGGGAAAAAGCCCGTATTTAAATTCTTTAATGGAAGAAAAACAAAAACCCAAAGGGATGATAACCTACAAGCTTCTTTAACAAGAAGCCCCTTCAATTGAAAAATCATTTCGCAGTATGAGATCCCAGCTTCTAAGTCTAAAATGAGCAGTCAGTTAATCAAGTCCCTCACAAAAAACAATTTATTTGGTCCCGTGAGAATTTGACACTGTTTTTTAGAGCAGATACTGCTCTATCGCATGATATTCTGTATTTGTTCAAATTTAGTGCATAAGTCCTCCAGTGGTAGACCTAATTGGTTATTTTTGAGTGTGTCATTTCGGTATCTCACCCCAACAGACTCATACGATCATGATTTAACTCTCCACCCTTAAATGAGATTATTTTATTTACTGCAATTCCAACTAATAGTTCCATCATTTTCCATCCAGTGTCTGTTTCCTTCTTAAATGGCAGTGGAAACTATTTGATGCCATCCACTTGTCACCAAATAGTCACGCCACCAGTTCCATATGCAATGATGTCATGTTGTGGCTGATACTGTACATTCACTGTCCAACAAAAGTCAAAACCAACCAAAGCATGAAACAATGCTTGTTGTGTTGTCGATTCAAAAAATCATAAATATGTTCCCTTCGGCTCTGCATTGATGTGTTCTTTGTCGTAACCCATTGTAAGAGAAACCAACATCCGAAAATGACATCCAGCGAATGATTTGCCCCTAAATGATGATGATGTCTCATAACGTCTCAGCATTATTTGTCACAATATGATGAATGCACAAGTCTTAACATGTATATGAAAGCTTTTTTTGAGTCCGTGGTATGCGTGTGTGATGGGTTTTATAGTCAGGCCTTCTGTATTTGGATCTGGATTATGGTTGACAGCTTCATTTCCCAAGAGCCAGTATATCCCTTACCGGAGAAATGTGACCTATTAATAGTGCTTGCTGCCTTACTCCCAAATGTCCCACCACATGAATACCTGTTTTATGTATAAATCTGTCACCAGTTTAATTTCAGAACATGATGTACACAACGGAAAGCTGATTTTTATTCCCCTGCCTGTCTTACTTGATGAATTCTTGAATATTTTCACGGAGTCAAGAATGTTAAGCCTTGAATACACATGTTGTGGCCCACAGCTGTGGCCAGTGCTGGGAAAGGCCGCCTAGGCCTGAAAAAGTGCTTGTCCCTTCCTGAAGTCTTCAGTCTGAAAGTTTGGTTTGCGCCTTACTAAATTGTAACAAAGCATCTCATAAAAAATCTTGAGTGCATTCAAAGATGGAGTTTAAGGAAAGAGGAACGAAAGAGGTTCCAGCTCATTTGTCGCAAATTTAATGATTATAAGACTATAACAGATTTGGGAGTTGCACAAGAGCTAGCATGGACAATTGTTTCCCCCGAAAAATATGTATCTTTTTTCCGTATCATCAACAGCAGGTCAATTGAATAAGTGGACAGACTTGCCCATCAGGCCACTGCAAATTACAGGTTGAAAAGGCTGCTAATGGCTCTATCTGTATTTGGTGAGCTGTAGGATTGCGCACATCTCACATGTAAGGAAGTATCCGTTGGTAATTCAGAAAACCACAATAACCGATCTTCTGTATTCCAGATCGGCGTTCCCTCCAACGTGTACTCATTGTACCATGCCGCACTTCAGCTGAAGCAGAAGAACGAGTTGGGGGTTTATTTACTGAACCTCACAGTGTCGGATCTGTTGTACCTGGCATCACTACCCCTTTGGCTCCAGTACTTTTTTCAGGTACTCACTTCATCGAAATGCAACAAAAGTCTTTGTCTTTCCTCCGTTGCAGGGTCACAGCGGGCACAGTTTTGCAGGAAAAAAATAATTTTATTTCATGCAAACGCTAAGGTTGTGACTGTCAGAAGACGAAAGGAATGTGAAGCAGCAGTTGTTTTCGCTCATTGTACCGCTTATGACTCACACAGGCCTCAAAATGAGTTACACATCCCTCACTTCTTTCCGCATTAGTTCTTGTGGCAGCTCTTTTAATTTTGTAAGTGCAAGCGTATCGCACAGGTGGCCTGCATTTTACCACCAGTCAACATTTGATAAATGAATAGTGATGTAGAAGACATTTTTGGAGATGTGTGCGTGATCACCAATCTACATGGCCATGCTGAGGAGCGTGTCAGTTTTATTAAAGTTTCTCTTTCAGTGAATGAGACAGCTGCATATACCTCAGAGAGAGAGAAAGATAGAGTAAAAAGACTAAAAGAAAGCCAGATATTAGAATGTTTTTAACCGCAAACGGTGTTAGTCACAGTTATCTTCCTTTTTATTTCAGGGTTTGGGCGCATGTCTTTGTCTAGGAAGAGCTGTAGGGGGTTTTATGCATCTAATACACATTTTTTTTTTCATTTATTCATAAACATGTATTAAAATAGCACAGCGGGATCATCAACTTTAATCCTTCACACTCTAATAAGTATTTTGTGTGCTATGCAAACTGATAATGTTGATTCAAGTATCACTTTTTTGTCTCAGGATGACGACTGGAGTCACAGGGAGTGGTTGTGTCAACTGTGTGGCTTCCTCCTCTACGAGAACATCTACATCAGCATTGGTTTTCTGTGCTGCATTAGCCTGGACCGCTACCTGGCTGTGGTCCATCCTTTAAGGTTATTCTGCACATTCTGTCGTGCACTTTTTGAAATAACTAACTGATAAACTAACAGTGACCATCCAAATGTGGATGCCATCAGTCCATTCAGATGATATTATTATAATCTACGACCTGTCACTGTCCGCAGGTACACCTCCCTTCGCTCGATGACAGCAGCCTGGCTTGTGAGCTCCATCATCTGGTTAAAGGAGATCGTGGTAGGCGTGGTTTTCTTCCGCCACAAAGAACTGAGTCGCGATAGGTCAAACCAGTCGGTATGCTTCGAGCACTACCCCATGGAGGAGTGGGAATACCCCATCAACTACTACCGATTCACAGTCGGTTTCATGTTCCCGCTGGCAATTTTATTGGTAAGCCAACTATGTCTGTATACACTTTAGCCTGTTTTTTTTCCCCTCCATATGGTTTTAATGTTGTTTTCTTGTGGCAATAAACTCTTGCTTTATCCACGTAGATCAGCTATCTGTGTGTCCTTCGTGCCGTGGGTCAGAGTGCTGGCACGCAACCAGATCAGAAGATCAGGATCAGACAGTTGGTCAGCAGTACCATCCTCATATTCCTCGTCTGCTTCTCCCCATATCACGTCTTCCTGTTGGTGCGCACCCTGTTGGAGCGGGACTGCAAGTTCATCACAGGTATGGTTCCCTCGATGCAAAGTTTATCCTGTTACCTGAGGGTATATTTTGTGAATGGAATTGAAATAATTTTTTTTGGCTGTCTTGGTTTGGTCTTGAAATTATCGCACAAGATTCAAGACTTTCTTCATTGCTTAATGAGAACGTAACAGAATTTTGTCGGGTCTCCCAGCTAGAGGCACGGACGAAAAAGAGGCACATACATTTTAAATAGACAGAGTATGTGCACCGTAGAACTTAAAATAGATAAATATAGATGATAGCAGCATAAAAATAGATGATAGCAGCAAAAATAAAAGGGGTTGTTATGAATAAAAGACTTAGTGAAAGTACAAGTGTAGGGGGGCAGACGATGTGTGATTATCTTTAGGGCTTTGAGTTCAGAGTGGTTAATAGCAGGAAAAAAAGTCAAATTCTGACCAATAATAGAAAAATTAAACAGAGTATTACATGATTGAAGTCTTCTTCTCGTGGCAACTGGGCTTGAATTTCTTCACTTGAAAAAATTTCGCCCCTCATCCGGGAGGCTTCTTCAGTTATAATGACCTGTGGGGAGTTTTCGTATGTTGGGCATACATACATACGCACATATAGTGGAGAGAACAAGTATTTGATACACTGCTGATTTTTCAGTTTTTCCCAATTACAAAGCATGTAGAGGTCTGAAATTTTTATCATTGGTAGTCTTCAACTGTGAATGACGGAATCTAAAACAAAAATCCAGAAAATCACATTGTGTGATTTTTAAATAATTAATTTACTTTTTATTACATGACAAGTATTTGATCACCTATCAACTAGTAAGAATTGCGGCTCTCACAGACCTATTACTTCTTCTTAAAGAAGCCCCCCTGTTCCCCTCTCAATACCCATATTAACTGCACCAGTTTGAACTCTTGTACAAAAGACACCTGCTCACTCACTCAATCAAACAAACTCCAACCTCTCCACAATGGCCAAGAACCAGAGAGCTATGTAAGGACATCAGGGATAAAATTGTAGAGATGGGCTACAGGACCAAAGTCAAGCAGCTTGGTGAGAAGGCAACAACTGTTAGCACAATTATTAGAAAATGAAAGAAGTTCAAGATGACGGTCAATCTCCCTCGGTCTGGGGCTCCATGCAAGATCTCACCTCACGGTGCATCGAGAACTATATACCTGGACCTGGTCAATGACCTGAAGAGAGCTGGGACCACAGTCTCAAAGGAAAGTATTAGTAATACGCTACTGGATTAAAATCCTGCAGCGCAAACACGGTCCCCCTGCTCAAGCCAGCACATGTCTGAAGTTTGCCAATGACCATCTGGATGATCCAGAGGAGGAATGGAAGAAGATCATGTGGTCTGATGAGATAAAAATAGCCCTTTTGGTCAAAACTCCACTCGCCGTGAAGAAGGATGAGTGCAACCCTAAGAACACCATCCCAACCGTGAAGCATGGAGGTGGAAACATCATTCTTTGGGGATGCTTTTCTGCAAAAGGGACAGGACGACTGCACCATATTGAGGGGAGGATGGATTAGGCTATATATCACAAGATCTTGGGCAACAACTTCCCTCGTTCAGTAAGAGCCTCGAAGATGGGTCGTGGCTGAGTCCTCCAGCATGACAACGATCCGACACACACAGCCAGGACAACTAAGGAGTGGCTCCGTAGGAAGCATCTCAAGGTCCTGGAGTAGCCTAGCCAGTCTCTAGAACTGAACCAAATAGAAAATCTTTGGAGAGAGCTGAAAGTCCATATTGCCCTCTGACTGCACCAAAACCTGAAGAATCTGGAGAAGATCTGTATGGAGGAGTGGGCAAAAATCCCTGCTGCAATGTGTGCAAACCTGGTCAAGAACTACAGGAAACGTCTGATCTCTGTAAATTCCAACAAATGTTTGTGTACCAAATATTAGGTTCTGTTTTTCTGATGTATCAAATACTTGTCATGCAATAAAAAGCAAATTAATTATTGAAAAATCATACAATGTCATTTTCTGGATTATGTTTTAGATTCCGTTTCCATCATTCACAGTTGAAGAGTACCTACAATTAAAAATGACAGACCTCTCACATGCTTTGTAAGTTGGGGAAAAGCTGAAAAATCAGCAGTGTATCAAATTCTTGTTCTCCCCACTGTATACATGCAACACCATTCTGAGATCAATACCAGGACGGATAGGCACACATGGTCCAGGCCCTTCTGACCCCAACAAAACTCCCCAGAAAGATCCACCACCAGAACCAACCCCCAGTAATTTCCACCTGAGCCTCAGTACATTGGGATCCAACAAGTTTCTGTCTTTTGTTTCACATTCTAAGAAGTTTGGCCTCTCCCTTTTAGATTCTAATCCAGGTAAATCCCCAAAAGTTGTCCCTTCCTCTTCACTTAACACCCCCATTAGTATAACAATCCCCTTGGATGTATTTTCTGACGATCAACTCTCCGATTTGCATAACAAGCCATCATAACTTAGACCCGCCCACAACCCTGGCATTTATATTCGGACACTCCCCACAGGCCATTAAAACCGAAAAAGACTCTTGGATAAGGAATGAAAAGTCCTCAAGTGAAGAAATTCAAGTCCAGTTGAAATAAAAAAAGAAGATTTTGACAATAATTAGTCATGATCTGGATGACTGAGAACCTCCACAGGCAGTATTACATGATGTTCTGTGTTCTTGTAATTCCAGGAATATTCAACTACTATCACTTATCGCTATTGCTGACCACTCTGAATTGTGTGGCCGACCCAGCTCTGTACTGCTTTGTCAGTGAGAGCGCCCGCCGGGGTCTGCAGAAGGCTATCGTCCATCCCGCTGCCAGAATCCTCTGCTGCTCTTGCAGCGGCAACACAAGCACTGCAAATCCCGCCACGGACTCCCATGAAGTAGCCACTGATGAGCACGTGGGTCCCCAGACTGTGACCCTGCTCACACACTCCAGCATTTTCAACAACGGCAAAAGGTTGAGTCTTGCACAGGCGGAGGAGCGTACCATCATTCCCTTCACCGCGCAAAACGAGACACACAAAAACATCCGTCGGCTCGGCGGCGTGGTCAGCTTGGTCGATATGAGTCACAGGACCGACAGGACTTAAAGAGCGCCCGAGGAACATTTTGAGGAAAGCGGTGTACGGTGACGGCAGAATGACACCTGCCGGGCAGCGACCAGAACCGAAAGGCCACTGTCCCCTCACCCTCCCTGGCGGTGTCTACATTGCCGGCATTGGATGTCATCCTTTTGTAGTTTCACTGAGCTGAGAAGAGGAACCAATGAGACAGGGCGAACACTTTCAATCTGTAAAAGGGTAAACAAAGCCTCGGAGCGTAGAAGGAGGGATTACGTTTTCCGGGCATCTCTGATGGATGCGCTGTCAGTAAGTGGTAAATGCAGCATGAGAAGAACTACATTAATTGAACAAAACCACTTTAACCAATGACTGGTTGCATCCTGTTCTGAACAGGGCCGCCCGTCGGATTCAAACTGGAAGTGAAATAACCTGGTTAAATCTGACAAGCAGATTGCCATTTCTACGATTGCCATTGTATTGATACCAAACCACAAATCACAAAACGTTTCTCACTTTTCCATGGTGACACGAGATTAACAAAATAACTATAATAGAGTGCACATTAGCAGTAAAGTGCACAATAAACAAACAAACTAACTATACAGTATAAAGTGCATGCAGATAAAATCTACAGGAACTGAGGTGAAAGGTTGATAGCAAAGGACTCAGTGTAAAGAAGGGATACTGTATATTGTCCTCCCCGAGTTTGCAAGTTCTGAATACAGGTTATTGTGTGTCATCTCCGAAACCCCAGCCGTCGGTGAGCAGGTGCAAAGTGTATAGAATTCCCATGCATCAATTCAAGTCATAATCCTGAATAACAGAACCTTAATTTCAAAAAAAAACAAAATGAAAAAAAAAAAACCCAGTAAATTCTTGTTGAAATCTTCTTGTCGTGGCAACTGGACTTGAATTTCTTCACTCGAAGATGTTTTGAAGATGGGATGAGGGATGAAATGTCTTCAAGTGATGAAATTCAAAAATATTTCACCATGACCTGGATGACTGAGAACCTCCATAGACAATTGCTCTGAAAAACAATTTTTCGAATCAAATTGAATTTACACAATGTTACAAAAATAATGTAATATCATGTACTGCATTCTGCACTTTGTAATACACCGCGTATTATCAGTGGTGGAGGGAATGTCCTACGGGCAGGCCAGCCAGGAGCCCCCTCTTTTTTTAGTGAAACAGCAATGTGAATCACCTGCAGGATTTTGATCGGCATTACCTTTTCCTTAATTTTCGCCCACAGGAAACAATGTGGTTATTTAAAATGCGATCCCAGTAGATTGCAACACAGTTTTTCATTTTGCATCCATCTTGTCGGTTATTCTTTGCATTGTTGAATCTTATGTTTTAGATTATTAGCCACAGGGATGTTTCAGGAAGACATTCGTCATCAATATTGGGGCAAAAAAAGTATAGGAATGAACTATAGAAACTATAGGAATGAGAGAGTTAGAAGACAGCTGGCCTGTAAGCTGTGGTTTAGTTCCAGAAATCCTCACAAATCAAACCTTAACCTCAACAGGTCAGAGAGAAAAGAAGGCTCAGTCAGCAGACCCATCTGTGTGTTACCTGTTTGCAGCAAAGGTGTGGGCTTACATTCAAGGGTCACAGGGAGGTTGGTAAGGTAGTTTTTGCTTGTAATAATGTGAATTACATCTCTCGCTTGCTATATATATATATATATATATATATAAAGATCCATCCATCCATCTGCCACCGCCTGGGTCCCAGTTAGAAATGCCCAGAACCTCACCAGGGAGGTTTCCAGGAGGCATCCTGTCCAGATGCCAAAGCCACCTCATCTGACTCCTCTCTATGCAGAGGAGCAGTGACTGTACTCCAAGCTCCTCCCAAATGTCCGAACTTCTCACACTATCCTTAAGAGAGAGTCCGGCCACCCTGCGGAGAAAACTCATTTTGGCCACTTGCACCAGCGATCTCATTCTTCCTTCCACTACCCACAGCTCATGACCATCGATGAGGGTGGGAATGCAGATCGACTGGTAAATTGAGAGTTTCGCCCTCTGGCTCAGCTCCTTCTTCACCACGACAGACCTGTACACAGTCCGCATCTCTGCAGACGCCGCTCCGTTCCCCATGTCGATCTCCTTCCCTCTCTCGTGAACAAAACCCCAAGATACTTGAACTCCTCTACTTGGGGCATGACAGGTTGAGCACCATGGTCTCGGATTTGGAGGTGCTGATCTTCATCCTGGCCGCTTCACATTCGGCTGCGAACCCCTCCAATGACAACTAGAGATCATGGAATGATGAAGCAAACAGAACCACATCATCTGCAAAAAGCAGAGACTTGATCCTGTGGTCACCAAACTAGATCCCCTCAACACCCCGGCTGCACCTTGAAATTCTGTCCACAAAAGTTATGAACAGAATCAGTGACAAAGGGCAGCCCTGACGAAGTCCAACTCTCAACTGGCAGACCAAGCTCCGACACTGGTCATACAAGAACCGAACAGCCCGTATAATGGGGTTCGGTACTCCAAAGTCCTGGAGCAACCCCAACTCGATTGCCTACGGGACACGGTCGAATGCCTTCTCCAGATCCACAAACCACATGTTGACTGGTTGGGCAAACTCCCATGCCCCCTCGAGGACCCTGCTGAGGGTATAGAGCTGATCCACTGTTCCATGACCCCTCTCTCCGGTACTCCAGTACTCCAGTATACACCTCCGATTCCCCCTTTTACCACCACGGTCCCTCACCAGTCTGCTAGTCCAGCGGCAATGTCTTTGGTGTCCACGCAGTGCTGCGGAGGCATGTCAGCCAGGACAGCCCTACAACATCCAGAGCCTTGAGGAACCAAGGGCGGACCTCACCCACCCCCAGGGCCCTGCTACTGAAGAGCTTTTTGATTGCCTCAGTAACTTCAGCCCCGAAAATAGGGACTCTCTACCAGCCCCTCTACGGAATCCGAAAAGGGTGGGTAAACTGAACTGCTGTTTGGTGCATAGCCGCAAACAACAGTCAGAACCTTTCCCCCCACCTGAAGCCGGAGGGAGGCTACCCTCTCTTCCATCGGGTTGAACCCCAGCCTACAGGCACTGAGTTGGGGGGACCATCAATATGTCCACCCCTGCCTGGCACCTCTCATTAGGGGCAACTCCAGAGTAAAAAAGAGCCCAGCTCCTCTCAAGAGGCCTGTTTCCACACCCCATGCCGTGCGTCGAGGTGAGTCCGACTATATCTAGTTGGAACCTCTCAGCCTGGCGCACCAACTCAGGCTCCTTCCCCACCAGAGAGGGGACAGTCCATGTCCCCAAAGCCAGGTTCTGCAGCGGAGGATCGGACCAATAAGGTCCCCTGCTCCAGCCACTGCCCAACTCACACTGCACCGACCCCCTTGGCCCTTCCTATGGATGGTGAGCCCAGGGGAAGACGGATTATGTCATCCTTTTCGGGCTGTGCCTGGCTGGGGCGACCACCAGTTGCTCGCCATCAAGCCCCGCCCCCCTGGCCTGGATCCAGGGGAACCCCCTGTGACCTGCGGCTGGGCAAAGGTAAACTAAATCTTTTATTCATTATGGTGAGTCGCACATTGTCTGGTCCCTTATTTGGCACCTGTTTGGATGGCCCTTCCTGGGGCATAAAGCCCTTAACAGTTCAGGCCAGATAATTATAGTATTCAAAGAAAGCTTTAGCATCTATATTCATCTCATATGAATCTACTGGTTCCGCTCACTGTCCTGCCTGCACGGCTGAATTATTGTCTTTTGTCTTATATGTTGGCGGCAGGATCACGACAAATTCTGTCTTTCCACATTGCAGACCATCGGGGGACGTATTAATTCAGAATGATTATTTTACAAATCTCGCCCCGCAAAGTGATGTAGCCTTTTAAAAGCGCAGCGTTGTGTGTTAGAAGTGTCCGACAACCGCCCGTCAGCTGCGTGCTGTCCATGAATGTCTCTCTTAGACCATCCCTTCCGTTTTACCAAACAGGGAACAGTATTTGATGTCTGTCTGGCTTTAAACAAACAAATCATATGGCAGAAATATCACAACGGTATCAATGTTATCCAATATTGCAACCTCATTTTTGTTCAAGAATGTTTTATGTCATGTTGTATCTGTTGAACTTTGCGGTTTGCATGCATAAGGCCACAGTATATCTCGCTGATCTTGTGTCTTCCGGAAATGATCTGCTGCTCTGTGTCTTATTGAACAGAAATAGTGATGCTCATGACTTCTTCTATTATTGATCATTTTCTTCATTGTCCTTGCTATTAATGGTTATTGAAGCCATAACGTGAATCTGTGGTCTGTCTCAATCTCGTATCAATCTGCTTTGACTGCTTGGCGAATTTATGATGGGATATTAAAAAAAAGTGTAACTGAAATTGTATTCGTCGCAGAAACCTAGTGTTGAGATCAGTATCGGATCGTGACGCATGTTGAAATGATACATGTTAAATTACATATCGTCTAAAAGTCAGAGGTTATAAAGACGTCAGGGTTCGATCGCAGGGGTCTGGTGTTTTGGTTTGTCTCCACTTCTTTTTGTCTTCCTGTCGCAGTAAGAACAAACTGTCATGTAATCGTTAAATCCAGTGACAACTGATATTCTACATTCATGTGTTCATCAATAGATTAAGAATCTCAACCTCAGCTGTATTCAGTAACCTCCCGCTGTCTTTGTCCTTGTGTCTTCCATTGTTTCTGGTAAAGTATGCTGAATTTTACCAGGAATTAAAATTAAAGTCAAGAGGTGGTATTCTTATTCTTTTACAGCTGAGTGTTTTTTCTTCATGGGTCTGAGTGCATGGACATTTTACAATCAATGCAAATATACCCAAATAATCCAACATTAAGTTTGAAAAATAAACATTGAGGAACCTCCCAAATATCATTGCACTGCCTCACAGCTGGGTAGCTGCACTTTCGGGGGACAAAGCAACTATCAGATGATATTTATCAGATTAGGAAACTTACGGTGTGAGAAGGAAGAGTTCTAACTTTATTCCTTTAACACCAACACAAAACTAACAATGAACTTTGGTAGACAAAAATGTCCGGGATGATCATGCTGGTATTTTACCCACGATACAGCCCAGACCTGGTATGAAAAAACAACAATATATATTATAAAAAAACATTACTTATTTAAAGAAAGTAAAAAAAATCCCAACTACACTTTGAATCTTTTTTTTTAAATATCTGTGTTACAAGAGTTCCAGAACATCCACAAGGAACCTGTGCCTCCTTGATCAGCTTTGTCCACTTGTTTTGAAGTGACGCAGTGTTGTGCTTGGCAGGATGGGACTTTTTCTTCCTCTTCTTCTTGTTTATTTCGTTTAGGAGATTAATAAGTCATCAGGTGAATTGAGAGCCGCGGATGAAAATGACCGTGTGAAAACAAAAGTTTTATTTGCTTTTCGTCATGTTTGTTTTTGCAACAGAATCCTTCCTCTGGAACCACTTAGGACGTTGTGTGCGTAGAATATGTACGCACAGCCCTCTGGATTAGTCTCTCGTAAGAGAAGGAGAGCGAGTGTGTGTGTGTGTCCATGTGTGCATGTGTGTGTTACTCTTGGCTGTATCAGCTACTCCTGGCTGCCGCTATCATCCAGCAGGAAGTTGCATTAAGCTCGGGTCACGACGGGCTCAAAGGCCACAGTTGAAAAGTAGATGAGAAGAACAGCAAGGCGCAACAGAAGGAGATGTGTTGAAGCTGCCCCTTGTTGTTTGTGCTTTTCACCAGAGCATAGCAGAGAGAGAAATGGTCAATATATTCATTGTAATAATTAATTATAAATCTATTATGATAGATATATTTTATGAAATTATTTAGTTTATTATTAATCCATCCATCCATTTTCTTCCACTCATCCTGCACCCAGGGTCAAGGGGGATGCTGGATCCTATCCCAGCTGTCATCGGGCAAGAGAGCAGGGCCACATATATAGACAAACAACCATTCATTCATTCATTCATTCATTTGGGGCAATTTTTCCCAATTTTTGTTCAATTAACCTGCATGTTTTTGGACTGTAGGAGGAAACCGGAGAACCCAGAAGAATCGCAATCGAACAAGGGTACTTCATGTTGTGAGGCTGATGCTAACCACTGCGCTACTGTGCAGCCCCCTTTGAATTTTATCAAGTTTTAATGTAAGCCCTGCAAATTAACTTATTTGGTGACAAAGGGTTATTGTATTTGTTCATTGTGTCCATTTCAGTAGGCTGAAAGGAAATCCATTAATGAGCCGGGGTGTGATCGGAGGCAACTCAGCATCCCTTGAGATTAAAATCGTAAATTTGCCAGAAATGAAGTCTGCCGATATCTGTGATTAGGGCCAAATGCATCGATTTAGTTGACCTGACAGGCCTGAGAGACGCTGCAAGTGTCAACATTAAATAAAGCCTCCATGTTGGAAGGCTGCAGTTTAAAGAAATTTATTGGGATCGCAATTCTAATTCCTGGTGCACTCAGTTGTATTTTCTGTCTCAAGAAAATCTGCTGTGGAGCGTTTGACGTCTGCATGTGAAGATTTCCTCCGTGCCTCCAGATTTACTCTCACACACCGGAGACATGCAGTCAGTTGCCCCAGTCTCCGGCCCCTGTCTCGAGGGCTGAATTATGTAGCGGCGGCACATATTGTCTTTTGAAATGCGGTGGTGTTGCCATGGAGACAATACTGATGGAAACATCTTTTTTTTCATGGAATCAGTTACATGAACGCCCTTTGTGGCCAAAAAGTGAGATAACAGGAAGATAGTTTTGGTGGCGCCGCATGAAAGAGAAAGTGCTTATGCCAGTGGTCTCTTGTTGGTTTTCGTTCAACACAAAGCCGAGAGTCATTCGGCGCCTTTTTTTCCAGCCCGCAGTCAAACACGAACTCAGCCCAGGTCTGTTAAAGACATGACATGAAAGTCCAGCTGTGTCACTGTCTGCATTCAGATCCAAAGTCATCATCTGTCATAATTTCAGCCTTTTTAAAATGACTTCATTTAAAAATCTGCAATAGTTTACCTGAAGTCTCTGTATAATAGGAATTAATATATAGAAAAAAGCAATCTATTGCTGATGAGTAATACCGAAATGCAACTTTTGAATTAACCATGAAGGAACTCGGATGATGTTCAAATACAGAGTCAAACTTATGCATAGGTTTTGAATGATTTATATTTTAATGGTGCATTTGTTTCGGTGGTCAGGTACTAAAACGTATCAGGACTGGTGTCTCAGGAAGAGACTGGACGCGCGAAATACACCAAAATATGGAGGAGAGTTGAGAAAACAAACAAATGTATCGAAAGTTTGTGGGCGTTCCGTCTTCTCATGCATAGCTCTATGTCAGATTTATATGGCTGAGGTTCAGAGACACACATAAATAGGAATTTTAAGTGAGGATGTGTCTGTGTTTCGGCTTGACCTCTTGTCTCAACTTCATCTGGAAAGTCTCGGACTTTTTTCAATTGTGTTGCAACCAGCTGCCCTGCAGGAAGTTCTCCATCTGCTTGCGGGTGGCTCTGATCCAATTCTCTCTCTTACAAGGTGAGCATCTCCTCACGCTGCATTCATGATTCTGATGTTCACGGTGTGTCTTTATGAAGGCTCAAATCTGAATGTTTTCCTTACTAAAGATTTTTTAAATATGTACATTGCAGGTATATCGTTTCAAATGTTTACTAATAAGGTGTTTATAAAAAATGTTGATGCCACAGCAAAAAGACCTGTGTAGTATTGCAATATTTTTCACAATTCCAGCACTACAGCAGGAAAATGTCTAATGTGGACTGAATAAAAACATATTTAATTTTACGTTATCCTCAATAAATTCCACAATCTTCAAAATCATTTTTTTTCAAATCAGGAAATATAAAAAAAATCAGAAAAAAGAATCACATTTTATTATGATATGATACAGGGTGGAGACATGAAGATGAAATAACAAAAAATATCAATCACAGGACTTGTGTTATGAAGTCCTGTGTGGCGACGTCTCCGTCACTGTCTGTCTGCATGAGAATGAAGACGGTTATTGGGTTGAAAATCCACAAGTTGATTACTAGAGAGACACACAATCCTAAAGGTCAATTTTTTTCTTGTGAGACTTCAGCTTTGTATCTTTTTCACATTTAGAAATCTGTGAGAGTTCAGAAGAGCTGGAGATGTTGATCTAGAGGACAAGTTAAAACTTGAGCTAACTAGGTTACCTGTCGTCATGGAAAAAGAGGTGAATGGTAACCAGGGGTGCGATCGCCAATCGCTCACACATTCTTTTCAGTCTATTTCCCCTTCCCCTTTCCGCACCCTGAATTGAATGACGCCCACATTTTTTTCTTCTTTTCTTAAAGTAAATCGACTGTATTGGTGGACCGGAGTGAAACCCAGCTATAAATCAAGTGTGAGCCGGGGAGGATCCATGGGTAACCTCCAGCAGCCTTGTGATGATGTTGGAGTGTGTGGGGTGGAAGGGCAAGCCATCCACCTCCATGGCCAGGCGAGCGGTGACGCCGCTTCGAATCCCGAATCGCATGAGTGTGGCCAGTATCGACTCCTCCTGGAAGAGGGTAAATGGAAAAGCATGAAAAAAATGTTTGAATAACACAATCCCATCTCAAGCTGTAGCCCACGCGGGGATAATCTGTCAGTCCTATGAGGTATATTCTCATTTCTGGGGTTGTGGTTGAAGGTTGGGTTCATGAATAATTGATGAGGGTGTGTGTGTGTGTGTTGTACCTTGTCCACAGATGGCAAGTTAGCGCTCCAGTCTTGAAGCTGGTCTGCATGGCTGCTTTGTTCCCCTTCCAGTCCTTTCTTCAGGTATCGCTGGTGGGAAGGGCAGGTGTGCAGCAGGTAGAGCCCGCAGGCCACCGCATACCCGCCCCAGTTACTGACCCCTGGCAGAGGAACAAAGAGTCACCTATTCCTGGACTTTAGATTTTCCCAAGAACCAACATGGAAATCAATGAAATTAGCTAGTTTTCATTGATAATTCATATATATTACATAATATAACATAATAGACATTAACCTTTAAAAAAAAAAACTTTTAAAAATGCAGAATCACTCTAGAGTAGTTTAAAAGAAGTTAAACAACATCTATATTCTTCTGATAGTTTTGAATTTTAATCTCTAGGGCTTGTAAGTCTTTGTGAGGGCCTGCTTGTGTGTGTGTGTAAACACTTTTTAGAGTGTTAGGAGCAATATAATCCTCACCAAGCTTTTAATCAGCGTGTGTTTTGTTGTATTTCCAATTATCCTATTTGAAGATATTGTGACGATAAGCAACCACTAATGTGCACTAATGTGCTATCGGCTCGGCTCCGGTGTTACAGAAGCCGAGCTTGGCTTGTACTTCAACCGAAACAGTAGGAAGTCAGATGTGAAAATGCTAACCAGAGAGACCGAAATTAATAGATCAAAAGCGTTGTATGGTATTCAAGAGCAAATAATATTTATTGATTTATTTAAGGGAAGAGGAAGGGGCTTTATCTGGATGCTGATGTTTTTCTGTATTTGATTGGGTGTTTTTAGTGGTTTTCAGATGTTCGAATGGGACAGAAGGAGACGTAAAAATGAAACAGGTGGCGAGCAATATAAAAGAGGAGGAGGTGGATGCTGTGTGAGGAGGTACAAAAATAAACCCATTATTTGTGAATTATTATTACAAAGTCCAGTTGATGTGTGTGGATGGTAGCATACCAGCCGTGATGGCGTAGTCTGCAGCTACAGCGCAGGCTATAAGACTTCCTTTGGGCATCAGACTCTTCACCCTCTCCATCACCTTCCCCATCCCCAACTCATTCCCGCCGTCTCCGATTCCTGCGGGGGACAAGGAGGGATCATGCCAAATCCATCATCCTGGAAACCACCCTCCATGCTACGTAGGTGATCTACAAGCAAACATTACTAGCTTAGCTTCCTCCATACCCACAACCATTCACTTGCTTGTTCTGCTGTCTGAGAAATGTTACTGACTGCAAGTTTCAGGCTCCGATCGCTAGCAAACAACACTCTTATCCTATGGCATTTGTAAAGGATGGTCAATTCATTTAGTCATTTGTTCATTATCTATACTGCTTATGGTACACTCAGAGTCACTGGGAGGATGGATCCTACGCCAGCTGTCACTGGGCGAGGAGCTGGGTTCACCCTGGACCGGTCAACAGTCGATCACAGGGCCACATATAGAGACATACGACCCCTCTCTCGCTAGGCAACTTAAGTTCTCTAATGCAGTCTTTCCCGACCACTGTACCACAGCACATCGGTGTGCTGTGGAAAAATGCCCACTTTCACCTGATTGGTCTAAAAATGATTAATTCAACACAAATAACATGTCTTCGTATGTCTATCGATGTGGGCCGCATGCAGTGACAGGCAGAAAAATTAAATGCTCTTCCACTAGATGGCAACTGGTAGTGAATTAACCTGTATATCCACCTGCTGCTGCTAAAACGTAATTAGTGAGGCTTTGAGTGAGACAGCGACAGTGATACACGATGGAGAAATATTTTATATATTTTTACATATTCAGAAGAAAGTAAAATGGGTAAGCCGGTCGAGTGCCATGTGATTTTTTTCTAATGTAAAATGTGTGCCGTGGCTCAAAAAAGGTTGGGAAACACTGCTCTAATGAACCCCATGCTTGTTTTTGGACAGTTGGAGAAAATCCATGCAGACACGGGGAGAACATGCAATCCCCAACACAGAAAGGCGCCGTCGGATTCAAACCAGGGACCAGGTTTACTCCTCAAGTCAAAGCACTAACACTCAGACCAAGCGGCAGCTACCTGTGGTGGTAATTCCTGGTATATCTCTAGCACGTATGAACAGGTCGTCGATGGGATCGACAAGATGCTTGATGTTAAGTCCTCTCATGTTGTAGTAATTTCCATCTGTGGCTCTTCCTGTGCGCTCAATTGCCACCAGGTGGTCAAACCTGAAATCAAGCAGCAAAAGCACATTTTACTCATTAAGACAATTTCACATCATCACATTGAAGTTATTTTATAACTTATCATATTCAAATTATAACTAAGATGTATGTATAACATTGAATCACACAGGTTTGTATCAAAAATAATGTGAATTTTATGAAAATAAATCCAAATGGCTTTAGGTTGTGTCTCGCTCATCCGGAATTGAAATACCCACTATTACTCCCATATAGTCTCTTCATGTGGTTATTTAAAGCAACTGTAATTTATGATTACTTTTAGCAACAAATGTGCAACTAGCAATCTTTGGTATATTTAGTTATTTTTTCATTTCTCTTGGTGTGACCTGGGCTTGCTGGGATCTCCACTGTTACACAGGAAGTGCAGTGCCGAGTCTGGGCCCTGGTCCTCAAAGGTTACAACTGGGATTTTAGACTTAAGCACACCTGAAGGTGGATTAACAGATTAAACAAATAACAGATTAATGAAAATAATAATAAATACTCTGAAGCGGCACCCTGTACCTAAATTATTTTTCCGTTTTTGAAACTCAAAGGAACCCACCCGTTTCCACAGCTTCGTCTATGATGGCCTGGTTCATCTCCAGCGCCCGCCTGTCAGTCACCATTGTAACTTGCTTCCCGAGGGACAGTAGCATGGTCGCCATGGCAATTGCTCCTGGTGGGCCGTCGGTTTCATCAGGGGGGCTAACACCGACGTGACAGATGGTAAATGCAATTTGATTATGCTGCTTTTCTAGTCTAATGACCTCTGGGAGAGCCTCTGAAGCACTCATATTTAAATTCAATCACTTTCTATCTCTTTCTTTCACACACACGCACACACTCACACATATATACCACGCTGACATATCGTGTGTGAGTGTGTGTGTGTGTGTGTGTGCGCGCGAAGTAGTGAAAAAGTTGCAGCAGCCGTAACTCCTTAGAGGTGCTTTACTGCCCTCTAGTGGTGGGAAGTTAGTTTCAGTCTAATTACCAAGCTTGCATTATGACATGGACCATAAACCTCATGATGAGTATGTCCCCATAAGGTTTATTTAGCATATATACAAATAAGTTTGCCTATTTCCTGATAATATGGATGATAATTCATGGCATAGTGGTACGAACGGGTCAGACTACATAACCTTTTACCCAGTGCCAGGGACACCGGATGAACAATCTGTGGAATCTGTATGTGTGTGTGTATACCTGTGCATGTAGTGTGTGGGGAACCCTGTTGTTATAGCAACGGATGTGGCATGTGACATAGCCAGACAGGACTTCAGAAGCTCATCTTGCACAAATAAAGCTTTGATCCCTCGCTGACCTGTTAGAAAGAGCGACAAACTCCAATTTATCTCTTGCCAGTCTGATTCTTCAAGATAATAAGACAACAGTGAGACAATAGTGCTGACAACCGCCCCACACAAAATTCCACTGTACAGGCAGTGTCAGCCGTAAAATAAACCTAAACTTATCTATTTTAGATTGATTTTCCTAAGTCAGGTTTTGCTCGCCCTCAAATGGAACAACCTTTATTGTTTTTCCCTGGTGAAGCAAATCTATCTGCAACCAACATATTTTATAGGTGTTTTGCAAGTTATGTTAAATTCTATGCCTATAGCAGTCAATAATACTTAAAGTCTCCCTGAGCTGGTCCCAAGCCTGGATAAATAAAAAGGGTTGCATCAGGAAGGGCATCCAGGATGGAACTTTAGTCAAAACCAAACATGCATATAAAACCTAATGACCAGATCATACTGGATCGGTTAACCACAACCGCCACCGATGACTTACAGGGTACCAATGGAAACTGAACTACTGTGGGTCAAAGGAGGAGGCAGACGGCGTGTTTGGAAGCAGAGAGAGAGGAGGAAAGGCAAGAGTCTGGGACTGAGAGTAGGGACGTTGAATATTGGGATGATGACAGGATAAGGTAGAGAGTTGGTCGAGATGATGCAAAGAAGGAAGGTGGATATACTGTGTGTCCAGGAGACCAGATGGACAGGTAGCAAGGCTAGAAGCTTAAGAGCAGGCTTTAAGTTGTACTATCATGGTACTGACAAGAAGAGAAATGGAGTAGAAGGAATGTAGAAAGAGGAGTTTGTTAGGAATGTTCTGGAGGTGAAAAGAATGTCAGATGGACATAGACAACGTCTGAAACTGGAAATTGAAGGTGTGATGCTCAATGTTGTTAGAGGCTATGGCTCCGCAGGTGGGAAGTAAGTTTGAAGAGAAGAAGTTCTGGAATGAGCTACTGTAGATCAGGGCTTGGCAACCTGCGACTCAGGAACCACATGCGGCTCTTTTATCCTTACACTGCGGCTCCGAGTGGCTCGGGAAATTAAATTGTCAGTATTAAACTGAAGTGTATTTTATTTGTGTTAGTTCTTTTTTTTAATTTTAGTTCTAAATTAGAAGATTTTTGTGATCTTGAAATATTAAAATAAAATTGTATTTATTATTTTTCGACGCTCAAATCAAACATAACACTCGCGGAGGCCGGTATACCCGCCAAACGCCTTCAATTTGTAGAGACTTTCAACCCCAGGAAAACAAATGTGAGAAAAGAAAAATATATGAAGAAAATAGAACATTTAATGATGCCTTATTTTTAAGACTAAGGCGGATGTGCATAATTGCGGCAACTATAGAGAGATAAAGTTGATAAATGAAAATCTAGAGAGGTGGATGCACTGGAAGGAGAGAAATGAAGGTTAGTCGCAGCAAGACAGCGAATATGTGTGAATAAAAGGAACCCGGGTGGAACAGTGACGCTACAGGGAGTGAAGATCAAGATTTATGGACGTAATGAGAGAGAATATGAAAGTAGTTGGCGTGAGAGAGGAGGATACAGAGACTAGGGTTAGATGGAGAAGGTTGATTCCCTGAAAAGAAAATCCAAAAGACAAAGAAGCAGTCAATAATACTCAAAACTCATTTGCAGCTCAAGAAGAGCTGAGAAGCAGAGAAGAGCTGACATTCAACTGTTACCGTGCTCCAATCTGTAAACAGCTGCAAAATTTTGCTAATTTTGATTCCTGCTGCCTTTACCTGGATCTTCTCCGATAATTGCGTCAAGCTGCCTGATCTTTGTCACAGCTGTCTGAGATGCCACACTGTAAAACAAGGGCCTCTGGGAAATCAGGAAGCTTGAGATGTGTCGCTGTAGACCCAACATTGTCTGATAGTGGTGGAGATCAGTCAGAAACATGCAACCTGGAGAGTGACTGAATGCCAAAGGAGGCTCTGGAAATAGAAAAAAATGCAAATCAATCATTCACTATTTCTGCTGGTTACAATACAGCTCACTGGCAAATTTTAAATGCACAATTAAACAAAGACGATGGTATGTTAGAGAACACAACAAAATTCTCTTTGTTCAGGATAGACGACCATGAAACCTTATGTTTCATTTAAGCTGACTTTACTGTACATGATGAGAAGATTAATGTGTCACCAGACACACATGTCACCGCTCTATGATTATATGACGGCTTTTCAAAGGAATGGCTTTTGCAAAATAAAAACACTTCAAATCAATTAGATATATTTAAAATATACAAAAAATATCTACTTAGAAGGAGCATACAGATATTAAACTGTGGCAACAACCATTAACCAAGATTCAGCATAATACATAATCCTACAAAATCTACATCGTGGGAAAAACGGCAAATGCACGAATGAACAAATTAATTAAAAATAAGCAAGAGATACTAAAACGCGCAGTCCGGAAGAGATCACACGAACTTGGCTCAGGGTGTCACACTAAAATGTAACCCCGGGGAAACGCATCCAATACTGCATTGGTACTACGACTTGTACTACGGTCTAGTACTACTATCAAACCCGTTCTTAAGCACCGCTTCGGTCAGAACTTTTTTTTTAAACGTATACAATTGAAGTATTTAAGGAATAATACTGACTATACTTATATAATGACAATTAATTTAGCAGAAAACCGTTTTAATTTCTGAAAAAAAAAAACGCATGAGGCTTCTTTGGCTATGACGTTGCAAGAAAAACCAGATGAAATGTATAACGTTAAAACTTTTGTACCATTGTTCCAAGGTTTCCATGAATAAACGCGAAATCCCGAAATTCTGGATACAAACGTGAAACGCAAGACCTCTGTAATATAAGGCGTAAAATCTGGAGAACCGACCGAATTGTCCTTGAAACTCAAACTTAACTCGACTGGTGTTTTCCGCGTCCCACCACTAGATGGCGCCATGTAGTCAAGCGGATGCTCTGACGTCACTTCCCGCAATGCACCGCGAGTATTTAGCCGCCATTTTCAAATAACCGGAAACCGGATGTAAAGGCGTCGGCGATTGCTGCGTGACTTCCCCGACGTGACTGCGAGTTGTTGCTACGTCTCCTGAAGGGCAGGCAGGCCTCCCACGCAATTTAAACATGGTGAAGGCGAAGCCTGCGGTTCCAGGTGCGAGTCCGTGGATGTGTTTGCTTAGAGGTTCCGTCCGCGGGCGGTGCCGTTTCAGCACCACGGAGAGCGGTGAGGGGTTCCCCGGGTATACGGTCACAAGTACGGAAGCCCGGAGCGGCCATCCCTTCAACCTCCACCAGTGAACAAGTGTTCCTTGTTTACTTGTGGTATCTAGTTAATGTTCCCTGATATATAAATGCTTGTTTCCACATGTTTGCATTGAGTGAAAACAAAGTTTCTTTTTCGTAAATTACACTTTAGTTATCCACTCATCATGTGCACAACTTAAGCTGCATATCAGTGTTGCCTGTCAATCACAGGGCCTCGGATAGTTGCATTAAACTTCACATGTCTTGGCGATTTTGGGTCTTCGACATGGGCGCGAGGATCGTTCTTAAGGGGGATCTGGGAGACCACCGAAGTGCGGAGAAGGGGAGGATTTTTTAAAATCACATTCTACCAAGGTTAAGACAGTTCTGACCATTATTGCTGCTTCTGATCTGCAATCAGTGCATACAGTGCCGCTCTGCGGGGAACCGCCCTTTTTGGGGGATTTTCAGTCAAGTCGAAATCACCCCGAGTTCTCTCACAGACTCTCATGTAAAATCATCTTTTCCAAAAAGCAGGCACTTCAGTGCAATCCATGTGGGTTCTGGGAGGGCTTGTACATACCCGCTTTCATCATTATGTTTGGTCAATGTAGATAATTTAACTCGTGAACAATCCTACATGTACCGTCCTTGTAGCCTATATAACTAGAAGGAACACATTTGTATTTATCTCGGCACCAAGTTTATTGCCAAAGTGCACAACGTAATTGTGACAATTGTCTGTTCACCTGTTAATTTGCTAATTTAATGAGTTAATTTAGTCATCATTTCAAACGTTGACCCTCCTGATAATTTTTTAATTAACTAATTTATTAAAATTTTCCCACTGTGGCATGAATAGAGGCATATTCTATTCTATTATATCCTGATAACTCATTATCTTGACAAATTAAAAAAAAAAAAAAAATGATAGGTTGTAAGTGCTGGCATACACAAGGTATCAAATGGAAGCAATTTTATATTTTAGGGTGTTGTATACCAGTCACCTTGCGGACTCAGCTCGTACCTTTTTGTTTTTTTTACTCCTTAGCTCTCAACGAAGGCGGCTGCTTTTTTCTCTTGCTCCCTCCCTGTCCTTATCTCCCTTGCTTGCTGCTCCTTGTCTTCTGCTGTCTTCTATCTGAACTATGGAATCGTTTCTTCACATTTCGTCCCACACCTAAAATAATGGAATTGATCACCGGGTCTCGCAATATATTTGACCAAATTTTCTTGATGAGAAGACTGGGTAAAGGAGAGCCCTCCCGCCCCGATGGAACATTTGCAGCAGCACGGCCGTGTCTTCGTCATCAGTTATCAAATGGTTGAGACAAATGCGTGGGACTGAGTGATGAAGTCCACCATTTTACTCATACACACATACGAAGACACATAGCACACACATGCCCTCAACTCAACGCCTTCTTGGTTCTCACTACCCTCCTCCCCATCGTTGCAGAACAGCATGCGGAGGGTCAATGTGACGCGCGGATGTTTGGCTGCGTGTATGGCCTTCAGTGTCTGCTGCAACATCTTCCCTCTCCACTCCCACGTGTACAAGTCAGTAAGTCTTTGAGTACTGTTGTAAAGTCTTTTTATAATGTTTCTTATATGCTGAGGAGTGTTTTTCTTCCTGAATCCCACACTATGCCCCCCTACAGGGTTTTTTTTCTGCCCTCCCCTATCTTGTTCTCCTTTTACACCTAAGTGTTTATCCAATACTCGTGTTCTCCCCTGTTATGTCACTGTCTTTTTATGTTTCTTGGATTGGTTGAAAACTGAAATCTATTTTTTTGTTCTGTACCTGTGACGTGTGCAATGACAATAGAGTTCTTCCCCTTCTCTTCTTCTTCTACCTGCACACTGAATAATCAAATCTTAATCTAATTTAAGTCAAAGTCTAATGTTTACAGCCACAAGCCATGTAAACTGAAAGACCAGCAGCAACCAATATGTTGGATTCTACACATTTTCAAACTTTTAAGTCATTTTAATAGTGAATAATCAGAAAGTCCATTGTCATACTCACTGCTGCTGATGATTGCCTCTATAGCTGTCACTCCACAGGCCCAAAAGACTGGCACATCCCCAGGCAGCAGCTCAACTGCATCGCCATAGTCCGGTCTTGACAGATCTTGTATGCCAAGGAGAGCTGGACACATAGATTACACATAGATCATTTTAAATCTTGATTAAAAAAAATGGATTGATATATTTTTCAATTAAATGTACAGTAACTTTACATATTTTTTTTTAAAAGGCTTAGGACTTTGGCTTCCTCCCACATACCAAGTTCATGCATTTAGTATTATATAAAAATCTACATTGTTAATAGGTGTAAATGTGGGTTCATCTCTGTGGTTATCAGTTGGCAACCATGGGGGTATGTGTGTGTATATTTGTGTGCACAATGTATTTGCAATGTAAAACTTTCGATTTAATTGGATCAAATGAAAATAACGTATGTGTGTTTTGTACCCGGATCTCCGATGTGCACGGGAGCTCCATGCATGAGAGGCATGAGGTGAGTGACCTCCACTGCTGTATTCAACATGTCGGCTGGAATGGGACGCATGGTGACGATAAGCGGGCCGGCAAACACCCCCGCTGGGACACAAGAGATTGCAGTCTGCACACACACACACACACACACACACACACACACACACACAGTATTACACAGTGGATTTAGCTCACACTTCTCTCTGATTTGTTGCACTGCACCTTATACATGCTGATGTTTCTGCCCTGCTCCACGTTTCTGATGGGGACGCCGGCTTTCCTCATGCTGCCTTCAAAGCCAAAGCTGCAGCCCAGGTAGAAACACACAAAGCCCGACCACTCACCAAGGAGCCTGGAGCTGAAGGATGAGGAAAAATATACAAAATTGTGCAAGTTTCATACCTTATATAAGTAGGAATATCCTTGAGCTGTTTTCTGGATGCACATTCATTTCTCTAACTGCTAACTGCATTTTTTTTTGCACAGCTTGTGTAACTACCTTGGCTCGTGGCTGTAATTCTGCAGACTGGACAACGTTTTCACCAGAACGCCATCCTCATACACGCAGTAACAGGGGATATCTGTCCTAATGACACAAACAGATATCTAAAAAACACATATCTACTTTGCAGGACACACACCCTGTCTGCTCTACATACAGCCACAGATCAAATTGAATCAAACACAGTGTATTAAAGAGACTGATAGAGAAAAAAAAGACAAAAAGACCACAGTTGAGGGATGAGGAGTCAGGGAAAAAATCATATCTGCAACTTCATTTGAAGTCAGGGTGTGGGCTGTGCCTATCCCAGCTACCATTGGGTGAGATATAAATAATCAAATTATATTATTATATACTGCTCCAAAAAATAAAGGGAACACTTGAACAACACAATGTAACTCCAAGTCAATCACACTTCTGTGAAATCATAGTGTCCACTCAGGAAGCAACACAGATTCATTTTGACTTGTTTGAAGGACATTACGTCAAAGTTGGATCAGCCTGGAGTTTGTTTTTACACTTTAATTTTGAGTGTGATTCCTAATCCAGACCTCCATGGGTTGATACAATTGATTTTCATTGATCATTTTTGTGTGATTTTGTTGTCAGCACATTCAACTGTGTAAAGAGCAAAGTATTTCATAAGAATATTTCATTCATTTAGATCTAGGATGTGTTTTTTAAGTGTTCCCTTTATTTTTTTGAGCAATGTATATACTTTAATGACAGTGTGGCTAAATGGCCAAGGGAACACTCAGAACTGTCAGGGTATCACACCTGATCCCAATTTGTAATCGCCGCCAGCTGCAGCAGATGCTGCTAATCGAGATCCCCATAAAGGGCAGCGGCACGCTCCGCCTGGCGCCAGGGGATTGTGGCTCTCACAGACCACTGAGGAGCCCTGCCACGACCGGACCCCACCCACCCACCCACCCACCCACCCACCCACCCACCCGGCCGGTGTAACATCTGACCCAGCCCGAGATCCTGCCTTAACCCTGGTGGACCACTGAACCTTGACCCAGCCCGAGATCCTGCCTTGACCCAGGTGAGCCACCAGACCCTGCCCTGCTTTTACCTTGCTATGACCGGACCCCTACCCCGTTACGACCGGACTCAGTCGGCTGGTGTAACATCTGACCCTGTCCTGCCACCCTGCCTGCAACCCGTCCTGCCTGCAACCTGTCCTGGTGAGACCCAGCCCTGTGCAACTCTGTCTCAGGGCCAGGGGCTTACCAGCGACACCCTACCTGCCGTTTCAACTCAAAGCGCTTTCAATCCAGATTCCTGCTCTGAGGTGTGGTTCCCTGCCTGAGTCCGCCCCCTCGTGACAAGAACTGTATAAATATTGGTTGAGGCGCTTCCTCAACCAACATAACAGTCCTGGAAGTTAAAATACATCTTCTGGAAACTTCAGAATACTTTATTGATCACCAAGGGGGAAATTGCTCATTGTTGCAGTGGCTCCTAGTCATAGGGCACAGATGAGATATAAGCATGAATGTTATAAGAACAGAAATTTAAATATAAAAATTAAGGTATATATGATATTTACAAATACTTTTTCCAGGAATGCATCCTCAGGGTGGCACAGGCCAGTGTCTACCTGAGCCGCTCCTAAGCCTGAATATATGCGCAGGGTTGCGTCAGGAACGGCATCCGCTGTAAATCTTTTGCTAAAACCAAACATGCAAATCAAACCTAGTAATCTCATAATCGCAGTGATTCGATGTGGCAACCCCTGAAGAGAAAATCTGAAAGGAGAATGATAATAAAAAGAAACAAGACAAATAAATATTCCAGGTTTTTGCACTATAGCACAGAAGGAGATTATTGCCACCATATACTACCCAGTATTTACGCCAAGATCTTTCCACAATTATCTTTTGCAATGTTTTACATGGTTAATCTTCACATAATAGTGTGATTCATTTTTGTGTAGAACTGTTACTTATATAATATGAGGGTGAACCAAGATTGAAGAAGTGATTATTATAATAATACATATTAAATGCACTTAAATGATTTTTGTGTAACCTTATGTCAGTGTGTTTAGCCAGAGGCGGACAAGAAGTCTCTCCTGATCGGCTACGATACAGCAGCGGCAAAGGGGCAGGGTTTCTGCGACAGAAAGCTTCGAAGTCATCTGCCAGGTGATCGGGTAAGATGGCCACATTAGCCTGCTGGTATCCTGACAGGGAAACACACACAAACAAATCATTTATTCTGCTTATCCTGCTGTCAAGGTTTTGGAAGCCTATCTCAGCTGTCATTTGGCAAGAAGCAGGGTTCACATTGGACTGGTCATCAGGAGTGATGTGCGATACTGCATACTTTGGTAGAGAAGTAAATACACGGCTAGTTTCTCCGATACTGATACTTTTTGCAAAAGTTGGACGCATCATCCTTTGCTAAATCTCTATTAATTCTCATAACCTTAAAAGTATTTTTGTAATGTTTGGTTTTATTATTAAATGCTTAAAACCCAGGAAAGAATTAGGACGTTTTCAGAAAATATGTTTTTGTCAAAATGTTTTTTTTAACAAAATAATTTTTCAGATAGTGTTTAGAAACTATAATGAGAAAATGAAATACAAATTCTACTATTCTTATTCTATCTTTCCTTAAATAAAAAAAAATATTTAAAATGACCACTCAGCAACAAATTTTATAAAATATTTAAAGCCACTTTTTAAAATGGTTTTAAATGTTTTACATGTTTTAACACAATGTTTTAACAAAAAGACTAAATTCCTCCCCTTCAGTGCACTTATCTGTTTTGGGGAAAAACATTAATATATAACCTCAATTGGTGCACAAATAATAGATACAGCTTAAACAACTCCCAAAGCCTTTTGCTGAAAAAAAGCCCGTTCCCCCGTTCAGAACAAAGGTTGTGGTTACAGATATTTCTTCAATAACACTATCATGTTGACAATGTTTGTTTTTCGTGCACTTGGTCTATGACTAAATAACTGCCCTGCATTTGAAAAAAAATCCTCTCGGCTGGCAGCGTAGAAAGTATCGATCTCATTACACTTGTGTCAATCTGATACCTATACAGACTTGATATCGAAACTATTGATATTTGAATTGATCTACCCACCCCTAGTTGCCAGTCGATTGGAGAAAACCGTTCACTTGCTCATTCGTACGTCTTGCCAATTTCGGGTCTCCGATGAGCCCGAGAAGAACAAGCAAACACCAAACAGAAAGCTCCCCTGTTAGAACCAAACCAGGGACCTTCTTCTCTTGGTAACGTCTCTACCACTTGTCAACACTTGGTCTCAGAAACAGAGTGTAACACATTATTATGTCTGGTAACACACGTACTCCTTGAATCCATCCATTACACACTGCTTTATCTGCACTTAGAGTCGTGGGGATGCTGGAGCCTATCCCCGCTGTCATTGTGTACTGGACCGGGAAATTGTTTCTTTCCGTCACAACAAAATTCAATTGGTTGACATCATCTTTTAATTTCAGCTTTTCCCCTCCAGGGGTTGCCATAGTGAATCAACCTCCTTCATCTAAACCCTATTCTCTGTATCCTCTTCTTTCACACCAACTAGCTTCATGTCCTCTTTCACTACATCCATAAATCTTCTCTTTGGTCTTCCTCTAGACCTTCTCCAGAGGGTTGGCAGTTCCAACTCCAGCATCCTTCTACAGATATATTCACTATCCCTCCTCTGTACAAGACCGAACCATCGGAGTCTGGCTTCTCTGACCTTCTCTCCAAAACATCAAACATGTTCCATGTCCGTCTGATGGACTCATTCCTGATCCTATCCATGCGTACAGCGGCTCAAATGGATTGTTTTTATATAAATGAATTCAATTTTTCAAATGTATTCCAATTAATCTAAACTGTTTTTGGACTGTAAGAGGAAACAGTAGAACCCGGATGAAATCCACACACACAAGGAGAACATACAAGGAGAACATACAAACTCCACACAGAAAGGCCAAACTAAATTTGAAAGTCCCAATTTGCTGCATCATCAACTATAGCTCTGTTTTTTTAAATATATATATTTTTTTAATATTTATAACTGAACTACCTCGAATGCATTGTTTTTGGTGTGCGAATAGAAACATCTCCATTGTGAGACGATTACCGGCCCATTGCTTTCTATTAGCTCCTTTAGCGGGGGTGGGGGGGGTGGTAAACTGCAAGTCTACATCTGCAAACTATATCTGCTGCTGAGGAGTATAAAGGGTCACTGGATGGCCTATGTGAAGTAAATCAGAACATGAATGAAAAAACACATTTATTCTGTTCATGTTGTCCAATTGTGTTGCTTTAGTTTAGAAAACAGTGCCTTTTTTTTACATTAGGATGCATGTATGTACATTCGTGATGTAGTGCTTGGACTGATACAAGTGATGCTACCTAGTTAACCCTCAAAATGTCAGCTCATGCCAAAAAGAAGAAAGCTGATGCCAAATGGCATGTTTTTGACAAGGCATGAGTGGCTTAATATTTGTAAATAAAGTAAATAATGGTAAAAAATTTGTCTGCTAAGTTTGAATAGTCACTCTGTGAACAAACACGCGGGTAAATACAAACGTTGATTAATTACATAGCTTTAACATACTGGAAAACATACTTTTAGTGTTTGTGAAAGTCAGCAAGGTAAAAATAAAAGGGTTCAGAACACTGATGTAATGATTGTTTTTACTGTTATCTCTAAAGGAGTATTTTCCTGTTTGATCTACATCATAATTTCATATATCTATATAAATACTTAGAGAATATGCTTATTAGTCTGATAGCCAGCCAATCAAAATATGTAATTTACTACCTACTATGGCTCCTTGTAAAATTAAATTGCTGAACACCTGGTCTAAATGGACACATAAATGATTTTAAAATAAACATAGTTTATTTTTGTGGTATCAGGGTGATGTGCTGGTTGTTACCTGTAGCCAGTCCACTGGTGGTATTTATTCTGCTGTCCTCCTTCCTGATCAAGAGTCTCAGTTCAGCAGGACTCAGCAACTTTAAATCCTCTGGCAGCTCCATCACAGGTAACAAAATTCGTTTTATCGTACACGACCAAAAAGCAGATGCTGCCTCAAGTTCACGCTCTTGTGAGGTTTGGTCTTCACAAAGTTCAGCAGCAGGTCATGGTTCAGGAGGACCGACGCTGGGATGTCCCCCTGGCCGAACGCCCGCCAACCGATGGCACCGTTTTGTTTTAACTGTTCTCCAAGGTTAATTTTTATCCAGAATGGATTTAATGTAGTAAAAGCAAAGGGAAGATCATTAACACAGAGCTGGTGGAACTCCAATCTTTTTAGCAATTTAAAAAAAGTCAGTAGAAGTCAATGATAGACAAGGAATAGAAGTCAACAATTGCATTTGGAATCTGGAATGTCTGGAACCCTTCAGACAGTGTGTGGGTCGTTGCAAGGAGCTGCAGGATTTGTGGTAGTTTTACATGCACGCCAGGTTTGTGTGAGTTTAAAATAAGAAACAGGCTCTCATATGCAGATTTACGGGTTATTCCCATTTCTCCCTCCAGGGTCTTCTGTTTCACTGTGCCACAGAGAGTGATAGTATATTCAATGCAAGAAAGGAATCTCTATGACATGCTTTACAGGTATTGTATTGGCAATAAAACATGGTAATAAAGCCTTTTTTCTTTTCAAAACAGATATCTCCACTAAAACCTCATTTGAGAGATTTTAAGCAGTGGATGTTGTTGTAGCTTGAAACAGGAAGAAACTCTAGAAGAATTCTAACTTTTTTTTTTTTTTTTTTTTTTCTCCAGTGTTGTCGTAGCTGAACAAAACTTTTCTGAGGATGAAAGTTCATTGTAATTTGAGGCATGATATAATTATTTCTTTAAAATAATAGTCAAAATGAAAATATGACAACCCAATGTCAATTGTTGACTTTTGGTATGACCTCTGGCAACCCCTGGTGAGATCCTCTCCTGGGGGAAGGGGAGGTGACAATAGTTGTTACTGCTATATGGGTTTTTCAGCAGCCTACTGACAAATTCAAGAGTCTTTAACCTCATATCCAATGGGAAGTTCTGATATTAGGTAAACCTTACAAACTCTAGCGCATATTGTCATATCATGTATAGCCTTTTTCTGAATATTACTGAGTGAGCCACAGAGGTATAACATTAATCAGACCAGCCTGTGTTGGCATCAATGAATTCAATATTGATAAATGTGTTGTAATGTGGAAGCTGATATATTCTAAATCCAATTTAGCCAATTCCAGTGCGCTCATAATCAGCACTTGGACTTTGGACAGAAGGAGGTTCCCGGTAAAGAGGAACTTTATAAAAGCACCAAGGGGGTTTGTTGTTGTCAGTGCAAGCATCGAGTGGAAGCCAAGATACCTGAGGAGCACCGAGCAAAGGTGCCTTCTTTTGTCTGATGATGGGTTACAGCAGACTGTGTCTTTTGATGCTGCTGAGCAGCTGCACACTTGCATGTGAGTTGTCGAAGTTGTTTCATAATCGATCCAAAAGGCACATTCGCGATGCAATTTTCTTGCTTGGAACAAATGATGAAATCGTATATATTTGTGACGAAATGGAGTTTGCATGGGAGGTAATAACTTTAGCTGTTGTGCAATTCAAAAGATTTTTCAGATCCTGTTGATTTCTAAAAAAAAACTATTCCCATCACTGAACTCCAGCTCAGAATCATAGATAATACAAAAAATGTTTGACTGGATTTGATTTTTATTGTACTTATAGTTTATTAAAAACAAGTGCTGACCTTCTTCTTTCTCCAGACGAAGACAACGGGAATGGGGATACAGGACGGTGCTCATGTAAGTCGATATCAACAAATCAGTGACATTTTGCAATAGAATAGATGCAACATAAAGTCCTCAGTCCTATTTCACACCTTGAGTTCAAAATAATTTTTTCTAAAGAGAAAAAAAAAAAAATGGTGTACATACTTCTAGATCAACTGTGAGAGTCGACTTGGCGAGACAGTCAGTTTACATAGAGGGGGTCATACATGGCAACAGATCAATGTTGGCTTTGTTGAACTAATAAACACATGACCTGTTTTTCTGGAGATAGAAGCAGCAAGCGGTGGACTTTGTGCTGTTCATTATTTTGGAAAATGTATGGTTTGGTGCATGAAAATGTCATTTACAAATATCTGCATCTCGATGTATGTATATTAATGGGGTCCAGAGTTCCATATTGATCGGAGATGTGGCGCATTGAGCAGGAAAAGGTTACATTCCTCGCTCATGAACGTTACATCATATTCAGCGTTTGTTTAAATTGAATCTGCTAATAGGGTTAAAAACAAAATAAAGTGGTCATGTCTATTTTTTCCAGTATTATCCAGATTAAAAACCCATAAGAAGTATGTGTACCAGTACACAGCAGAGAACAGTAATGGTGTTGTGGGCAGCACCAACTCCAGGAATGGCCCCAAAGTTTCTTGTCAGGTATGGTATTTTTGGGTGGGGTAACACAGTGATCAATACTGATGTCATGATTATTAGAGCCCCATCAACCGGAATGTTGTGTGTAATGTTTTTAAAATAAATCTATATTCTCATTGCTTTTTGTATTTACATTTTTTTTCGGTATTTTTAAGATTCTATTAGATTTTTTTCTGTCAACAAAATTTTGCTGATAAGTAAATAAAATTTATAGATTTGACTGATATTGAATTTATATGTATGTAATGGTCAGGCATTTTGCTATCTTAAACTTTTAATTGATTAAAATCAATTTTTTTTCACGGCACACCTCTTGTTATTGATAAGTAATATAAGTAATAAATATTTATTACTTTATTACAGATAATAAATCTTTACAGTGAAGACCTTGATATATTTTTCTGGTATTTATTCATCTTTTTTGTGAGTTCTTGGGCAAGGTGGCGCACTGGTTAGCAAGACAGTCCCTGGTTGGATTATTTCTGTGTAGGGTCACCTCCTGTATCTGTCCCCTAGATTCTATTGTTTCTTACAAGTATCCAAAAACATGCAGCAGATTCATTGCAGACCCTAAACTGACCGGATGTGTGAATGAGAGAATGAATGGTAGTATGTCTCTATATGACGTCTAAATGGTTGTATGTCCCCATATGACATGTGAATAAGCGCATGAATGCTTGTATGTTTCTATATGCCCATGAATGGTTGTTTCTCTTGAAATCTGACCCTGCGATTGACGAGCGACTGTTCTAGGTTGAACCCTGCTTATCACCCAGTGACAGCTGGGATAGGCTCCAGCCCTCCCAAATGACCCTGAGTGCAGGCTAAGTGGTGTAGATAATGAATTAATTTTTGTGGTTTCTTCTCTTCAATTGCATCTCACTCATCACAGTGACTCTGTCTTTGTCCACCTGTATCTTTAGGTCGAGATTGAAGTCCCAACGGCGTGTGGATTCATCATGCACACCAAGGAATGTACTCTCCATGAGCCCGTGTACAGTCTGACTCCCAGCTCCGAGGCTTTCCGGGCTGCCATGGAAAAGTTAATAAAACACTGTTTTAACATTAACTAATTTATTTTCTGTGGGATTATATCTTCACAAAACCAGATACTGGTTAGCATGTAAAAGCATAATATTTTTAGTGAGTGCTCATATGTATGACACCAAGCTTTTCTTTATTAATAATTTGGTGTCATGGAAAAACATGTATCTCTATTGAAAGTACAAGTAAAGTGTTTCTTGACAATGTAATGATGAAAAATATGTTTTAAAGTTGTTTGTGGCAGGTTTTTATCTATTCAGATTTTTGGGTTGGACTTAATTTAGTTTTTGCTTTGTCTCTGCATTTGTATGCATGAATAATTATCATGATCCTGTAGATAAAAGAGATTGTAATTTTCCAACATCCTCTTGCAGGAATCCTCTTAAGTTCTCAGTGGAGTATATAAATGGTGTCCAGTTGTTTCCTGAAGCAGATGAACCCGTCAATATTCTCAACATTAAGCAAGGAATCATTTCCACCCTGATGGTGCCGCCCATTGATCACACACAGCGCCTCCTGTTGGTTAGTATCACTGCAAACATCTCACACTGACTTCTCCTTTAAGATTGTTCGGCTTTCTCTCTTATAAATGTGAATACAATTTGAAATCATTCACAATTTGCATGTTTTGTCCTCCAGAATACAATTCATGGCCAGTGCTGGACTGACTACGTGGTCAATGAAAGGAGGGACATTACCGTTAATGTGACCGTGTCTAGAGACCTGTCCCAGTGTGACCAGTTCAACAGCAGGGAACTGGCCAGCAGCCCCATTGCTTTGCTGCAGAAGCTGGTAAGATGTTGGTCTCTGAGCCTTTGACTGAAACCTGTTGGGATCATGGCTTTGGTCAAAAACGTTACCCGCTTGAAACGATCTTATGAAATTAAACTCAGACAATTGGACTCTGGGTCAGTGCTAAATTTTGGCTCTGTCAGCATGTTTACTTAAAGGCCAAATGATCATAGAGATCAGAAGGAGAAATTGGGTGAAAGAAAAAGTAAATAGTCTCTTGTACATCAGTGGCTTCATGTGACTACAAGTGACTTCACTTGTATTTGCAAGTGTTATTTGCAGTCCTTATGTCCTCTATTGTAAGTCGCTTTGGATAAAAGCGTCTGCCAAATGTAATGTAATGATCCACCAATGGATTTATCTGCATTATTCAATGACGTTGTTTTGTTATTTGTTTGATTTTTGAAATCATCTTTTTCCATCTTTATCATTCTGTATATATATTTTATTCTGATGTTGATACCACTCTTGTGCCTAAGGCTTCTGTACGGCAAATTAGACATTGGAGCAGGCTGGTGTCTGTCACATTAGTTTCTGCCCCCTCCTCAAAACACCAGTTGCCCTGCTGAAAAACATCGGCTTGGAGTCCTGAATCCTGAATGGACGTATTGAAATATATAAAACATTGTGGATTTTTAGCACAGACCTCTGTCCAAGATGATCTCAAGCAACCAAGAGTGCCAATACCAATTTGACAACAAGGGGAAACACGTCACATTTGCCCTTTGCAGAGAAAACCACATCTACTTGCCCTTCTCCAATGGGTAAGTCAACCCCAAGCATCTCCTCACATTCATCCATTAAGTTCATATTGTTCTATTTGAATCATCTTGTGATCTTACTTGTAGGGAAAATGGACTGTCATCTGTGGTAATCCAGCATCTCAATTTCCAAAGCTCCAAAAGGACACAAAATAGAGTATTTGGTAATTTTTCTTTTTTTTTGCTTTTAAAACACCTCCTACTCTTATGTCAATGGATCCCATGTCATTGATATATGCAACTTGCATCAGCACAGATGTGGACCATAACCACGCTAAGCCACATTCCTTTGAGGATCCAGATGATAAAGCTTCAGTCCAAACCAAGGATGAAGCTTTGAGCACCTTCAGGGATCTCAATGCTTTAGGGGACACGGACCAGGACCAGACAAGGGCCAGCCTTTTCCATAGACTGGTGTCAAACCTTCGTGGCCTGAGGAGCGAGACTTTAAGCCACACAGTCACAGAGATGCTGGAAACGTCTGCCTGGCTGACATGGCAGGCTCTGCTTCAGTGTGGAACCTCGGAGTGTACGAGCGCCATCTTGCAGGCTATCAGGACCATTGATGGGGTGTCGCTCGAAGTGGATGCCCTGGTTTATGGGCTGAGCCTCATGAAGAATCCAAATGCTGCGCGAGTCCGCGATATGCTGAGCGTGGCTCAGTTTAAACAGAGCAAGGCGATCATGTATGCCCTGGCGAACACCGTCAACAAGTAAGACATTATTTTTCTCTTAAACTACAAAAAAAACATATTTTCAGCCTGTGCCTTTAGCATTACTAAGTAATATGTGAAGATAAAGATAGTAAAAGAATGACTTTTGCTTTAACTCAAACATTGCAGTGAATGAGAGGTTCTTGAAGAGATTGAGCTGTTTCTTGATTCTATTAAATACCATAAAAGTTTTTGGGAAGTTCTCCATCTCAAATCTCTGTTGGAACCAATTTCTATACATTTGGAACCTTCTGGCAAATTTTTCTTAGATAAACCTGTTGTCAAAGATACTTTACAAACCCTTGTAACCATGGTGATCCAGTTTCAAATATTGTAGCCTATGGATTGAGGCTTTTTGGATCTTGAGCAGCCAGTTTGTTAAAATCAGTAATCAGAAATGCTGTTGTTGTTGGATTATCCAAGACAATTGAGGAACCATTTAGCATTATGAGGAATCCAAGATATTTTTGGAGTTACTTATGTTAGCTTTCTCAAATGATGTGGCTTGATCTACTGGAGCGGTCTTGTCCTTTGTCCATTTCCTTTATGAATATTAAAAAAATTGGACTGGTTGAGACAGAAAGCTGCTCACATTTTTCTGCAAGGCGAAAAAGCATTTTTTTTCCTTGCCGCTGTTTTCAAGCACTTGCTTATTGGGACTTGTTGGGTTGTTTGGTCCAGACCTGCTTTCATTTTATGGCGGATTAGGCACCATAGAGATAGTATCTGACTTGAGTGTCTTTTCTTTACTTTGCTCTTGGCCACAGATTCCATGACGAAGAAATCACCCCAGAGGTCACAGCTGTGTCAGAGTTCATGAAGGAGCTCTTAAATGACTGCTCAGTAGAAACTCAGGATAATTCTGATTCTCCATCCCACCAAGAAGACCTGATCTTCCTTGTTTTAAGGGTACTGATAGAATTCAGCATCTAATTTATTACAATCTTAGATTGTCTGGGAAAAGCACCACCAGGAAATGTTCAAGTCGTGTAATGTGAAACTCGTAATTCTTTTTGTCCAAACTCCAGGTTGTTGGTGTGATGGGTAGAGCTATGCAAGCCGTAAACCCAGGCTTGATTTCATCTGTTATGAAATGTGCAATGAGATTTGACATCCCATTATCAACCCAAAAGTCCGCAATACAAGCTTTTAGGTTGATGGACATTAACGACGAGGTAAAGTACGAGACACTGACATAACAATAGAAGCAAATACCCGCAAATACAAGTCATGTCTGGATTGATGGTTTGTCATATGCTTGATTCGCTGAAGTTGAAAAAGCCTCTTTCAACACAAGGTGTCTTGTTGGGGTTTAATTGCTTGCCACCAAAAAAGACCAAGTGTTTATTCCGTTTTGCTCAGGTCAGGAATGTCCTCAAAGAGGTGTACCAGGACGCTCAGAACCCCGTGGAGAAACGAATTGCGGCCTATTTGGTTCTGATGAAGAATCCTGACCAGGATGTGGTCACAAACATTGCCAGCAGTTTGGAAGACATGATGGATGAACAGCTCTGGAATTTTGTAGTCTCACACCTGAAAAACATTCAAGATTCCACTGATCCTCAAATGCATCAGTGAGTACCAGTAATATTCATTCAAAAATATATAGACTTGTTATTAACTGTGGAATAATCAATCTGGATGTGCAGTGAATGCTTATCTTTTTAATATACATTTGATATATATTTTTTCTAGATATCCTAGATAATATTTGCGTCTCAGCACATAATGAAAAGAATGAAAAAATTAGAGAAAAGGTGAAAAAAAACCTGATTGTTGCAAGAAAGCCAAATATCATATGAGATTAGCACGATAGAATTCTAATTTCTGCCTGAATGAAATGTTAAAATGTTCCAAAGTATATTACACTATAGGCGCAAATCTAGAAGGAAAAGTGTTTAGAGCTACAGATGATGATCAAAGTGTTCATATTGCAATCTTTTATCTTTTAATGAATGAATGAATGAATAAATGAATGCCTTTATTATCGTTGCTCTGTAGCACTTTCGTCTGCTGCTGAATAGCCAGTGCATCACGGACTTATTTGTTTTTAACATTAGGATTCAAAATTCCACTCAAAAACACAAGTAATGTACAGATTGGGAAAAAAAATGTCCATCAAACCTTGCAGGATTATGGTCTATAAGCTTATTATTATCAAAAGACAAAAATGCATCATATTTTGAGATCTTGTTATTTTTTATTTTTATTTATTTTTTTGTTAAAGATTCAGGGAGTACATTGAGGTGGCCTTCAGTAATCTGCAGTCAGAAACAAACAGCCCCTTTAGTGGCTTTTCCAGTAATTCAAGGACTGACTCACTCTTCGGTTCGGTAAAAAGCAACATCATCTTCGATGCCACAAACACCTTACCGAAGGAGGTGATGTTGGAAACCACACTCAAGGTTTTCGACTACAGCTTTGACATCTTTGAGGTCCGTATACAGTTTTATCTTTTTTTTTTTTTTTTAAAGCAAATAAACAATGTAAGTACCCACAAAATCTGCCTCTTGCAGGTTGGTATTGAGGGCGCAGGATTCGAACCGACGATCGATGCTCTTTTTGGAGACGAGGGTTTCTTCCCCAGCACCATTTCCAAAGTCATGTATTGGGCCACCGACAAAGCACAGATCCTCAGAGAGGTTTTGGGCAGGGACAGAGTAAAGAGACAGGTGACACCATTTACCACAGTGCAACTCACTATGGTCACTTATACATGAACCAGGCCAGTAACTGATGTGTAGATGGGTAATATCTCATCAGGTCCCACAGAGCCTTCTAAAGGACATTGTTGGAGGTGTCCAGAAGATAATGAATGACATACTACATTACCCGGCCCCCGAAGCGATCGCCTATCTTAGGCTCATGGGAAATGAGATGGGATATATGAAGACCAGTGAATTGAAAGAGATGTTCAGCATTTTTTTCATGTACTTCCATGTATTTGCCAGGATTCTGCCTCAACAGGTACAATCTTTTTTTTTTTTTTTTTAAATGAAGAATGAAATCAAAATTAGATCCGTTCGGAAACTCTGACTTTAATTTTGCCCAAATATTCTGCGTAAAATTTGCAAATCAGGTTTCCGTATGTTTACAACTATATCTTTATTTTTCTTCCTTGTGCAACTTTTCTGCGATCTCCACGCCCTTTAAAAAGTAAATGAGAAGTTGAGTACATTTTCAATAAGCTACTTATTACTAATGCTTCATTTGAGTAGAGTTTTAGATCAGTAACTTTACTTTTACTTTTGTAGAGTTTCACCAAAGTGAAACTATGAAGCTTCACATCATAGGACATCATGTGTCTCGAGTCTTTCAATATAATACACATCAAGTGCCAGATCTTCCTTTCTCTGGGGGAAATTTGATGACTTTTTTCACATTACCATGATGGTAGAATAGAGAAATACTTAAAGACAAGAGTTTTTTCATACATTTCATATTGTATGACATTCAGTCAAAGCCATCTAAGACTCCGTCTAAGAACAAATAACCTTTTCATGATCCTAGCAGCCAAATAGTTGTTTCCAATACCAATTGGCTGAAAAATGTTGATCACTGATTTTGGAGATACCCAAGAAAATGTCCAAATAACTTGCCTTTTTGTGTTTCTGACAGGTCTTACATACATTGATGTCTCGCACTGATAACGAGGCCTTTTCCCACTACATCTTTTCAGAGACTTCCTTCTCACTCCCCACTTCCTCTGGCTTCCCGCTGAAGTTCTCACTGGCTGCAGTTCTTGCTCCTGGTGCTAAAGGAGGCATGAAGTTGTCTTCCAACACAGTAAACCAGCACATCTTGCTATACTTTTATGTGCAAGGTCCATAATACAAGATAAGCGAGAGAAAGTGCACATAGGGCTAAAAACTGGACTAAAATGAGCCAGGAAGTACATAAACTCAGATTTCTTTAACAGGAAGTTGGTTGTGTGAGCTACTAAAACTAGGTGTTATCAAAGTGTAAAACAAGTGAATCCTAAAAACTTCTAACAGTTGCTAAAGCTATTTCAGTTACTCTCTTTTTCTCTCCCTGCAGGGTCAGGTGTCCTTCAAGCCCTCCGTTGAGCTTGAATTCATCACCCAAATGGGTGTATATGCTCCAGATTATGCTGAAGCTAGATTTGAGATGCACACCAATCTGTATCACAAGAGTTCCCTCACAGCCAATGTGGACATCAAAAGGAACCAGATCAGACTGTCTATCGCTGCTCCAGAATCAAACACGCGGTTGTTCAGTGTCAGGTTGGGACAGAGCAAACATCTCTGTTAATGCTAAAACCTGATAGCTGTCATTTCACTGCTCGTCTGTCTTTTTTTATTTTTCAAACAAAGCAACAAGCTGCTGTCAGTATCCTCCGGGCAAACAACCACGGTGCCGTTCCTGGTGGTTGACAAAGTGGACTCAACTAGTTGCCAGCCCCTGTTGACTGGCCTGAACCTCTGCACAATAGTCAGTTACCCCAACTCCAAATCCATGGACCAGGCCCCTTTTTTCCCTCTGACTGGAGAAACCCTGTGAGATAAGTCCTATTAGTCAATTAATCCATCCCGGGTAAAACAGATTTATCGGGAATTTTTGTTGTCTTCCTAGGGCCGCAGTTGAGATCCAGCCTACGGGTGAAGTCTCGGAGTACTCTGCCACCATAACTCATGAAACGCTGCGAGAAGGGAAGGATGGTCGACAGAGAGTCGAGTCGCTGAAGCTAACCCTTAATGCCATAGGTAGTGTTATGAAGTGAAACCCATCCATGTAATAAGGGTGTTGTATGTCTTGTAAAACCCCTGAAATTGATATCTATTTTCTATTACGTTTTCATCTACATTTTAGAAGTCCGAAGCCGTTATTCATCTCATGGTATCATCTCTTATTCAAATGGTGCGACAAACAGGGTAAAGGCTATTTGTGTTTTGCAGGTGTTGATTCAGCAGAAGCTACTCTGTCTGTGAAATACAATCCCAGTAAGTTGACCCTCACCACCGCCGTCCTCATTCCTGACTACGACATAGAGGCCGTCATCAAGCTGGCCGTCAGCGACACCGACGCCGACGCTGAACATGGCACCACAAGAGGCATCACTCTTAATGTCGCAAACAAGAACATCCCACAACTGATGCTAGCTGGACGCGCAAGGTAATTAGATCCGAACCTTGTTTCTAACATGTTTTCCGAACAAAAAGTTTTCCTTGATATATGTGTAATAAATAAACTGAGAATCCTGAGCAACTTGGCAAACTTGATTTATAGCATACATTTCGCTAGAGGTAAAATAATATAGTGCCTCAAAGAACATAATCTAAGGAGATCGGCTATGATGTAAACACAATTTTGATTGAATCTTCATTGTAACGTGAGGCTCCAAACAACAACTATGACAGTTTGAATAAAACAAAGTAAGATTAAGAATGAGATGATATAGAATAACAGACCAAAGTTTGATCAATTGATTAAAAAGCAAGACGATTGTTAGCGCCTTGCATGGCTGCTCTGTGTGTCATCGGTGAATATAATCCTGTGTAAAATGCTATGAAATCGCAATTGATCTAGAGGTGGAGGCCATTAACCGTTTAACCATGTCTTCCTTTTGGTTCCTGTCAATCGAACAAATTCCGAAACAATCATTTGGTCATAATCTTGATTATTTGTTCGTCATGCAGACTTCAACAGATGAATGACGCTATGCTGCAGCTCCAGATGTATATTCCCTCTCTAAATGTCAACGCCTCTGTTGGTGCTGCTCTGAGGAGGAATGAGAATGTCATGTACCTGCAGACCATTATCACACTCCCTGAGACCTCCTTTCAGCAGGAAGCTGCCCTCAGATATGGTGATCCAGCTATCCTTCCACATTTCATAGCTTTTGAATATTGAACAGTTCAAAACACTCATCTGTCTGTTTCGGTCCCGCTGCATTCTAACTTCGTTCAAATAGATGCTGACAAGTTTGAAATGGAACTACAGTCGGACCTGAAGTCGGAGATTCGAAAACTGATCCCAAATTCAGAAGAATATCGAAGACATTTACAGCATTTAATTGACAATATCCTGGACCAGAGAGTGGCAAAGACAGATATGAAATTGCGTCATATAGTAACTAAAGGAATTGAGGTGAACAATGAAGTATTTCTCTTATGATTGAAATAACTAATAATTTAGTTCATTTGAATCAGAAAACAAAATATTTGTCTTGCTATTTCATATCAAATGTAACAAGAAGCTGCAACTACAGTCTAGGACAGGGGTGGGCAAACTACGGCCCGCGGGCCACATCCGGCCCATTGGTCTTTTTCATTCGGCCTGCCAACGAATGGTACAGAATTCATACTTGATGTGAATGATTGAATGATTGGGTCAATGAATGTGGGAGCTCAAACATGAGATTATTTCATTTTGGGAGCTACTTGAGAATTTTCCTGAGCTGAATGACACAGATTGGCTTTGTGATTTAGCCTTTACTGTGGACATACTGACACACCTGAATGAGCAGGACGTTAAGCTATATGCGAAAAAGTGGTTTGTGCATGATATGCAACATAATGCCAGAGCCTTTCAAAGCAAAGGTCAGACAAGTCTGATATGTACAGTTAACAAGTGTGTTTTTATTTCTATATGTATCGTATCTTGTACTGACCTGGCCCGTCTGTCAAATTTTAAAAGTCAATGCGGCCCCTGAGCCAAAAAGTTTGCCCACTCCTGGTCTCGGAACAACCACTAGATAA
The DNA here is from genome assembly GCF_037954325.1 of Fistularia commersonii. NCBI lineage: Eukaryota > Metazoa > Chordata > Actinopteri > Syngnathiformes > Fistulariidae > Fistularia > Fistularia commersonii. Next base: position 6,726,652 of record NC_141298.1, on the reverse strand, counting down.
GCCCTTTATTTTGATCCAGAGACCGTTTTAGGGTCTACCTTGTTAGTTACATACATAAATGAGAATCTTTAACATTTTGGTTAAGGAGAAATGTTGTTTATCTGATCTGCAGGCAGCGAATATTTGGCTGGAGAAATTGACAGAAAGAATCCCTGGTCTTGCAAACCTGGGAATAAAGAGAAGTGTTCCCGCCCTCACTCTGCCTTCTGTGCCTGAAAAACTGTTCCTGGAGTAGTACGTCATTTTTTATGTGGAGATTTAAGCCATGCAATTTCACATTGCCTGTGTCTCAGAGTTCACCTACACTATTCTCCTTTGCTTCCCTTTCCAAGCACTGTATTGAATATCTTTCAGGAGCCAAGGTAGTAAGTCTAATGATGTCTGTTTTTTTTTTCTTCTCCCTTAACAGTTTCAACTCCTTTCAGTATCGGTTCAACAAGGACAAATTAGCCGTATCACTTCCTTTGCCGCTGGGAGGCAAAAAGTCAAAGGAACTGAATATCCCATCCACCCTGTCTGTTCCACTCATAGATTTACCCCAGATAGGTTTATATATCCCCCCCAGGAACTTCCCTCTTCCATCCTTCACCATACCACCGTCTCTTGATCTGACCGTACCCCTTCTGGGTGTGTTGGTGGCATCTGTCAAAGTAAACAGCAACTTCTACAGCTGGGAGGGTTCCATAACCGGGGGCAACAACACAGTCGATGTCCCCAACTACCTTGTTCAGTACAAGGTCATGGGCGAATCACCGTTCAACATACTGTCGTACAAGGTTGAAGGTAAACACTGAAATTTGCATTCATGTTCAAGAATAACGGTTTCAGTTTATGATACATTCACATATTCCTAGAACAATTTAATTCCAAATGCGGTTAAACTGACTTATAATGCTATTGTATATGATGGCACTGACTGACTGTTTTCATCGCGTAGGGAAATTAATTTGTTGTAGTAGCCAGGTACAGGGTCATGTTGTAAACATAGAGATGGCGTTACCTAAAGGCGCCGAGGGACTACTGACTGTATGGAGTTAGTTCAGAGATTAAATCCTTGTATGTCTGAAAGTCAATAAACAATTACACAAGCAAACCATTGGAACTGTGCAGGTGATTACAGAGCGTACAAACTAATTATGGCATGAATCATATTGTACTCTATGTGTTAGAAGATGGAAAAGAGATTAAGTATTGCTATATTGCATCTGCATAACCAGCTTTTTGGCATTTGAAGCCTGGTACACATTGTCTAACATTAATCGCTGGTACCCAGGGGTCGATTTACTGGCTAATTTGTTAATAAATATAGGGTATCAAAAGTACCCTATCCCCCAAATACAGAGCCTTGAAAAAAAGATTAAAGAGCAAGAGAGCATTCTTGAGATCGAAACTAAAAGAATAAATCTGTTCTAAATCTCCTCCCCTCCCAAGAAATCAGGAAATCTGCTACTACAAATCAACAAATGAGGTGTTCCTCCCATGCAGGTTGCAGGAACGTAAAGCAAAATGATACAAAACCACAAACATTTAGGGCACCATAAGTCTACCCTTGTGTGTGTCTGCGTTGGACATTGTGAATACATAAATTGATGTGTACATGTTAATCCAAGTTTGAATCTTGATATTAATGGCTTGTTAAGATTTTCTCCTGACAGTTAATACACTTTGTTCTTTTAATATCTGTTATCTGTTTCAATTCGAAGGAACTGGCTTGATATCTGGACAAGCGGACGATAAACTGGAGTTCCTTGCCACTAATTCATTCAGCCACAGCCTCATCGGAACAACCATCATTCTCTCGGAAACTCTGGAGGTAACAAATGAGATCAATGTCAGGACGGACTACAAACTTCAAGCCTCTAGCCCTCTGGGCCTCAACGCCACTTTACACTACTCCGCTCATTCAACTTCTAGTCCGGAGATAGAAGAAGTCAGAGGGGATGGCACGTTGTATGGAACCCTTGAAATTGGTTCGTTTTTCACCAGTGCCTCCTATGTCAACAGTTACACAGTGGATATGCTGAGAAGAGAAGGAACAGGAGCTTCCAGCCTGAAATTTAATTCACCACTCATCCAGTTTCATAACACCATCACAGGAATGTATTTTAACTCGAACTTTGCTATTGAGTCAAAAACGGATGCCCAGAATGACATCCTCAAGCATGAAGCTTTGGTGCAATATAAAGATTCCCATCTAACCCTAAAGTCAGCTGCTGTTTTCAAAGTTATGAACAAAGTACTCAGCAGCAACTTTGGCCTTGGAGTATCCAGTAACTCAGGCATCATGAGAATTGAGTCACAAGCAGACGATGGCCCGGTGAGTAGCTACTCACTCATAACCGGCTTAATAAATTCAGACGGGCTTGAGATCATCTCCGAGGGCTCCCTCACTTTTGGTACTGGTCGTGGATTGCACAAAGCATCTGTGATGGTTGACAGAAATGGCTTGCTAGCAAGTGGAACGAATGGCATCCAGAGCAGCTTTCTGACAGTGGAAAATGTTTTCAATGGTGCTTTAGACAGAAATGAAGCGTATGTGTCCAGCACGACCAAAGCAAATGTTGATGAAAGCCATGCTGAGCTGAACATTAATGCTAAAATCACAGCTTCCCAAGCCTCTTTGCAAGGGTCTTTAGAGGGCCAAACATATGATTCATCTACAAGCAGCAATCTAAATATTGTACTGAACAGACAAGCTTTGACCTTCACCAGTAGCATCATGGGAAGAACGCCACAGTTGGAAACAGAAAATAAGCACACGCTAACCCTAACTCTATGGACACTGGCTCTTCACTCCAAGACCAGCAACTTTATTGGTGAAGAAGTCTTCTATAAGCAGGACACCAAAGTGGATATTAGGCCATTTGTTATGAAACTGTACGTAGCAAACCAGTTTAAACTGTACGATATCAGTTTGAGCAATGAAGGCCGCATGAGACTGGAGCCCATTAAGCTAGACCTGAGTGGAAGTGCAATAGGATCTTATCAAGAAGAGCACAACTTCAAAAACACATTTGAAGTCAAATATGATAATTTGGCTGGTATGATGAAATACAGCTCATTTGCACAGGTGGTGGATGTCCAGCTAGGTCACGGGTGTGAGCTAGAATTTGCTGGGCTTTCTTCCAAGTCATACTGTGAGGCAAAGATTAATTCTGAGCCTCTATATCTTGATGGTATTGTACACATTGCGGCACTGCCCTTTAGCCTCAACATTGATGCCGTTGTCAACGGTAATGGCCAAATTAATCTTTATGGGAAGCACAGTGGACAATTGTACAGCAAACTGCTCGTTAAAGTTGAGCCCCTGGCTCTGGTCTACTCACACGATAACCAACTGTCAACAACCCACGTGCTTGCAAATGGGGAGTCGTCATCTCATTTGGACAACAAATTTGGCGGCCTCCTGACACCAAGTGACCAGGCTCTTTCATGGAAAATAAAATCTAAACTAAATGACCTTGCTTACAACCAGGAAATCATTACTTACAATAACCCCGAGAAGACTGGATTGGAATTTTCAGGGGCAATTTCTACAGATCTTTTCAGTAAGATAAGAGAAAATGCAAATTCAACACCAGAGATAGAAGACTTCAGTGTGACTGGTTTCCTTAAATATGACAAGCTCAGTGACTGTCATATCATTCAGATGCCATTTTTTGACAGCTTTCCTGTTGTTTTTGACCAGGTCAAAAATTCCCTTTTACAAACCTTAGAGACAGTTCAAGAGCACCTTCATAGTCTGGATATAAATAGGATGATAGAACATTTTAGAGTTAAGGTGGATCAATTACCATTGCAAGTGAGGGAGTTTATGCAATCAATGGACCTGGAAAACAAAGTGACTGAAGTCAAGGCAAAACTCGACTACTTGATGGACGAGTTTTCTGTTACACTAGAAGACTTGGAGCTGGTAATGTACAACTTCAAAGAGAACGTGCAGAACGAAGTGATGTCCATTGCAACAAAAATCAGAGACTTGATTCTTGAGGTCAGAGACTATGTCAAGTCAGGAAACCTCTCCGACACAATAACAGACGTAGTCATGACACTTGGGAAAACTCTCAGCTATTTCAATGAGAAGTACGAAATCCAGGAGACACTCCGCAAAGTAGTTTTCGCCATCAGAGACGTCATCAGACTGGTTGATTTACAGAAGCTCAAAGGCAGCACGTTTACATGGCTGAGATTCCTAGATTATAGACATAAAATCATGGACAACATCAGAGAAAAACTGTTGGAATTGGAGCAGGCTATTGAATCTTTCGATGTCAAAACGTTCTTCAATGACCTGAGCGTTTACCTTGTTTCGATCGATATGGCCAAGTATGTAGAGCAGCTTTCATACACAGTCCCCTCTGCAGAAATTGCAGATGTGATTGAGTCTATGAATGACGTAGTCGTCAATTGGATTGATGAATATGAAGTGTCTGACAAATTAAATGCGGTGTATTTCTACATAAGGGGTCTTATTTCTAGATATAACCTCAGTGATAAATTTAAAGAAATACTGGATCAGGCCCTTGTTCTCACCAAAGAGTTTAAACTTGAGGAGACAGTGCAGGCTATGGTTGACTCTGTTAAAGCTATAAAATTTGAACAGTTCTATGATAAAATTGAACAATTTCTGCATCGTCTCATCAGTCAGCTCAGAGTGACTGAATTCAACCAAATCATTGATGAGGTTAATCAACAGATATCATCAGTTCTCGAGTCACTGAGAGCTTTTGATTATAATGCATTTGTTGATGAGGCCAACAATAAAATTGCAGAATTAACACACTACACTAATGAGCAGATTAAGATATACGAGATTGTGCAAAAAATCGAGGCTGTCAGAGAATTTGCCAGAGAGATCCAAAATGCCATTATCAAATATTTGGAAAATCTGAAAAAGACCAAGGTGGCTGATACACTAAAGAAACTGAAAAATGTGATTGACACCACATTTTTAAATGATGTCAAGATGAAAATTCAAGATATCCTGGAGGATGTTAGACAAAGAATTATTGACATGGATATCAGAGGTGAAATTTACATTTACCTTCAAAGAGCAAGTGAATCCTACAACAACATAGTCGCCTTCTTTTCTGTAAAGGTTGACCAGTTGATCGAACAAATAAGTAGCATGTTCAAGGAAAACAAAATTATCAATCAGATAACGCGAGCTGTGGATGACTTTATGGATGCATTGAAAAAAGCCGAAATTAAAATTCCCACTTTTACGGTACCTCTTACCGACCTCGTCATTTCTGCATTTACAATCAATTTCAGCAACCTGCAGGAGATCAATATCCCAACAGAAATTTCAGTGCCCCAGTTCACCATTCTGGGCTCTTTTAACATTCCTCCTTTTACAATATCATTTGATGAAATCAGAACCAAGCTAGTTTCAATCATAGAAAACATCAAAAACTATGAAGTTAAAACCATTGACCCTGAGGACATTTTCGGGGACTTGAAAGTTATTTATCTGCCTGAGCTATGGGACGTGACTTTCCCCGAAATAACTCTCACAGAAATCAAAATACCAACTTTTAACATCCCCAAATTGAATTCGGTGGACTTTGACATCACGACGCTTCCTCCGATCCCAGAGATGAAATTTCCCGAGGTTCCCCGTGACATCTGTATCCCAGTCTTCGGTAACCTCCATGGAGAATTTAGATTGAACTCTCCAATATACACTCTTGTAACTACAGGAAACTTTGAGAATACAACTTCTTCAACAAAATCCCCACAGTTTAAAGTCATCATTTCTTCCTATGGCAAATCCCCTTTTGAGTCCCTTGAATACACCTTTGAAGCAACCGCTAAGTTGGAGGCTCCTAGAATGAGGAGGCTTATATTCAGCGAAGCAGTGAAAGCTTCCCACATGTTGTTCTCCATTGATCATGAAGGATCCTTCATCCTGACAGCATCTACTGCTGAGGCCTCAGCAAAGACAGACGTGAAAGCGAGAAGTCAAACGTACACAGCGGATTTGGGGAATTACATGTCTCTAACACTGAATAATGGAATAACTGCAATTATGAACACAGCTTACAACGACAACTTGGAAATTCCGTCAATGGACATTTCAAGTCAGACATCTATGAACCAGGAGGTGACAGCCATAATGGAATCTGGAATTATTTCTTTGACTTGTGAAACCTCTGGTAGTGGGAAGTGGTCAATTCAGGAAAATTTGGAAGAGGGTAAACACAGAAGCAAACTAACCTTCAACATTAATTTCAGTACGGCCAAACTGACTTTTGATGGGGAGACAGACTCCAACTTCTTTAAGACCAAACAAACACTGACTGTTGAATCAGTGATACTGAGCCACATCATAGTGAAAGCTAGATGTGAAACTGAAGCCCCGTTGATCAAAACCAGTGTTATTGTTCTCAATGGAGAAGGCAATATTGGAGAGGTCAAAGTTGCCCTGACAGCCCGTCATGATGCAGAACTAGCCGGAAGTATGTCTGGAAGTATCTCCAACACTTTAGAATTGATGGTCCATCCATTTGAGGCTGTGTTTGGTACCATGAATAAAGCAAACGCAAAGATTTTCTTTCCCTTGAAGCTAACTGGTAAAGTGGATCTCCAGAATGACTATGAAGTCAATCTGAACTCTGAGAAACAAAGCATTGGTTGGTTTGCTCTGGCAAGATTCAATCACTACAAATACAATCACAACTTCATCGCGGAAAATAATGACATGAGCATCTTCTTCTACTCATCCGCTAACGGAGAAGCCAATTTGGACTTTCTGACTGTCCCTGTCTCTATTCCGCAGATGACAGTACCCTATCTGGAAATCAGAACCCCTGAGCTGAGAGATGTCTCTCTTTGGGAAAATGCTGGATTAGAAACCTTGCTCACGACTCCTCAGCAGTCATTTGATATGAACCTAAAGCTACATTACTACAAGAACCTCGACGAGCACAGCTTTAACTTATACCTGGAGCCAATCTATAGAGCAATCAGTGACAACTTAAATGTAATTCAGACTAAATTTAAACAAGGCAGAGACCATATAATGATACACCTAAAGAATTCATACAGCCAGGCAAAGTCTCAATATATCAAACACAACATGAACACTTTAACCCTGCCTCCTAGAATCTTTACTCTCCCTGGTTATAAAATACCAGGGTTGAATATTGAGGTTTCTGCTTTCAGGGCTGAGATGCCTGCCTTTAGCTATTTTGTTCCCAAGGAGGTCAGTACACCCAGCTTCAAAGTTCCTGCTGTGGGTTTTTCTGTGCCATCATACACCCTTGTGCTTCCCTCCTTAGAGTTTCCCGTCATCTACGTTCCAGAAACCTTAAATGAAATTCAGCTTCCCACTTTCACACTTCCAACAATGCAGAATCGCATTAAAATTCCAGCGCTTGGCAATATAACATGTGACTTCTCCTTCAAATCTCCTGTGATTACTGTGAATGCTAACGCTGCTCTTTTCAACCAGTCTGATATTATCGGTCGACTTGGGGGTTCATCGACATCCGTGTTTCCCATTTTTAACGGGAAATTCGACAGCACTACTAGTTTAACACGAAAGAGAGGAACAAAACTAGCTTCCGCTGTATCTCTCGAGCATACAAATGCTGAAGTAAACTATGAATGTGCCATTAGTTTTGCCAAAACACGCATAGAAAGCTCAGTTGGCACGACCGCTAAAATCAATCTTCCCTTCCTCATTCTGGAACTGTCACAGGAACTTTCTGGATCCACAAAGAGCAAACCAAATATTGCCTCGAAGAACAAAATTGAATACCTGTTTAACATGCCTTTGATTGAATCTTTGGGAAATGGAAACTTTGAAATGAGCTGGGCTCTGGAAGCACTTTCACCTTATGTGTCATTGGAAACCTCTGCCCAAGGGAAGTCAGATGTCACCATATTGGACCATTATAACTTTGTAGGAGACCTAAAAAATGAGGCCACTTTCTACATGAATGCAAACGGCCTTCGGTCAACTGTAACAACTGTCTTAAACTCCAATATTGATGAACAACAGACATCAACCCGGAGCTCAAATCTTTTCAAGCACAATCTGAATAATGATTTTGCCCTTGACGTTGCCCTAAAACGCGCGCTTTTAAGAGTTGATCATATGAGCAATAACAATCTTGATGTGGCATCTTTCAGCACAAATGGAGAGTATGTTGTCAAAGGGGAAATGGATTTTGTCCCACTGACATCCTTCAAAACCGTGCTGAGTATTGATGCAAGTCAGCCAAGTAGCCTGGGTCATGCTGGACTCTTTCAAACGATTAACCTCGCCGTCAGCTCGGACAAGCAGGCTTTTACCTGGAGCTCAAGAGAACAGCTGGCATCTCTCGTTCATGCTTGTGATTTACAAGTGACCAACGACCAATCTGAAGTGCACATGGATTTGACAGGATCACTGGAAGGTCACCTAGCTTTCCTGAAGTCAGTTACTATTCCAGTATACCATAGGACTCTCTGGGATGTGCTTAAGTTTCATCAAGTGTCCAGCATGGATGATCTGCAATTTCTTAAAATCACATTCAGTGTTGTATACGTAAAGAACATGGAGGGCCAGGAGTATGCGATACCGTTTACACTGTCTGAAAATGGTGTCATTTTTAACATACCTGAGATAAGCATTGGGTGGCCTTCTTGGGTAAATGTTCTAAGATCTATAGGGAACTCAGATTTGCAGTATGACTCAGATGTCACTGATTATATAACTCTGCCCAACAAATTTGAGGTCCCAGCCATTATTGTACCGTCGACCACCTTGCTTTTGAATCCCTTCACAGTTGATCTCCAAAATATCCAAATTCCCTGGGAGATCACCACCACAGCCTTTGACATCAAGCTTCCTCATGTTCCAAAATTGTCACTGCCCAGTGTTCGCATTGAAACAGAATTCTTTCAGGGAAAGCCATCGTTCATTTCAGTTAAAATACCAGAACATGAAATTGAAGTAGGGCCTTTCACAACTCCAGAGACCATCTTCAACATTGACCTTCCAGTCTTTCAAATTCCCGAGCAAAGAGTTGAAGTCCCAGAAATTGTCTTGCACCTGCCAACAGGTGTGTTTATCCCAGATTTTGGCGCCTTCATTGCCACTCTGAAGTTTTCTTCTCCAATTTATAACATGTCAACTACTGCCAAAGTGGAAAATAAAGACTCAAGCCTTCTTACTGCACTGAACTCTGTCTGTAGTTCTACTATGGGCTTCCTGGAGTACGAACTTTCTGGTAAGATCGGCAAATTAACATTCGAACCCTATTCCCATTACTTTCCTGACAAGGTGACATATTTTGATATGTAAAATATTTCATTTCGGTTATGCGCCCTCAGATTCTGCAACACTTGAATTGGTCAACGGATTTTTCAGCCTGAACGAGAAGGGTAACTTTGTCCACAGTGATGCCAGTGTCAACTGGCAACATGTTTTTGCACAAAATCTTTGGTAAGTTCGGCACAATGTTTCATTTTCACCTTCAAATTACAACACATTTAATTAACATGCAGTGTATTTAAGTAATTCAAAAACAGACCTTGGAATTACACACATACTTGCATTCTCTTAAAACCATTTGAGCAGAACTCTCAAATTATTTTTTTGAAAATGGTTATTTAAAAAAAAGCAATATTCAAGCCATCTTTTTCTTTAAATGCTCTCAACTATGCATCCCTCCCATTAATGTGAATCAGCTTGGACGACATTTATTTTCTTCATTTACTTGCAATGCACAATCATAGACAGCATGAAATATCTAAAGTTAAATCAGGAGTTATAATAAAATTATTTTATTTCAATTGAAAATGATAGACTTTAAATTACAGTTTGGGTTGTGATACTCATCCATATGGAGACGTTCCATTTCAAACAGATGCAAACGCTGCTTTGTAGTTGGCAACATTAGGTAAAAAGAAAAACCATAAATACATCTTTTATTTTCTCAGGGTGGAGCATCAAACCTCTGATATAAGGTGAGTTACCTCTGGACTTTTGAATATATTTTGGAAAATGCAAAGAGGGTTTTAGGTAACAGTAACTTTAAAACACTCTTGTTTTAAAGGTCCCCCCGTCATATGCTCAATGTTGACATCACTGGCCCGACATTTGTGGATGTGAACTTCCGCTATTCGGCCCGTAAAGATGGAGCCATCGCAGCCGTATCTTCTCCTTCGACGGGTTTACTCGGTTTAAGTTTCCAGCGGAGGTCTCCATCGCAGCTCTACGGAAAGATGTTCACTCGCTACCTGGTGGGTCTTTTCATACACTGTAAAAGTTATTAATGAATTCATAATATAGCCCAACAATGTTACTTTGTATATAATAAGGTACGTAGTGCTTTCCACAATAACACATCACACAAAGGTCCAAATAATGGACTATTTGTGTTTTTTTTTTTTAATAACTAGTACATTATAATTCCTCATTAAATGAGGGACTTTAATAGAAAAAAATAAATAATGGGGAAATAGCTGGCGGAAAATATAATGACCCCCTAATATGGAATTATTTTAAAATAATTGCTAACAACTATTCAAATGATATTCATAAAATATTCTTAGCATGTGGTTGGTTTTCCTCCTCACAGGACACCGGCCAAAACCCATTAAACTGCCCGGCTGTATCCTTCATGAGTTCCACACTTAATAAGCAATTCAGAACACGATTATGAAATAACAAAATCATAACCAAATAGCTGTTACTACAGAAAAACCTTCTTTAAAATGTAAAAGTCCCCCAGTCCATCTCTCAGTCTTTGCCTTACATATATCCCCTTTTGGGCAAGGCATATCCTGGAGGCTTCCTTAAATTCTATAATATCAATAATATTATTTGAAAGATTTAAAGAGTTGTAGTGTTTTGAAGTGAAACAAAATATCACAATGTTGAAAGGAGAATAGACATTGAATGAGTAAATGGACTGATCAAGTTAAAAAATGAAATATGTGTATATATATATATATATATATATATATATATATGTGTTTATATATATATATATAAAAGTATATTTGCATATGTATATTCATTTATGTCAGTGTTAATGCTAAGCAAATGGATCCTCTTCTTTTTCTCCTTTCGGCTTTTCCCTTTCAGGGTCGCCACAGCGAATCAACTTTGTCCATCTAACCCTATTCTCTGTACCCTCCTCTCTCACACCAACTACCTTCATATCCTCTCTCACTATGTCCATAAATCTTCTCTTTGGTCTTCCTCGAGAGCTCTTGCCTGGCAGCTCCAATTCCAGCATCCGTCTACCAATATATTCACTCTCCCTCCTCTGTACATGACCCAACCATCTGTCTGGCTTCTCTGACCTTCTCTCCAAAACATTTAACATGTGCTGTTCCGCTGATAGACTCATTCCTGATCCTATCCATCCTGGTCACTCCCAAAGAGAACCTTAGCATCTTCATCTCTGCGACCTCTAGCTCTCCTTCCTGTCTTTTCGTCATTGTAACTGTTTCTAGGCCATACAGCATCACTGGTCTCACCACTGTCTTCCATACATGCCTTCCTCCTTTCCTTCTTTGGCCTACAGTCTCCCAGTTTCCATTTGTTCCATGTAGGTCATCGGTACCAGTGGTCATTGTTAACTCGGGGCTCGACCGATCCGGTATGATTATTAGGTTTGATTTGTATGTTTTGTTTTTGCAAAAGTTTTATGCCGGATGCCCTTCGTGACACAGCCCTCCACATTTATCCAGGCTTGGGACACTTGCCCATGCTGCCCTGAGGCTGCTTTATGATAAGAAATTGGATAAAAAAATGAATTGTCTTCAAGGCCTAAAGATGTAGATCATGAATTTTTTTTTTTTTTAAATCTGCACATTCTTTGCCAGTGTTATGTGCAGAGACCTAGGCATTTATTCTTTATTATTCATTTATTCGGAAAAGTTCACCAGAAGACCGCAGGATTTCTTGAGTGATAATTCGCTAAAAGTTCCTTTTATAAGTCATGCCAGAACGAATTGTATTAATTTAATAATAACACATCAGAAGAATTTTATCATCTTTTTCCCTGCTGTTCTTTCTTCAGTCTTCACCTGACAAGGAAAATGATGCTGTCAGTGTCAAAGCCACGCTGAGAAACTCGCAGATTCTAAACATACAAACCCAGTGGGACCTGGAAGTGCTCCACCACACGATAGAAGGGGCAAAAGACAGGGTTCCTGCCATAATGGACGCCATGCTCAAATTCATCAACAAGTATCACACCCATCACTTTGGCTTCGACCTCAACCGTGGCGCCTTAAAGTTGAAGAATACAGCATCCAATGCCATCGAGAGAGCCTACCATGACACTTCCATGTCTTTGACTTCACTGCTGACCTCAACACAACAACTGAGTGACCAAGGAATTGACCTTTACACGAGGATAACGGACAGCCTCGAATCAGTGGATGTGCCGGAAGCCATGGACAGGGTACACCTGGCAGCTGGATACGTTGCAAGACAAGCCACTGACACGGCATACAAGATGCTGCATACTATCAAAGACTTTCTGCGGTCCGTTGAAGTTACAGTGCATTATTCTGGAAGGAGGCTCTCTGTCCTTGAAATATTGGAGCGAACTCAGATTTCTATCATAAGCGGTGTTCTCTGGGTCGTTCAGCGCGTCGACCACCTTGTGGAGAACATTTCTCTGTTCATCAGGCAGGTTGAGTTCACGGTGCCTGGAAGTGATGTTATCGTCAATGGAAACAACATAATTGACGACCTGAAGTCTTCGTATGGTCGGGTCAGGTACTCGTCGCACAGATGGTTGGATTTGCTTTACATGGCAGCTAAAGAGAACCTCATTTATATCCGCGAAACACTCAAGGATACAATCCGCTATTTAATCGCTGAAAACGCTAGAGTCGCTCCTAAAGTTCACGACATCCACTCAAACGCCCTGCAATCCTTAAAAGAAAACATAGGGGAGGTAAAAACCAACATCGCCGAGTATAAAAACCTCGCCAAGCAGAGCGGCCAGTGGCTTTACAATTCTATGAGCACGGAACGGATAAGCAACGATACCGTTGAAGTCATCGGTATCATACAGTCTCATCTCTATGGGGGACTAAACAAATACCTAGACCTGATGAGTCGAGCGTCTCAGAGCACGGCTCCGTATGTGACGATGAGAAACACAAAGTTGGACGTCGAAATCCCGTTGCCCTTCTTCTGGAAGGCTTTCGGTGAATGGCCGGCACACATCAGGCGCTGAAACCACCTCCGTTGGTGGATGTTTTTAAGCTAAACTAAATGTTTGTCGGGGGGGGGGGTTGTGTTATCGTCCACTTTTTGATCCTGTCACATTTGGGTATTGACATGGTTTTTGAAAGAGATAATCGAGATTGTAGCACATTGTACCTCGGCATTCAGTCCTGTTATTGATTACAATGTGAAAATAAACACTGTGAACAAAACAAAGCTGAGTAGTGCTACATTGTTCTGAATATATTGCTAACCAGCACTTGCTATTTACAGTACTTTACAACACATGCGTTTAAAAAATGTCTGACAGTGCTTTTATGCAAAATGGCCCAGTAACCGTTATATTTTCTCATTATTATTTAATGCACTTAAAAAAGCACTTTGAGGTTTATTATGGCATGGCCAATTTTAACTGGATACTATCTAATAACCAGAGCCTTGGTCAAATTTAAGAGGGATAACAATTTGGTATCCAAAAATGCCCATTGAAACGAACACGAAATCAGGTGCTGGGTGACATACTAGATGGATGACATACTGGCATTTATTCATTTATCTGTTTTCTTTCACTCATATTATCGGTTTCAGTTCCAGTACAAAGTGGGCTGACATTAAAATCCTGTTTTGGACTTGAAATCAACACAATCTTCAGTTCAGAAGAAAATACTTTTTCATGTGTGGGCATTAAAACGTACACTTAATAAAGATGTAAGTTCTACTTCGATAAGAACCCAACTGAAAAGTAGCACAAAGTCAACAGCAGTCATCTACAGTGCCTTAAATGAAATTATATATGTATATATATACATATACATGTATATATATATGTGTGTGTGTGTGTGTGTATGTATATATACACATATCTATATGTATATAGATATATATAGGCAACACTACTAATATTGGGCTGCTGTAATCTTCATACCATGTAAAATAACATCTGCATGTGATTATAGTTAAAGAATATAAAAAAAGGGGTTTGGGATAATCAATGTAATTTAATTGAGGCAAGTTTAGTGTTTTTTATGTCATATAGTTATAGTTTGCTCACCTTGTGTATTTTTCCATTGCGCTAGATATTTGAAAACAAAATTACTGGGTATCAAAACCCTCAGTTTTTCAGGGTTCCACTCAATGACCAGAAAGGGTTGAAGGGTCAACTAGTACTATAATACCCCTCACATTAAGACACCAGAGGTATTAAAAATCTACTATACGTCCCCTCCGTGCACATCTTCGCTGGATGAGTGAATGGATCCTCTGGAAGGCCGACGAAGGGAAAGAGCACGTCGACCGTTTCATTACTGGGAAAGAATCCAGACTGTTCCTCCTAAATCTTAGTAACGGCCAAAGCCGTCTTTACAGCAACCTGCGTGACCTTCGCTGGGGACGGAGGCGAGTCTGCCGGCTCAGCCACCTCCACGCACGAGCTCCTTCGCGTGTTTTTTTACAGCAGCACGACTGTAAATAGTTTGGGCCAGGCCCTAGTCATTTCTTGAATTGCTCGTTACTTTGGCAGAACCTCTTGCGGGCCACCCGAATGATCTTCTCCACATTCCAGATTTGTGTTTTAGTGGTCCCCTAAGCTGCTGCTCTTCTGACCCTTTCATGCTCATGTCCAGTTTTAGGAGACCCAGTGAGCAAAGTTGGCCCCAGGGCCCTCTTGTTTTTACAAAAAGGCGGCTTTAAACACAACCCGTTGGGTTTCCAAGGAGCATACGTCCTCCAGAAAAGCAGGACATGTGATTTAAAGGCCCTGCAGACGGTTGACCTGGTATGTTGACCCTCGATTTGGCTGTATTTACTTTGTAAAGTGTCAAAAAAGTTTGGTATATCTATTCCATTTGCAAAGACTGCATCCAATCTACCACCAGGGGGTGGTCAGTTGCCAGCTCTCACTCCATTGTTTGAGACGTGGGGCCGCAGAAATGTTGAGGCAACTAATATGAATTTCTTCTCTATGCCCACAGCCAATCTGTAGCCATGTAAACGTAGGGCAGTCCTCATGCTCATCATGGCCATGAATTCATCCCACATACATCCCATAATAAACACAACTCTAGATCAGGTAGGACTAGTAGGTTTCTCAGCCTAATTTCAAATCCAGAAATAATTTAAAGATACCACAGTGATTTGATCGTTATTATGTATCTACAAATATATTATATATTATATAACCACAATACATTATCTGTAAATTCACTCAAAACACCCAAAAGTGGTTTGATTGAGACTGAATGCTCATGAATGAATATTTCTATTTTTCTATTTAATTTTTTCACAAAGTGCATTCAATGAGTGGTGGTTAGGGCGCTGACAAAGAAGAAAGGGGCATGATAAATGATTGGTTAGTTTTAAGATTACAAATAGCACAAAAGACTAATCATTAAAAAAAGAAAAAAATGGAAAGAAAACAGTAATAAAGAAAAGACATGAAAAAAGTAATAAAAAAAAAAAATCAAATCAAGTCCAGTTGCCTCAAGCAGATTTGAAATGGATTGACCAGTAAGAAAAATACATACAGCATGAAAGAATAATAATAAAAAAGAAAAAAATGAAAAAAAGTAAAACAAGGAAAAAAGAAAAAAATGACATAAAAGATGGGTGAAAAAAAGAAAATAATGCGAGAAAAGAAAAAAAAGAAAAAATAAGAAATCAGGTCCAGTTGCCTCAACAAGTTTTGACAAGGTTGACCACTAATTAAAAGTAATATCTAACAAACACAAAAGACTTATAATAAAAAATTAGAAGAAAAAGAAAAAAATAGGAAAAGAAATCAAGTTCAGTTGCACCGACAAGCTTTGACAAAGATTGACCAAAAATAAAACAGTGCAAACAGCGCAAAGACTAATAATGAAAATGGTAAAAAATTGAAACAGGGAAAGGAAAAGGAAAGGAAAAAAAAAAAAAAGAAAAAAAAGGAATAAAAAAATTCAAAAAATCAAGTCGAGTTGCAAAAACAGAGACAATAGGGAAGCAAACATGCTTCACACAGTTCAGGCGATGCTGACCCTTTACAGATACATTATTTGGAATTATCGATTAAGATAATCCAAATAATCCACTGTTATTAGAAGTAGCCTCACGCTGTTCAGATTTTCCTGCAGTTCAGGGTCTCACTAAAAATCTGCATCAGGCTTTTTGTCTGCGCTTGGGAAAAGGCCTTCAGTGCCCACATGAGTAAACTGAAAAATCTAATGATTAGCGAAGGTGAAGACGGAAGACTCTACATAGGCCATGCCAATGCACTGTTTGACCATCTGACTTGGCTGCGCTGGCAGCCGACATTGATTAGTTAATGATTAATGCTAGAACCTGAAAGTCAAATGGCCATGACATTAAATTCTACTTAGAACAATTATTCCAAGTAGAAATTATTTGCGCTGTTCTCCAGGAAGTTTCATCCCGGGAACATCCCACCATTTCACTCATGTATATCAGGTATTAAACTGCAATGTGCAGTAAAGTAAATATGAAAGACGACATTATATAACATGTCCAACAACTGGTGAGGGCTCTGTGTGTGTGTGTGTGTGTGTGTGTGTGTGTGTGTGTGTGTGTGTGTGTGCGCATAATTCCGAGTGTTTTCTGAAATTCCCTGGAAATATGGGGGTTAAAAATCTACAATAGCAGTGTTACGACACTAGACAGCTGCATCATATATCTCAACGGGCAAGCAATTGAAACAAAATAAAATAATACCTGACAAAACAAATAACAACAAAATTGCCATGGCATCTACAGAAGCCAATAAAGAAGCAAATAAGAAGCAAAGAAGCAAAAAAAAAAAAAAAAAAAAAAAAAAATGGCAGCTGCAAAATAAAGACATTTTTCGCCTCTTTAAACCCATAAATTTCAGAAAAACTATAAATTGTGACCTGCAGTAAAATTACCAGAAATTTTGTTGCAGCATATGGAATTTTATTTTCCCCTTCAGATTGAATTGAAAAAAAAAAAATTATATATATATATATATATATATATATATATATATATATATATATATATATACACATGTATATATATTTTTTTTTTCAAGTATATATATATGTATATATGTGTGTGTGTGTATATATATATATATATATATATATATATATATATATATACACAAGGAAATATATATATACATATTTTGACCTATATATTTACATTTATTATGCGCATTTCAATAACATTTAAATTATAATTTAGATTATTTTTTTTTTCTTAAGTAAACAATGAAATAAGACAACCGGCATCAAAGATCCGTGTATGTTTGAGTGGAATTAAAAGCTCTAAAAGTGCAGAAGGGGCTGCAGAGATGCAAGAAAAGGGCTCTCCTGTTATGATTCTGTACGGAGTCTGTTTACCACTGGTCAATGGCCCTTTGGAAGGAAGAAAACATATGCCAGCTCCCCCTTTCTTGTCTTTGGTGCTTGAACTTGTGTAGCTAATTAGTCTCTTCCTTTCCAGCGTGGTGTCTGACTGGAAAGTAGAGTCCTATTGTTCACAGCTTGCTATATAAATGATTCAATGGTGATTCACGGTCATTTTCAAGAGGGGATGTGCTGCTCTGTATTCCATTTGTTTCCCACTAAACATGTAAAACGGGCGGAGGGGAAGGTGTGGAAATGGAAAGAATTGAGGAGGAGAAGAAGTAACATTTTCCATAATGCATTCTTTACTACTCCCTTTTCCCAAGCCATGTTCTTTCTTCGCGGATGAATCAGTGAAGCTAAATGAACAAAAGTTCACCCAGGATGAAGGGGGGGTCAGCCAAAGAAGAGTGTCAAAGCCTCGGTGTAACACGAATCCCAAGGCCTCCGTTTGCCTCTCCAGCTCGAGCTGCAGCTCAGAAAGAATCGCTTTTAGTCATGCGTTTTATGTGATAACATTGATGACCGTTTGATCATTTCACATGGAATCTCAGCAAAAAATACACCTATGTTTTTTCTTATTTTGCCGGGGAGTCAGCATTCCAAAAGATAAAATATAAATCAGTTTCAGCAGCAGAATTTCTTTCTTTATTTTCCACATTTGTTATTTCTCACGTTGACATATATCAAAAAAAAAAACAAAAAAACAAAAAAAAAAACAACCCAAACAAATGAACATTGCACTAAAAGCAGTATATAAAAGGGCCAAACGTGAAATGGAAAATAAAGTTTTCCACAGCATTTACTCAGACGTGAGTCGTAGCAAAACCGAACGTGTAACAGATGCACTTGTTCTGCCTCGTGGTGACCAGGTGTGGTTTATCATCGAACCAGAGACTGAGTCCGGGACTCTTTCATCGCAGGTTTTCATTTGCACACCTTGGTCACTGTGACCAGGACAAACAATCTGTGTGTTCTATGGAGATCCTTAATACACCTTCTATACCCATCTTTCTCTTCCTAACCTCGTCGACAACCACGCACATTATGCACTTACTGATCCTCCACACCGTCCCACCTGAACGTGTTAGTCATATTTAAATACAAACAGATATTTAATAGTTTCATGTAATCAAAAAAAAATATTTTAAGGTAAAATACACCTGCATCGAATCATACTCATAAACCGACTCAGGTCCGTTCAGTTCACGGTAACCACGGCTCGGCCCAAAGTCATCTTGGGCCGGACAGAGCATATTGAAAGGATGTGGACCAAAATGCAAGATACAGAGTGCAAAACTAAAGTGCAAGAAAAAAAAAAAAGTTTGTTAATGCAGGGAAAACATTTGCAGAATACAGAAATATCATTTATTGGCGATCTCGATTTTTGTGCACTCCCTTTTGGACAGCCTTTAATTTTTCTAAACCTTTGGGCCGCCAGTCCTCCCGGACATGTCCAAAGCATTTTTGGTAAC
Source organism: Fistularia commersonii (assembly GCF_037954325.1). Lineage (NCBI taxonomy): Eukaryota > Metazoa > Chordata > Actinopteri > Syngnathiformes > Fistulariidae > Fistularia > Fistularia commersonii. Next base: position 6,707,630 of record NC_141298.1, on the reverse strand, counting down.
GCAACTCTTAAAATACAGCAGGCACAAAGGTGACGTGTCACATAGGCATGGTTTGGGTGTAGCACTTACTTCCTCCGTGTGCGTGTTTGCATGCTTCCTTCTTGTTGGAGAGAAAAAAAAAAATGGACCAGCCATTCGTGCATAGAAGAACAGGGTCCCAAGGTTGCAGTCAAAGCATTCAATGCAAAACAAGGGAAGTCTCATGTGACACATGGTTAATGTTTCTAAACAGTGACATTTTCCTGTAAATAAACCAAATTCCTAAAACAACAAAAAAAAAAAAAAAAAAAAAAAATGTGTTTGCCAGAACCTAAGCTGCACTGTTGTCTAAAACTTATGAGAAGCAGCTGAACCTAAAATAAGATCTATGCACAACCCATTCACCTGTGCAGAACAAATAATGAACTTTGTCTCTGTTTACACTTTTCTGCGTGACTTCCTCTCAGAGAGCCTTCCGGGCAAACATGTCTTTTCTCCATGTTGCACCAAAACAGCTGCGTAGGCGTGCAGCGCGTTTCAACGGGAACCCTAACCGCCTTTTTTTTTTTTTTTTTTTTTTTTTTGTTTGTTTTTTACATCGCCGGAGGAGAGCAGTGACACACACAAGTCCCCTTCACACCTGGGATGTTATGTGCAAAACTTTAATAATTGCAGTAATATACGATGAAAGTATTTGGCACGATTCTGCGTTTTATTGTTTTGCAAAGCTGACAAAGTAGATTTGGTGACACTGGTCGACAGAAATAGATTAGATTCAAATATAAAGTTGTTATGGACAATCATCATATATGTGTTATCAAACTATGAATGAGTCAAATTATTTTTATTTTTTTTTTTTGCAAGAATGCCAAATGGATTTGAATGTTCTGAAAATTAAAAAAAAAACAAACAAAAAAAAAAAAAAGCGCATCGTCCTCCAAAATGGTGAGAAAAACATGCCCGGACACGTGAGTCGCATCGAGAGCTGCAATAAAAGCTGCCTGGATAGTTTATGAGGAGGAAGACGGAGAGAAGCAGTGTGGAGGTCCTGGCCATAAAAAGTGTGTGAACATAAGACGTAACAGAGTTTTATTACCGAATTCCGCGTGTGGGCAGCCAAACAATACATGTCATCGTAGAGGGTGAAGAAATGTAGCCCCAGACCAGGCATGTGGAGGCGAGAGGAGGGAAGTAAAGGGGAACAAGAGCTAACGGGTAAGTCGATTAAGAGCAGAGAGTTGCAAGAAATGGAGCTAATGCTGTAAAACCGACAGCGGGACTCAAGTAATCAGGATACAAAAACACACATTCATATAATATCTTACAACTAAATAATGTGCCCACTACTTTGTCCCAGAGTGATTAAGTGAATTCATATTACAGAAATAAGCTTTTAATCTGTTAACCAGTGCAATGATTTCATTAAAGCTTTAAAAGTCTGACCTAGAGTGGAATATAATTAACGAATTTATTTATTTTTGATTTAAATCTTTGTTTTCCAGCTGTTAATATTACTTTGCAGGAGGCCCAAACCTGCTCTCACGTGTCGGGTGAAAAGTAACATTTGAAAATGACTTTCCTGTCTGTAGACTGTGGTTGTTGCTGTTGTGACTTTTGTATCATATAATAATAATAACCCCCTATTGTTCCAAAAGGTCATTTTGAATTTGACACCGCTGGTTTAACCTGGTGAGTATCAGGTCTACAGTGAATCAACGTGACAGTGAAATGTTTATTTTCTTTAAGAGACATGTTAAGTTACATAAAATGTAAATGCATAAAATTGTAAAATAGGCCCTGGTATTTGTTCATTTAGTTCCCAAATCCAGATTTGGATTCTTATAATCCTTGCATTTAAGGAAATTACATGAAGGTTAAGTAAATGGAATGACAACCCAAGTAAATTTAGACTTGAAACTAGATTTGCAGTAGAACTGAAGGAACTGGACAGTATTGGTGCATGAATATCCATATTGTACATCTGTTTTTGCTTGAATATGCGTTTGAGGTGGTTATCAGGCTTATGTCTTAGCTGTCTGATATTTATTCCTGCACAAAATGTGCAACAGAGTGTTCACTCAGGATACCACGATACAAGGCTTTATAAGATTATTGCCACCGAGAACAAGGCGGATGTGTAGCAGCGCGTCATTCATCTCATCTGAGACCCCAGCATTAATTTTGATTGTTATATTCATTAAAAATGTACTCAATGCACAAATAAGGGGACCATATCAGGAATTGATTCACAGATCAACGACTAAGTGCTAACTAAGCTGCAGAGGAATGCATTTCATCCGCGGTCACGCAGTTTTCACAAAACTGTCATAACCTTGTTTAACTGCGGGTTAAGCTAATGATCTGCGAGCTCCAAGGGTGATGTCGATGGCGAGGAAAGGATTTCGTTGTTATATTAGTAATTTTGGGGCGTCACAGGCCGTGAGCAACTAAGACAGGGGGAATCAAACATTGACTGGTGTTCAGACATTAGAGCAGGCTGACAGATGTGTTAGTTGAGAAAAGACCAGGTTACTAGAGGATGAATACTTGTAAGTGCAAGTAGTTTATATTGTGATTCACATCCATATTTTTTGACTTTTGCTTTATAATGTTTTTTTTTTTTCTGTCGATCAGTGTCAAAAAAGTCTCATTTATCCACACTGCTACATTCTGACCAGCGAGCAGGTTGCTACTCCAAATGCAAGGGGAACGTGAAGAAAATACATTTCAAACTATCGAAGGCGGGGTCCTGTTAAAAAACACAGTGAAAAAGATCAGGTATTAAAATCTTCACTATATAACACATACAAAAAATAGTATTTATTTTTCTCTCGATTACTTCTTTTTTTCTTTCATTTTCTAGAGAAATCATGAAACATGATTTTAGCAGCAAAAGTAGTTTTCAGGGCTCTCTTATACTCTGTTAAATACCTCCGAGTACTTGTACACACAGACAAAAACATGCAGTAACAGCGTAAATCACAGGGGGCAGTATTGAGCGACTCAGCTGATATCTCAAGGGAGCCTCCGTCCGAATGTTATGGTGTTTAACGGGTTTAACACACACACACACACACACACACACGCACACGCACACACACACACAGCTGGCTAAACACTGCAAGACGCCACCTGTCATTTAGCATCTTCTAAATGCTTTATGGGGAGTTCTTCCAATATAATCGTGAGCTTCCCTCTGGTTGGCTTCCTACCTCTGGTTAACGTCGGCTCTAAAAGTCGGACTGATTGCTAAAATGAGAAGAACTTGCTATGCATTTACAGAGCTAAAATTTGTCATGCGTCTCGATAAACCTCTTTACCTCGAGAAATAAAATCGAGGACGCGTCCTCTACGACACCAGGTCCACTTGGTGTACTTTTACCGCTTACTGTAGTTTTGCTCCAACCACTGCCGCACATCGTTCAGATTATAAAAAAAAGGCCCCTTACCACCCAAGTAAGTAATCTTTCTCTGCTGCACTATACACACGCGCTCATTGGCCACGCCGTAAGCCACGTTGGCATTGTTGTCCATGCAGTCGGCCACCAACTGGCACTGCGGGGGCAATGAGAAGTGATCGATGAGTTGGCGCGCCGCCCCCAGCCGCTCCTCCAGGCTTCGGTGTTTACGTACGCTGAAAGAGCAAGATCCCATGGCGGGCGCCACCCAGCCGTCAGACGGGTGGGCCTCGTCAATGTACACCAAAAGAAAATCGGCCACGTCGCTAAAGTCCTCCACCAGCCGTCGGAAAGTTGGCAGGTGGCTGATGAAAGGGGGTCAGGTGGCCGAGCCGAAGTTGACCACCAGAGGGCGGTCCGAGGACACAAAATCCAGGAGGCGACATTCGTGGCCGTTTCGGAGCCTAGCACTAGGTGGCGTGCTAGTCATGTTGCTGAGCGTGCTCCTCCACTGATCGGGCACCTTCACCACCTTGGAGTTCGGCGCCTCGCAGCCCAGTTTCACCTGAGGATATAAAAACCTTGACTGTTTACTTGAACAACGGAAACCCCGATCCGAATAAAGAAAGCGCCGCATTGCTAATCCAACGTGATTCATCCAATCGCCACTTCTAAATCTGTCCAAGAACTTTCACGGCGAAGGCTAACATACCCCAGCTTTATTCTTTGCTTTCTAAGGAACGCAAACAAACCAATGACAACAAGGTTTTTAGCCGTTGCATGGTTTTTCAGAAGAACGTGTAACTTTCTCAATCCAAAAAAATTACATGCTAGAATACTTAGCGTGACGCTAACCACAGCCTCATTCCCAAAATGTTGGGACATGTTTGTAGTGTTAGCACTTGTCTTGCTTTCTGTAAACAAACAGTAGCTTGTTCTAGTGGCGGTTCCTGACAAAATTATCAAGAGCAACGATGACTGAGGTTATCCATTAAATAAAATGACAATTCTCACAGACAATCTATGTTTGTCTTGACAAAATTACATAGCAATACAAGTTGTAAGCTGTGGGTGGCGAGATAAACACATGTTCCCTTTCGCTGTATCAGCTACAAGGAAGGTATGTGCATATGTGCAAACCCTCCTGGATCCCATAGTGAACGCATTGCTGAGTGCCTGCTTTAAAAAAAAAAAAAAAAAGGATTTCACATGACAGTCTATGAGAGAACTCGGGGCGATTTCAACTTCAGTGAAAAATCACCCAAAAAGGGGCGGTTCCATATGGAGGTGCACTGCATGCTGATTGGACATTACATTTAGATACAGCTACAATGGTCAGATTTTAAACATTCCCTCCTTTTCTGCACATTCATGATCACCCACGTATTCAAATCTGAATATTCAAGTCTGTGTTGAAGTAGCCAAATGTGATGAAAAGCAATGTTTTTTTGGGGCTTGAGCCGCCGTAGTTATATGCTAACAGGGATTAAATAACATCGAGGAGAGATAATGGTTTTGGTTAAATATTGAGACGGGGAAAATAGTCAGAGCTGATGTTTCAAGCAACCTTGATGCGGTTTAATCCGCAGAGGTGTGCTTCACATTGACCATAAAGTGATGAGCCAATTTTGTTTCCTTTCCCAAAATCAGCAATGTTAGATAACCATTCTATTTTTTGTGATTTCCCTGCACTTTTTCCAATTCAGACACACTCCCATACTCTCATTGACACTCTCAAGATCCTGCAACAACCTTGACGATAGTTACTGTTTCACATTTCATTTTTATGTTTCGCCACCTACTTTGTGTGAAATATTGTACTTCTCAATGCCTGTCTCGTTTACTCCTTTATATAAAAGGGACCCACTATAGCCAATAAATGGGAGTCCTGCTGGACGACAAGCAGACACGGCCTCTGTCTCTGTTTCTCTCTGCTTCCCGTATAAGACCTAACCTCCAAAAACAAAAGGCCTCATCCGACGTTGGCCAGACGATCTTGGACTGAGAGGATGAGGAGTTCCCGCCGTTGTGGTTCCCTGGGATTGCCACCACTACCACGTTTTAAGACTGTCCTCTACAAGCAATATGTACAATACTTATGTACAAGTATTTTAGCAATCAGATGCTTAAAATAACACACACACGATTTGCATGAATAAAGAGCTTTGAGAAGAGTTGTATTAAGTAAAATAGACCCCAAGATGAGGGGTTTCTGTGTAGGCTCTTTAAATAACTTTTTAAATAAGTCAACATTTAATCCCAGATATTTATCTTACGCTTGGATTCTAAGAAGCATTGCAAGAAATACTGGCTTCACCGTTAAGGTTTAAAGTTGACAATTCAATGATTGCCAAACTCCTTCAGTAGAAAAACTCCCTACCAAAAATTAAAGTCCAAACAGGTTTTAACACGAATTGGTCGGTTGAATATACAACTTAAAAAACTGTCAAAGTATAACTGTCAGAGCAATGCTAGATTTTCCGTTACTATGACCAAATGAGAAAATCTATTTCAAAATGATTACATTTGTATTGATATATTGATATGATTTCTAATAAATGTAGATCATGCATTTCTAACATAATCACATCAAACAACATAAACACTGATCATGACGTTTTGTATAAGATACTGTTATTTTCGATCTTTTATTTCAATTGTATCATTTACCATTCATTTGATTATTTTTAGATATGTCTGAAAACGGGGAAACATTTGGCATTTTGGACAGTGTTGGGAAAAAGGCAATGATATTGTCAAATATTTACATGGGTTGATGACAGACTGAGAATTTCCTGTTTTTGTCTCTTAAAATATCATAAAAACCAGCGGTTAACAAAATGTAGGTAACTGTATTTACTAGTTGTAAACATCTAAAATATATATATACACTTTGGTTTTTACAACTCAAATCCACATAACAGTGATAGGCACGTGGGTCAATAAATAATCAAACAAATATCAGCACAAATGATACATGAATAAGTAATCAATGATCGATCATGGCTGCTATATTTTCGGGTTGTTTTGCAGGTTTTCTGACCTTTCGGGTCAGTTTGATGGGACACCATCATACCCAGCCACACATGAGTGAGTGTGTCTGGAGATAATGTTAGTTGGAAAAAGTCAGCATGACAAAAAGTGTGTTTTGGGTAGTGCGTATTAGATATGATATACCTGAAGATATACCTTCAAGAAACAGGTAAAAACTGTTCTCTTTCAGGACTTTTTACTGCACTGATCCCCCAGATCAGGTTAGGCAGCAAGTTAGGCTATGCAGTGTGTGTGTGTGTGTCTTTGTCAAAAAAAACAAAACAAACAAAAAAAAAAAACCTCACTAACCCAAGCTTACTGTTCTGTATATTTCCTGTGCTTCGTGTATTTGCAAGTGTATTTGCAGTCCTCTGTCCTCTATTGTAAGTCGCTTTGGATAAAAGCGTCTGTCAAAATGCAATGTAATGTAATGTAATGTAATATGAAATAATAAATAATGCTTTCCAAAGCTCTGCTCCAGGGGGTGCAGGCCAGGCTGCCTCCGAGCTCCAGAAACCCACAAACGACCAGGATTTCAACAGAAACAAAATGTTAATGTAAATCGGGAGGTTTTTTCAACTTTTTTTTTTTTTCAAAACAAAGTTTTGAGCGCGTCTTACCTGCTTGTAGGCGTCCAGGAGGAAGCTGTTCCAGATGGAGCGCAGCCCCGCGGAGGTCAGCATGCGGCGCCACTCCCCGGAGCCCGCCGGCCGGGAGCAGCTGAGCAGCGCGACGATGCGCTTCACGAGAACCACGGAGTCGTAGAGCGCCAGGAACAGGCAGTTGGAGAAGAACCCGGGCAGGATCTGGAGAGTGACGAGCAGATCCTCGCTGGCCATCCCCATATTCCGTCTCCGCGGCCGGATCCGTTTCCAGTTCAGTCCCCGCTCCCGGCGGACATTGTCTCCGCAGGTGGATCAGGTGTCGGCGGCGGCGGCGGCACAACTTGTCCCGTTACGCATCGGGTGTCCGGGGCGACGCCGGAATTCGACACCGCGTCTGAAAGGACCGGCGGCGCACTAGATGGTAATCCCCTCATGGCTTGTCTTTATAGCAAAGTTATGACGTCAAATGGAGAAAAAAGGGCCACATCTTCCTCCCCTTCTCCCCCCTCCGGCCCCTCCATCCCTCCTCCTCCTCCTCCTCCTCGATGCGCTCCGCCGGGAGAGACCGGCGCACACATGACCGGAGAAAACCGGAGTTGTAAAAATTCAAATCAAACGAATAATAATAATAACAACAATAATAATAATAATAATAATAATAATAAGAATAATAAGAATAATAAGAATAATAATTATTATTCTTATTATCATTGTTATTATTGTTATAAAATTAAAAACAAACAAAACAAAAACAATGAGTGCAGTTTCTGTTGTGGTTACAGATGTAATAATTTGCCTTATTAAACTAATTATAGCATCATCCTTTGAAATTATGACTTTTCTTATTTGAACACATTATTTGAATTCGAAGGTCAAATTATGCTGCCATGTTATAGGGTTATATGCAGCACTGTTGTGACTGTGGTATCTTGAATTTTTAAGTACTTTTTAAGTGTTGAAACCAAATTTAGTATTTTTTTTTGTAATTTTGTAGTTTTCTAAAATCAGATTGTTGGACATATCACCTTCCGACATTTTTAAAGAATATTTTCTTAACAACTGGATACCCCTATTGCATTCATATGCATAATGAAGGCACAGTCAAACTGATGTGGCATGCTGAATAATTCAAGCAAGTAAATTATAATACAACAAAAAATAATTAAAAGGTGCTAATGTTTATATTTGATTATCACATTTGGAGGGAGGTTGCATCCCATGAGCAAGACTCCCTGTGCCGTGATAGGCTTGTAGGTTTTCACCAGCTGCGTTCCCAGAGGATGTGGCTTTATCTACTGGCTGTCTTCCATTGTTTTTTATTTTTCAAAATTAAAGCTATTATCGTGTCATTTTAGCTATTATCATGCAACTGTCAGTGCTGCTGTTATTAGAAATAAGAGACCATTGTTATTTGTAATAAGAGAGCATTGAGATAGAATATATGGGCAGCTTCTTTTATAGATGATATTACCTCTGAACTAAAGGTTGTTCACTTCAGTGTTTAGGTTAAAGGATTTCCAGAAACATATTTAATGATCAGTGTAATGCAAATTGATAAGACACAGATGGCAAGCTTTTGGCCTGGAGTTGAGGAGATGATGAAGTGAAATTTCAATGATATTGACAGATGAGGTTAGACAGGAGGAGTGGCAGAGAAGTATATTAGACTGGTGCAGGACTTGTATGCTAGCTGTGAGACGGTGGTGTAATGCAATGTAGGAGTAACAGAGAATTTCAAGGTGAAGGGATCAGCTCTGAGCCCATTCTTGTTTGTAGTGGTGATGACAGATGACAGATGAGGTTAGACAGGAATCTCTATGGATCATGATACGTGCAGATGACATTACGATCCGTTGTGTGAGCAGGGGGCGGGTTGAGAAAATCTAGAGAGGTGGAGGTATGCACTGGAAAGGAGAGGAATGAAAGTAAGTAGCTGCAAGACAGTATATATGTGTGTGAATGAGAGGAGCCTGGGTGGAATGGTGAGGCTACAGGGAGTTGAGATCAAGAAGTTGGAGGATTTCAAATACTTTGGGTCAACAGTCCGGAGCAATGGAGAGTGTTGAAAAGAAGTAAAGAAACGTGTGCAAGCAGGTTGGATTGGGGGTAGAAAATTGGGGTAATTAGCAATAGAGGAATATCAAGCTGAATGAGAGGTAAGGTATGCACAACAGTGGTGAGACCAGCCATGGTGTCTTGTTTAGATACAGTGAAACTGACGAAAAGACACGAGTCTGAGCTGGAGGTCACATGGATGAAGATGTTGAAGTTCTCTCTGGGAGTAAGGGAGGATGCATAGCATCTGGAATGAGTCCAGAGGGACAGCACATGTTAGATGTTTTGGAGAGAAGGTCAGAGAGGCAAGACTGAGATGGTTGAATCTTGTACAGAGGAGGGATTGTGAATATATTGGTAGACGGATGCTGGAATTGGAGCTGCCAGGCAGGAGGTCTCGAGGAAGACCAAAAGGAAAATTTATGGATGTAGTTGGAGAGGATATGAAGTTAGTTGGTGTTAAAGAGGATGATACAGAGAATAGGGTTAGATGGACAAGGTTGATTCATTGTGACGACCTCTTAAGGGGAAAAAAAACATACAAGTACATACAAAAAACAAAAAAAAATTATATATATATATATATATATATATATATATATATTTTTTTTTTTTTTACCGATTTATACTATATGCTGCTCCATTGTTTCAAAGAAGTTGTTCTGGGGCATTTCAAATTCAGTGACTGTTGTGTGTGTGTGTGTGTGTGTGTGTGTGTGTGTGTGTGTGTGTGTGTGTGTGTGCGCGTGTGTGTCGCTGTTAACCCTAGACTGACTGATTGTATAGGACTTTCAGCAGGGGAGGTCTTATAGTATGGAGTACAATTTCCGCCAAACATAACATTTATTCTGTCATGCTTATGGACAAAAAATGATTATTTCTTTAAATATGAATTCACAGATCAAGCCCCATTTTTTTTTATCTGTGTCAATTCTGATATGGCAGAATGAGACAACACTTAGGCTATAGCTGAATAAATAAAATTGTTTTGGCTAGTTGTAAAGTTTTGGCACAATCTTAAATTATCAAAGAAATAATGATTTTGGTTTTTACTTTACACCCTTTCATTGGAGGAGACATAAGTGATAAATTTCAACTTGAAACTAAACAAAAATTGTGCACTATTTCATACAATGAAGGATTGGAAATTTCTAATAGACTAAAGAAAACATAATTGTTCTTATAATTAGCACTGTAATATATTATTATTTTTATTATTATTACTACCACCATTATAGGTATAGGAATAGCTATTGTAATAATAGTTTAGTCATTAATTGATTGATTGATGATTATTATCATTACTGTTTTTTTCCAGCCCAAGAAAATATTAAAGTAACATTAAAATATTTCCCAAAGGTTTATTATGCCAAGTGGCAGAAGCACAGCCAAGCAAAAATAAAAGCGAATCAAATTTATGGCTAAGTTCTTTTCTTCTCTTTATTTCTTCTCTTCATCTGAATTATGTTTTCAAACCATGTGTTATGCATTATCAAATAATCCTCAATTCACGTAAACTATTGTTATGATCAGTCGGAGATCACCTTCTCATAAACCACCTTTGTCGATTAGATTGTTAGATTGATCTTTCTCAGAAGATTGTGTAGAATAACAAAACGTGTAGCAATAGAGGCAATAGAGGCGAGGCAGCTGGATTCGCAAGATCACCAAATCATCCATGTTGCCGTGTTTTAGTTCATGGGTTTGTGACCAAACAGAGAGCAGTTCAACCTGTTGACATTGGCTTTATGTATGCTGACAGTGAGAAGCGCATCCAGGGCTCCAACTATGGCAGCTGGGCTTGTAAAGATTAGCGTAGATGCTGCTCACCAGAACTTATTTCCCAGATGTTTCTGACGATCAGACAATCTTATGGAAAGCAAAAAGAGAATTCAGACTGAAATGCCAACTTGTCTTATTTCTTTAAAATAGATATTTCTTTGCAGCAACAACACATTTGTAATAATTTGACACCACCCCTTTAAAGCGATACACGGCATCAACCATGACTTCAAGGAGAAACTTACACCAACCAAAGGGAAGATGTAACTTCTACAGTTTCTGGATTAGAACAAAAGATGCAAGCCTTGAAATTGTGGTAGAATATAAACGTTCTCTGAATGCAGATAGAATGTTAAAACTAGGTTACAAATTACAGCTGGTATAATAACCAGAGCTGGTGCTTTAGGGGTTTCTAGAAGGTATCATGTTGTATTATCCAAAATATCCCACTATAATGGAAGTACAGCATGAACTCACAGCTGGATTTCCCACATCAAGTTACATTTGCTTGTTCCCATTTTCCCTTTTTAGAAATCAAGTTTGAGATTGCACTCATATTAGCTGGATGTGCAGTGCAGAAACAAGATGTTCTTCCATAAATTGAATTCAAAGTTTCATATCATAAATGTCAATGGACGGTATGTAAATTAAACTAATAGCAAAGACAAAATCCTCTAATACAAGGCCAACTGTCATTCCAGGTAAGGTTCAGCTTTACAGTATTCCATATATTTTGTATATGGATTCACTGGAATGTTCCACCACAAAGCCTCCATATAAATGCCAGATGTGAGCTCAGTAAATAGGCCATATCAGACTTAAAACAGATATCGCCTGATAAGCACAGTGTCTCAGTTGATGAACTTACAGATTTCAACACCACTGATAAATCATTATCATATCAATAGTTGTATATGCTGCCATAATTTCATCAGACCATCAACCTGAGAATATAGTTTCCAGTATCTGAAATTGATTTTACTTTGGTCAGACATTAAATAAAAAATCAAAATAAAAAAAAATAAATAAAAAAAGTCTTTCATTCTTACAGCAATGTTTTTTCATAAAACAAATAAAAAAAATGTAGCCCTTGAAACTCAGCGAGCTCCACGAACAGAATCTTAGTCCAAGCCATTGAGAATCAGAGAATGTAGGTGTGGCATCTGTTATTGCTGGCTCACTGTACAATTTACTGTAAAATCCTCCTCCTCTCCAATAAAAGCTCTGTTTGGCCGGGCGATATCGTATCTCGAAGAACTTTTACAACCCTACTACTCAGTCTCTATCCTCTCACGATGCAGGGCTAGTTGTGGTCCTTGGAGTCTTATAATGCAGAAACATTCAGTTACCAAGCCCTTCATCTGTGGAACAATCTTCCCCGACTCCCTCTCTTTGTTTAAGAATAGGCTTGAAACTTTTCTTTTTGAGAAAACTAATATTTTAGGACTAGGCTAAGATCTAGTTATGCTGCCATAGGCTTATACTGCTGAGAGATATCCCATGATGCACTTCTGTCATTCCTCCCATTCTTCCTATCCGTTCCTTCCTGTCCGTTCGTCAATGCACGATAGTAACATCATATCATCTCCCGCGTCCCTGGGCTCCACCATTTCACAGGCTCGATCTACTTTCCATCTCCCTGTCCTTCGCTCTCTATTTTTATCCCAACCGGTCGAGACCGAGTGCCGCCCAAATCAAGCTGGGATCCATCCGAGGTTTCCGCTTCTGGCAAAGGGCAGTGTCTCTTCGCACTGTTGCCAAATGCTCTCACATGGGGGATTGCTGGGTTCCTGTAAATCAGTGGTCCCCAACCTTTTTATCGCCGGGGTGCGGTGAGGTACACGTAGATTGTTTATGTTGCGATTATAATAATAAACGTGAATCCACCTTTTCCCCTTCGAAAAGAAACTTTCCGTCTGATGACTATATTTTACTCATTTTGCTAGCTTGTGGGTTACATTTTTGCCACTCAAGTGACCGAGAGTCCGGTCATTTTTCAAAATAAAAGATTTTTCAAAATAGAGATTGTTCAGACTCAGATAATAAATCCAACGGAAATAATTGATTATTTCATGTGCGGCCCTGCACCGATTGATCCACGGACCGGTACTGGCCCGCGACCCGGGGGTTGGGGAATTATTACAATTATTACAATTATAATGTTGTAAATCATTTTAGAAAGTGCAGTCCAGACCTGCTGTGCATGTAAAGTCACATGAGACAACTGTGTTGCGATTTGGTGCCATATTAATAAAATCTGACTCGACCCCTCCTGAGCATTAGCGCCGAAAAGCTCCTTGATTACATGTACATTGAGCTCGGGTCTTAATTCTAAGAGATGCTTCTGCGAATTAGAAAAACAGTTTTGAGTAGGGGCATTTAATTTAATGCACTTTTAGATTTAATGTTGATTCTTTGACTGGTGAGTTACAAAGACTGGTTTTCTGTTTCAAAGAACCAGAGCCATCCTTTGGGATTTGTTATCCCAAGATAAACATCTTAAATTGGACGTGCTTACGTCTGATCCCGGAGATGTGTTACTTCAACTCAAAATGTGACCTTGGCATTTATTACCGGTAACTTAAATTCAGATGCGGCATAAAAGACTTTCAGTTTAGAATGATCATTAAGTTAAACCCTGCCCCTGTACAACAATAATAATACAATTATCTTAAAATGTATACTTTATAACTCTAATTAATTGCTGGTCCATTTTAGAAAATGATTTTACTGTATTGTGTTATTAAGCTGATATATTGTTAGACATGATAACATGTGGGTTATGGACCAGAGGATGTTTGGAGAGGAGGTTGTGCTTGGAAAAGGAATAATCAATAAATGTGGCACTGTGAGTTGGACTGTTACCACCCTCCATCATCTGAACCTTTGGCTGGGCAAATATGTAACAATGAGTAAGTCTGTGCAGATGGCATAACCTGACATAATGTTACGAAAGAGCTGGGTTCGATTTTAAAGAGTAAATTCACATAATGTCAGCTGTGGCGACAGCGTCCCTGTGCCCCCCCCCCCTCCTTCGTTTGTTGTATAGAAATAGGTAGATGCTGTCACTTGTGCTTTTATCAAACCCAGAAAAATGCAAACACCCCGAGCTTCACATATATTAAAATTACTCTACTACCATTATGTAATCGAATGAGGGCTAAAGTTGTACTTAGCTACTTATGGTTTATACACAGAAAAGATGGACAAAATGGTCCAGAAATGGCCAAGAAATTAATTGTCTGACTTCAAGCCTTGAATAACTTTTTTTTTTTTTTTTTTTATAGAAGTGAGTCTCTGCCTCAAAACAGTGTCCAGATTTGTCATCTATGGAGAGACCTTATCAAACAGAAGGCCAAAAGACATTAACCCCCTCTGGGCTGCAGAATAGTTTAGAACTCCCATGGTTGCAATATCAGGGATTGAAATTTAGGCCAATAAAAACTAAAGCAGATGTCAAATACATTTATCTAGGAAGGGGTTTGTCTCCTTTTATAGTGCTCTAATCAAAAATAAGTAATTCCTTGGTTATATCAAGGGGCCTTAACGTTTTGGCTCAATACCATGACATCTGCGCACAAAACGGACACAGACATTGCAATCTCACACTCAGAGGGTGATATTGAATGCGTGTGCCAAATGCCCTTAGTCCACTGCAGATGAACCTTTTTCTCCAATCGCACCAGAATCAGTAAGCAGTCGCAATAGCATTTACAACATCGGGAATAGCAACTGAGTGACGCCTATACACTTTTACAATGGGAATAAAAATTTACATCTATACCATATGGACTCAAATGTGTACAAGAAGCATCAAAACATGTATGCCTGAGTTGTTCCCCAGACACATTGTTTGTTCAGATGTTCCATGTCTTTTATATCATATTTAAGAGTACATGTTCGGTTCCATGTGGGTAATTCAATTTAGCAAATTATTGCGTAAACCATTGCATTATCTAAAAAGTTGAAGACACAAATAGAAGACCAAGTGAATCTTTGCATATCAGACACTGGAAGCCCATGAAAAGATGCCCAAAAACTGGGAGAGCGTGATAAACTGCAGGCAGTGGGGTCATCACTCCAACCTATTCTTCAGAAATCCTATCCTTAAAACAGCTCGATGTGGCAGAGTTACTCCAAGACAACAATGTTGTTTGAATTAATCTAGTTTGTTTTTTTCTTGAACCTCCTCGGTCCAAACAGTCCATCAAATGTATAAGAAACTGTCAAAACAACCATGAATGCAAATTCAAATGTAACTTGTAAACTTGTGAGTCTTCTCGTGGCTAAAACTCATGGCTAACACTGTCACATTTTCAGAAATGTGTTTCGTATGTACCGACGAGATTCTATGCCCCCCTTCTGTGATGTGATACCACGCATGGACTTTGTACCTTGTATGCTTTTGCAGTGTTGCATGAAGTGGAAAACCATGACAGGATAACCTGGTTCACGAAATCAAAAAAGCTGGCATCAGAACAAAGGGGCATTGTGTACGTTTTAGAACAATCCTTGGATGGACAGTCTTCATATCTGTGTTTTACTGACAGCATCAGTAAGATACAATTGACAGGCCTCTGAAGGGCTGAATGACTATTCAGATACCCAAGCTAGAAGTGACAGATTCATGATAATGATATTCAACTTTTTATTTTTTTTGTTTTTTTTTGGTATATGATACTTTTTCCTTACAAATCACCATATATGCTTAATTTCAAGAGATACCATAGGGCATGAGCCACTGACCTTTCTTTTTGACTGTCACTTTGCACTGTTACACAGCTAACCTTAATGAAAACACTAAAAATCAAATGAAATATATATAGGCTTGCTCACTATAAAGTGACTGTGACTGCGTTTGAATTTACTTAAACTACTGATAATGGTATTTACAGTACTGGACACAACAGTATCTTTCAGTATCCAGAGTTTTCTTGCCAATTTAACCCTTTCCTTTTGGGAAAATTGGAAACTATGGTTAAATCTGACTTGCAGACATTGCTTTCAAGCGGTTTATGGATTACAGTTTCTAAAATTATTTGAATAATTTACTTTTTCCTTCCAGTAGCCAATCAAATGTGAACAAAAAAAGTAGCGTTTGAGTAAAAATCTATCGTTTTTTTCACCAAGCCATCATCAGCGTTTTCTATACCTCAAGTGTTTATATTTGGTCCAATCCATGCTGCCCGCCGGTCAGGTTGAAATTACATTTACTTTGGAATTGTGTAAATGACAATGTGACACATTTAAACATATAGACAGAAGTTATTTGTTTAACCATGAATCCGTGTTTGTTTTTCGAGCTGGTGGCTCCCGATCTATCTGCTGTATGTTCCCCAAATACCTTGGGATCCGACAAGATTGAAAACTCCCTAACCTCTAAGTCTACACATTAAGTTGCGCTGTGCTGTTTGCCAAATACAGTTTCAGATAAGAAGTATGTACGCACACACACACACATGCAGAGACACAGTATGTGACAACACACTGTGCCATACTCACACTGTCTGCAAACTAGTTCCCATCCTAGAATGTGTGCACTTTGGATACATGGAGGAGCAGGCTGGACAAACAATTGACATCTCTGGATAAATTTAATGGCTGCAAAATGTTTTTAGATTGTATTTTTCATTAATTCATATTTATACTGCTTATTCTGCACTCAGGGTCATGGGGGGCATGTTTTTTATTTTGTTCTTTATCACTTGTGGACGACTGTCACACCGGATAAATGCAAAGGGTTTTCCCTCTGAATATGTCGATTAAGAAGTTTTTATTAGCCATTAATACAAAATGCTTTATAAACAATATACAGCATTTTCATGTTTATTTAGTGATTTTCAATGTTGTTTTTTGTTATCTAAAGTCAGCAAAGATTAAAGAGCTGTTAAATCCTCTCAACTTCATGACTTTATAATAATAAATTAAAATCTGTCTCTTACCTAGATAAGTAGTGTTATATTTTTAACATGCGGGTATATACACATTAAGAAAATATCTATATTCTGGTAAAACTATGAGCTACATGTTTCTCACAGATGCAAGGTTTATTACATATTGTGCTCATTTTTATCCATATTTTTCTGATCAGCCAAAGTTACAGCACACTGAGGCGTTCTAGAATCATAATGACATATGCCAGGCTTTCTGTCCCACAGTGAAAACAGATGAACATGGCAATTGAATGACACGTCGCAATTGAAACATTTTCATTTACGATACTGGCAGGCACGCTTGGTTTTGCAATCGATAGCTTTATGCAAGTGATTATTCAGTTATGACTACTTGTCATAATAAATAACGAACATCGTAAATCCGTGCAATTACAGTACAGAAACCAAATATTGAAATAATATATCATCCCAGTGGTTAATATGAATTTTTCTAATGTCTTGCACGATTCTGCAGACTTGAAGTTGCACTACTGTGCCTCAGAGATCGATCCATGGCATAAATATACCTGGCACGTATGCGTCACCATATGAATAAGGTTATATTACCTGCCGCCTCAGCAGCGTGGCGCTGTGTGCAGCCCAACAACAGCTGTGCATTTGAAGGGGGTGAGCAGGAAGGCTAAGCTTTCTCTCATAGTCACATTGCCAAAATTTTTCACAGACATTATCAGCAGTTGCACGGCATGTATATTGATAATTTTAACTACAGGATTGCAAAGTCATATTGATTCGATTAATCTATGTGAATGTGGAATGAAAAAAAACAAAGCACATTGTTGAATTACTGCCTCACTGTGCACTCTGTGCTCCCCTGAAGAGATTTCTGTCTGTTGTTTTGCAAGCCCGGAAAACTGCAGCGTCATCCTGATAATATACGATTCTGTATGATTCTCTGTGTTTACATTCTGCACATGCACACATACACACGTGCATAATAAAATTTTTGATAATGCAGTTTGCTACGTGAGGATCCTGCTGTGGACCGGCGTCCAAAGGACAATCATCGGAAGGCCTGCACTCACAGAGGGAACGGGCCTGATTGGAAAACCTTTTCCAAAATGTAAATAGGTAACAGCTGTTTTATTCATCCCTATAGTTGTTAAACTACTTCTATTGTAATATTAATTTCAGTGACTACTAGTTTCTCATCCATTACACACTGATATCCTTGTGTTTGCTATATAACCTGATTATTTTGGAAATATCTATCATAAAGTTGAATGTTTTCACTCAACTATTTTTGAGGAAAAACACTGAGGAAATTTAGATTGGAATATAAGGCTGCAATGTTGGTGGATAGAGAAAACAATATCTCATAATTAGACCAACCTATACTGTACTATGAGTGCGGTTTGACTTCATTGGCTACATTTTCTAGGGAGAGGGGAGGTGATCCTTGACATCAAGATAGCTGAGTAAACCTTTATAGCAATTAAAGTTATATGACTAGGTAATTTAGCCTCAGGGCGGAACTGGCTGGTGTCTCCCCGAGTCAGCCTCGGTTGGGCAAGGAGCAGTGTCTCCCTGAGCTGGTCCCAAGCCCGGATAAATGCAGACGGTTGTGTCAGGAAGGGAATCCAGCGTAAAACTTTTGCCAAAATCAAACATGCGAATTGACCATAATAACCAGATCATACTGGATCGGTTGAGGACCTAATTAACAACAACCGCCATTTGGCTCTGATGACCTACAGGGAACCAGTGGACACTGGGCTACTGTAGGTCAAAGAAGGAAAGGAGGAAGGCGTGTTCGGAAACAGATGGGATTTGAATTTGAAGAGAAGCAGTAGAGTTTCTGGCTCGAGTATTCAACAGGACCTCAGAGAGTGAGAAGATGCCTGAAGAATGGAGACAAAGTGTGATGGTGCCTATTTTTAAGAATAAGGGGCATGTGCAGAATTGCAGTAACTATAAAGTATAAATAAAGTTGATGGGATAAAGTTGATGAGCCATACAATGAAGTTATGGGACAATGTAGTGGAAACTACACTGAGAGCAGAAGTCAGCATTTGTGAACAGCAGTAATGCTTCATGCCTAGAGAGAGTACTACAGATGCACTGTTTGCTTTGAGAATGCTAATAGAGAAGTACAGAGAAGGCCAGAGGGAGCTGCATTGTGTTTTTGTAGACCTAGAAATGGCATACGACAGGTTGGCAAGAGAGGAGCTCTGGTATTGTATGAGGAAATCAGAAGCGGGAGAGAAGTATGTAAGACTGGTGCAGGACATGTATGCTAGCTGTGAGGCAGTGGTGCGGTGTGCTGTGGGGGTAACAGAGAGGTTCAAGGTGGGAATCCATCAGGGATCAGCTCTGAGCCCCTTCTTGTGTGCAGTGGTGATGGACAGGCTGACAGAAGAGGTTAGACAGGAATCTCCATGGACCATGATGTTTGCAGATGACATTGTGATCTGTAGTGAGAGCAGAAAACAGCCAGAGGGAAATCTAGAGGGGTGGAGGTATGCGCATGAATGGAGAAGAATACGAGTTTGTCGCAGCAATACAGAATGTATGTGTGTGAATGAGAGGAACCCAGGTGGAACAGTGAGACTACAGGGAGTGGAGATCAAGAAGTTGGAGGATTTCAGGTACTTGGGGTCAACAGTCAAGAGCAACGGAGAGTGTGGAAAAGAGGTGAAGTGATGGGTTCAAGCAGGTTGGACTGGGGGGAGAAAAGTGTCAGGGTACAATGTGATAGAAGACTATCAGCTAGAATGAAAGGTGTACAAGACAGTGGTGAGACCAGTGATGCTGTATGGTCTAGAAACAGTTACAAGGACGAAAAGACAGGAGGCAGAGCTAGAGGTCGCAGAGATGAAGCTGTTGAGGTTCTCTTTGGGAGTGACCAGGATGGATAGGATCAGGAATGAGTCTATCAGAGGAAAAGCACGTTAGACGTTTTGGAGAGAAGGTTAAAGAAGCCAGACAGTGATGGCGCTGTCATGCGTAGGTAGACGGGGAAGACCAAAGAGAAGATTTATGGACATAGTGAGAGAGGATGTGAAGTTAGTTTGTGTGAGAGTGCAGGATACAGAGAATAGGGTTAGATGGAGAAAGCTGTTTCGCTGTGGTGACCCCTGAAGGGGAAAGCTGAAAGAAGAAGAACGCTATACGACTATTTCTAAACTATTTTCAAAGCTAGTGAATTTATTTGACGTGTAACTAATCTTCTATCTGTAGTGAAATCAAACTAATAAAGTCCTGTCATTGCCATTGAAACAAAGTCAAAAATATCATCATGATATTACTGTTGCGGGGAACTGCGGCCAATTACAGGCTTTTCCCAGAGATCTAGATCCGTTGACCAAGACTAATTGAAAACAGGCCGGACACCTGACCTCACTTTGGCAATTCAAATAACACACGCATATGCATGGGAAAGGAGAAGATGCAGATCAGGGGGAGGTTGCTTGGTTTTCATACCGAAAAGTGCTTCAGTGGAACTGCTACTTAGTATCTATTATACATAGCGCAACAAAAACAAACAAAAAGCTAAACTATATATTTATGCAGTTAAGAAGAGATATTAGGGGAACAAGGAGGAGGAGATGTCCATCAACCGATTGATGATGCTAGATTCATCACTCGCTGCTAAATATATAAGGAAGGCAACTGAATATGGTGAGTTCCATGGCAAAACTGTAAAGAGGACATCACATTCTCCATTTTTAATGTGTTATTTTTGTAAAACAATAAAACACAACGTTTCAATATAGTGCAATATGAATTTGTGTCGGTATATATTTCTTAAAATGTGCATGTAGGATACTTTGAGGTCACTACATGGTGTGAAAAGAAGATTCTAAAGCAGCTGTGTAAAAATGTTGTAGATGGGGATTTGGGTTTTTTCAAAGTCCATTTATTTGTTATATTAAGTCATACCCAAATGAATGCAGGTATAGCTCACATTTTTTTCGAGTGTGTGCGTTGCATCACGCTCCCAACGCAGAAGCCACCAGGTGCATATCAGTGGAAGAATCTGTTGAGGAACTGAGGTTTAATTGTCCTGTTTGTCTTCCTGTGTTCACAGTCAAGCCTTCTATCAGTGATTCGGTGCACAAGTAGTATAACTTACACATTGGGTAACTTATTATGCATGCAATTTGGGCTTGGGAAATTCCAAAGTGGAAAGAAAGGTCTGTGCATTTTTTCATTGTCTCTAAGGCTCTGTGATTATCAATTTAAATCTAGATTGTAGTGTGAATATTCTTTTTTTTTTGATGCTATGCCCTGTGAAACATCCTCAAATACAGACCACAATACTAGAAAGCATGCACTAGTGTGATTACACATGCACGCACACACACACACACATACAACTATGATGGTATAGTATGTGTACACATCATACATGAACAAGTAGTTCACGACAATCTTCATTTATTTAATGACTATTAATGACTATTTTTATTGACTATTATAAATACATATTTTCATAGATTTTGATTTTTTTTTTTTTAAATTTAGAACCCTGGGTGATACTGCAAGTGGACTAAAATCTAAAAG
The DNA here is from genome assembly GCF_037954325.1 of Fistularia commersonii. Taxonomy (NCBI): domain Eukaryota; kingdom Metazoa; phylum Chordata; class Actinopteri; order Syngnathiformes; family Fistulariidae; genus Fistularia; species Fistularia commersonii. The sequence continues at coordinate 6,686,321 of NC_141298.1, read as the reverse complement.
TGACAAGACAAATATGGCAGGGATTTCAATCTACCAAGGGTCGGGAAAGCACCACTGAATGAATGCTGCATTAATATGATGTATCAGTTGGTGAAAAATAGTGTTCAACTATTTCATTTTTCAGACATCATAGCCCTCAAGGATAGTATGTATTTCCCACCTCTGTCTCCGCTATCTCTTGTTTTGAGGCTGAGCCTTGAAAAGTTCATTAATGTATTCATATTTTCCAAGCTGCTGCAGTGTTTCTCCTTTTTTGCCTCTGAGAATTTCTTCACAGTCACAGACGTGGTACTCCTGCTTCTGCTGCCCGGTGATGAGAACCACTGTTGCTCTGATTATATCTGGAACTAACAGCCCTGTGCAAATTCTCTATTACTTGGGATGTCATCAACCTTTGGTCCACTTGGCATGTAATTTGATACTAGAAAGGAAAATAAAGAGAGGATGCCTCTCTAGCCTTTGCTACCTCCCAAAAATCACCAGGCAATATGACAATGAGTCATATGATAAATAAAGATATCTGCTTAAATTGTTAGTTTTTTGTTTTGTGTTAAAGGGTTTGGGTCTGATGACAGTAATGCATGTTGTCACTGGTTCAATTTCCTCAGCTTGTCAGCTTGTCTGTATTTTGGAAGTATGTTCAGATGCCTGAACTAAAATGCACATCCCACCTGATGTACTTTAAATGGAACTTTAGATTTGGTGTGTTAACTATAATAAACAAGAATATATTCTTCACTTCTTTGGAGTCCACTTACCAGGGACTAGTTTTGGACCGCTGGGATTAAGTTTTGTAGATTGTTGGCAAATTCGTTTAAGGTTTGTGTTTTAGTCAACAGTAGTTTGTACCTATTACCACAAATCAATTTAGTGCTGGCAAAGAACCACATGTTGGCTACAAGTAGTTTCTTTTTCCAGTTGATATATAAATATGTGTGTATGTATATGCGCTTACACACACACACACACACACACACACACACACACACACACACACACACACACACACACACACACACACACACACACACACACACACATACATACATATACATACATATATATGTATATATATATATATATATATATATATATATATATATATATATATATATACACACTTTATGGCTAAAAGTATTCACTCACCTGACTTGACTTGCATATAAACTTAAGTGACATCCCATTCCTAATCCATAGGGTTCAATAGGACATTGGTCCACCCTTTGCAGCTATAACAGCTACAACTCTTCTGAGAAGGCTGTTCACAAGGTTCAGGAGTGTGATTATGGGAATTTTTGACCTTTCTTTCAAAAGTGCATTTGTCAAGTCACACGCTGTTGTTGGACAAAAAGGCCTGGCTCTAAGTCTCTGCTCGAATTCATCCCAAAGGTTTTGTACAAGGTTCAGGTCAGGACTCTGTGCAGGCCAGTTCAGTTCACCCACACCAGACTCTGTCATCCATGTTTTTATGGACCTTGTTTTGTGCACTGGTCATAGTCATGTTGGAAAAGAAAGGGGCCAGCTCCAAACTGTTCCCACAAAGTTTGGAGCATGGAATGGTCCACAATATCTTGGTATACTGAAGCTTTCAGAGATCCTGTCACTGGAACTAAGGAGCCAAGCCAAGGTGCTGAAAGACAACACCACACCATAATCCCCCCTCCATCAAACTTCACACTTGCCACCATACAGCTAGAGAAGTATCATTCTCCTGGCAACCGCTGAACCCAGACTGGTCCATCAGATTGCTAGACTGAGTAGCGCGATTCATCACTTCAGAGAACGCGTCCCCACTCCTCTAGAGTCCAATGGCGGCACAATGATTCACACCGATGCATCTGGCGCTTTGCATTAAACTTGGTGATGTGTGGCTTGGATGCAGCTGCTCGGCCATGGAAACCCATTCTATGAAGCTCTCTGCGCACTACTCTTGAGCTAATCTGTAGGCCACATGAAGTTTGGAGGTCTGTAGCATTGACTCTGCAGAAAGTTGGCGACCTCTTTGGACTATGTGCCTCAGCATCCGCTGACTCAGCTTCATCAGTTTATGTGGTCTACCACTTTGTGGCTGAGTTGCTGTTGTTCCCAAACACTTCTGTGTTCTTATAATACAGCTGGCTGTTGACTGTCAAATATTTAGGAGAGGAAATTTCATGACTGGATTTGTTGTACAAGTGGCATCCTATCATAGTTCCACGCTGGAATTCACTGAGCTCCTGAGAGCGGCCCATTCTTTCACAAATGTTTTTAAAAACACTCTGCATGCCTAGGTGCTTGATTTTATACACCTGATTCTTATTATTTGGATGGGTGATCAAATACTTTTAGCCATATAATGTATACATATCAGAACACATGATGTATTTGATCTTTTACCCTGCAAATATATTAACTCTTAATGTAATTTGGCCTGCCTCGCTCATTTTTATTTTCAGAAGAGTGACTGTTATTGACAAGAACAGTGACAGGAAGAGGTCATCATAATTTGAGAATTTATTATGTGATATATATATTTGGACAGTTATTTAGATCTTGGTGATCACAAATAATAAATGTGCCACCCCCTTCTTTGTTGCTAAATATGGCCTTCAAGTACTGACAGGCATGCAAGAATATGTGGAAAGTTGTCATTTTGCCAATTTATTTTAAACCTCAGGTTAAATGAATAGATTGATACTAAAGAGGAAGGTCCAATCAAGACTCGTGCCGTGATCTATTCGATGTTTCAATTCCTAACTACATTTTTCTGGAAAATCTCCTTACTTTACACTTCGAACAAGAAAAAAATTCAAGCATTTTTTATGCATATTTGGGTAGCTTGAGGTGCAAATGGAAGTAGGAATCCATTGTTCAAGAGTTTCAGAGGGAATGCTAAGGTTTGTGAACTAATCCAGGCCAGCAGTTTCTCTCACTGAATGTCTCTTACTATGCAAAGGGTAGTTTTGTAATAGACAATAGAGACCGGTCCAGTTTCTGCCTTGGAGGAAATCTATTTGGGACATAGAGTAAGTGCATGTCAAAGGATTTTGCCAACCAGAAGGCAGGGGTTGTGGGGCAAAGTCCTGTTTTCATCTCACTCCTCCCCTTCAGACAAGATGTTAACAGTCATTTCAACCAACCCGGTGGCTGCCAGCACAGCGGATCAAAGTGGAATGCTTGTTAAAAGATGATCCTGCAATGAAAAGAGTCACGCACGTCATACTACCTTTATCTGCAGGGCCAGCCAAAATTCAAAAGGAACTGCCTCATACTCCTCATTCCTGCACTCACTTGCCATGTTTCATGCGAAGATGTAAATTACATGTAATGGAAGTAGTGAATTCCTCCCATAAATAAACAAGAACTCCCTTGGCATGAGTGTACTATTGCTTGCCGTGACTCTACTATTGCTCTGCCTTTTTAAACCTTTTGATCTGCATTCGCCTGTAGATGATTTAACTGCAAACGTATTTTTAAGCTGACATGTAATATTAGGTGAGGCAATGGAGAAAAAATTTGTGTGAACATTTCTTTTTTTCATTCCAACTTCTGTTTTGTTGATAACTGGACATCTGTTTGGCTGTCTAAAGCTAGCTCGTTGCCAATAGATGCTACACTTTAATGAGGGTAGCTGCTCAACTGGGCATGTGGTCCAGTAAGCAGAAGAAATCGGCAAGGCTGTCACTGGCATCCTCCTCTCCGAGCTTTCCTAGAGGGCAAAGCTGAGGAAGCAGTCAGCCGTGGCTGTCACGCACATTTCCCCTTTCGCACACTGATTTCTCTAACTTGGCACAGAGGATGGATTATATGAATCACTTTCACAAGAGAGGGTTGCGTTCAGTAAGATCCAAAGTTTAGCTTTGACAACATGTCCATCCAGTTGTGACGTCTGAGCCAACTAGGTCTGTGTCCACAGAATGGATTCGAGTCTGTCATTTCTGTGTTCTGCATGGGGTCAGGGTCCCGGCTCCCAAATAATTGATGGCCGACCTTCTTCGGCTTGCTAAAGGGAGGAAGTTGCGTGACAAATGCTGAAAGTTGGGCTGTCGCTTTGTGGTTTGCATGCACTCTCTGTCTCGCAGCCTCTCTCTCACTCTCCTCATATTGGTGATAAATTAAACAGGGCACAGGCAAAGGAGAGATTGGAGGTTTCTATCCTGGCTTAATCCTCCAGGCTGAGACGAGTTCTGCAGCATAGAAGTGGAAGTCCTCAGTTCACGTGAAATCGAATGCGGGACTGTGGGAGAGGGAGGGGGTTGCGGACCAAAATTTTTGTGCTCCCATCTCAACACTTAATCTAACACTCGAGACTGGCCTATGCCACTGAAGCAGAGTCAAAAATGAGCTGTAAAAAATGACTTGCAAGTAACGTGGGTTACTAAACCTTTAGTTTTGTAAATGTCTCTATAGATACCATTAGTCAACTGTATGCTCAATTATTGCCAAGTTCTTTTCCTCTGTTCCTTTTTTTGTAGTGGTAGCACAAACACCGTCCTTGTACAGCAGACGACAACTCTTTGTGAAGGCTCTCCAGTTCAGTTTTAGTCTGAGAAGATGGACTGGATCATTGGCAAACATTATGGCGTCAAGCTCTGCAGGCATTTGGCACATACACTGCATGTCTTGGAGACATCAACTGTTTGTTTAAGTTAGCTTTGTTTCCTTTTGGCTGCCCCCTCAAGGGTCGCAACTGCAAATCATCTGCCTCCATCTAACCCTTTTTTCTGCATCCTCTTCCCTCACACCAACTACCTTCCTGTCCTCTTTCACTCAAACCCCCTGCCTGAAAGTCCCAAACTCAGCATTCTTCTACCAAGATCTTCACTATCCCTTCTCTGTGCATTTTCCAAACCATCTCTATCTGACTTTTCCAAGACACCAAACATGTGCTGTCCCTCTGATGAACACATTCCAGATGCTTTTCATCCTTCCTATACATCTTCATCTCCATGACCTCCAGCTTTGCCTCCTGTCTTTTCCTCAATGTCACTGTCTCTAAAAAAAAAAAGTTAGAAACAAAAAACACACGCAAATCCGCTGCCCAGTTAGACATCATGAATGTCACCACATGCCAGAAATCAAGTAATCAAAAGACGGTCACCAAAGATGACTAGAAGTTCAACTTAAATGGATAAAGACAAAAAAGGATGTGCCATCTGAATAAGATGTGTGAAATTGGTCCCCCAAGAATGCACGAATACAGAGATTTATAAATCTCAACCTATATATCAACCTATGTATTTTAGCAACGTACCAATTAAGGAAGCAGTGTTCACGTGATGGAGCAAAATGAAAATTAGCAAATGTATATCTTACATCCCCAATGGAAAGTATTATCTTATCTTAGATGGCCCTTAGGTGGAGTGTGTGCTTGAAATAACATGCTCCACCATCAATGTTTGAATGATTGTGAGGATAAACACGTTATTTTCAAGCCTCTTTGTGACAGTGGAAAGGCTCTTCAGAAAGCATTTACCGTCTTTATCACATATCTGTATCCAGACATGAAATGAAGTGATTTTCCTTTTTTTTTCAGGTGCCCTGATTTTGTCAGATTCCCTACAACTGTCTGCCTTCAATAAAAGAGGGGATGCAGGTAGAACTGGAAAATCTAAGGTGCTGTTGGTGTAACAACTGATGGAAAATGTGTTCAGAGAGGAAAACTGATTGCAGCCATAAGTGGTAAGGGTCAAGGAAGGTTACCTTTACAGGCCCCTTTCTCACATAAACCCCTGCAGCCCTGTGACAATGGCCATGCAGGTACAATCATGTAGTTTTGTTTTCAAACAACTACATAGGGGAAGAATATCTGAGATATTTAATGTTAATTCATACAGTATTGCATTACATACTTTGACATGTAAGCGCTTCATCAGCTTTGCTTTGAGGAGAACCCAAAATGAATTGATTCCAACTTAAATGTTATTTATGTCAATGATGCATCTTCGGTTCGTGCTCCTGTTATTTTCCATCCAGCCTTAGTCTCCTTTCGTACAGAGAAGCAGCTTGGGTATCTTCTCAAACATCGCAGGAAAACATTTGGAACGGCACACAATTAATTTGCTAGCCCCCATTGAGGAAGAAATTTCGATTCCTGCTCTTGATTTCTATTCCTATAAATCAGTAATAGCATACCAGCAATCCCCGCCATCCTTTTTACAAACAGAAAAAAACTCCATAGTGGATTTAAGCAAACCTCTACATAGTAACTTTTTTTTCAAATACCATCCAAAGAATCTAGCATTTTAACTTTAGACTAACATCGATAAACAGACTTTTCTGCAGCCCTTTAAAGACTTGTATTTCAGTATATTTGCCTGGTTGCTCAAAACTACCATTATTTTGCTTGTGTTTACCAATGAGTGGTCAATGACAACAGGCCACCACCAGAGATAACCTTGAAAGGACATGTTGACCAGATGTAAAATCAATATAAAATACATTTCATTCACATGCTATAACTAGGTCCATCTTGTTGATGTTGTATCTGCCTTGTAGATTTGTGTATTTATTTGGATGTTTGCTTTCTGTCTGTCCTTTCAGACAGGTCAATAGTCCTTTCATACTTCCTGCCAGCTCATGCATTTGCCACTGATCAAGCTTGTAATAATTCTGTACTCTTTGGTGACACAAGAGTATTTTTTTTTCTTTCTCCGAATCATACAATTAAATAAAATGAAGAATGTTTTTTTTTGTTTGTTTGTTTTGACTTAGAGCATTTATGCTGAGGTTCTGTAGAGAGCCAGGGACACTGTTGCATTACTGACCTATAATTTTATCGACGACCCATATTGTGTGCCACAACAATCACAAAAACAAAATGAATTATTGCATTCCGGTGGTGTCTCCCCTGTGTCTCAAATTGAAATGCTGCAATCTTGCTGTCCCTGACATTCTCATTAGAGTGCTTCCAAAATTGTTGGATTCATTCTTACTACTATTTTCAGTTTTGAAAGGGGTTTATATGAACATGTGTTCATATGAAAGTTATAAAAAGAAAAACTAAAATAGGAACAGATCCAAGAAATGTTTGTTGTTTTGGTTGTACCTTGATTTAGACTATCTACCGTAACAATAATGGGCCAAGCTGACCTCTTATAAAATGTATCCAGGTCAAGTACACAATTTCACAATTATATTCATTTTTTACCAATTTAAACCAGGATTTAGGTGAAAACCAATGGTTCAAATGGATTCCTGATGCAGACACCTATGAGGTGATTCCAGTCAACATGCTCTTCATTTGACATGGTGCGAGAAATAATTTTAAAAATGATTCATTTTATATATTTCATGAATCTGGTCAATTTAAGGTTCAGAGGCATTGCACAGTGTTAGATGCCACATTTTCCCAGAGGATTCCTTTAGTCATATGCTCCTTTTAAAATCTGGTCATGGCAATTGGATTTGTTCAATTTTTTTTATTTTTTTTTTAAGATCTTTAGACTCTTAGAGGCCTCTTCTGTTATGAAACCCCTCTAAGAGGAAATGATAAGTCTCAAAAATAAAAACAAAAAGAAGAGAACAAGTCTCGTTCCTATTACAAGGTTTTACAAGTTCCTTGACCTGGATGACTGAGAACCTTCCCAGACATGTTGCCCCCATTTTTTGTCATGTGGTTACTTTATGGGTGTTTAAGTATTAGCAGCATGATACACATTTTATATGGAAATTTTAAGTTTGAGCAGCATGCTACACATTTTTTATGGATGACTAGGAGACCCAAGCCAACGGGATAAGCTTTACAAAGGACTGTCAAAAAAGTGCAACAACAATTAAGTACAGAGGCTAATGTATGTCTCTGCTATTAAGGCAAACGGGAGATAATGTTGACCTGAACGCTGAACGCTGCGTTAAATGTAAATCTAATATAAAAAAGATAGGGAAAGGTCAGAAAGTTCCTGATGGGTAAATCATAACCCATATCATGACCTTCAAATCGACAATCAAGCTTGACAAAGAGGTTCCCCAAATTGAGTTAGAGCTGAAGTCCACGACTAAGGATTGGTGGAATACAGGTATGTAAGAAACCGTCATGTATGAACTCTGTGGGCCTCCTCTTGCCATTAAGGAGAGATATCCATCATGTTAAAGGATAAGATTTCACTTTAACTGAGAAGCACGATTTCAGAACAAGCTTATGAAATGTACTGGAGGAGGACCTGCAGAACAATTATATATGCAGGCTGTGTGTTGTATGGCACTGTGCCCTACAAATGCTGCCACCGCTGTGGACTTGAATACTCTCTTGGTTTTCCTGAATGCTGTATGAGGTGTCTACAAAAATATAATGACCTGCAATTTAAATAAGAACATGGATAAAAGTAAGGACAGGACAAAATGTCTATACTGGGATTATGAATCATTGAAAATATTTTAGGGAGGCAAACTGCTTTTAAGACATCAGGCCGCAGAGCGGTGTGGCCTTTTGCTAGTATATTGTTCTGTCATTTTTTGTAGGTATTTTAATTCTATGTATTTTTTTCTTTATATAAAGTTAAAGTCAGTGTATTGGTGCCACAGAGGAATGAGGATAAGATAGCGCTTTGACCATTCATTGGCAAGTTCTGTCGAATTTTAACCACAATTAATACAATAAATATGATTTTGATAATCAATTGATAATAAATTGTTCAGAACCTATTTCTATTCAGTTTGCTTTCCAAAAAATGCATCAAAAAGAAATGTAAGTAAAGAAATTTTTAGACCTGTATTCTCACTCTTTTTTTGTGTGAGGATGGCACAATGGCATCAAACCTGAACCCTTGAATTTGACATTTAGTGAATATTTTTTTAATATTTCATTTCAGGTCCCCAGGACTTACATCAAGTCCTAAATTACTGCAATTTCATCACAGTAAAAACACATTGATTGGATTGAAATATATGTTTTAAAGTATGGAGTGTTTTTTTGGGTTATTATTAGGGTTAGAGTATTTAAAGTAATTAACTTTTTTGGTATTTCTCTACAGATAACAGTTTGCAAGAACATGATCAGATAGGTCTTTTTTTTTCAAGAGCAGTGAAGCCAGAAATAGCAGACTTAAAAACATAAATCATGCAAACAAAAAAAAAGACTCAATATTAATATTTCTTCCTCTAACGGCAAGAAAACTTCTTGTTATTAGAGGACGAAAGAAAATCACTGCAATCACTGCAAAACTGTGGTAGGATGTGCCTTATGAGTTTCACTACAATATGATTAGTTCACATTTTCCTCTGCTGAGGTTACTAGATGGGTAGCAGAGGGGAGAATCAAAAGGCCAAGATGTACTCTGAACTTTTTACAAGAAACAAAAACAGATGTCAAGAAAGTTCAGCTTTTCCTTAATTTGAGCAAAAAAAAAAACAAAAAAAAAAACACATTATTACTGTGTGTTACATTAAGTCAGTAAAACCCACGGGAAAGATGTTCAGGAAAAAAAACCAAGCTGAATAAATAGGCTGTGGAGGAAGAGTCGGTTCAGTAAAATACGGGAGGGTCGACCAAAAGTTTATTGAGACAGAAATGATGGGAATAACATACTTTGGCCTCTGAAGTCACCAGATCCCAAACCAGATGAAAACAGGGGAGATTTTGGACCACTTTTAGATGGAGCTTTCCACCTTCAACAAAACACTGTTTTAGGGTTCATCCTTCCAGAGACGCACTAAAATTATTTTCCCCCTTTTTTCACGTTTTTGAACTAAAACAAGAGTCACTGAATTGGAGGCATTTTATGGAAAGCAATACCTCACCACATAGAAACTGAATCTGAGCATTCAGATAAAGAACAGATTAGAATTTTGAAATAATAATGGCTGTTTCGAATATTGATGGTTGAAAGAACAGCTATACGACAATTTCTGGGCAAAATATTAATATTGTGTCAAAACAGAATGTTATAATTATCATAAACATGTGTTTGTCTAGTATCTTTTCACCTTTCCTGAAGATTATTACTTTGAACCTTATTTTTGTCTTCATGTAATATGTAAAAAAAAGTTTTTTACTGCTCAAGCACATTGGTTCTTTTGCGTGAATTTGTTCTTAAAGCGGCATAATAACTCCTATCTCTGATATACTTATTCTGCACACCTGTTTAGGGAGAAGACAGCGTGCTGACACAGGTGATTTTAAACTCAAACATGAAATAGAGAGACGGTCATGTGCCAAAAAGTGTCAACTATCACAACCAGAGGGTTACCACTATTACTTTCAAGTGACTCGCTCTTTAACAGGATGTTTTAATTTTTTCGTCATTCTAACATTTCCTTTTATACTCATTCTTATACGCATTTTTTCAGGCGTGTCTAAAAAGCTTACTCCCTGTGGCGTCTCAGCTCAGCTGCTGAGTGACCACATGTCACTTTCTGGGTCAATGCCGCCTCCTGCTGGGTCTAATGGTTGATCAGGAATATCTGAAGTAACAGTGCTGGCAAAAGACCCTGACCAACTCAGTTAAAAGTGCTATTCAAATCCAATGATGTGGACTTCTGATTGCTTGAAATGTGACATTTAACCTGAATACAATGAACTTGGGAAGCAAAACTCCACAAAAAGAATAAACTAAACCAAAGAGTCAGGATATCTGATCTGCACGACACACGCTTATTTATACTTTGAAGAAATTGCATTACGAATCTGTGGTAAATATGGTTTCTCCATGGTCTGCTCCATATTTTCGCTACTGATAGTATTCTGTCCTCCATCAGGCCTAAATCATTTTGTTTAACTGCACTGCAACGATAATAAAAAATATATATTCCTCAGTAGTTTTAGTTACCCTGGGCAAGCAAAACTGGATAGCACTTATCAGGATCTTCATCTCACTTCACGTTAACTCAATACAACCTGTGTAAACTGGCAAAGACACCGCTAATTACAATGAATGCCTTGGAGGACTTCACAAATTGTGCAAGTTTTACCGGCATGAAGAAATAACATGAACTTTTTCGAGGACAGCCTTTTCCCCCAGCAAGACGAGGAAGAAATAAGAACAAGCACACATTGGAAGGCTGTTTTCCCTTCACAAACCGTATAAATTTACAGGGAGTACGTGAAAAACAGGATGCTAAAAAACCCGATAAGATGACGAAAATCCATTCTTTACCCAGGCATTGTTTTTGTTCCTTTAAAACCTCGTCAGGCAGTCTAGAGTGGGAGGACTGGAAACTTTATGGCTAAGGAGGGGACAAATTTGGCCCGAATAAAAAAGGGGACACCACCTGCTGTGTGAAGACGCGGTTTTGGAAATCGGTATAAATTCCATTCTGACAAAGCAGAGGGGGCGGGAGCTCTGGGACCCTTTTCAGGAAAATGTATGCCTAATGACATCAGTCAATACCTGCGGGGTTAAGAGTCAAAGCTTGCCAACTCCACATTTTAAGCTGCTCCAACAAAAGCAGCATTCCAGTTCCAAAGACAGCAAATATTTTCAGAACAATTTAGAAGTGCAAAAAAAAAAACAAAAAAGGACACCAATTACCTCAAATGTAAAGGCCCTTAACCTGCAACACATGTATTTGATATAAAATAAAAGCTCTTTTTGTAAATTGCAGACTGAAAACCAGGCAATTATTGAGAGCAGTAAAAACATTGATGGAGTGGTATCAAGAAAAAACAGTTAAAAGTAATCCCGGAGGTAGCTTAGCACAGAATTAAATACACGTTATAACAAAAATATATGACAGTAAAGTTCTTATAATTAGAAAGAGACCATTTAGATAACACTGAACAGGAATGATATTGAAGAACATGATGTGGATGGATAACAGTTGCTGAAAACACTGATGGGAAAAGACCACTGCTGCCCTTCTGTAAGTTCTACCCCCATTATACTTCCTACAGCGTGTTTCTGTGTCTTATGGCAAAACTTTGGAATGACTCAGAATGACAGAAATTTGCAAGCTCTCAAGGTTGGGTTCACATAAATGCCCTTTATACTTTATGCGATCCATCAATTGTGCCTCTAGAAATGACAGAATATCCACTTGTTATGTAACTCAAAACTACAGAAATGACGATCTAAGATTCTGTTTCTGGGTGCTTTCAGGAAATTTTGATCTTATTATGCTCAAGCCTCTCCCCTTAGAGAACCACGCACAACATATCAGTCAGATGTTGCTTATTCCATCTGTATTGGGCAGGCATGTCCAAAGTCCGGCCCGTGGGCCAAATGCAGCCTGCGTTCAAATTTACACCCGCCCGCAGCCTCTGTCATAAATCAATCATATGCAGCCACCAGCACAGTTGACCACAGTATAAAACACAGTGTACCAGAAGCTATTTTATATTTCACTAGAAGATGGCAGAAGACCTGTCGCTACACTCTCACCAAGGGAAACTTTGACCCTTTTGATCCTTGTCACAAGGGTCAGAGGGCATTGTGTGATCTTTACAGCCCATTTCAAAAATTGTGACGAGCTAAAAAAAGGAATGTTGATAAAGTTCAGTTGCATTTAATGATATTGGTTAAAAGAATGTCGGGTGGTAATTCACATTTCGCCTCACCAAAATATGGCCCTCTTTGCAAAATATTTAGACACCCCTGGTGTAAGGAGACAGTCAGATGCAGTGACAAGACCAAGGAGAGCAGATGTTGCTTTTAAATAATATACATCACATTGACCAACAGTCTAGATCAGGGGTGGGCAAACTTTTTGGCTTAGGGGCCGCAATGACTTTTAAAATTTAACAGATGGGCCGGGTCAGCACGTGATACAATACACATTAAAACAAAAAAACGCATTTGTTAACAGTACATATCAGACTCGTGTGACATTTGCTTTGAAAATAAACAAGCTTGGTTTTGAAGGCTCTGATGTTTGCTTACATTTCATGCACAAACCGTTTTTTCTCTTGTAGCTTCACGTCCAGCTCATTCACGTGTGTCACTATGTCCACAGCGAAGGCTAAATCACAAAGCCAATCTGTGTCATTCAGCTCAGGAAAATTCCCAAGTGTTCTCAAGTAGCTACAAAACTGAAATAATCTCCTGTTTATCTCCTGCCCCCACATTCATTGATCCAATCAGTCACATCAAGTATGAATTCTGTACCAATCTTTGGCGGGCCGGATGTGGCCCCAAGCCGTAGGTTGCCCACCCCTGGTCTAGATTTATACACCTCACACACAACATCGGGCACTACACTCTCACGAGATGGTTTGGTGTGAAAGACAAGGGACGAATATGGTTGCTTAGCGTGAAGCTAACAGAGTGAAATAAAAAGACAACTTTAGTGTGTCCATGACAGGCTCTCCATTAGTGAGGCACTTAATATTTCATCTTGAGCAGAATTTAACTCGGCGCGGCTGGCCCAGGGGATGAGCCGGCAAACCACGTTTAAGCGGATATATTTGGCAGGATATATTTGACAGGCCAGCCACAAATCTCTCAAGAGGTGCTAGTGCCTTCTGGGCTGTATCTACAAATCACTGTTAGTGGAGATTTAAACTGCGGCTGGTGAAATTAATATGCAGAAAAATCGATGGTCTTTGGCCTGAATGAGGCCATTTAACCAACGTACTTATCATTGGCTCTGTTTTTACAACCAATGATAGGAGGGACTGCTACACCGATGTGTGACAGGTGAGTGTGTGAGGTTACCTTTGTCCACGAATGCAGGAGTTGGATGTCTGGTTTAAGACGTGTCACCTGGAAGAAATTAGGGGCAGCTATATTACACTATAACAAACTGAAGTGCACAATGTGGTGTAACATAACTCACCGTGATCGGGGCTTTGGTCGTGGGTGCAACTGGCTATTCTTGTTCCTCCATTAGACTTGCAGCGACCCTCTTGCCTCATGCTGCTCTCCCAATTCACCGTGTTCTACTACTTAACCTTAGGCTGTCTACATTCCTAAGGTTATATTTCATAATGTTGATATGTAGAGCCCTGATTGAGCCGCTTCCTAAAGATCTTTTTTTTAAAAAAAACATATTTTGCAAATTGCCATCAGTTCACTGAAAAAAATATCTGTTGTTCAGTTAACTGGTGCACTGAGGGCAATAGCAGAAGCAATTTTTGGGCCTGTACCAGCAGATGTAATTGAAAAAAAAACAACACTTTCAGATAAGGCTGTAAAATGAGACTTTGTACCCATGGTGCTTGTCGCTGGATGATAGTGTATCAGCAAAAGACAGTAACACATGTTTTGATTATTGCAGGGTTGACAGCTGAAGTAGACCAAACAATGTCCAAAAGAAACATGATCATTAGGCAGGTGGCCTTTAAACATTTCCTATGATATGCTTTTAGATATAGAATTCAATTAACAATCAATCAATAGTTCAAAAATCGGAATCTTGCCTAAGACAGGACTCAGTTCTCATGTGGTAAATGTTACTCTTCAGGACACATACAAGGACATAGTGGAATTTACATGATTTATTTTTTACACCATAACATTATGGCATTCGTCAAAACAATCTGCTAGATCAATAAATTACAGCGTATAAAAAGACAATATCACAGCACTTGTTCTATGACATCAAGCCCAAGGCCAAAACTATCATTATTACTGTTTGTGGTTTAATGTGTTGATTCATGATTAAGGAATGTCATAAATTAATCAACTTCAAAACAAAAACTCAATTAATCTTCAGAGTTCATCTGTGACTGACAGGAGTTCAAGTCCTCACATTGTCTTGGATCCATTCTGCTACCATCTCTGCGACCTCTCGCCCCGCATCCAGAACAAAGGCGTGACGGAAGCCGTTTTCACACAGTCTGAAGTCTCCAGTTGGAAAGTCCTGCTTGATGTCATGATAATACTGCACCGGGCACCAGTGGTCTGTTGCTCCATAATAAAATATCAGCTGAAAACAGACGTGTGGAAAATTCACCTCATTAAATTGCACACTCAAAAGATTGTTTAGATACATTAAAACTTACGCAGTGGTCCCTTACACCTATGCCTTTTTCCATTTCTTATATAATTCCAGGGGTGTATATCACACAATTAAGATTTAACCATGATACTTTGTTGCCAAAATTATTTGACAATTATATACCATTGTGCAATATTTTGTTAAATCCACTTGGGCGCCTGCGGTTCATGAGATTACTAACATCTTTTTATAACTCACATTTCCTTATATCATCCAATGAAAAAATTGGCATAAATCAAATCAAAATTTCAGAAATCAAGTTTTTTTCAGAAGTCAAGATTTATGAAAACAATAGACAATCCTCTTTTAATTAGAAAAAAATAAATAAAAAAAAAAGCAAAAATAATAACCCATTTATTGATGACTGACAATCATCAGACCACTGGAGCTTTTGCATACCTTCTCAATGTGTTTCATGATAGTTATGTTATCTCTTTCCAGGACTTTCCTCATCTCCTGACCCCCCATATACATTGCATTTGCTACAAAGAGAGGGGAAAAATAGTTATTTTGCTCTATATCTTTCGATATAGTTAACATATGGATGAAATCACTGATTTGGCACTAGTAGCTTCAAAAACTCAAATTCTTTTCAAATCCTGAAAAACAGCAGCACTGATTTCAGTGCCGTACCTGCGCAGTCCCCACTGAGGAGGCCAACTGTAGGATGGATGACAGACTGGTCTAGGGACCTGAGTCTACCAAACGCCATCCTGACGAGACTCTTCTTAAGTCCTTCGGGCAGCAGAGAGACAAAGAACAGAACTAGATAGGCCAAGTAGCGCATGTGACACAACACAGGGGTCATGATCTTGCCCTGAGGTGTGAGAGCCATGCGCTCAATGGTGGGGAACAGCATGACAGCTTTTAACACCTGCATGGAAGAAAGTCACTGTTAGCATCTCCTGGTTCATTTGAAATTCTCTGGCAAACACAAGGTAAAATAAAAAAAAAAAAAATTTGAATTTTATATTTAAAAAAAAAAAAAAAAAAAAAAAAAGGCTTGCAGATCTAGAAATGTAGCAATGCAGTTTGCCTTGAGTTCAGGATTTCTCCTCATTATCTCCAAAATGATGTAGCAGCCTATGGAATGTCCTATCAAGACCAGCTGTGTCTCAAGGGGGACATATTTCCTGAGGAAGTCCAGCTTGTGTTCAATCTGACCGTTAAGGCCAAACACATCCTGGCTGACGGTCCACGCAGCGTCTGCACAAAAGAAAATGTATCAGACTTGCATTGAAATGTTTATACTGGCGCAATCGTAAAAAAAATCACCAGCATCTGGACTTGTACCACACGGTGAAAGCTTACAGATAACAGGGGCTTTAGGAAAATAAAGGAAAAAAGTAATTTCACATTTACTTAGAAGAATTCAATGACAAAAAATTGGACACAAAACTGTTTCTCAATATCAAATGTAGCCTTGTTGCTTATTGGTTAATATGGTTGATTTCACAACTCTGGACTATTTATTATAAATTCTCATCTTAACATGTCTCCCAACAAAGTACCAAATCACACTGTTCTGAAGGAACGATAACCCACCACAATTGTGACTTGAAATTTAATTACAAAGTAAGAGCATATAAAGAACACGTGTCTCCTATTTTGTTGACATGAGAGAAATTACAGTTAAATGGAAAAAAAATCTAAATTGCCTGAATCTTCAATCATTTTTACCACTATTGGTCTATCTCTATCAGTAAGTGACATATTAGCATGCTGATGTCAGCTTTATAATTGGGTTATTGAATAAAATGACAACTTATGTATGGGATCTCGAGGTAATATGAGGAAAGTTGTGTTTTCCCCTGCTAAAGCAGGAAAAATACATGTAAGCGTACCTGCCACCATGTCCATGTTGTCTGGGGTTGTACAGTGGCCTGCGTGGCTCACAGCCCACACTGGATGGCGGCAGCCAAACGCCCTATAAAGTGTTTGCATGAAGGTTCTGTAGAAGCCAACAACACCTGGGTTACCTGTACGGGGAGCGCAGTATGGGGACAATAAGGGACAATAAGGGACAATACAAATATTTTGTTTTACACATGTATTTAATAACAAAATAGTAGCACATATTAGCCCAATTATATTCTAGCATGCTCGTACAACTAGATAAACTATATCATCCAGCATTTTAACTTTTCAGACTGCATTTCATTTGATATTATGGTCATTACAGTTCATGTTATGAATCAACATTATGAAAAACAAAGATATATATAAAGGTTGAGTGAATTATTTGATTGTCATGTCAGAGTCCAGGTGACTAACCGGGAATGATGAGGAAAAGTATTTTATGTCCACGGTGAAGCTGACAGGAACCACATTTGAGGACCTCTGTAACAGCTCCACAGCAGTAGAGGAAGTCGGTTGTAGCGTCATCTTGGCTGTCTGTCAACACGTTCGCCATTGTTCGTTTGGAAAGGATGGGAACTGAGAGAAAATACAGTTTGAGAAAGTGTGTGCAATACATGTGCAATTCCTTGTGTGGTTTGTGGAGTCATAATCTGCTATTTTTTAAAAATCATTAGGGCTAGAATTAAATCAAGTTTTTTTTTGTAATTTGCATACAACTTATATATTACAAAAGAATTATTAAAAAAACAGACCCCCCCCACCACACACACACACACACACACACACACACACACACACACACAAGTCACAGGCACCTTAATTTAAGATTAGTACCTTATTTCATAAAACATACTTTATCTCAACACTCTGGTCAAAACACAGATAGTAAACTGAACATGACAGTTATTTTGATTATAAAACATGGTTTTCTTCAGTAGCTGAATAGAAAGCATGGACAATTCTGTGTCTCATGACAGTCAAAGAAGTGATCTGCAATAATATGCGGAATTGAGGAAAAACCTAAAAAAAATTCCCGCCATTTTCATTTTATGTCTATTATTTTAATAAAAAGGTGATTGGATCCTAAACCATTTTATCTCCAGTAAAATTTGATCTCATGGTTGTGGTAGACTGCCATATATTTTAAAAACACAATATCCTGAGTTCTATATGGAAAATTAAACAAAAGGAGAGACAACACAAACATAGACCTAATTAAAAGCCAAATATTTATTTAAAAAAGATTTGAATGTATTGAGAAAATAAGCAACATGTACCAAATGTGAGAAAAAAACATTATTGATGCAAAATGTGAACAAATAAATAAAAATAAAAAAAGAGGGGATCTCAAGGCGGGTCTTCAATGTCCGGTACCGTTTTTCGGAGGAGTCCGAAGGTTCGCCGCCAGTTTCAGCTCTCATCACATTTTTCGAGCAGACATCTACAAAATACAAGAATAACAACACTTAAAAAGTGGCAACGCAGCAGTAGGCAGCGTAATATATAAATATATTTCAAATACATTTCAGAATTTAACATGTCCCTTCCAATTTGAAAATTAATCTCCACCGTTGTTTTTGACGAATTAACACAATTACGTTGTCATACTTAGCTTTGATGGTACATGGTTATCCAAAATGAAGAGAAGCCGAAGCCGTAAGACCTCATTTACCAGTCTGTCACTTGTACAACACTGTTCAAACCGTTAGCATATTTTATTCTTTTTATTTTTCAAACCTTTACAGTCAATAACAATTAATGAATCAGAGGTTGACGAGTTGTTACCCTCGAAGGTACGGTTCCTTGTTTGACACACCGGGAGGCTTCCAGGCTAATTGTGAATGTTGTTGTTGACCGACTTCTTCGGTTGATGTTTCAAACCCGCTAACTCACAGCAAGTATACTGCCACCTAGCGGTCTGGAGGGAAATAGCACAAATGGTCAACACAAAAGTCTGAAAAAAATCAGCTGAGGGATTTTTGAGTGCAGAATGAGTGTATTGACACACAGAACACACCAGTGCAATTAAAGTCATCTTTTGAATAAATCTTTATTTTAATTGAAATAAAAGTAATATTTTGGATAAATCATTCCCATTTTCTTTCATCAGCCTATTTTCACAATTGTTGACCGGGCAGTGCTGAGTACTAAAGTGCAACCAATGTTATTTTGGCCTTTTTAAAGGTTTTAGACAATGAATTAGTATTTTAGTATATCAGAAGTTTTTTTCTTTATAAATTGAAAGCATGTATTGCGATTGTGTATATTCTGCCCACTTGAATGTTGTGAAATTACACTTTTGGCTGTACAATCTGATGGAGCAGTTTGAAACTCGAATCAAGTTTGTCATCTGATCATTTTACAGCATTTCACAGCATTTTACAACTTTGGTATCACAAGTAAGTTTCCTATCTTTACAAGACAGTTAAATGTTCTGAAATTATTGTAAGATTTTAGTGTGAAGTATGTCGTCAGGCATGAACAGATCTCTACTAATTTTTGACGTTTCGGGGTCAGATTTAAAAGGATTAATGCAGATGATTAAAAAGTTTGTTCAGTCTTGGATGTTGCATACGAAGCTGATTCCTCTAGTTACCAAGAATACTCATGTTTTGTGACAGACAGCAGTTTTTAAATTGATGTTTCTGCATGATTTTCTTGTTAAGTGAAGGAGACTTTGCACAGAAGACAAGATGTCCCTTGAGTGTAGTGAATAAAAATACAAGTTCTGAACTGTAAAGGGTTTCCACTTTCACACCTTATGGTTTCAAAGCGCTTGACATTAGAAAGCATTCAAAACAACGGTGATAACCTGGCCATTGGGAGTAACTTGGTGTTTGGTGTCTCACACAAGGACATGCAGACAGGAGGAGCCGGGAACTGAACAAGTAACCCTCCAATTGGAAGAACACCCGCTCCGGCAACAGAGCCACAACCATCCCATAAAATGATCCTTGAAAACATAAAAATTGTATTGCAGCAGAGAGGCTAGATGATCAAGGTTGTTGGTAAAATAAGCACCAGTGACAAAGGGAGAATAACTAGCCTTTAATAAAACACCAGCCAAAAAAAAAGTGACTGCAGGAGAGTGTTGAAGTAAACAGTTTTGTATTGGTACTAGATATCCAAATAAAGCATCCAAATTTACAGCGGGATTTTCACTGCTCGGGCTGTGACCTTTTCTTATTTAGGAGGTTTTCAGTCAATTATGATCTTTGTCCTGCCAAACTCTGGGTCCAACTATGACTGAAGTTTGCTTGTTGATACTGATCTTAAACCTTGACTGAAGAACATTTCTCGCATTGAAAAACAAGGACATACAAACAAAAGACCATTATGGTAAATTTCTGTGCTGTGACAATCCCCTCCTGATATGTCCAGCAATTCCCATCTGCAACTGCTTAATGTTAAATGAATTCTAAATAAAAATAACTTTATGGCAAGATTTTATATTGACAATTTGATCTGTAACAATGTTAATATCAACCTGAGGTATGCAACATTAGAAGATATCATGCTAGTTTACCTTTGCAATTATTTATTTCAAATTACCACCACCCAAAAAAAAAAAAAAAAAAAAAAAAACAAACCTAAGAAAAATCCCAGACCAGTGAGTGAAGTATTCATTAAAAATTGACTTGTTCCTCAGAAGTGCTGAATGTTTTATCAGTTATAGATTTGATTTCTGCGTGATATTTTCCAGGATTCCCCGGCTAATATCCAAGTAGTTGAAACTTTGAAATGACCATGCCCCTTTGAAAAGAAAAGTAAAGTAATCCAAAATATGTATCACCAAGATAACCATATAAATGTTGATTATATTGTAATTATTGTATCAAGACATATTAAGTCAGGTTGATTATGGAGAGGAAATGTTCATAAGATGTTCATAAGAGTGAAAACAAGAAATGAAAAAAGTTTTTGTTGCTCAAAAAAAAATCACATTCACTTTGTGTGTTTTTATGAATATAAAACATATGGTGTCATACATATTCTCACATAACAGTTGAATGACATGACAGCTTTCTCAATTGTTGTATTTCCCAGGATGTTTCATACACATGAAAACTTCTATAATCAATGAAGAGACCAATTTATTCCTCTATATATTTGTAAAAAACAGGTGCAATTGAGTGGTGCAACAAAAAATGGAATTATGAAAGAATGGGAGGCCTTCGAAGGATTTAAAAAGCTCTGGCATTTCAGGGATCCTGTAGAAACAACAGGAGAGCGAACAGAGTTGTAACCCGGTTTTAAAGGTCCTTTTACAACATTGAAACTCATGTTTGTGTAGATACCACATCTGGAAATCTCTGCTGCAACTCATAACATCAGAGGGCTCACACAGAATGTCGTAATTGTTTCCATCAATTTCTGACCAAACTCTCATCTTTATTAATTTCAAACTAGTTTACTTAAAAAAGGCCTTAAACTCCTCCAAACACCACATTCACGTGTCACATCGAAACATAGTTACATCATCTAGATCAGACAAAAAATAAAAACGAAAATAGATGGCTCTACTGTTTGTTGATTTAGCTTATTTTGTGATTGACAGTCTGCATTGTAATTCCCCAGATGGAGCGTCTCGGCTTCTTTCGCAGTCTGTGGAATAAGGCAAACAGGAATGTCTGCCGTTACCAGAATGTGAACTCATCCTGTCAAGAAAAAACAAAAAACCCTGCAGAGTTTCACGTTTAGTTTGCCATAAAGAGTGATGGGGGTCTGACATCAAGACAAAGACTTCTGCTAAAATGAAAACTTACTATGTTGCTTTCTGGGGCTGTCAATACGTTTTCGTTATTGCGGCACATTCTTCAACCCCATCATTAGTTTCGTGTTGCACGTTGCATTGTTAAAGATTTCACATTTTTAATTTCCCCGTCAACAAACCAAGCAACAGAGTTACTCGATCGAGAATAAATACAATACTAAGGAGACGCGACGGTGTGAACCCGACAACCGACAAGGGATGCTGTCGACTGCGTTTGTCTCTCTCTATAATCAACGTGTTGGCTTTTGTTCCATCCACAGTTTGATTCTCAAACTACCAAAACAAAAACACATTTTAGTGCTTTGGCCAAGCAGCCGGTCAAAGGCCTGAATTGACACCCCCACATGTAGCAAATGTAAAATAATGATGCGCCCATTGGATCAAATACTGCTTTCTGATTTCTAGTTTTAACCTGATTAGCTCATAAACAATAGCAGCCCTGTTTATTTCACTTTTTACACCGGCAAAGCCTTGAAAGATAGAATACAAATACCAGCACCTTCTGCATTTTAGTAAGTTTTCCAATTTTTTCTTGGCTGTTATCGTGCTCATTTGTCATATTAATTTAAATAGAGGATTTAACCCCCCAAAAAAGTACATGAGAATAGTGGGCCTTTTGAAATGAAATAGTTTGTGATCATAAAGCCGCCCACACTTTCTTCTTTCCGCTGGGTCTGTATGATTCCTTGGAAAGGAGGAGTACACAAGTGCAAGAACGCCCAGAGCTATTAATCCAAGGACAATTTCAGAGAAAAAGAATAATGTGATATTTTAGAATTAGTTTATTTGTTATCAAATGGATATCAAACTGAAAAAAAAAATGAAAAAATGAATTGAACACAAATATTGGGAATGTACCTCCACAGCATTAGATAAGGAATGGAAATGGAAATGGATAGTGAAGTAATAATGGGTAAAAAAAAGCGACGAGACAGTGAAGTGACCCGTCTCATGTCTCGGGGGAGGGAGGGCAACAGCAATGATAAAAAAATAAACAATTATTTTTTGAACTCAACTAAACTGTGATCCCCCCCGATCCATTATAGCCTCCTTGTGAAATCCCTGACTTTATTCTCTTTCAAAAATAAAATCAAACACCTGTGTGACCCAGAACAAGAAAGCCATGATACAGAAGGAAGGGCACCTTGTATTTGTCCAACAACTGCAAGTAGTTAAATATTCATGCAACTTTAGAAACATATCTGGTTGGATCTCTAGGCTAACAATACATTTTTATTTCTTTTATGAAATATCAATAGTGTTTTCCACATTCTGACTGAAGTTTTTTTTCTCCATGTAAATTAACAGATAATAGATTTTTCTGTCATGAAATATTGTTAATAATTCATATGCTCAGTCTGTACAATAGAGGTACTAAAAAATTACAACTGTCATGGTATATGTACAATTTCCTACCTACAAAGTACAACGGCTAGCATGTAATAAAATATGTAAACAAATTTTCTTTTCCTTTTTTTGACACAGTCGACTGTGACAGCAGATAGAATTCACACTTTCACCATTTGATTTATTTCTGTATACACATTTGTTAACAATGTTGTAGTACTGCATTTGTGTTTCTCCTGACACCTCCATAGAAAAAGAGAACGATAGGCAATGAACCAACATACAGTTTTGCAAAAGAGATCAGATCACCACTGGCTGTGCATTTAATAGTAGACCTCTTCTTTAAGAGATCTTTTTCTTTTTTTTTCTTTTTTTTTTCTCCACGAGTAACATTTTTGAGGGGAGGGGCTGAGTTCCGATCTGATGCCGAAGAGCGGTTTTGGCATTGAATAGAACATGGTCCGAGTTGAACACCGTATACTGGACTTGTACTGGACTTTACTGTAAAGTTAGGATGGCATGCATTTTACAATCAGCTTGTTACCAAGAGAACCACCACTTCTTTCAACAAAGTCAGTCACAGTCTGTTAGACAAATGAGAAGAATTGTAATAAATCAGATTCCAGACCTGATCAGATCTGTCCTTGACAATTTTCTCATTTAATACACAGGAATTGTTTCTTTTCTCGATGTTATTTTCTTTTTTTCCCTTTTGCTCAAAGCAAAAATAAGTAAGACACCACACTTGTATTATGTATAAACCATACAAATTTGTCATATTCTGATACAACAAGAGTCCTTTTTTTTATAACTTTTACAACGATTGTGTGCCTGACCCCCTCTTGTTAAGCACTACATGATGCTTACATGCTGAAAATGGTCAAGATTATGAGCCTTTTGTAATTTTACAAAAAAAAAGTTTTTTTTCTTTTCATTTAATGTCAAGGATCACATTGCTCTAAAAGTCACTTAGGAGAATGAAGTAGCTGGGAAATATTTCTATACTGATAGCGTCTCTGACCAGATAGAAGAGTAAGGTCTCTAAAGTTGCTATGTAGCCTTCTGGTTATGCTTACAATAGTAAGTGTGCTTTATATTACAGTACATGTCAGTTCAACTACTCAGCACAGTATCAGATTATTCAAGTTCCACATTATACCATCATTTGTCAGACCTCCTTGCAAGGAAAGTTAATGTTCTCTTAGTGCTCTCTTTCGTCTCTCGCTCATGTCTCACAGTCACACGTAGTACTCCTTATCCTTGTTTTTCTGCTTTTTGTTGCTGCCTTTCAAGCTCTGCTGTTTGTCCTTCATAACGGTGCCGTTGCTCTGCACGGCTGAGTTGGTGATGTAGTGCCTGCTCTCGTCCACCTGGTAGGAGCCTTCATCCCTGTTCCTGTACTTATACATGGCATAAAGAAGGATGAGGATGCACAGGGCAGCGGCTGCCACTATTCCGATGACCATCCCGGTGGTGCTGCTAGATTCCCGGACCACTTCCGAGGGCCCTGGAACTCGCCTGACGCCCGGCTCTGTGGGGAGTGCTGTGGGTATATTACGGAACATGGGGGAGGTTATTAATGGGCCCCTCAGCTCGGTGCGGTCTACCTCAAAGGATGTGGACAATGGAAGCAACACTAGGTCGGGCCGGGGTTTTAGCTCGCGGTTATTCATTTTGCCAGCTGGCTGTTTGGCGGGAGCAGTGTGGAGGGTGGCGGTGAAGGCGGAGGTGGCGGTGGTGCGGCTCTGGTCGGCGGTTAGTGCGGTAGTGGTAGTCCTACCGCGTCTGGAGACTGAAGGTTTGTTATGTCTAAAAGTCTTGGGTGCGTGAGCTTTGTAACCACCTTTAAAGCCCGCCGTGGACAAGGTCTTATCTGTTACCAAGGAGAAGGTCGAGTAAAAATCTTCATCATCGGTTGGGGGGGGGGCGGTTAGACTTGAACGCTTCCCCAGAGCCATACCCCGATATCACCAAGCCATCATCATCACAATCATCGCTGCCTCGGTCCGACAAGCAAGGTACCCCCGCCTCAGTGGCCTTGGACAGGGACTCTTTGGCGGTCTCAATAATGGTGAGGAGTGGGTGGTGGGTTGAGGGAGTGGGAATGAAGGGTGCACGAGGAGCTACAAAGGGGTGCCTAATGGATCCTGGGACTAATACAGCTCCTGGTTTTGAAGACAGACATGTAAAAAACATTAGATGGCAGCACTTGGTCAAATCGTTTTTTTTGGTATAGAAATCTAAACAGTGATATCAAGCAAGCAACAAAGTAAACCACGAGTGTAAATATTGCATGTCTGTATTAAACTGCTAAATCAGAGATAATATATTTGACAGCAACACACAGATTTGGATTTTAATTTCATTTGGTACTTCCCAAAATGGAAGAGGAGTGTAAACCAGAGAGGTTCCTGATGTTTGGTCAGGTAAACAACCTTTCCTCTTTAGTAATATTGAAGGACAGCGTTGCTAATTGGTTCATTGATTATAAAAAAAAAGTGAAGGTTTCATCGACATGTAATAAAAATCATGGCACATTCGAAGCACTAATCGAGACATGTTGAAATATCCTCATGAAGACAGGTGCGGCTTTACTTCTCTCTGGCTTACCACCCTCTTCTCAGACATAAAGGTACATGTATAGCTGAACAAACATTCTCCTGTTGCAGAGCTGTTTTGGAGGCGATTATGACCTTAAAGACCGACAAGTGAAGAACTAAACATTGATCAGCGATTGGGGGAAATATTGAGAAGATCATTTTAGAAAGGCTAAATTGAATAAACCATGCAAAAAGGACCAGGGTCACTTATTGATATTCGCCCAAGATCTGCATTTCTGGGACGATCTCACAGAAGATATTGGCAAAGCCAAAGCAAACCCTTCACTATGGAAAATTTCTTAACACTTTTAAACAGTGATAAGTTTGGTCAGTTATGTGTTTTGTTGGTTTTGAATCCAACATTTTGGTTTATGTTCATTGGGACTCAGTGGGATTTTAGAGTTGGCCTGACGTCAAGGTCGGGGTAACGTGACTGACGTGGAGTAGCAGCTGGACGGGCATGACCTCTCCCCTTTCCAAATACTTGAGGGTGCGTGAATTACTTTTTACCCATGGCACTCCGGAAAGCGCAAACAACTAGAATACATCACATCAGAGGAAGCACTGAAGATGTTAATTTCACGACAGAGACATCCCAATTATTTTGGTAATCCCCTTCTGTTTTCTCAGGATTCTATGCCCCATTACTTGGACTTTCGTCAGAGCAGCTCTGTAACCAAGAAGAATGCTGTTTAACTAGAACTACAGTTGTAACGCTACACAATGTCAATGGCAGAGCAGAGGCGCCTGAATGCTCACCTTCTCTCAAACACCGGTTGGAGTCAAAGTTGTTGACTTTCAATTTAGTACAGGTAGGTGTGATGAGATTTCCCCTTTGGACTGACAATTCTGGTTTCTATAGCAATGTCTTGACTAGAAAGGCCAGGACTGATTTTTTCTTCCAACTAGTTAGTAACATTGAACTTGAGAAAAAAAAAAAAAGATTGGCAAACCTAGTAATTCCTTATGACAAAAAATGTAGATTATCTGTATAACTTGAAGTCGAGAAAAGAGTTTAAAGTAATTTTAGGCTGGATGGTGGAATGAATTCCAGCTCCCTTGTTTTGCATGTCATCATAGTCAGAAAAGGCCATTTTATCGTAGATATTTTTAAGCTTTAGATTCGAAAGATTGCTAAATGGGTAAAACATTGGTTAACATATAATATAAATCTTACCCAACAGCGATAATGAGAGCTTTCAAAGTGCTTGTACCCCATTTTACAGAATAAACATGAACCACTTTTTAGTATAAGTGTCAATATAAATTTTGACACTCTTGAATAGTAATTACACACACTAATTATAAAAGGACAATCTCAGTGATGGGCGCCAACAACAAAATATAATTTTATTGTCACAATGTTGTGTCAAGATCAAACACATTTTTAACACAAGTGCGGTTAAACACCCACCTGTACAACCTGACCTGGCAAACGTTAGTTCACTTATTTAAAAAAAACAACACAATACCTTTGTCAAACTGCATTATGAATTTGGATTTTAATTTTGTTTTTAAAAAACGGCGGTTATTATTCTCAATTGTGTCCACTTTTTGACCCTCATGTTAATTAACTTTGGGGCTACAGCCAATTAAAGTAACACAGTGGAAAAGAAAACCATGATTGTCCCAAAGTTGCGTCACTATTGCAATTTCAACAAGTTCAAACATTTCAGATTCGTGTGATGTAGTGTTAAACTTCCATCTGATCTCGGATCCCTTCAGAAAAAAAAGATTCCTCATGAGTTACATGTTCGCTGTCTTGAAACAATTTACATCTGTGTCATGATTTCATCACTTCAATGTAATTTCATTCAATAAAAATCCGAGTTTCCTGTCGTATCAAATTTAATGTGAAACCCCGAACTTGTGTGCACTTGGTAACCCTGACGATGGAAGGAAACGTGCTTAAACTTCACCTATGGGATTATGTAAAGTCTTGCCTCCATAGAAAAGTGAATATTCACGCTGATATTTGCACAATCCAGTGAGTAACGTGCACACAAGGCCAAAGAGAGAAGGTGTTTGGTCCGAACACAACATCGCCCATCAAGCAAGAAATCCCCAAAGTCAAAGCAACGCAAAAAGAGCTGTGTTTTGCCCTAAAGCCGTTATTTTTATAACTATTTTAAAAAACGTGAACATTCACACTGCCATTGACATGAAAAGTATCCGACGCCACAAAGCATGTGCATACGGGAACATCTGATGCACATCCCGTTCTTCGGCTCACAAACTGCCACAAACACACACATTCACAAGCACAAAACCTCTGGAGATCAACCGTCTTTATTCTGTTTCAGACAATGTCAAAGATACATACTGCTCAGTGATGCAGTTTGCAACCTTTTAGAATAAATCCATGTATATTTTCAACAATGCAGTCAATATAACTGAAAGGAAATGTTCTCTATATATTTTTGACACTTATCTTTGATTAATCAATGAAGACATTTTCCTTGCCTTTCACTCCTGTGCAATTACACTATATACCTTTTTTCAATGTTGCAGTTCTCAAATACATGTTGCGAGTTTTTTTTTTTCTGATGTCGGAACTGCAGACACAGTCTCAATTTGATTATTACTGAGTCGTTACATTAAATAGCTTGCTAATGTGCATAGTAAGATCCGCGTAACCATTACCTTTTATTTGATAATATGTTTATCCATTCTGATACTAAAATTCAAGCGCTATTTTAAGCTGAAGAGACATACGATATCTGGCACGCCGTTCAGCAATCAATTTGTGAATCAATATCAGTTTGGACATGATCTACTTCTGATCTTCGAATTTGTGACACTCTGTGTTCACATTGCGTTTAGATTTAAGACTGTGTCGTAAATGTAGGATTCAAACACATATCTCATGCTTAGAATTTTAGATTTTAATCTGGATATTATCATTTTTTTCTGCATAACTATAGGTTGGATTTATCGTTAATTTATTTATGCAGTTGGAAATTCAAAATCATTAAGGCATGCCAGTGTGTCAGCAATACTTATAAATAGCTACATAGTGCTTTGTCAATAAACTTTTGCTAAATGAACTCTTAGGAACATCTTTGTAACCTGAACTTGATATATCAATGCATAATTTAAGAACACATTCAATAAATGATAAGAAGACATATTAAAAAGGTCACAAATCAAGTCTTGAAAACTACATTGAGATTTTTGACAAATGTGTACCATTATTATGTGCTAGTTGTGAAGATCCTTGTAATAACATTTAATATGTAAGAATAAGCCCTTATAAGATTCAATAACATTACAAATGTGAATAATAAACATGTTTATAGTGAGATTGTACAACATTAAGAGGTGCCTGTAAGAAACCTGTTGACAGTCTGAACAAATGTACAATTCGTTCATTCATTAGCGGTACAATGTACAATTCGTACGTACGATTATAACAGCTTATTTGTTAAGTCCAGTTTCTTTATTCATTTTGTCAGCGGTAGCCATTGGCAACTTGTGTGCTTTTCTTTGTATTGCATGCTTTACTATTATGTACCTGTTATTGCAAATTGGAGTGATTATCATCAATTCATATTAAGAGATAATGAATTATAGATAAAGCATGTATACATGGTATTAAGTTACTCAGTGTGTGACTTTTCTTTGCTATCATTGGCAATTATGCAAAGCATAAACTACCAACAGGTTTCTGATTGGCACATGTTCATGTTTCTCAATCTGAAATCACTTAAATGTTTTTATTATATTGTTTGATGAGCTTTTCTAATACTGTATACCGATGCTGACAATGCCACGAGTTTTCACTGAATAATGCCAATCACCTTTGGTGCCTTTCGATTTAATGTAACGTACACAGGAATAAAGCTTTGAGATCAATCTTCAAGTTTCACAAAATGCATCATTGAAAATAGAAATTCAAAAGGAGAATAAAAGAGAATATTGCCAACTTACATCAACATATTGCCCGCATGATTTAAGCAGGAAGAAAAGAATTTACAAAGGAAAAGTTGTATAACAATGTTGATAGCCACTTTGTACCGTTACAAAAAAATAATAATCATTTTTATCCATTGGAGAGTGTGTTCTATCTTAAACATGACAGTACAGGGAGGCAACAACACACACATCCACACCACATAACATAAAAAATAAACACCATAATTCTGTTTTTATATTTTGTTTTTTTTCCTGGTAAATAATTTGTTTTTGTTTTTCTTTTTTACAAAAAAAAAATGCGTATCTACATTTTTTTTCCATTGCGATAGACCTCGATAGTATCTAAAATCTATTCATGTTAAGAGTTTTTGCTTTAAATCGTCATTTGTTCTTTAGAGTAGAATGGATGGATCGCTTTTCTTTTTTATTTTAAAGAAGTCTAAAGACAAGGGAGCAGGTGAAGAAGGGGTGGGACCTATGAACATACTACATAGGAGATGAGGGTGATGAGGGTGACAGTGTAAGTCAGTTGCCATGTCCATGTAAAGGCAGTACGAAGCGGTCGGGCGGCATTAGAGCTTTTGGCTGTAAGGAAGGGATGGGGATATACAAACAATGAGCATATACATGCCCATCTACATAAAAGAACAGAAGAACTCTAACACTGACAGGTCTGACAAACCCTAAACTGCAACTTCTTAGCCATGCAATTCTTTTTTTTTTTTCTTACAGTCCAAAATATTATTCATTTAAAATTACTTTGTTCTATCAAAATTGATTTAAAAAGATAAAAATCTGAAAAATAGAAGATAATATGTCAGAAGTGGATCTGGAACTGCTTTGCCTACTAATTTGTGAGTTTGAAGTGGATAAAAGTGAGCTGATTAAGCATTTCACATTATCTGATATGAAATATTTGATACAGAATATACTGAAGGAAAAGAAACACACACACACAAGTTAGTCATTGAAGAAGTTCCAAATCCAAAAAGGTCAAATTATGACAAAAAAAAATCAATCACAGAGATTTAAGTTTTATCCAATTCATGAGAAAACAAACATGATCAATAAGCCAAAAACCATAATCAGAACCAAAATACCATTGATTGATTGGATTAATACAAAAAATATGACCTGTTAAAAGCTACCAAATGAAAAAAATGTTAAGATGAACGAACAAAGCCATTTAAAAAATTTTTTTTGCACACACTACAACCAGATGCACACAATAAAGAAAAAATGAAAATAAAAAACAGACATGGTTGAGAGAGGCTCTCGACACGGGGCCGGGCTCCTCTCTCTCAAGTGTTTCTGGATGACAAATCAATCAGTGTGTTAATCTTTAAACATGAACCGGCCGTGCAGTCTGGGTGTACATCAGAGAGTGACGGAACTGGCTGGGAATGGGTTCGCGCTATTTACTGTCGCGGGTTTGTTTTTAGTCGTACTGCAGGATGTTGATGCATGCTCAAAGTAAGTTGCATTTAGGGAAAGTAGAAAAAAATATCACAGGGAACTGAAACGTGTGACAGACTCTGTGTCCCAACTGCTCGCTGCACAATAAAAAATAAACACTCGATTTTCATTTCAATGTTTAGATTTGACAAACTTTTCCCAACCCAACTGCCATCCCCTTTTTCCTAGTTGACTATTTGCAGTACACGGTTGGGATACAGGTTGATTTTAACTCATAGTGCAAGGGAAAAAACACAAAATTGAACGGAAAAACATTTTACCATACAGGACTGTCTCAGAAAATTTGAATATTGTGTAAAGTTCTTTATCTTCTGTAATGCAATTACAAAAACAAAACTGTCATACATTCTGGATTCATTACAAATCAACTGAAATACTGTATTGCAAGCCTTTTATTATCTTAATATTGCTGATTATGGCTTACATCTTAAGAAAACTCGAAAAATCCTATCACAAAATATTAGAATATTATGAAAAAGTAATTTTTGTTTTTTTAATTGCATTACAGAAGATAAAGAACTTTATCACAATATATTCTAATTTTCTGAGACAGTCCTGTATAGTGTTATGTGCTGATGTACTATCAGTGAAATGCATTGGATTCTGGATTTATGGCAAAGTCAAACAACGGGATTGAAGCTGATATCAGTAACCTTGTGGATATCAAATCGCCATATTTGACGGCAGCGGAGGTTTTCGGTTTATCCATCTATCTCATGATCTACAATCACTATCAGCACAACAGATGAATTCATTTGTTTTGACGAGATGTAAATAAAAGGGATGCGATTTTTTTCCTCATCCAGAAAGGATGACCTGTGATCCAATCCAGAGATCCCATAGGAATTCAGTTACCGATTTTGGGTTCAGGCTCAATAACGGCTGCTCCCATTTCAGTGCTCCCAGTTCTGAGAGAGATTTGGCCCCAATTAGGCTCATATTTTTACGAGTTAATATGTTGATACACGTCCAAAAAAAAGAAATATTTAGGTTTAGCGTCTCCATATGGTTTGAGCTAACAGTTTGCAGAAGTGGGAAGACCTCTACTTCAGAGGTCTAATAAAATCTTTCCATAACCAGTTGTCTTTAGTAAACCAGAGATCAGCCGTCTTACTAACCTGAATTTAGAGTCAAACCATTGCAAATCCCCTTTCTATATGTTGAGAAACTTAAAAAAAAAAAACCTGACATTAGCTTCAACCCTGTCTTTGGGCACTTGAGTCAATATTGACATCGGTCTGCACACACATGCAAAACATATGACGAGGGAGGAATTCCATAAGATGGCATTACTTTGGGCGTATTAAATAGAAATATGGTAGCTTGTAAAAGAACTGCAACCTAAAAGACTCAGCCAATCGTTTTGAAATATATAATTGAGCACTGCACCAGCGTAGAGGTGAAGTGCCAGTATAAATTATATGTCATTATTTTAGTATGACCATTAGATATGAAAATCTTTAAATGCCGTTTAAACAACAGCCCAGTGAAATGTACACATATTGTTATTTTTTTTCAACACATTCTATGAACTAATTAATAATTCATTTAAACATTAATACTGTGGAGTGTTTTGGTTTTATTGCCACATTGTCGTGATTGCTACGGCCTTTAACGCTCAACATATAAAATATCATTTTCTTTACGACACCAATGACACACTGCAGAGAAACAAATCCTTTCAACGCTGCTTTTTCTCCCCCTCTTTTCTTTTTAACATTGTATTTATTGTATTCACACCAAATATGAATATCCCAATGCAGGAAGAGGCTTAATGAAACCACTTACTCTTTACTTTTTGACTGATGATTGAATAAATTTAATGTTTAACTCAGTATATTGATTAACCAATTTTTTGTCAATGACTGGATGAATTCTGGTGAATTTCAGAATATATGGATGAATTTGATGTTTTGGTCAATTCCACTTTTTTTCCATGTGACAACAGATGGAAATTAGATATGTAGCCTTAAACTCACTGCACACTGTTTTGTGTGTTACTACAAAATCTTGCATTATTACTGTAATCATCATTTTAAGTAAACGGCTCCATTAAACATTGGGGTTATTTTAGTTCAGTTTTAGTCTTCACATTGTCAATGAAATGAAATATTGTGTTTGCAATTGACGTGAATTAAGGTGAAAATAAAATTAAGATTCTTCCTTTTCGTCAAATCAGTCCCTAAATTGGAAGGTGAAAATGAAATTTGTGTCAGTGTGATAAATAGTCAGATTTTCGATTCTCTTGTGGAAAAATGAAAATGTTGATCACATTCCACCAAGAATGACATGCATTTTGAAACTTCATTGAGGTCTCATCAGTCCAGAGACCTTAAGTTCATTTATTTGGTTATTGTATCAAGTGAGGTTTGTTTGCATTTTAAATCCCGGCAGTGCAGCAGTGAAGGTCGCAGGCTGTCACTACATTTATTGACTAGCTTTCAGGTTGCTCAAATTAATTGTTGTTTTTAAAAGAGCTGCCTGGAATATTTAGTATTTCATCCAGTCCTTTTGCAAAGAAGAAACATGCAACTATGCATTTTAAAAAGGGTGTAAAAGTCAAGAGCCATCTTATGTAATTGCTAAAAATTCACCAAAAAGGGGGACATGACAAATACACAACAGAGAACAGTATCACTTGACCACTTTTCCACAAAGACAACAACAATTACGCACACCAAAAAAATTAAGACTGGGTCATTTGACCTCACTACGACCTCAAACGTGGTCTCCAAATAAAACACAAATGTGGACAAAACACTCCAGTTTGTCTAACTGCAAGGCCATGGGAATCAGGGAACAGTTCATGCAATCCAAAAAACATGCGATCACATTCACAAAGGTCAACCTAAGATGAAGAGATTGTAATATCATGATAATTAAGGTAAAACCAAAATGTAAAAACACCCCGAAACCAAATCACATGAAGGCATGTTAGACCCATTGAAGCTACAAAAATTGAACCATTTTCAATGCAAATGTGTAAATAAATGAAACATCTTACATTGATTTGCACTTAAACCTTAAATCATATTTAACTGCTCGCAAGCCCATGAATTTACTATGGCAAATTCAATCTTTCCCAAAAATATAAAGAGTTTTTTCCAATAAATTTTTGTGCTAAAAAAGCCAAATTTTATTGACCATGATTGATTTATGAAAGCACTAAAAAGGGTAAAACATCCAAGGGGATGAATACTTATGATAGGCGCTGTAAATATAGATGGATAGATAAAAAAATAAATTCCCAATCATTTCCAATTATTTTATTCACTTACAATGGCTCTACTACACCATCTCAAAAGCTAAGCTTTATGGTGGCTAAAAAACATTTTTATGCCAATTGAAGATGCAGCGCAGTCTAAGGACAGCGGCTGTTGCTGAGTAAAAGTAGAGCTTTTCAAAATACTGTTTTACTCAATTTCAAAAGACAGTCGCTGTGAGAAATACAAAAAAATACCAATCGATGGCATAGAAATATTTAATGGCCTATGGTTGGCTTATAAAGTAAAATAGAAATAATTGACATGGTAAAAATAAATGCCATGGAAATGCCGAATAGCCTCCATTAATACCACGCCACAAAATATGAGACAAAAATACAATGAGGTTGTTGAGCGTTGTCGGGCAGAGCGGAGAAAAGCAAGAATAAATGAAAGTAGAAGAAAAAAAATTGTAAAAAAATAAACACAGCTCGGACGACAAAACAATACGACCAAGGAATTTCCACTCCACAGAGCATGCCACTGAATGTCCACACCAAAGGGATGCTGGGGTTAGAATGGTGTGAATTTCTGTGTAAACACATGACTGGATGACTGGGGCCCTTTCTTTGTCTTTCTTCACAAATCCCCATGAATCTCAGAATACACAGCACAGTTTGAATCCCATTTACACCTTGACTTCTTACAGGGTGTTTGAAAAAATTTGGGAATGACTTCCTGGAGGTGTGCAGGTATATACATGTATATATACACCCACACACACACACATGCAAAATATGTGAGCTAAATTTGGTGTAATTTTACAAATCAATAAAATCCCCACAAACAGTGGATTTATTGCAGATATGCTTTATAACATGGTGTTCTTGCGATCATCTTTCCCATGTATCTTTAATACATGTATTATTCTTACTGTATTTAGCTAGGTTTCAATATGAAAGGAATATCAAAATTCATTGAATTATAAAGTTTAATTCAGAAATATCATGACATTTTGCATTATTAAAATGAATTGGCAATTTTTTTATGAAATAGTTATAACTGAAGAATGAACACAACTATCTGGAAGTAAATAAATAAATACAGAACACTCCTTCAGAAATTCCCAAATCCTTTCAAACGGATTCTCCAAGTGATAGCAATGCTCTGCTGTTTTGGATTTTCTATTAGTTTGATACAAAAAAAAAAAGAAAAGAAAAAAAAAAAGACAGAATAAAAATACACCTAGAAGCAAAAGTATGACCCAAAAAAAATGCAAAAACTTATACACAGAAATTCAATGATATCTGTTCTCTATTACACGTACTGACAATGCAAGCATCTAAATATGGGGAAAACACTTATGGAAACAAATTGCAAAAAAGAAAACGACATCATTCTTCAGTTAATAATAAACATGGTTCTACCATGAGAGTGATGGGAGCGGTGGATGGCAGCATCGGTGGTTTCTCACGGTTCACCTTTATACAAATTTTGCACATCTGCGATCACGACTACTAACTCTTATTTGATCTCCTAACAGACAAAATTTGTATATGTCTGCAGGGCAACCGTGTTAACCACATTGAACGACCCCCATGGGCAAGTGTAGCTTGTGACGAGACACCCTCCGTTGTCAGTGACAACGTGCTACATTCAGAGGTGCAGTTTGAACTTTAAGGTCCAGGGGTTCACGGGAAAAACAAAAATAAATGTACATCTGTAGTCTTTCCCCCGAGCAAAATGAATTTATACACAATAAAAATCTGATATTTTTAATAGATTGAGCCACCTAATTTAAGAGACTGCAACATTTTGACACTTTTGTTTACTCATACACACTTCCATAATTGTTTCTTTCGATCTTCTTTTAGTGTAGTTTAATCTTTTACTTTCAGCCCCTCCAGTTTTCAAGTAATTTTGATTTAAATATTCAACTGGTTATTATTTGATATGGTCTTTTTAAAAGTTTTTTTTTTTTTTGCCAACAATCGCAAAATCCTATTGTTTAATGGCGTGCCAAAACCACAGGATCATTTTTAGATTTTTCACCAGTAATGCAAATGACCTGAATTGCTCTTCCAAGGTTATAAATGAATGAGTTGAATATATTCAGCATTTTGCCAGGAGTTTGTGTGGCACTTTCTGGAAACAGCCTGATCATTTTGACATTCTCTCAGCGTTACGGAGATTCTCAGTAAGCTAGAAGTGCTGACAGAAACAGCTGTCAACCATTTGGACTTTGACGATGGGTACAGTGATGTCATTTTAAAAAAAAAACGACAAAGTCTAAGAGAGGAAGAACTGGCACGCAGAAGTGTCGTTATCTGGTGAAAATAACTGCAGTATGTTTACTTGAATTATGCACAAGCGACAGGAATAACTGAAAAATTATTTGGTGTTCAAATATTTGCCTTTCAGAACGGGCCGTTGGATATTGTTTGTCCTTCATATGCATTTCTAGCTACTGTAACTGAGGAGTTTTGTGAAACCCCCGAACCAAACTGCGCCTGCAACTAAATCGGCTCTCTGACTATCGAACACACATTTTCGTCTCTGTTCAAATTAGGGCTCAAGTTACACTTAGACTAACCATGGGGATGTGATGCTTTGAAGCCCCGGTGCAGATGAATGGAAAGCACGAAGAAGGCAAGCAAATGCAAACTAACCTGTTTGACCTGTTTCACACTCCTCCAGGTCCTCGTCGTCACTCGAACACTCCGCAGATGACACGAGTTCATCTCCGGTCTGCTTTGAGGGACCGTGGCAGTCGTAAGATGTTGTGAGATGACAAGAGAACATGCAGAAAGGACGTTATTAGTCAGACCAAAACCGCACCTTAGCTGCCACAGAAAAGTCTAATTATTTACTGCCACCATCACATCATCTGCATACTGTATTTCTAGGAAGGGCATAAATATAGTGAGGTAGTGTTCACACCTGTATGGTTGTGGAGGATCTATGTTTGTGTGAGGTGGTGGTCGACATCATGGTCGTGGTCTCAATGAAGGTGGTGGACAAGTCCGACGGCATGGCTGTAGTCCTGGCCGAGCCCCCCACGCCGGGGACGTCGCCCACCAACCTCACGCTGCCATTTATCTTAATGTTGGGGTTCCCCTCGGCGGCCATGTTTAACACCTTGAGGCCGTTGTAATAGAGGCCAGACAGCTGACCCTGAAACGGCCGCCCACGATCACTACCGCCAATCGCGACCGTCGCTTGCGTGTTGAAAATAGTTAGCTGCCGCCCTGGAGGAAACATTCAGATGTGAAAAATTTTCAACACGGAGAAACCACGACAACATCAGTGTTTAACAAAAAGCAAGCATAATTATGGTGGTGCTCGGTGCAGCTAATGCAAATATCTGTTTAAACAAACAACCATTTGTTTTGGCCAATTTAGTCCTCATTTAAGACTTTCCTCACGTTTGTTTTATGCAAAGTTATTTGTTCGACTAAATAGCATATGATTCCATGAACAGTTATTGCATGCATTGGGTAATACAGTTAAAAATGAGAAGTCATAATTTTGAGCTCTAGAAAGTCTATATGGATGTATTATAATCTGTGTTAATACGAGAATGTCGGGTTTCTTACCATACAA
This sequence comes from Fistularia commersonii, assembly GCF_037954325.1. Taxonomy (NCBI): domain Eukaryota; kingdom Metazoa; phylum Chordata; class Actinopteri; order Syngnathiformes; family Fistulariidae; genus Fistularia; species Fistularia commersonii. Next base: position 6,648,690 of record NC_141298.1, on the reverse strand, counting down.
CCCATTTTTGTTTCACAAAGAGACCATGCACAAGGTTCAGCTACTCATTATGGAATTAGATATGCTTTTAAACAAATGTTATTCCAAGATAATGAATAGATAAGAATAGAAACATGTCTGAATTTACCTTTGTCCTGTAGCCACTCTTCTACTGGTCTGTTGTATTTGAATGGGATTTTCTTATTGGCCATTTGATAGCGTTCAATGTCACTGTTCCCTTTGGAGTTTAAAAAGACATTTATGAGGACATTTATTGAACCACCATCAGCAGAAAACAGCACTTTTACCATAAAAGTTTAACATCGACCTTTAAAATAATGTTTTTAAAGGGAAGATTACGTTCTTATTAAACACGGTTTATTTGCAGCACAGTCTGTGCTTCCTTTTTGATTTTAATTTGCTCCTCTAAATCAAAATCCCGTCTAATGTCCTCACGTCTATAAATAGAAGTTTTTGTAAATTATATGTTTTGCATTAAAATAGAAATATTGCATTTTAGAAAGCATTGGCAATGAAGGCTAACACATGATGTAATAATTCAGTCATAGGGTGTTCAGGAGGAAAGAACATCCTGCTAATTATCCTTGGTACTTCCAAAGTACTCGTCCTTCTAAAATATCTAATCTCACAGTAATATTTGCAATGATATACAGAACATCATTGAAACTTTGTTCTCACACTGAAATAGACTCTAGAAGATTATTATACTTTATATTTTCATTTTACGATATTATCCCTTATATTTTAAAAGAAGGTTAATATGTCCATAAGAAGAGCAATTTTCAAATGACTTAATATTTCGTACTGAAACTATGGCAACATTTGAATACAACAGATTGCATCCCTTGTTAAGTTTAGTACATGTTACCGGTATTTTCTGGTCAGGTAATTACATGCTGTCTCGAAGGCAAATTATTAATTTACATATTTTGAAAAAAAAACCATGCATAAATAGACAATGTGTGGATAATGGCATGGAAAATGGAAGGATAAAAAAAGGAAACTAACAATTTCAACAGCTTGTCTGGACTTGAGACTCCAGTTATGAATGTTCCTTCACAGGGTTGGATGGAAGAATTATCGCAGCCATGGCTACATGTGAAGATTTAAAGAAAATCTGCTGGATTGTGAATCAATGCTGTACATATCTATCAGTGGGAGACTTCACGGTTTACTCGGTTACTCTACAGTGAATCATCTGTGTCCATCTAGCCCTCTCCTCTGCATCCTCTTCTCTCACACCAACTTACTTCACGTCTTCTTTCTCTCTATCCATAAATCTCCTCTCAGGCTGTCTTTTAGGCTTCCTGCCTTGCAGTTCTAATCTCTGCATCCTTCTACATGGACCTTCACTATGTCCAAACCACCTCAGTCTGACGTTCTCTCCAAGACATGCAACATGGGCTTTCCCTCTGATGGACTCGTTCTTGATCCTATCCATCCAGGCGAGTTAAAATGAGAACCTAACTAACTTCATCTGTGCTACCTCCAGCTTTTCAATGTGCGTCTCTAAACCAGATAACATCTCTGGTCTTACCACTGTCTTGTGGACTTTTCCTTTCACTCTTGCTGACACTCTCCTCACATATCACCCCTGACACATTTCTCCACCTGCCTCAACCTGCTTGAACTCATTTCTTCACCTCTTTTCCACACTCTCCATTGCTCTGGACTGTTGTCTCTAAATACTCAAAAGCCCCCCACCCTCTTTATCTCTGCTCTCTGTAGCCTCACCATTACATGTGGATCCTTTTCATTCACACATGTATTTTGTCTAGCAGTGGCTGTCCATCGAAATACTGAACAGGAAAGGGCTCAAAGCTGATCCATGAGGTAGTCCCACCTTCCCCTTGAAGAACCCATCCTCACTCTCAATGCGTCTGACATGTGAACATTCCTACACATTAGAATCCCTATTTTGTCACTTTGCGACGAACCTGGAGCTTCATATCTTCATCAACATCAGTATCTATCGCTAAACCTAACCTTAACAAAAGATGTGTATTTTCCACATATTTCTGTTGTAAATAAGAAACCTCCTCCTCCACTGATGCTATACCCAAAGTAGACACTTCTCCAGGTGTGTCTAAAAGTGAAGCTCAAACTTGGTCGAAAAAAGACGGGGTGTCTAATGTGTCGGATTCTGACGGGGAACTTTCAGATTTCGTCAGTCAGGTGACGAATCGGGAGAGAGGATGTGTTGCCTTGAACTCCTCTGTCACACCTACAGCACACTTCATTACTGTCTCACAGCTCGCATACATGTCCTGCACCAGTCTAACATACTTCTCTACCAATCTAGACTGCCTCATAGAGTACCATAGTTCCTTTCATCATATTTTCATATGCTTTTTCTAGATCTACGAAAGGACAACGCAGCCCTGTGACCTACTCGAACCTTCTCTATCAACATTCTCAAATGCTGCATACGTAGTATTTTGTCTTGGCCTGAAACTATACTGCAATATCTTACTGATCAGCTCACATTGTATTTAAATAAGGGACAGTCGGAAAAAGACTGATGATAATACAAACAAGAAAGTCTACCTCTTGTCAAAATCTTCTTATTGTAGTAACGGGACTTGATTTGCTTCCCTTTAAGAGGTTTCACCTCTTATCCAAAAAGCTTCTTCAGTTCAGCAAAAACTCCAATGCTTTAGTCCAGTAGTCTTATAACAAAAGACCAGTAAATATGTCCCAGTAGGACCTGAAATTCTAATCTATCCTGTGGCTTCTTTTGCATAATTGAGACACAAGGTCTGCATATTTGGATAGATTAACAGTCAGTTCATACGGACACTTACAGGAAGGTGAGTGCTTCTCCATCATAGCAGCAGGGAGGTGTCTGATCACCCCCAAAGCCATTTTGCAGTTTGACAAGACCCCCAAACAACCAGGGCTACGAACCATTTTTAGCGAGAGGAAGCAGAAGGAGCCCTGGAACAGATGGTCCAAGCCCCAAAGAGGCATAATTGTGCCAAGATTTCCAAAGTGATTGGAACACCCTGCTTACTAAGTACTTTGGAAACTGCATGCAAGTACTTGTATGCTCATTTTGAGGATAATTGGTAAAAATAGCTTTGGAGCATCTTGAAGTCACTGAATGAAACCTTTGCAAAGCACTTAAGATGTTAACTTTTCAACTTTACAACTTAACTTTAACTTTAGAACCTGTTGAAAACTGATTTAAACTACCTATCCCGCGGCTTAATTAACATTATTTTTATTACATTCCCGTTTACTATATTAACCTGAATTTGCTATTTCCACATTATGTCTGCCCACTTCAGCCCTGACACAGAAGCGTGTCTTGTCTCAAAACAGAAGGTCGGGCCACTTGCTTCAGCCAACAATTTTGGTCTCCTCGGCTGTCGGTACCGTTTCGCAGTGCGGCAGTCGAAGTAATGACTAAGATTTAGATTCAGCACTGCATTCAGTATAAGGTTCCACTGACACGTAAAATTTACACAATCAAAAAAAGTAATTAAAGTTCCATCCAATATCCTTCCGCTCGAGTTTGGCTCTTAAAGCAGCCGCTTACTTGCTATGCATGTTAGCATCTGTGTCATTGGTTAAGAGACAGATATACTGTAAAATATAAATAATATCTGAAAAGGCATAACTGCACTCCTTCTGTTCCTCTCTGTCTACTCTATTTTTATAGTCTTAAAAAGGGTGTCCGTATTTATATTCATGTCTCACAACACTGTTCACAAGATCTGTCTATTCTAGTCATGCCAGATTTATATTTTCATTTCTATATACATTTTATACACCTGAGCCATGCCACCTCCATAAGTTAAATTTAGATAATCTATTGGGCTCACATTATATTCTGCTTGACTCTCTCCTTGTAAATGTTGTTTTTATTGTGAACATGTTACAGAGCTGGAAACCAAATCTTGTTGCTCCCAAACAACAATAATCCCTATTCTCTTCTATGTTCTATTCTTTTGTGTGCTGATCAAGTTTCTGATACTTTGTAAACTACATGCAAATTATATGTAAAAAAAAAAAAAAATCATGGTAAAAGACATACATTTATGAATCTTAAAAAGAAGCAAAAAAAAACAAAACAAAACTGTAAATGATATGTATTTGTGAAATTAATGTGATCATCAATAAGACAGAAGATTTAAAAATGAATAAATAATCCACTGCAACTCTAGCAACATGCGTTACTTGCTGGAGTCTGTCATACATTGTTGTTGAAAAGGTTGCAAAAAAGTTCTGCTCAATACGTTGGCAGAAAAGGGATGGCGGATTTGGACCTTAATTCTTTTTAAGCAGATGGGTGGTAGCTGAAATAACCAGGTAGGTGAAATAATAAGCAGTAACTAAATCGTCCAGAGCGGCACCCTTTGTCATATTATCCCTTCTTGATACTATTGGTTACAGATAATATAACCAAGTATTTCAGTGGATGGTTATTGACACTTTTTATGATGACCATGTTTAGAAAGATGTAAGTGGAAGTAGAAATTGTAAAATCAGTAGTGGGGGAAATGCAAGTTGTACCTGTGGGGAAATGTTCATTAATGGACCAGTTGTCCACCTGCAGCGTGGCATTTCCACCATTCCTGGTGAAGCGCACCACATGGTACTTTCCATCGTTGACAGGGGTGCTGCTCTCCTGCACGCTGATATCCACTGTGCCGATATTAAACGTCACACCTATTTTGCCTTGTTGCTGAAATGAGAGACAGACCAATTGGCTTTGCGTTCAAAGACAAGGAGCTATTAAACGTGAGATATATTTCAGCATCAAACCTTAATTGCACACTTCATGGAAAGCACACCAGCATATTACTCCACATTAAGTAAAGCTCTTTTTATTTTTTTGTTTATTATTTCACCATTTAATCAGTCAGTCATTACATAGCGCTTCTCTTGCCTGAATTTTCTTTCAATTTTTTGTATATGCCTGTTGCATAATATATATGTTTATAAGGTGAGTGTATTGTGGAGTAAATTGAAGTTTTTGTATCTTTTACACACGGAAATAATGGCATGAACAAAAGGGCTCCTTACGGGTAATGCAAGATTAAACTGGTAGTCATTTAAACAAAGCTTTCCTGAGGATTCCGAAAGTCAAATTTCTTTATCTACCGTTGAAAGTTGTTAGCAATAACAACAATTAAAATCATAATTATTGAGAATTTTCCATCAATGAGAGAGATATCAAAAGAACGTGGATTAAATAAACATGAAAAGTTTTTGTGTTACCCACTACATGTTTTGGGGATGCATGTAAGACCTTAACGGAGCACCAGACATGCAAAGGACTTGATTGAGTTCAAAAATGTTAAAAACAGTCGAGTAAATGGTGGAGGGGATGTAGAAAGAGGAAAATCCTCCATAGGGATAAGTGACAGATCAATTAAAGGATATAGATGCAGGCACTATGATGGTGACAGATATTTTAATAGACCGATAAATGTTCTCCACTTTTATAGTGCTTGGACATGGCTTTACATCAGATTTCATGTTCACCACAACCGCCACAACCGCCCCAGATTAAAAATATATATATTAAGATGTATTAAGAATGACATCAACATCATTTGTGTGGGATCAAACAATGGTTTGCTCAGACTGAATTGCCCTGAACAGAAAACAGCTCCTCGATTCACAGAATGTGTAGGAATATGGATCTTAAGCAATTCAGGTCTGAACTCAGAAATAAAAAGAATGTCAGGGACTGATGATCTGCACAGCATATAGAGGTGGTTTAAGCATATTAACAAAGTTTTAGATATTAAAATGCTAATAGTGTAACAACTGATTTCAGTGTTTTCCAGCAGAGAGCAGCACAGACCAGCACAGACCTTCCTCTTTCATGTGGAAAGTGTGTGTCAATGAACCGCAAAACCAATGTGTGCATATATTAAAAAAAAAAACATAAATACTGTTATATGAAAACAAGTAAAAAAATAAAAAAATGAAAAAACTGGCCCATTTTGATTACTTTTCTAAAGGATATTAGGGATTTAAATGTAAATATTTTGAGAAAGTCCTGATTTTTTTATTTATTTCACACTTTTTAATATTTTTTTGCTAACTTTTGCTGTTTTTCACCCATTATATCTATCTATATCTATATATATATATACATATATATATACATATACAACAACTTTTCAAGATTATAATTATTCTACTTGCTAATTTCCCTTGTAATTTTATTGAAATTATACCCTTAATTTTTGTGAATTAAGATGTCTCATTAATTGTGCCATCAATCTTTAGCTCTCTGCTCAAAGCAGTGTTATAAGCAACACAATATATCATAGTCCTATTGAAAATATGTATTTCCGGCTCCAGCTAATTGAATTTTGTGTTCACCCTGAACCAACATAAATCTTTTTGAGTGCCCTGCTAAAAATAGACATGATTTAACATTTTTTTTCTGGGGGGCGGATGACAATAAAAAGAACAGTATGAGTCATTTTCTGTGTAGGTCAGTCTATCAGTCTATTGCACGCTCGCCCACACACCCACCCATACCTCAACAAAAGAAGTGACAACTCACTATGTGTAACATCAGATAGTCCCCGAGGCCTGGCGCGCTGTCGATCCTGACCAGAATGCCGTCTTTCAGGGACGTACTGAAGCCGACCGTCAGCCTGTCGGTCCGCGTGCTGGGTCTCTCATTGGCCGGCCACTTGAATGTGATGAGGCCTCCTCCTTTGCCAAAGATGTAGGTCGTCCCAGCTAAAGTACACAAAGAGAGGTTGCATGTGTGAGAAAACCTGCCATCCAAAATATCATAAAAGATATACACATGTACAATGGGACATAATCATAATTTATCTCTTGGGGAAATTTGTTCTCTGCAAATAACCCATCATGGATGAACCATAGGCACCAGGGACAGTAGAGAAATTAGGGGTTCAGTGTCTTGCTAAACAACACTTTGATACTCAAGGAGGAGCTGGGAATAAAACCAGGAATGTTTGGCTCCACCAAGCATAAACAACATTGTAGGGTAACATTTTGAGGAACAATATTGCATCAACACAAGTTAAAGTCTAATAGAACATTTTTTCTACGTGCTTTCCAATTCTCACATTTGAAATTCTGCGTGTGCTCGGTTGTCTTTGGGAATAATTTCCCTCTGCTATTTTGTTCCGGTGATGTATGTGTCTACCTTGCATCTTCTGTTTCACCTCTCAACCTGTAATTATCATCCCCTGATATATTGTCCGTTTTCTTATCTGAAAGGTTCTTTTAAAAGTATGTTCAAAGTTGCCGTTCGAGTTTCAGCCAAAGATTCTTCGTAATGTGGTTTTACGTTCACACATGTTGCATAAGCGTCTTTTTCTTAGGTCTTTTAAAGTGCTTTCTGTAATTTTATCCAAATTTATTTCCATTCACAGTGACTTCTGCACGCTGCACAAAATCACAGACACACCCAAAGGCCAGGTAATACTAATGGACAGGATGATGAAGCATCTCATTTCAGCTAATCCTCTCATTTCCCCCCCATTCTATTAACGCACACAAATGTGCAACAACAACAAAAAAAACAGTTGGGAAAAAAACAACAAACAGTTGGGACGTCATTCTATGATAAATGATGTGAATGTACTCAGGAACATTTATTCATTAATTACCATAAAGCTACAACCAGATTTGGTTGGGTTTTTACCGCAATGAAAAAAAAAAAAAATCAAGGAAATAAGGCCCAAACTGTCATCATGACTACATAATTAGAAAGTAACTGAGAGGGTATATGAATGCATAAAACTTTTTGCACATCTGTTGAATATATATTATTCTCCAATATTTATTCCGTGTCGAGTCACTTGCCATGAAATTTCTCAATACTGTGTAAACTTTCTGTGTACTGAATAACAATAAGTGTCTAAATGGACAATTGAATGCCGTGAATAGTCACAAATTATGTTGTGTCAGAAAAAATTCAAACGACAGCTGAAATGATTAGGAAATCATTCGTGCTCCTAATAAAGGATAAAAAAAGTGAAAAATGAATGTACTGTATTTGCGAATCCACATAAGTTGTCAAATACAAAAAGACGATTAAAAAAAAAAAGTGATTGCATTGGTTTCTTCCAATTTCATCCAACACTTGATATTTTTGACTTTCCTTGACAGTAAAGGACAACAGCCGGTGTTGGATGTGAGCGACTGAACGTCGCGTAGGCCTGATGCTCGGCAGCGGGGAGGCAGAGGTAGAGCAGAGCTTGCACTCGATTATATTTGCATTTGCGGGAGGCGACAGATGGTGAGTCTGAGGGTCCAAAAATACACGGGGTGTCTGGGAAAGAAACTGATGAGAGGTCTCATCATGAAGTCATTATTTACCAACGCCGTCTATACAAACATTAATACAAATAGATGTGTATAAAGCTGTGCACACTCAGACTTCAATGCACAGACAGACAAACACACACACACACACACATACATTGGAAGACATCTGGCCGACGCAGTTCGTAAGAGAGGCTGATTTCTTGAAAATAATCAAGTTGCAGTGATTACAACAGAATAGGATCGTCTCAATCATCCAAATTAATTCAACGCATCCAGACTCATTAGCATAAATAACTCTGAGAAGAATAACCGTCACGGAAGAACAGTACATTTTGTACGCTTTTTGAAGGGTACGTCATTGTAGATACGATTTACAGGGGTTGATAAGTTTGGATGGGGTTGCTGAACAATGTTTTGAGTTTTTTTCCTTTTTTGCTTAGGTTCAAGAAAACAAACATTAATCATGATGTAGCATAATCCTATTCCATGAATAATAACAGAAATTAAAAGTAGAAGAACAGAATCTCTCTGCTTCTCAGCACATTCCCCATGCCATCCTGTTTTCTGAGTCTCTAAATATGAAAACCCACTCTGCTTCCGCCCATCCCTTGCCTGACTACATCTTTGATGCTCGACCTTTTCCCGACTCCCCCTCGTACCTGAATCCTCCATCATGGGTCCAGCTGACTAACCATGATGGGCCTGACATAACCTTAAATTCGAATTAAGTACAGTATCCCTACAGGTTACAGAGGTTGCTGTACTTTGTTAAGAAGAAGAAATACCTTTATTGTCACATACATGGAGCACAACATCAGCGAAAATTGACCACTGCATCATGGATGAACCATGAACCATGAACAGGAGGAATGTTCAGTTCCAAGGACGACCGCTATAATCCCCTGAGCCATGCTGCTTGGGAGGTTAGGGCCAAGCCTGAGGTAGATGCCTGGTTGACCAATTCAAATATTGGTATATGAAGTCCAAAGTAGCTAATAATACACAGTGCAGATCATATCGCTACTTTTTGGAACTGACATATTCTCATTCAGGGCTCCCATGGGATTCAACCCCGACAGCACAAATAAGGGAACTGGAGCGCCCTTCATAACAGCAGACCTGAATGATTTCTGGAACAACTGTGGCTCGAGGATTGAGGAGTGATCACGTAATGGACTGGTGTTTGACTGGCATGCCGGACAGAACAGAAGCGCTCTTACGAGCCTTTTATAGAGATTAGAGAAGAAAGTTTGTCAGAAATATCATTTCTTTGTGACATCCTTGTTCATTTGCCTGAAAAAATTCTGTCTCTTTGCCAGGATGCTTGAAACCTGCCAAAAACAAAGTACCGCAATGTGTACTGTAAAAAGAAAATAAAAAAAATGTTTTTTGACCGGTTTAGAGTTTCCAGTTGATCTTAACGTCAGGCCTTGAGATGTGTGTAGTTGTTTTGTTATAAACTAGCTGTATGTTATGAATGAACTTAAAACCCAATGAATTGCACTTCCTGATGGAAGTGGCTTTTCATTTTTTCATGAATACAGCAAAAGGGCTGCCAATTGACTCCAAAGTGCAAACTAATATATACGGGGTGATAAAACTGAAAGTGTCTCATTATTTTGTTTTCTTTCATTCATTAATCATCCACATATTGGGCTAGAGGTGGGATACAACTTCAACCAGGTTACCTGTCAATCATAACACCACATATAGAGACACCAACTCATCCATTTATTCACATGTTTTGGCAAAGTTTGGGGTCTCTGATGACTCCTCTGTGTGTTTTTGGAATGCGGAAGAAAACCCACACAAAAATGGGAAGAATATGTAAAATCCCAACGGAAAGGCCCCCTGCAGGAATCCAATCAGGGACCTTCTTGCTGTGAGGCAGAACTGCTTTCATTATAAAATAACTATTTTCCATTGATGCGGTGTAGGCTGTTTTAATCCAAATTTTTTTGGTGGTGTGTGTTTGTGTGTCTCAGGCTGGTTCAACTGGAGGAAATGGTTGGGTATCTGATTTAGGACATAAATGTGGTTCTGTACGATCAGGTTTAAGTTGACCATAAATTCCCACGGGTCTAAGAGTGAGTGGGTGTTTCTATGTCTTGCAACTAATCCAAGCACAGAGTTGTAGGTGGCTGAAAGAATTTGTTGCCTCCTCTCTTGAGCACTGATGTTTCCAATTTGACGTTGATGGCTTCTTTTACTGCTTTCTCAAACCGTCTATCCTCCCCTGCCAATGCGGGGACATTACGGTCTTCGACCAAGGGACCCTCGCCCTTGACAGTATTCTGCTGACACCTTTAAAACAACTACTTTGACCCGGATAACCGGGAAAACCTTTCCAGACGTTTCACTTAATTACTCTTCCAGCGGCAGGTTTAAATTATGCAATTTAGCATGCATCGTTCCTTGAAGTCAAGAAAATAATCGCTCGTTAACTCCTTGGTACCCTTGTGACTTCATCGTGAAAGTCAACTGTACTTTTGGATTGAAAGAAAATGTTAAATTTAAAATAAATAAATCACTTCCTGAGGGGATATGGATTTAGGGCAAATCTTTCGCTCTGTTTCTCATTAGCATGTCTTTATCTGGGGACTCTCCCCAAGATGGACTGAAGCTCTGGTTGAGACATCCAAAGGAATCCCCGTGCCAGACTGCACGTATTCCCTTTAGTTTATTCCGGGTCAATGATATGGCCTCCAACTCGACATGCCTGGAAACCCTCAAACAGGAAGCGCCAAGAAGGCATACCGATCAAGTGCTCCAAATTCCGCAATTGACTTCCTTGACTACTTCTAATGCCCAGTCAGACTACTTGAGGAGAAGACTTATTTCAGCCGCTATCTTATTTTGGTTCTTCTGACCCAAAGTCAGTCGAATCCTAATCGGAGCTTTGCTTCCTCTCCTTTTTCCTCAGGGCATTGACTGTCCACGTCCCTGCGGACGCTGCACTGGTCCGTCTCTCCTGTTCGAGTTCTATCCTACGCTCTCCCCTTGGAAAAACCCAGAGATAATTTAAATGGTTCTTTTGTGTAAAAAAAAAAAAAAAAAAGAAAAAGAAAGAGGACAAACCTATGTAGGTTGGCAGGGCTGGATAATTAGCGAATGATTTGAGTTCAAAAGCACAGCTATATATTTGGTATAGGATGCGCCTTGGGGGATTATAATGGGATTTTAAATGTGTTAAACTAATTAGATACGGCTTACTTTCAACCAATGTTGAAAAGTGATAAAGATCAATAAACCATCTAAATATACCATATTATATCATACTTTCTGCTAATTGTCATTAAAATGTTATTTTTATAAAATGTTGAATTTAGAAATTTAACGACAGAGCAAATGACTAAAAGCCACAAAAAAGGACTGCATAATAAGGTATAATGATAAAAAAATGGAAAAGCAAGTGAAATATAGCTGGTTGAGTCCCAATAATGTTAAATCATTCAAAAACCACCCAGACAGCTAGTAATAAACGAGACCATAGGATTTTACAAAAGCATGAATTCAATTTAAACAAATGTTAAATTAATTAAAAGGAAAGATCTGTGAGTCACTTCTCTTATTGATTTATATTTTAGAAAAAAGAGAAAACATTTAGAAACCAGTGCATCACATGACTTCTTGGCTTTGCAATGAACTGATAAATGCAAATCTTTAAAACTCACATCAAGCACGTGAAGAAGAGGAAACTCTTCTGTTTATCTCTCCTATTCTGGATTAGGCTTAATAGTAACTAAAAATTTAGCCACTCACCATGACCTCCCTTGAGCAGTGGGTGTGACCTGTAAATGGAAATGGGCGGAGGGTGTTGGTGGTGCCTGGTCACGTGCAGGTGGCCGAGCGCCACAAGAGGTCTACTCGTGTCAACAGAGCCGGGGGCCGAGTTCTGTGTTGCGGCGATACATCCAAGAATCAACCATCCCATCCAGGCTGCCTGATAGAGGGCCGGGAGGCTGGGACCCCCCTCTTTCATCGGAACACGCGGCGGAAAATCACCCGTGGGCCTCATGATGGAAACCATTTAAACAGAGGCACAGGATCAGTCTCATGGTTGACAAAAAAACAAAAGTAGAAAACACCTGTCAGCTGCCGGAGCTGCCGAGCCCCCTCGCATCAACAGGCAGCAGGGTAAAAAAAAAAAAAAAATCATAAATGAACTTTACTCTGCACTTTCCAGGTGATGTCTTTGAGAGGAAAGAGAATAATTTTCTGTTTTTCTGGATTTTAGCCCGAAGTAACTGGATTACAGTCAGGATGGATGGAAGACTCCCGCATCCTCCTCTGTGCAAGACTCAGTTTGATCCATTTGCCAGCTCACCGGTTGCCCGTATAGAAACCCCCCCCCCAACCCGCTCGCTCCAGACCCGTTTGCTTCCCCTTCTGTCTCTACAGAAAATCTACCACTCCACCAAAGTCATTGTCACGGTCTGATCCCATTGAATTGGAAATAACTTCACACCCAGATGGGTCAAGAGACAGATCACTGAAAATCCTCTTTGCTCCACTTCTGTACTCTTCACTTTTCCCCCTCAGTCTTCCTCTTCTGAGGCTTCAATCCACTATAATCACAATAGCAAGAAAAATCATTTTCCTTGTCCTTGCTCTTTTCGCCTATCGTATCATCCTCTCCGCTGTGCTCAAGTCTCCCGCTTCAACAGAGGACAACAGCAAACGGTCTGGATCTGGATCCCAGAGTGGCCACGGCAAGAGGGGGAGAGAGATAGAGGTTAGAGTGGGAGGGGTTTGTGGGAAGCGCTAAAAGAGAGAGAGAGAGAGGAAATCTCAGCATCCGTAAAGGTGGGAGGAGCAGCTTCGTGGAGGTAGATATAGAATACAAGTTTAGGTTGACTGAAAATGACCAAATACAGGGACAAAGAAAGTGTCTGCGGAGGGTTTGAATCGATTTGTGCAAGTTGTTACCCAGAAGTTCAAGAAGAATAATATGACTTTCGCTGCACCTCGTCATGTAGTCGGCTTCAAACTTTGGTTAGATAATGGGCGATGTCTCACGTTTGATTTTCCCGCAAGGCCCACAAGACTAAATCATGCACCGCGATCCAAAAACAGAAATTCCTCCCTTAACCATCCAGCCATCATCTGTTGCTTATCCTGCACTCAGTATAGCTGGAGTCTATCGAGGCTGTCATCGGGCAAGAGGCGGGGTAAACCCTGGACTGGTCGCCAGTCAATCGCAGGGCCACATATACAGACATAAAATCATTTGCTCATTCATACTCATTTTTCCCAACTCTCTCCCAATTAACCCGCTGGATGTTTTAGGAGTGTGGGAGGAACCCGGGACGAACATGCAAACGCCACCCAGAAAGGTCCCCTTGTCGGAGTCTTTCGTGCTGTGAGGCTCAATGTTCCCTCTAAGCTGCGCAACTGCGCAATTGCGCACTGCTCCCACACTCTCAGTTTACAAGAAAACCTATCCAGCGCATTGAGCGCACTGCAAATGAATTAGATATACAGGACTGTCTCAGAAAATTAGAGTATTGCGATAAAGTTCTTTATCTTCTGTAATGCAATTACAAAAACAAAAATGTCGTACATTCTGGATTCATTACAAATCATCTGAAATATTGCAAGCCATTAATTATTTTAATATTGCTGATTATGGCTTACATCTTAAGAAAACTCAAAAAATCATATCTTGAAATATTAGAATATCATGAAAAAGTAATTTTTGCTTTTTTAGTAGCATTACAGAAGATAAAGAACTTTATCACAATATTCTAATTTTCTGAGACAGTCCTGCATAACATGTTTTCTGTACCATTTTGAAGTGTGTTACTCAGTAAGTGACTGGTGTCCAGCCAATCATACGATACGATGCTATTACGCTACGCAGCCAATCACGGCATTGACAGTACTTGCACATGTGCTCCGCCCATACACGCTATATAACAATAATAACAGTGTAGCAGAGTTAAGTGACGCTAATGCTAACATGCTAGCCCGTTATCATGGCGAAATGAGCAGCGAATGTGATACGTCCACTCACCAAACCAAAGTAAAAAAGAAATGCGGTTCTTTTAAGTTGGACTGGCTGTCCCGGAGTATGTACAAATAGAAGAACCAGCAGTGAAATTGGGTGAGATTTTTTTCTTTTTCGAGTGTGAAAGGTCTGCTCTGCAAAACATGCAGCAAAGCTAAGATAGTAAGCGAGTTTTCTGACGGAAAATATGGACTAAATGGAAGCTATGATCCCAGGTGTGATACTGATGTGTGGCCACAACGTGCACATCTAATGTTGTTCATTGTGGTTCTCACTGTGCTCAGCGAGGTTGCCTGTATGCCCAGACATATGAACAATTAGCGGGAACATTGGTAAAGCTGCAGCGCTAACCCCTACGCCACCATACTACCCCCCTTTCAGGGCATTCCTTTCATTCAGTTTATTTGTCACGCTGCCATTAGAAGCAACTTTTTGATCTTAAGACTACTTCTACTTTATACAAGTAGTCATATTATCAGGCACTTTGTTTCAGCAGCACCACATAACCCAAAAGAATGAGAAAAAATACGCCCTACCTGCTGATACTAGTCACACACGATGATCATTTCATTTATACAAGTGGCTGCGATGGGAATAAACTTCCCAACACTACTTCTAGGTGACTTAGTCAGTTTCAACATTGGAGGTAATCTATATAGAACATTTATTTTACACTCACTCCAGGAAATTAACATGCTGACTGCTTGCCAAGCTCCTCCTCTGTGGAACCATCTCTCGATTTCGATCGGGTGGGCGGACACCCACTCTTTCTTTAGGAATAGGTTTAAAACCTTTTGAGAAAGCTAATAGCAAGGGTTAGGCTAGATTATTCCACTGAGGGATATTCCATGGTGCAGTTTTCAAATTTCTCCCACTCTTCCTACTCTGTCCGAGCTTACATCACTTCATTTCTCTCTCTCAGGGGACATGGCTCTATCTATCCCAGCATCTCACCAGGTGTCAAACATTTTTATTTCTTTTATTAGTACTGAAAGTATTATTTTGTCATTTCAGCTATTGTTACTGGTACCAATGGAAATCTCTCTCTCTCCAATTGTAAGTTGGACTGCATTTAGTTGTTACCATTAGAAAGCCAACCCGAGACAATGTGGGGATTGCCCAAATCTCTATTTGGTTCTTTAGATCAATCATTTTGAGGTGGTGGCAGTGATAACCCCCTAACCTAACCTGAACCTGAATGACTATGATTTTTTATTTAACTAGTGTCACTCAACTTGGTACTGATAACAATGGAATGACCACAGTTATAGTAACTGCAAGAATTTCTTTCATTGTTACCTTTATAATGGTAACTATTTCAGCCTTAAAACTTAAATTGCAATGTACTAAAAACGCACTTGAAAAGGAACCTTACAATGATTTTGTTGATTTGGATGATAAATCAGAAATACAGGAAGTATAATATGGTAATGGCCTGGTGTTTCAGTGATTCTTGTGGGCCTGTAAACATCTACAGAGCAATTTGGTTTCATCTGTACAATTGGGGCTGAACAGTTAAGACTCACCTGTTGTTTTATTTCTTGGAACGGTAACGCTAGAGGTGACGACTTGAGAAATAATTAAAACAGAACAATCTTTAACTCCACTGTTTTCACTGAAAGGCTGCCTTGACATCAGGGTCTCCCAAAATAGTAAGTTACTGAAGCTTGATAGCTCTATGGTTGCTGACATAAGTGCCAATGGCGTAACAAGGACGGAAAATTAAAACGCATTATTTCGAGTAAACTTCTGAGTCATATTGACCACAACAGAAGAATCACAATGAATTAGTCAGAAAATCAAAAGCCTCTGCCAAATACCCTCAGGTCTCTTGTTTTCCTTTCAATAATTTGCCACCTTCAGTGTCTGATTAGAAAACGTAAACGGCGCTAACTCCAAACCGGAGGTTTCTGCCTCGATAGCACTCTCCGTGGAGTGCCATGCTGGTGTGCATCACTGCGATTAATCTCTATGCGATGTTATCGTTTGTGTCGAACACAACGCCGTATATTTGAATGCACCTTGCAACAGCCATTAATAAAAATACCTCTACGTAATTCCAACAATATTATTTGCCACTTCTATTGCCACTGCAGAGGATGCACTAGAGATAAAGACTTTTCACTCATAAATTTATAGGTGTAATTCCTCATGCGAAGAGCCCTCACATTTATGGCCGCTGGATAGAGTTTGTGTGCCATAAAGCTTGCCTCTATAGATTTGGTTTTTGTCCCTGGAAACAGCCAGTATACCTAAAAACAGCCGCATACCTGCTCTGCTGCTGGTGATCTACATTTAACCACAATTTTTTTTTTTTTATTTTTGTAAATAAATAATTTAAGGGGATTTTCTATAAACAAACCCTTATCTCTTGGGTGGAGCATAGGAGATAAATTCCAAGGGACATATGACAAAAAATGATTGATGAATAAATGGATAAATAAATTTGTCACCTTCTTGAAATTATCAATAATCAAGTCATTTTTTCAACTTATTCAGTAAACAGAAAAAAACTAAGCTATATTTTGAAAAACATTTTTTTATCATTTGACAAAAAAGTGTGAAGATATCTAGAAATAAAATTAAATCAAATGAAAAATATCAATTATTCAGTGACGTTGGTAATATACTTTCATCGATAATCTTTTCAGAGTATGAAAAAAGAAAAGATTTGAATTTTTTTTTTTGGATTAGTCAGTTTTTGATAATATATCCAACAGTATATGCGGTGGTGGACGTGCCCTTTATAGTTGCATGATTTCTGATCACTGATATTGGTGCCACAACATCTATTTATGAATTCGTGTGCAAGCACATGAGGCAGGTGAAGAGAACAACATAAAGGGTTCTAAATTGGTGAATGGGCAAGACATATCTTACTAAAGTGTATGTATAATTACAGTGCATCTTAAAACATAGTAAGGTGCAAGTCGATTAAAAGTTGTTTTTTGTTGTATTCTTATGGATTTGCGCCAACATGTGCAAGTCGTGTCTATGCTAGACTTGTCATACAACAGCAGGGATATTATAATCAAAAAAGTGCCAAGTCAGTATGAAATCTTAATATGAATGACTGATATTTATAAAATATATGGCAAAAAAAAAAAACAAACAAACATGCCATGTTCTTGCAACAAAACAAAAGCAGCTGCTCCTAACGATGCTTGTTTTTCATTAATGTTCATCTGAATCTGTAAGAAGGCATGCAGACAACCGCTCTTCATTGCTAAATGTTGCATCATCTAATTTTTGCTTTGATCAACACAAAAACTTGAAGTTTTTCTGTGAACGCTCCATAAACGTGCGCATCGTCACAATGATGAACTGTTGTAATAAGAGTGCTTGTTCTAGTTTTTAAAGTGCTTTTAGAACTCGGTGATACATTGATGTATTTATTCTAATCCAAGCGGACGGTGCACATTGAAAGTAACAAATAAGACTCCTGCAGCAATCGCTCCTCTGGGAGTCTGGTGTAAACTTTTCACAGAACTTTTGTCAGTGAAAAAGAATAGCTCAAGCAATCCGAAAACAAAAAAGGGAATATTTCTGCGTTCGTCACTAACAGAGACGGATAAAGGTGAAACAATTAAACCCCATTGAAAATCCCATCTGGCTTAAGGGAGGCCGACCGGGCCGCTCGATCATCGTGATTTCACCAAAAGCAAAACACTGCATTTCAGCAGCGACTCTCCACTACAATTCGCCATATTGTCACAGAGGGCATCAGCGCTGTATTCTGGGCTGGATCACAGCTGTTCTGCTCAAAGTCTGATTTCAGTCAAGCAATTAGTGAGGCTCCATTTTCTGTCTAACGTCTCATAAACCAGCCCCGATGGTTCAAAAATAAATCCCTCGTTTGTGTGCTCAGGCAAGCCCGTAGCAGGTTTCAACCAAAGGAAATCAAATATATATTGACAATAAGTAGGTGATATGTTCTACTTGGTGTAGTTTCACAAAAAATCCTCCAGTTCTGATTGCAACAGAAAACTGGAATGAAAACCTGAATGTCTCCTGAAGCCTGTCAAAAAGTCTGAATAATCCCAGTTGTTTTTATTTCACACCACAAACAAAAAGGCTAAACTCAATATTCAGTTTTGTCCGTACTGGTATCAACTCTTTTGGTCCCCTTTGGACAAAACCGTGGTTGTAAGCGGGTACTTCGGTACCTTTTGAGAAACTGAAATAGCCCAAATATTCAGACTAAATAAGGCACGTGCAGAAAGCAAGGCAGGCAACCCAGAGACGGCCTTCAAGATCAGGAGGAGTTCCTAATCCAGGCATGGATGCTGGAAAATGTGCAAGAATCTCCCTTCAGAAAGTGTTCAAAGATATAAAAGCCATCTGTGAAAGAAACATCTAAAATCAACCTTTACGTAGTTTATAATGAGCTTTGTTGATTTATTTGAGTGAGTTGATTGCTCCAGTATTGAACAACGATGACTGGTTAATATTGGCAATGTCAAGCTATTTTTGACACTCTAATGGATCTGTTAATTTGTTTGGCACTATGAAAAACACTTGTCCTGATTATTTCTTCTCTCAGAAATTAGCAATAAATTAGTCCCACATTCTTTGAGATTTATCAATTTATGAAAAATAAAGAACATTTTCGGCCGGATTTATTTAACATTCACAAAAGTGTTTACATTTGTAATTTTAGTGGGTTATCATGGATAAAATTGCATAAATTAAAACATATGACAGTTACCTGACACTTCAAGTAGTAAATGTTTCATTTTGCAAAAAACATGGCTTATCAATGGATCATTGATTAAAAAAGGATTACCTATGTCCTCCAACATTATACATCTAACTGCATGCTGTTGCAAATTATGCCCCTGCAATGTTTTGAGAGTCCTTTCATTCACTCCTGCCAAATCTGTAGCAAACAAAGTCTTCTAAAAAGAATACTTAGGAAATCAATGGGGCCACCGAACCATGGAGACCCAGCTCGACTCGGATGTAAGCCCTGAAACAAGCTGGAGGAGGAAAAGCACTGTGAGAGCGGAGTACTTTGTCTTTCACATCACATTACAGCCGTTTAACAGGGGCGATCTATACTGTATCATAAAGCGATTCAAATTGTGGACAATCCACAGTTGTCATTGCCTGTACACCTCTATTTTGGTGCGTATAGAACAAATGTAGGTGTTTATCGGCATACATAATGCTGTGAAGTGCGGTGAGTTTGATGGCTGCTGAGGAACTAACTGCCATGAGGCAGGAGAACTGCGTGCCTCACTTAGTGGCTCACTCAGCACAAGAAACAAGTAACAAACATACACTTGTTGACAAATAAACACTGTACATTGGAAATGTAGTCCATATAGTAAAAGCGTTTAACCATTTTAATAGCGACATACAGAGAGACAGCAATACAGTCTTGGTGCACAGCATGCCAGCAGTCAGCCATCATTGTGCAACAGTGCGTGGTCTTATCTAAAACTGGTGAGGCTAAATGAAAAATACCTTTATAGTGCAAATCACTGATAAATATAACTATTAATTTTTTTCATTTTACATTTTTATTCTTCCAAAGATTGGTAAGTGAGGCACGGCCTCTCCTGCCTCCCCTGACTGCATGTCACTGGTATAATGTCTATTTCTGTAAGGTAACCCCTTAAAATAAAATGTTGTCACCTCACTGAAAATTGGAACAAATAATTAATGGAAATATAAAAAGTCAATGGAATCAGAGCTGGCAGGCCCATTGGGCAATATATCAAATTTACCTTTACTATAACCATATAAAAAATAGTTATTACAAATAAGTCACATGATTCAAATGTAAAGCAATGCCCAATCAATATTACTGCCAATGATAACACCAACCAAGTCCAGCTCAATAGTATCTGCTTATAGTGGGGAGAGGAACGAATTATAATTTATTACAAATATTATTACTTATTCACTGATTTTCAGGATTTTTATTTATGGCAAAGGTATTCTAATTGTATTTTCCACATTTTTGGAAGCAATTTGTATGCAATTTGCAAAGAATGTCAATTGGTTGACATTCTTAATTTTAGACAATAGTAAAAACAATGCTGTTTGTTTTTTGGGGGAACTTATGTAAATTGCAGATGGAAAGGGAGCACCTATAAAATCTCCCCCATTGCACATTGGGCAGGGCCGGCTCAAGATAAAAATGCTAAAAATATTACCTTTGAAATAACAGCAAATCAAATAAAAATTGAGGAAGACAGTTATGGACTCATTGTTGCTGCATTTTCCATTAAGGGGTAATATTTAAAAGGAAAAAAGGCAACTGGCGTTCAATTGATTATGACTCTTTGGCCGACCAACTGCATTCTGCAGAAAACTGAAGCAGCCGGTGCAATTGCTACTTAAAGTGAACAGCTGTTGTCCTCAGTTTAACTTTCACTTGAAGGGAGGCACCCAGCTCTGTCTGAGAGCGGATTCCAACCATGCGCTAGCTGATTACAATTCGGTTTCTCGTTTGCGCGCCCTTGCGCGCTCACACCGCCATTTATTTACCCAGCTTATGACGAGATTCGAGGAGGAGGGGAAAAAAAAAAAAAAAAAAGCACAAAAGCACTTCAAACTATGTTAATTCCAAACTGTGGAGCAGCTCGGATGCGGTGGGACCGAAATAGCTGAAAGTCTGTTCCTGGGAAGAAAAACACAAAATTAAAAAGGGGAGAAACGCTCCCTCACTTTCCAGGGAAATGCCATCAAAAGCCCGTCCTAGACTTTGAAATTCTATTCTTGTTTTTGGCCGAGACTCTTCGTCTCGAATGTCCTTGGTAATGTCTACAGACGTGAGAGTTAATCAGAGAGCGTCCTCTGCTATAAAAGCGAGGCCGGTCTAAATCTCCGCGCTGGCTCTTGATACTAACACAACAGTTCTATTAAACCTAAATTAACCGCCAGAGAGACGGTGCCTCAGCAGAAATATAAAGCGAGGCCTGTCCCATTAACATAAAGCATGGTCCTCAGAAATTATTAGCCTCCCTAATCTCAGCAACACTCAGATGCAGCATTGCACTGTTCAAATGACCTGTCCTTTGTGATGGATGGCAGTTTTTTGCCCACCTAGTGAAGTACGCCCGGTAAAAACCCACCCCTCTCTCTCTCTCATTCGCCGTTTCCCCACTCGCTCCCTTTTACCTCTTCCTCCAGATTTATGCGAGGAGGAAAAACAGCGAGGGGGGGCAAAGCTTATACAAAAAAAAACAAAAGGGAGACGGGCAACGTGAAGGTCTGCGAACACATTATCCTCCGCTTATCAACACTGCGTTAACACAGCTCATTCCCGGCTCGCATTATACCGGGACAAACTAGGTCACATCGGCTTCTCACCTCACATATCTGCACCACCCAGGGAGGAAGCCGGAGCCTGAGCGAGGAGGAATGACATTAAACTTTATCTCCTGCCCCTCCTTTTTTTTTTTTCTCTTTTGGAAGCGCTGCCATTCGTCCGCCCCGAGGCCCACTCTCCGCATAACATCAGTGGAGGGGAAGCCAGGTTGGGAGTCAAACCGGGGCCGGCGTTCATAAAGACGCAGCTTTACGAGCGGCATTCGGTGCTGATGATCAGGGTGGAGGTGTAGCGGTTGGGGGCGGGGGTGGGGGAAATCGATGGGAATGATCGAGTGCACACCAGGACAGATATAAAGACCAGTGAAGGGGAAAATAGACTCTCTGTCAAGCCGCCGATTGCTCTGATTGCCTGCCAGCCTGCTCACTTGTGGCCAGAAGGGCCAACCTTCCTTTTCACGCTAGCCCCCTTCTCCCCCAACATTTGGGCTCATGCGTCACTTTCCCAGGAATAATGACGACGGATCTCAAAGAGAGGAGCTTGAATGGACGCATAGTATAGCAACCTCCCACATGGGGGATCAGATTTCATCTGTTTTTTATTTTAATTTTCCCAACACTGGTATTGACTTAGCACAAGGGTTTCCTGTTCCCTGATTTGATTCTGACAGGGCTTAGTTTGCACGTTCTCCTTGTTTCTGCGTTTCTGGGTTTCCTCTGGATTTTCTGGTTCCCTCACACAGTCCATGTGTGAGAAACATGCGGACGGTTCAGTGAAGGACCTAAAACTGCCAAGACGCGCGAGTGAATGAGTGATTGAACAGCGACGAGTGCGGAAGTGGTCTTGCCTCTCTTGTGACAGTCCACTCATATTTCCTCACACACTTCCTTAATGTGATCAGTTTTCTGGTGTCGTATTTAAATAAATGTATTCAATTTTAGGCCAGCATGTCTTGCTCTGTTTTGAGAAATGTGTGTCCCGTCATTGTCCAGGTGTAAAAATCTCAACCGTCTTCTTGAAAACGGGCTAAGACATTCTGCTTGCAGATGCCTTGACAACCCTCTGATTTCATCATTCTCTGGAAGGATTCAGGGCCTCCAGCAACACATGTAGTGAAATAAGCAAAGCAAAAGCTCTAAGGCAGGTCATTTACTGTTAAACCAGCTTCTTTGGCTTCTTTGTAGCATATTCCCGTTGCCTCCCAGCCCCCTTTCACATCAAGTTTTTCAATAAGACCTAGAATTTTGTAAAGAAGTTCCTCTCTGTTATAATTTGCATGATTGATATAAGGCCTCAAATTAGCCCGCTTTTACCATTCGTTATATATAAATAACAGTAACTGACTTCCATGAGGCAGGAGAACTGTGTGCCTCACGTAGTGGCTCTTCACAGTTGTTTTATGATCGCTCAGCACAAGAAACACATATACAGCTGTTGAAAAAAAAACAACTTTACATTGGAAATATAGTTCATATAGCAATAGTGTTTAAACATTTGAATAACGACCTAGAAAGAGAAACAACTATATGGTCTTAGTACAGTGCGTGCCAACAGCCAGCTGTCATTGTGCAATCTACGTCGAGGCTCAACAGTCCGCAGCCTCACCACATGTCTCTTCTCAGTATTTGAACAGTAAATGTGAAAATCCAGTGATTTTGAAGAAAATAAGCAATCTAAAACTGGTAACATTGAATAGAAAATACCTTTATAGTGCAAATCATTGATAAATATAACCATTTAAATATTAATTTTCTTTCCATGATTGGCAAGTGAGGCACAGCCTCTCCTGACTGCACATCACTGATAAATACTGACGAGTTTTATGATAGAACACAGAACACAAATGAACACTGCCAAAATCCAATCTAGCCAATTGGGTTTGGATAAGGAAGAAAAATTATCTCAAAAGTCATGCATGGCAATGGTAAAAAATGGGGAGTTAGACAAAGTGCACTTATTTCATCAAACATCTCAACATAACATGAGAGCACGTACGTGTCTGTGATAAATAGAGCGAAAATCAAACCGTATCTCACCGTATCAGCCAGACACTGAGGTTTATCTAAAAACCATGACTTTACAGAGGATTAGAGAAGAACAAGTAAATGTCATTGAGGGCAAAACAGAATAGAGCGTGTATGTGTGTGTGTGTGTGTGACAGAGCTGTGGTGACCTCTGCCAGAGCAGTAGCACTCATAATTCACCATGCTGTTTACTTTGCTGTACAGGTGGGTTATCTTTACTTGTTTAATATCCACTTTGATTGTGCGCTCAGCATGCACAGCAGCTGCTCTTTCCGGATCCTCTTCCCAGAGGATCGGACAATCGTCAAAGGGACATCTTTACATTTTTAATTTTTAGGTTTGATGGATGGATGGATGTTTTTTTTTTTTTACCTCGATTCTATGTACATTCAAGCTGCACATTTAAGATCAACAAGCCTCTTGAAGGTTTTTCTAGGCCTCTAGATTGTTGTGTTCCTTGCTATGACCCACACACACACACACACACATACAGATAGATAGAGAGAGAGACAGGGGGGAACCTGAAGATCTCCAAAACCATGACTTCACGGCCCTCATATTTTATCATCTTTTCCCCCTAAGATATTCCCAAAATGACAAATTTGTAAAGTTAAAGCACATTAACTCAACTGATAGTTCAGTTGGTGTTTTCATCATGTTTACTCAGTGTTCACACTGTCTGATGATAAGCTACTATTTTGTTGACAAAATGTTTGTGAACATATAGGGTTTTGTAAGGGTAAATGATTTTGTAGTAAATTATTATTTACTGACTTTGTCTGAGTTTTCGGTTCTTATTCTGTCGATCGTGAATGTTGTGTATGCGGTCAAATGCTATGAGGCTTGGGATGACCTCTAATACTGGAGAAACAAAACTACCTCTACGCAAACGGATGTCCCGAAACAGGAGAGACACCTCTTTAGGTCAAGACTCCAAGGCCGACTTACACCTTGAGGACAAAGACCACTCCTCTGACAACGGCAATGTCTGCATTCTGGTGAAGAAGATGGTTTGAGAGAAGTCATTAGTGACATTTTTCAAATTGGAGGAGGGAGTTTTAGAACTAACTTTTCATACCAAGGTGGATTAACAAAGACAGACCAGATCTCTTTGCACCTTGCAAATCACCCAATGAGAGCTACAACCCAAACTAGGCCCCAGCAACTTCCCCCATAGGCTTAGCCCATGTGGACTAACAAATTTCTTTTGATTTATGCAATCTACACATTTGCTATATAATCCCATCTTTAGATTCTAACTGAGGGGAGTCTCTGGATTCATACCCCTGCTCCCCAAAGTACACATATTAACATACAAGTTTCTGCAGAGCAACTCACTCATGAACATTGCAAAACCACCTCAACTCGGACCAACACCAACCCCTGCGCTTATATATAGGAAAGTCCAGTTGCCACAATACGATTTGAAAACAATCTTGTCGTTGTTTACATGTTGAGGGCGTAATGACTAAACTTGTGTCTATGGCTTTTTCAACCAATCCTATATGTTTTGATTTCCTGTCTTAATCAGAGCAGACTACATCTTTATTTCTCCAAGCATTTCAAGAGGACCATGGCACACTTGCATCCTTTGACAGGTGGTCAAAAGTTCCCCAATAATAACTTTGTTAACTGAATGTACAGATAAAAATGAATTAGGGATACAAGGATAGGGTGTTATGAGCTTTGTATAATACTTAAAAATGTTGCTATTCCCTGGGCTAAGTCACTGGACCAAAGCCGCCATGACAACATGTATGTGCCATGCTTTTTGAGACCATTTCACTTTTACTTGATAGATAGATCATTGGCTGTTTCAGAAGAGTTTGCACAAAAATGAGCCCAAATTGTTTGCAGTTTACAGTCTGGACAGCTTAAACCTTGTTCTGTTAGTGATAAATTATTTCAGCTCGCAGGGAACGGGTTGGGCACCTTAAAGAAAGGTTTGAAGAAAAAGATCAATTGGCGTGACGAAGGTAGTGGATAGTTGAATGGGCAGGAACTGTTAAAACTTGGAAAAGACGATAAAATGAAAAAAAGATTAATATTTTGGGGGATGGCTTGCAGGGATTGTATACCCCCCACCCCTATGTAGACCGAACTGTACCCAAAGTCCATCATACCCTAAACACTTCAGCTCTGAATATCCAGCAACTGTAACCTTGACAACAGGAAATTCAACCCTCAAATCGGGAAAGCACAAAGCGGTAATATTTACAAAAAAAAACCCAAAATGAAGTTCTTTAACAAATGAGCTGGCCTGATCGGAAAATAAATAAATAATAAAAAAAAGATCCTCACTTTTTGAGACTGTTTCCCAGAGGGACCGAATTACCAAATTCCATTACTCTCTGCCTCTGGCAAATATGTGGCCTCTATCTGAATATTTTTTCTGATAAAAGACAAATTTCTCATTATATTGGTTGCATCGGCCATGAAGTCTGCTCTAGTTCTCCTCAATGCCCGACACCCTGCCCGGAACAAAGTTTCCATCAAGGACGAGCCGGTTTATGGGTTCATATTTTACAACTAAGCCTAAAGTCTAGGATATAGCAAGCTTTTTTTTTGAATAGCCAAATTTTTTCTTCTTGTTACAGAAATAAGATCATTTCTATTCAGAGCTTGGAGCTGTTTAGGAGGAGGATAAGTCAGATATTTTGGAGATAAAGCCAATATGAATTGGTTTGCATATGAACAGGGGAGTGATAGGGAACATCTGGGTAGAAGGATGGGAAAGGTGGAACTGCCAGACAGGAGGTCTAGAAGAAGACCAGAGGAGATTTATGAATGGAGTGAAAGAGGACAAGACGTTAGTTGGTGTGAGAGAGGAGGATGAAGAGAATAAATTTAGATGGAGGAAGATGAGTCTCTCTGGCAACCCCTGAAGGGAACAGCTGAAAGGGAAAGTAGAGGAAAATGTAACTGTTTAGGAGGGTTTCCTTATCCAAGGTGGTCGGTAACAATTTCGTAAACGTCAGCCAATCTGCTCGTTTCGTAAAATCTCAAACTCCCACAGGAAGTACAGTTACTCGGTTAAACTGTTACGACATGGGTATTCACTTCTCAGGCACCTCACAGATTAACATATCAGATAAAAAGTCATCTACTGCAGCCTCTTTGAGCTTTTTACTCCCACACAGGTTTGTGAGGTAGCTGAAATACCAGTGATCAGCGTGTCAATTCAACCGAAGGATGGTTTCTTACATTTGCACCTGAGGCAGTGAGGCGTAAATGCAAACAGCTATTTATTTCATACCGTTGCATTTTGATTGAGCGGTGATGCGGAGCGACCATCTCCAGAAAATGAAACTTGTGAACCAATGCGTGTGTGTCGCTTAGCTTCTGTGTTGGAAACAGCAAGTAAGCGGACTTAAGTGTTTAAAAATATTCTTGATTTTGACACTGGACCCACTTTTCTGATCTCTGCTTTGAATATCAAGCATGCAGCAGGAGTGTTTGAACCTTAGAATGATGCCCTTTGACCAAAACATTCACTTCCTATAACCTCTTATTTGGCCACCAAGAGGGACTACTTCCATAAACGCACTCCAAAGTGAATTATATTACTGTATATGTACATTAATATTTCACAAATCCCCTTCCAAATTCCAATACATTTCAAGCACATCATTTCTGAAGCACAAATAATATGAAAAAAAATAAAATAAAAAAAAATTGGCAGCCTGAGACGGTCAGTCGATTAGACGATATATCTAAAGCAACTTCTATTTCCTCAGAATAAAAATGATGGATCATCCACTTCTCTCTCTATTCACAGGGCCGGACATTAAATAGTAAACAATTCAAGTCCCCGAAAGAATGTGTGGGACACAGAGCATTTATTTAAAGTGAGACTCCCTGTCATATATCATGTGATATATTGTAATCCGTTTTTTAGTGTCTGCTGTCCATCACGGAGGGTTGTTACTCTTAATGTCTCTGCCTGGTTGTCTTTGTCCGTCTCTTCATCACAAGTCCTATGACAGACTCATGATTGGTAGGAACTCCAGCAGAGGTTCAGTTCCAGCAACCCCGATGGCATTAATTCAATTGCCAGATCAAAAGCTGCCGTGTCCCGATTTCAAGATATTCAACGGGTTGATGATTTCTCAACCCGCCGAAAAAACAATGTTTAAATGATGCTGCCGAGGCATGTTGTACAGTAAATGCACAGCCGTTACGTTTTTAATTTCTGGCGGTTCACAGCCATATTGAGGTTTCTCTATGATTACCGTGCTGAGCATAAGTACGCTCGAGCACTTTTAGTATCCAACATCTAAAACTGCTATGAACAGTATTTCTGCTTAAACCACTCCCGACTCAAAGGCTGCCAACATTCAGTGTGATATATCATGGAAAATATAAAACAAACTAGCAATGGAGTTTCTGATCCAGGGGCATTTGTTTGGAAACTGTGAGGTGCAGCGGAGATTTTACAAATGCCATCCAGCCCGGCAGTCTCCGTAACAATTCCACTACAATTGCAAAATAATAACATTAACAAGTTAAAAACGACAACAAAAATGTGTCATACTTCGTATTCCCCATTTGTTCATCCATCCATCATGCTGCTAATTCTGCACTCAGGGTTGCGGGGGATGCTGGAGCCTATCCTAACTGTCATTTGGCGTTTACACCCAGGATATGTCGCCAGTCAATCGCAGGGCCGCAAAATACAGACACACACTCACTCAGTGAGCAATTTTCCCAATTTTCCCCTTTAACCTGCTGCGTGTTTTTGGAATGTGGGAGGAAACCCACACAGACAGGTGGAGAACATGCAAACTCCAAACAAAAAGGTCCTCTTATTGGAATCGAACCAGGGGCCTTTGCGGTCGAGGCGCTAAGCGTTTTACCGCGCCACAGTGCTGCTCTATTTCCCCCATTATTATTCCATTTTTAAATTATCCTAAAATGCCGGAAAAAGAAGAAGTACATTAAACCAAAAATGGGTCTCAGGAGGCTCATAAGTAGTTAGCATTGTATTATTCAACTCAAAAGGCCTCTTCCTCAAATATTCATGATATCAGACAGACAGTCGTACTGGGATCTTATTCTTCCTTTAAGCGAGTTGTCGGAACACTGTGAAATGGTACAGGAGTGGCTCTTTGAAACGATGCATTCTCATAAATTGACAAAATCTGACATTTCTAAAAAGTATTTTGAACTCTGCACAGGAGAGGTGAGGAAAAAATAAAGCATTAACATCTCAACACTTGCAACACCCACGCTGGCAAATACCTTCGCACAAACAAAAATTAAAAATTAATGAAACCAGATTTTATCCAGAAAAAAAACAACCATTTACTGTTAACCTCGAAGCAGTTCTGTGCCGACCTTGACATTGTGTTTTTGCGGTACGATCACTAATACACTCATAGGATTCGTCCATTTACAAGAGACGGAAAACTGATACATTGAAAAAATGTAACAAGCAAAGGCGTCGAGTATGTAGACGCAGACAGAATAACAAGTAAAACAATTTTTGACACCAAAAAAGTCAAAAGGAAACCAACGTGCAACCAGCTTAATGATTGACAGGTAGTTGCATGGTTCCCCCACATGTCAGGGTTGTATCAGACCTGACAGACTTTCCCAATTCATTTTGGGATGCCACCCCCCCTGACGTGAAAACAAACCAAATAATCAGCTCATCTCTGAGCGTCTCAGCAAAGTTGTCCGCATAACCGACAAAACTGTAACAAAAAGGAAGCAGGGGGTTATCGCTTTTTGTCTAAACTTGTAAAAGTCCAATGAGTCAACACTTTATAGGAAATGAAAACACAACAATAGCAAAACAGCAGCATCCCCTACTCCACAAAAATGCCTTCAAAAATGTATGAAACTTTGCTAATCTTATCAGAAACAAACATAACAATAGATAGATCACATGAATATTAACGTTTTTTTCTAAAATATGCAATGACAGAATGTGCAAAAATATGGATGTAAAAACCATAAACGTGGAATTTTTTTTCTGGGTATGCTCAATTGAATTTCTTTCCTTAGACTGAAACAAAATATTTTCAACATGATTCTTCGAAAAACACCTGTGAAATCGGAGCCTTGAAGGTCAAAGGCGCGACGGGAGCCGCCGTTGCCTTCTGATCAGATTAGGAGCCAAAAAAAAAACAGAGGCTACGTGGAACAATCGTGTATCCGGAGGCCGACCCGCGCTGCCTCACCTCCCGCTGCGCATTTGTTTGATTGATTGGCTGTGTCGGGGAAGGCAGGTGTGCCGGAGGCAGGATCGACTTCACCCGCTGCCACTTCACATGATGAGTCCCGCTACAAATACCCGGGCCGTACTTTACACTTGTATAAACCGTTATCACAGTCTGCCATGCTCCAGCCAGACTAATCCTTGTGTCCTGTGCCCGAAGCCTGATTCCGGTATTCCCGCTTCATCCGCCAACCTTCCTTTTAGTCGACTTCTGTCTGCCTCGCAGCCAGACATACCTATCTCCTCCCAATAAATTATTCTTTAACAAGGTTCAGTGTCTTCGGCGTCACACCCCGACTTTCTAAATCTCCCTTCAACCAAACAGACCGTGGTCTACGGCTTTCATTCATTTGGGGCGAGTTCATTGGTCAGGCAATGGGCCAGCTAATGAGGAATTAATTAGTGTTGTTAATCAACTTACCCTCGAGAACAGTATTAGTCTAGCACATGGCTGAGACATATTGCGTGTTTTCAGATGCGTTACTCGGCTGGGAGAGGTCAAAGGCTGGCAATCAAATGCGATTTTAAAATTATTAAAGCTCCACAAATTTTTTTGTACCCAAAATATACTGAAAATGTTGCTCTCTATTGTATTTACATGCAATTCTTCTATGTTGTAATTGTTTTATTTTTATGAAATAACCTCAAATTGTGACTTTGCCAATTGGCTATATCAAGTACTGTTTTCAATCGCTTGGAAATGCGAGAAATGCTGTTAGAAAAATTCCCTGAGAAAAAGCAAGATGTCCACCAAAAGATGAGTAGTGTTATTTTAAATTGTGGCTGAAATGACACACAGCACTGCTATAAATCACCCAAAATCTTCCACTTTCAAGATCCAGGCGTGTCCCCCACCTCAATTTCTCAGATAGTTTCATATCCCATCCACTAATTTTCTGCATGTTAAGGTTGATATGAGGACCATCCAAGAACGGATGAGGAATGGTATCAACCAATGTCGCTCCGGGTATTCTCACAGAAGTGTTTTTTTTTTTTTTAACAAACAAGGACAACCACTGCTACCAGAATGAGCCGAATGACCTTGAAGGTATATTTACTTTGGAAGATGATCAAACTTGGATGAAAGGGTTTCGCTGAGATATTTGCTGAACTTGCCAATGGTAGTAGAATTTTTAATTGAGTATATAGATATCGATTGGGATGTGCAGTGAGGTTTGTGGCTGGTAAGGCACGCCTACCACGAGGCAGGAGAACTGCATGCCTCCCCTAGTGACTCTTCATAGCCGATAAAATACTCTTTACATTGGAAATATAGTTGATATATCAAAAGTGTTTGCTATATAGAATATTTATTGAAAAAATTATATAAAACTATATAAAACATTTTAAAAGTGACGTACAAAGAGACAGCAATACGGTTTTAGTGCAGAGCATGCCAGTAGTTAGCTGTCATTGTGCAATCTACGTTGAGGCTCAACAGTCCGATGCCTCACCACGCCTCTTCTCAGTAGTTGAACAGTGAATGTGAAAATTCAGCAATTTTGAATAAAAACTGGTGACGTTAAATGGAAAATGCTTTTATAGTGCAAATCACTGATAAATATAACCATGTAATTATTTTTTTCATTTTACATTTTTTTCTTTCCATGACTGGCAAGTGAGGCACAGCTTCTCCTGCCTCCCCACCTTCTTGATTTGAAGCACTAACTCACAGCACAAAGTAGTTGTTCCACTGAACACCCATCATTGATTAGATGTTGGATTTTTCTTTATTCTGATTTGTTGTCGGTCCAGATAATTGCATCTGCAGCCATTGTTATCACTCACTGAGTCTCTGAGGTAGACTTCTTTACTCAGTGAAACACTGCAAATCTACCTTAAATGAAGTCAGGGCCAATTTGAAAGAAAACGAGAAAAATATCACAAGAAATTGATCTTGAATACTCATCAACTCAAAATTCATGCCCTAAATTATAACTGTTTGCACCATATTTCGCTGCACTTTAAACCCCAAAACACTTAGATAGTGATGACCTAAAGATTCTGGTGCCTTTATTTAGGGAGCCTGATGCATCTGAGAAAAGTGAAAGTGTAATGGAAATTCTGTTGCTGCCGCTGGTGGGAGATATAGGTACACACACCTTGAGGGGTTGGAAAAAAGAAAAAGGAAAATCAATTTTATAGCGTGTCTTGTGTTGTAGGGGTTGGATTGGTGCATGCATGCCCCGTGGATAACTTTTGCCCCTCTGTCTGGACCACGGCGATGATGCAACCCAGTGTCAACACAGACTACTGGCGGTTTCAAAGGAACACGGAAGTAGGTCTGTGCGTATGTGTGTGTGTGCGTGTCGCCACACATCGACAGGCGCTGTGCATGTACGTCTTAAAGCAAAAAACCAAGAGAACTGACTACTGCCTTCTGGATAGTAACACATCCCTTCCTGTATTGCTTGATGTCTTATATTTGCAAGACTTTACGTCCATTTGGTCATTTTTTTACATTGACTTGACAACAATAAACACATCAATATTAATTCATATTCATGTCTTAAAAAGTGCTTGTTGGATTTTACAAAAGTATCCACCCTAGCCATGGCTGTGTGTAAACTTGCTTTTTCCTTTCATTACGCAACAGGTTGAGTTACTTCTGTGTTAAGCACCTCGTTGCAAAAACTTCTGAAGAAGAACTGTTTACCATTGAATGAATCATTTCCTGACAACTACAAAGATATGCAAAATTCAGTGACTTCAGACCAGGGCTACTTTAAAATCATCGGATTGAAAGGTTACTTCAGGTTTAACCCTGAGTATATCACCATGGTAACAGCTTTGCACCATGTTCAATAGATGAAATCAAAGCATATATGAATATTTATCAGTTCTGTTCGGGAAAAATATGTGACATATATGTGCAGATGGACAAGAGTTTATCAAGATAACGCCCTTATGTTGGGGCGCAGTTGCTAGTGCTTCCGCTTCACAGTGAGAAAGTCTCTGGTTCAATTCCGTCAGGGAAAACCACATGGTTGTATGACTCTATAAGTTGCCGTGGCGACCAGTCCAGAATGCCCCACCCCTCTAACCCATGACAGCTGCGATAAGCTCCACGAATTGATTAATCAATATTCTTATTTTCCCTTAGATTGGCACAAGTGTCCTGAAAATATACGAAATGACCATTTTCTTCAAAGCTACTCGGGTTTCAAACTGCTGATAAACAACTAAGCCAGAAATTGTAAATGTTCATGATAAATATTTGATAAACATGATAAAAAATATGATTAAAAAGTTTTGGGATATGGGCCAGCTGCCAATGTAAGTGACTTTTTCCACCCATCAGAACTTCTCATGTTTTTATGAGAAAATCAGATGGATTACTACCCGTGCAAGATAGCAAAATCTGACAATTAGTGTTGGATGGAATGTTTAGGATTTGTTAAACGAATTGCAAACACAACTAAACGTCTCTTTTAAGCATGTCTGTCTCAAAGTACTTGATGTTTTGGAAAATAACTCATTGGACGTGTGTGAGAGTCACCTGGATGGCACCCTGCGTTTTTTTTAATTACCTTCCTGACTGATCTGCTTTTGTGCCATGTGGCTGCCAAGTTGGAAACAACACTTTGTTTTAATTTTTTTTAAGTTTAAAAGTAATTATCAGTCGGAGGCTCCCAATCTTCCTCTGCCAGTGTTGTTGGTGTTTCGGAGAAACTCCGAAGGGTGCTCAACAAACACCATATACCGTAAAAATTTCAACCCCCACAGGACCCTGAGACAAAAACTGATGCACCCAAAGGACAAAACACGCAGGCATAAGATAGAGAATATGGCGTGCGCTGTCACTTGCACTGAGGATTGTGTTGACGTCTCCATTGGAGAAACCAAACAACCTCTGCACAAACGGATGCCCCAACACAGGAGAGACACCATTTCAGGACAGGACTCCCACCGTCCACCTACACCTGAAGGACAGCATGTCCGTATTCTGGACAGAGAAGACAGATGGTTCAGAGAGGTGTCAAAGAAGCAATCTGTCGAAATAGAAAAAACATCTCTGAACAGAGGAAGGGGTCTCAGACACAACCTTTTACAAATATATTACGCCATACTGGGATCAATATTAAGATGGCTTTGCCCACGGTAACTACCACCTGAGCCTCGGTCCATGACATCCAACAGGTTTCACTCCTTTGTTTAGCTTTACCTTTTCACATTGGGATCCAGGTAATCCCACAAAAGTTGCAATTTCGTCCCAACAAACGACACCATTAGCATAACAACGCCCTTTGACGTACTTCTGCTGATCATTTCTTCCCTTTCCATACCAAGCCACCATAACCTAGATCCACCCAAAATCCCGGCAGCTATATTTGGAAACTCCCCGCAGGTCATTAGAACAGAAAAAGCCTCTCGGATGAAGGGTGAAATGTCTTCGAGTAAAGAAATTCAAGTCCAGTTGCCATGACAAGAAGATTTCAACAAGAATTCACCAGTGAGAGTTCCTCAAAGCACGACTCCACGCAGAATATTGGAAATTCTCTTCATTCCAAAGCAAAACCTATCACGGCGGAATTTCTTTTTTTATTCGCGGGCGGGTCTCTGATTGGCCAAGAGGTGCGGTATGTAAAAGAGACTGCAAAATATGGAATATGGATGAAGGGACTGTTACAACCTTAGCCGTGAGTAATGCAGCCGTACATACCCTCCACTGGCATGTTTAAGTACAACTGGGCATTTGACCAAAAGTCAATGCCAGGTCAATGTTGAACACAGAATGGTATTTTCTGAAAGGTTTTCCATTTTATGTTGTGTTGTTAAGCAAGCAAACGTGATCCAGCACCTACCTTTGACGGATACATATCACACATCAAAACACCAATGGCGATTTAAAATTTCATGAAACTCTCCTCATTGTCCTGATGTCCATCACCGGGCAGTTCCTCACAAAAGGTGTGTGTTCGGGACGCATTCGGAATTCTGCGGTACTCACGGTCATTGCACTGGGTGCCGGTGTAGGAGGTCATGGAGCAGTCACAGGTGTAGTTCTCCCACTGCTGGATACAGATCCCCATGTTGGCACATGAGTCCTCTTGACATGTGGTGCTCGGCCCTGTGGAAACCAAGGAGTTCCCGCAGCCACACCCACCCACCCACACAAAGACACACACAAACACACGCATCCTGGGTTTAATACACTCACAATTAATCTTTACGAACCTACACTGTTAAAAGTTGCAATGTTAACCAA
Organism: Fistularia commersonii; assembly: GCF_037954325.1. Taxonomy (NCBI): domain Eukaryota; kingdom Metazoa; phylum Chordata; class Actinopteri; order Syngnathiformes; family Fistulariidae; genus Fistularia; species Fistularia commersonii. Next base: position 6,613,665 of record NC_141298.1, on the reverse strand, counting down.
TCTAAAATTGTAGGAAACCTTTTGACGAAGCCTAAAAGAACGCAGGTCCTTGTTTTTAGGAGTTGCTTTACAGACTCGGTCATGATTTTAACGTAAGAAATTACATGAAAGTTTGCTACGTGAAGTCCGAATCTGATCAGCAACATCTAAACCTATAAAAGCCAACATTTCAGCAGCAGGTCTGATATACAGGTACAACTTAAAGCTCTTTAAGTTTTAAAATGGTTGATAAAAGGGAGAAAATGATAAGTTAATGAGAATCTTAATAGAGAATCTCTTAAAAGTTTTTCAATTGTTCTCAACACTGGACAACTGAGGCCGTGTGTTATCAAAAATCTGTGTTAATGTATGAACGGCTTAACTTAACGCTTTGGTTTGCACTTACCGATGATTTCCAAGTAAAAAAAGAGCAAAATATATGTGTATGCCTAACATATACTTTTTTTATATTCACGCTCAATAGTACAAATAGTAGATTGTAATGGTTGAAACGAGTCAGTCGGTTTTAACTCTGTTTGACTTTGAAAAGAATGGTTGCGCTTTTGGTATTTGGTGTGTTTCACTCAACCTGTGGATCCAGCATTTGAAATTGTCAGCGCTCCTAAGAGAACAGGGCTGGCTTTTGTCTTATCCTTATTTTTAAGTATTCCGGATTTTTATAGACAGGCACAAGGATTGTACAAGGGGAATATTATTCGGAGTCCGATGAAAATGGAATAGACCTAGGTCGAAAATTGGGTGGGAAGCTGAAGGCTCCATTCTGCTCTGATCATAAATAACGTTTTGTTTAGGCGTAAAAGTAGTTTTAGATGATTTGGGAACCGTTACATTTGTTGGAAACTTGGTACGATATCTATGCAGGGCTGGCTGTTCCTTCAAAGCGCGAGGACACTTCGGCATGCAGATCGTAGAAGCCGGCGATCCAATCACAACCTTGCAGTTGTTTTGAAGCCCGGTTTCCCGAATGATCCACAGCCGCCCCAAAGTACTGAACAAAACACCTCATCCTGACTCAACAAAGTATTTGACAGGAGAATATTAATGAATGAATATTATTTTTTTTTAATTTCTGTTTTCCTTTTTGTGAAATGACAACCAGTTGGACACTAAGAATGAATTCTTACGATTTTCTTAATTGTTGCTATGAAAGTGGGGGCAACATCCTAACGGGCAGCTTTTGGGTTTTTCTTTCCTAGATATGTTTCTAATGAATGGGATATTTCTCATTTTCATTTATCTTCCCTGTGTGCTGGGAGGGGAGTGGATTATTGGGGTTTCATCACAGTTTAGTTTATCTGACATGACATGGCGATGATGCTAATGAATTTATGGTTTATTACCATGAGCTTCCCTTTATACCAACCTAAACTTAAATTAGGTGGTCAGTTAACAGAGTATTTTGTGAGAATTTCATTGCAATATTTTCAAAAAATCCACTGGATCTCTTGCTGTTGTAACATTTTAGAGACGTGACAATCATATTCTTCTTCTTCAACGACAATTGTTATCATTGGGTTTGTATCATTTGGCGGACAAAGCCTCTGCTCTCAAACAGGATCAGTCCTTCTACAGTGATGACGCACCATCCATGCAAATACCAGTGCCAGATGGAAAAAGGGGAATTATTATACAAAACATATACAGATAAAATACAAGGTCTGAACAAAGACTTACCTGAGCAAGCGATGCAGCATCTCTGATTATCTCAAGGTATTCTTTCAGGGTTTAATGTGGCTCATGGATGCTAACTATTTTAGTAAAATATATTGCTCAAAAAAATGAATAAATAAAACATTTAAACAGCACGATCTAACGCCAAGTCAATCACACTTTTGGGAAGTCAAACTGTCCACTCCGGAAGCAACACTGATTCATTTTGACTTGTTTTAAGGACATTACATCAAAGTTGAATCACCCTGTAGTATGTTTTTACACTTTCGTTTTGAGTGTGTCCCCAAATCCAGACCTCCAAGGGCTAATATATTTGATTTCCATTGATAATTTGTATGTGATTTTGTTGTCATCACATTCAACTATGGAAAGAACAAAGTTTTTAATCAGAATATTTCATTCATTCACATTTAGAATGTGTTATTTTAGTGTCCCCTTTATTTTTTTGAGCAGTGTATGTGTAAACAATAAAGTTGAATGTAAGCATATGAGCATTAATGATGTTATGGTAAATTATAAAACAGAACAAATGACATACTATAATGCCATATGTGTCCAGTGCCTGCATGTTTATACCTTAGTGTGTGTGTATGTGTGTCTGTGTGTGTGTGTGTGTAGAAAGACACATAGAAAATGCATTTCATGAATAAATTATCAAAAATTATACAAAAAAAATAAGTACCTTCAAACTTGCTTACACCGCCCCCCACACAATCACAAGAATACCAGGAAATTTGCAAAAGCAAATGCATAAGCAAAAGCAGTAGCAAATGCAAAAATAATAAATTATAAAAAATAAACAATTTATAAAATAAATAAATTTATGTCCTGACTACATGATATACAGTATATAATTGCAGTTCATATATATATATATTTTTATATATATATATATATATATATATATATATATATATATATATATATATATATATATTTTTTTTTTTTTTTTTTTTTCATTATTTTTTTTATTTTTTATTTATTTTTTTTTGAAGTTCTGCATATGAAAGTTGTATTCAGATGACCATTCCAGGCATTCAAATTCAAGCGAAATGAGAATGATCTTCATTTGCCTGAGAATGAAAGCATAACTTTTCCTGGAGTTCATTTTGCATCTAGCTTAATTTTCTTTGAGACCATCGGGGAGCATTTCCAAGCAATACTGCACCACTGCCATCTTGTGACATGAAGTGGTACTGCAAAACAGGTCTTCAAGAAAAGGGTTGGGATTGAGGCTTTTTGTTAAAATCAAAAATAAAAGAAAGAAACAAAAAATAAAAAAATCCATTCAAAAAAAAAATTAAAAGCTTGAAATAAAAGTCAGGCCGTGCATGGCAATGCAGTAAAATGGCTTATCAACGGCGCACGATATATCAGCAAAGAAACCAAATCATATTTATACATAGATATATAAACAAGCACACATATAAATGAGACATTAGATTGCCATGAACATGATACAAGACTGACAAACTGTGATTGATGAGATTTTATTTTGAGAAATAAATCAATCAACCATTACGTTCTTGCTGTACAGTTAGAAACATTGTGATCAACCCCATCCAGATTTCCAGAGCCAGTTTACATACTTTCATTTTTCTATAAAGAATAACACATTCAATTGTCCGACACGGGACTCTGGAAAAATATGCAAACGGATACAGTACACTCAATGTCCAGCTGGATGATATGGCAAGCAGAGGAAAACAACAAAAAAACAAAACAGTTATACAGAAAAATGATTTCCATGCAAACAAGAGCAGGTTATGTAAAAACAAAAACCAAAAACGGACCCAGAGGCGAAAGAGGATGACGAACACGACGACAGGAAGAAAGCACGACTTGCACAGGAAGATGGAAACATTTGCTTGCTCGTGCAAAAATGTTTCAACAAGACCACCGGAGGGTTGCCACATGATTATATGCATATATAAATGAAAAAAACATTTGGCAAGTTTGTAGGTGCTTGAGCGTGACTGTCCACTTTATGCCAAATCACACTGCATTTCCAAGGCATACATGGACTCCTCATTGAATGGACGGCATTAAAATATTAAATGGAAATCCATCAGTCAGTAAATAAGTAACTTAACAAATGCATAACTGAAATACGGGCTTTACAATAGTCTAAATTAAAGGTCAGTTTCAGTGACGTGATGAAATGGAAACCTTTTCGACAGCGGCTGCATTTGACTCGGGTGCAACTATTTATTTCAAATAGATTTGTATTCATTTCCTGCACTGGACCCTACTAATAATGCATTTCTGTTTGTGTCTTCAAAGAAAATTACAAAAAAAAAAGCTCAACTAATATATCATTGAAACATTTTTTTAATATATATATGTATATGTGTGTATATATATATATATATATCTTCTATTTGCAATAAAACATTATGATTTATATTAAAGCTCTCAAAAGTGAAGATCTTTTGTGTGAGTTTAACATTTTGTCACTAAATATATATAGTTTTTGTACATAAGATATAAAGGTTTGCGCAATTTTTTTTGATATATGTATATAAATATATATTTCTGTTTTTCCATTACAAGTAAACATTGGGTAGTTTAGCTGTTTGTGCCATTATGTGTTATTACATTATATTATGTGACGATATAATGTTAGTAATAACAATAAAATAATAATATTATGTTATATTATTGGTTGGTGTTTTAATAAAGTGAGAAAAAGTATACATTTCTAACGATGGTGATTTGCTTGCTGCTGCTAACAGTTCCACAGTAGGATAAAAACTTGGTTTAACCCTTCTTTTCAATTGACACAATCATTTTCCCCGAGTGAAACCTGAGACCAGACGGTACAGAAACCCTTTCGAAAAAAGTGAATTAAAATAATTTTCATTTTTCATTCCAAGGAATCCAAGGCCCTCCACAAACAAATTTATTAAAAACTGATTCTTTATCAAGGGAGGATGTACCGGACAGCTAGACGGTGCTACTTTAGCGTGAGCTCAGTGTTCCTAATAAATTGGCATCAAAGTAGCCTATGGATTTTGAGAAAAAAAAAAATCTTTTTCCTTGCTTAACCTGATTTCGGTACAAAAAATAGAGACAAAGGCACCGACTAAAACTGACAACCTGATTCTGTCTGCAAACTTGGACTGACATCTGCCTGCGTTGCTGTTACAAAGTTAATATGAGGATGTGCAGTATTAAATCATAAAACCCTGCGAGGAACAGGAAGTGAGGGGTTGCACTTTTAAATTTGCTAAATTTGTGTCAATCAAACCCATTTGATGGAAATCAAGCAAAGACACGGGGGGAACCTTCGAAACTTGGAATAAAAAAACAAAACAAAAACAAAATATATTTTATTTTCAAGTAGAATAAATCTACGATTCATAAAAGTCCAACATTCGGTTCGTGCTCCCTCTAGATGCGATCGTAAAAAAAAAAAAAAAAAAAGAAAAATCGATCTCGGGGTGATGATATTGACCAAATATGCACAAAATTCTGAATAAAACTTCACACAGGTGAGATATTTAAACAGCGTTAGCACTCGGGCGGCAGCCGATGTGGCTGGTAACACGACGTAGGACGGTGCGTGACGCTCGGCCCGACTCTAGCTGTGCGCAAGCGTGGTGACAAGTACAGTTAGCAGGAAGGAAGGGCTTCCGTACAGATGCGAGGTGGTCGAACTACTGTTTGCATTGAGCAGGAAGAATGGGCCGCTGCCGTTGGGGTTGAAGTTTGTGTTGTAGTAGTCTAAATCTGGGTAGGTTCGGAGGGACGGTGTACCTTCGCATCCTCGCTCGATCTGCCCGCTGCGAAACAGGGCGTCGCTGAGGAGGTCCGGCAGCCGGCCGTTGAGGTCCACCGAGGCCAGGCAGCCTTGGAAGCCCTCTCTGGAGGCCACCAGTTTGGGCAGGTTGCCATACATGCCTGGACCCAGACCAGCGATGAACAAGTCGCCTGCAGGAAACAGACAAATACAACATGGTGTATATATCCGGATTAAATCCAGATATATACAATGTAAAAATGTTCTTGTGCTGACACTGTGGAGGAATCACCGCATCTACTCTCGAGATGTCTAGACAACATATCGGGAACATTAAGCATACAAAAAAAACAAAAACAGTTAGTTGTCTTTATAGAAGCATCACCTTTCATGGTCATAATTGTTATCAATATTAATGCTGGTTATGATGACAAACATCAGTTCATTCACAATGACAGTGAAAAACTACCTTTCAGGTCCAGGTTTTTGGCCCCGTTAATGCTCTGACTGGTTGTCGTGGCATCCACCTTCAGCGTGTGCGTGTTGCTGTTGTCCCGCGTGATCGCCACGTCGTGCCACTGGTTGTCGTTCAAGGCCCGCTCACTTTTCCCCATGATGAGATTGGGTCCGTTTCCCAGATCAAATACGTAGTGGATATATCTGTGCAAGGGGTGGGTTGCGAGAAAATATGTTCATTGTCATTTTTAATGATTTCTTTATCATTTAACTTTCAACATTTAACTAATCATTTAACCATTTATATCTACTTTAGATTGAACTATATCAAGAATAACTCCAAAAAATGTTACTGTACTGGCACCTCCTGGATGTACTATGAAGTACATGTGATACAATATGAAAATACACTGCAGAGACATATCTATTTTTATTTTCATTTATATAGCCTTCCTTTCTTGTATAAGACTGATATTACCTGTCAGAATGGAACAATTGAATTTGTCCTTTTAAATTTTTTTTATATATATATATATATACATACAGTGGGGCAAAAAAGTATTTAGTCAGCCACCAATTGTGCAAGATCGGCCTCCTAAAAAGATGAGAGAACCCTGTAATTTTCATCATAGGTAAACTTCAACTATGAGAGACAGAATAAGAAAGAAAATCCAGAAATTCACATTTTATTTGCAAATTATAGTGGAAAATAAGTATTTGTTCAGTAACAAAAATTCATCTTAATACTTTGTTATCTATCCGTTGTTGGCAATGACAGAGGTCAATTGTTTTCTGTAAGTCTTCACAAGGTTTTCACACTGTTGCTGATATTTTGGCCCATTCCTTCATGCAGATCTCCTCTAGAGCAGTGATGTTTTGGGGCTGCTGCTGGGCAACACAGACTTTCAACTCCCTCCAAAGATTGTCAATGGGGTTGAGATCTGGAGACTGGCTAGGACCTTGAAATGCTTCTTCCGAAGCCACTCTTTCGTTGCCTTGGCAGTGCGTTTGGGATCATTGTTAAGCTGAAAGACCCGGCCACGATTCATCGTCACTGCCCTTGCTGATGAAAGGAGGTTTTCACTCAAAATCTCACGATACATGGCTTCATTTATTCTTTCCTTTACAGGGAACAGTCGTTCTGGTCCCTTTGCAGCAAAACAGCCCCAAAGTGTGATGTTTACACCCCCGTGCTTCACAGTAGGTATGGTGTTATTTGGATGCAACTCAGCATTCTTTCTCCTCCAAACATGACAAGTTGAAGTTTTACCTGAAACTTCTATTTTGGTTTCATCTGACCAAAGGACATTCTCCCAATCCTCTTCTGGATCCTCCAAATGCTCTCTAGCAAACTCCAGACGGGCCTGGCCCTGTACTGGCTTAAACAGGGGGACACGTCTTGCACTGCAGGATATGAGTCCCTGGCAGGATAGTGTGTTACTGATGGTAGCCTTTGTTACTTTGGTCCCACATCTCTGCAGGTCATTCTGTGACTCTTTGTGCACGGGTGTCTTTTATACCGATAACCAGTTCAAACAGGTGCCAATAATACAGGTAATGTGTGAAGGACAGAAGAGCCTCTTAAAGAAGAACTTACAGGTCTGTGAGAACAAGAAATCCTGCTTGTTTGTAGGTGACCAAATACTTATTTTACCGAGGAATCTACCAATTAATTCATTAAAAATCCTACTATGTGATTTCCTGGATTCTCTCCCCCAATTCTCATAGTTGAAGTGTACCTATGATGAAAATTACAGGCCTCTATCATCTTTTTAAGTGGCAGACCTTGCACAATTGGGAGCTGACTAAATACTTTTTGCCCCATTGTGTGTATATACACACATACACACACACACACATATAGATATAGATATATAGATATGTATATATATTTTTCCATTTCCCTTGGCATTGAAATAAGCAACATTCCATTTTAGGTTCCATTTTCTTATAAAAAAAGTAAAGTCCATTATGTTGCTGTGATGCTACTTGACAAGATGCTGGTTATAAGATGCATGGATCAGCGACAGACAGGCAGACAGACAGATAGATAGATAGATCATTGATCGGGGCATCTCACCCTTTTCCAAACTGAAAGTGCGAGATATTTTGTCAACCCGCTTTTTTCAGAATCAAATACACAGCACCTGCATTCATTCATTCATTCATTCATTCATTCATTCATTCATTCATTCATTCACTCACCAGTTTTACTTATCCTGCACTCAGGGTTGTAGATAAGGTGTCATTGGGCAAGAGTGAGGCCGGTTGCTGGTCAATAACAGACCCACATATAGAGATATACAACTATTCACCGTTTCATTCACATATCTGAGCAATTAAGAGTCTCCAAAAAAAAAAACTCCTGAAAGTTTTCGGACTGCAGGAGGAAACCAGAGAATCTGGAAAAAAAGGAGGCTGTTAGTTCGAATTTAACTTAGCTGTGAGGTGGGGATGGTAATGACTGCGGCTCCGTAATGCCTCCTTAGTTCATTCATTTTATTTAGACTGTTTTATCTTATTTATTTTGATTTTTGTGTTTTGCAAGGAAAAATTGATAATTCATAAAAAATGTTTCCAATTTACGGCCTCACCGACTTTATGATGAATATCAAGTTTTACCAACTTATTTTCATGAATGTCATTTTATTATTTTTCCAACAACACGATTTTAAAAAAGCGATTAAGGAAAAGCAATGGAAATAAACCCTACCCTTTAACCAGCTCCACAGCAATGAAGTCGTTTCCATCCCCAGAGTTGAAAAGGATGAAGCCGTCCGGAGAGGTGGTTTTAAACTGGAAGAACAGGTGCATGGACGTGTATGCCTGCAGGGTAGCGAGGCTCAAATAGCTGCTCTTGGACTTGAAGGTGACAGGGTCGGCGATAATGGCGCGAACCCCAAAGCGGGCGTTGAGCTCGCAAAAATCAATGTCGCCGTTCTTGCACAGGTCGATGTAGAGCATGCCGTTGAATCTGAGGAGAGAACAACATGAAAAGGTCGGTGAAATTACCCTCCTGAAACACAATGATGACAAATAATAATTAATAAAAATAATCAAACACTCCATACTTTGAGTTGTGAGTTTTTTTTAAAAGAATTCATAATAGCTAGTCTTTATAACTTCTGTAAATGAAATAGCTTCAATTTTTTAATTTTAACATAGACAACACTGAGAGGACCCTTGACAGCATGCTTTCTACCGCCTATATAACGTTTTTGGCGATCATATAGACTGAATTTTCAATTTTCTTTTGAAAAGATACATTTATTGCAATATTTTATTGAGGTTTTTTATTGTTATTATTATTATATTATATTCATCTATCCATCTTGTGCCGCTTATCCTGCACTCAGGGTAGTAAGGGATGATGGAGCCTATCCTAGCTTTCATCGGGCAAGAGGCAGGAACACATTAATACTAATGATAACAATGATAATGATGATTATATATATTAAGATATATATTTATATATTATTTTTAGGATAATAATAAATGCATTACTACTTGGTTATTAATGCCCGCAAAAACAAACCCTACAGACTTTGAATGGTGAGCCGTGCCACAGAGAATACAAAAATCCCAATAACTTATTATTAGAACTGCTACAAATGAAAATACTTCAATTACTTTTTTATATTCTAACATAGATAACATTGGGAGGACCCTTTATAGCATGCTTTCTACTATCTGTAAAAATATATAACCATCATATGGATTGAATTTTATAACTCTCCTTTCAAAATATAAATTCACAGCAAGATTTTATAGAGCTTAATAATAATAGTAATAATAATAATACTATGAATAATAATATATAATAACATATAATATAATTATTGTAATGATAACTCATTATATTTAAAAGGAGTTTAAAACATCACCGGCTCTGTAAGATTCAGTGCAAATGAAAAGGGAAAAAAAGACTTGAAATGTCTGGCTCTTTCATTTACAAAAAACATTATTATTATTATTATTATTATTATTATTATTATTGTTATTTTTGTTATTTTTATTATCATTGTTATTATTATTGTTATTAAGATGTATTTAGTGCTATGCACGTAGAACAAAAACAGATTATTACTCGGCTATGAATCCCTGCTGGAGAGCTGTGGACCACACGTGCTTTGAGATACATTTCTGGCTACAAAAGGAGCTATCGCTTTTGAGAAAGCTCGTTTAAAAAAAAAAAATCACTCGAGTCAATCAATATCAGTCAATGTCAGCGCTCAGAAGAAGACAGAAGAACTGCTTGACACTAAATTACATAGTGCGCTCTTCCCGGCAGAGGCACCGCACTGCCACAGTTTTTGCACACAAGGTGATTGTTATGCACACAGCGAAACATATTGAGCTTGCAGTCTCTGGGAAAAAAAGTGTGTTGGGATCAATCGGTAATGAGCCAGAGAAAGTCCTTCAAAACCGCACTCGGTTATTTCTACCCTCCGTTTTTGCATTCAAGAAATACTCAAGCAAGTTTCCTATAAAATCCGAGCCCTATCATTTTGATGCTGATATGGGGTTGACTGTCCGTATCACAAAGCAAATTCACCGCATCCGGGATGCTGTTTTAATCGATCCGGCTTGGAGAAATAGCAATCCACACCGGCCAGGGGTAGACAGTGTCAGTAAACCGGTCGTCTGTTTGTTAGGTGAACCAAAGTTTGTCAATATGGACATCAACTAACTCTGGATGACCAATCACAAACTAAATAAGGATACTTGGGCTCAAATATGCAATATTCTATGAAAACATGTAAATCTGGACATTTATCTCCCATTCTTTGATTCATTGTAAACACACTAATTTTTTTTTATTGCGATTTTCAGTGGCAATAGAGCTTGTCTGCTTCTATATCACTGGAAAAAATATGGGCTGTTGAATGTAAATTGTAGTGCCGAAACGGGGAAAACATGCAACAAACTAGCCGAGACAATGGGAGTAAGTAATATTCAGTAAGTCTATATAGAATTTTCATTATGGTGGTTCTGGTTGATAATTGTTGTGGGGGCATGAATAACTATAAAAGGTGAAAACACTTTATGTGCTACCTGCAAAATGTAATAAATTCAAAGGCTCTTGTGCTTAGAAATGAAAGGTTATTTTATTGTCAAAGTTTTGACAGCTAATATGAATCCTGATATACATATGGATATATACATACATACATACATATATGCACACACACACACACACACACACACACACACACACACACACACACACACACAAACACACATATATGTACATATATATAAATATACATGTATAGGCAGTACATGAATACGTGCAAAAAACATTAGACTCTAAATAAAAAAATGCATACATTTTATGCATCCAAGTATTGTAGTAGTATTGGACTATCAAAGTAAAAACAAACAGATTAAAAAACTGTTTTTACCCCACAGTTGTCATTGCATTGAATTCTTTAAAAATCCCGAGTACTTGAATATTAAATACAGTACTGTGCAATAAGGCCGAATGACACCACTGCACAAACCTACATATCTACTGGGTTTTTCATTGATCTATTTATTCCTTCAGCCGTTGTCTTATTTATTTGTCATATAGTTTTAACTTATAATTGCTGCCATTGTAGCGTTCTTCCTTTTTATTTTATTTTTAAAACATCACTGGCTCTGAGAGCTGCTATCTCCCAGTTTTGTTGCACTTTGTGTAATGAAAATAATAAATGATAATAATAAATGTATAGTATGTATAATGTTATAATTTGTAAATTGTTACATTTATTTTCATTTTTTTTCTTGTTAATTGGACGTCTTGTGTTGAATAAGTTGCAGCGCCTCTCCTGTCATGGTTGAGGTCAGGGCGCGTTTTAGTTGAGATCCTGGGGATCTTTGTATTCATCGCCTTTACAAACATTATGTTTTCCTCTAATTGCTCAAGAGTTCGGGGACAATCATGACATATAAAATTACAATTTTCACACTTTCCTAAAATATTATTCAAGCGGCAACTGAGAGGAATCAAAAATCGATGGTCAAAATCTGCCTTTGTCAGAATCATTTCCCGCCCTGGTCTCTGCCCTTTACTGATTTTCACTTTCTTTCAACATCATTTGATTTTCCTTTTTCCCGTGTTCATAATTGCTCTGTTGGCTCGATGACATCCATCACTGCTGTCAGGAACGCGGCCGATTAGGGCGCCGGGGATAAACCCATCAGTGAGTCATTTCTAAAAATATGACTAATTCAGTCTGGTTTCTAATTGAAATGTATTTATTAATTTTCCTTTTTTATTTATGTGGATCTGTTGTCTTTGACTCGGTCTTAAATCACATTGGGATTTTTTTTCTTAGATTTAAAATAGAAAAATATCTTCATTTCATTTTTGTTTCTTGTTATAAATTCCCTCTTGAGCCAAACCTTATTTCTTTTTGCGATGCTTCCTGCCATTTTAATGAATGTTGGGATGTTTTTTTTTATTTTTTTTATGTAACTCATGCATGAAGGGCGCGGTGCAATTTACAGTATTGATATGGAATAGAGTCTGACTGACTAAATAAATACAGGACTGTCTCAGAAAATTAGAATATTGTGATAAAGTTCTTTATTGTATGTAATGCAATTAAAATAAACAAAAATTACCTTTTCATAATATTCTAATATTTTGAGATAGGATTTTTGAGTTTTCTTAAGATGTAAGCCATAATCAGCAATATTAAAACAATAAAAGGCTTGCAATGTTTCAGTTGATTTGTAATGAATCCGGAATGTATGACATTTTTGTTTTTGTAATTGCATTACAGAAGATAAAGAACTTCATCACAATATTCTAATTTCCTGAGACAATCCTGTGCATCAATTAATTAATAATTCATAGATGGATTTACTGATGGAAAAAGACGTAAACATAAGGGGAGTGATTGAACGGCGAGTACCTGAGGCTCTGGAGGTGACCGATAAAACTGGACGGGATGCTGGAAACGAAGCGGCGTTCCGTCATGATGCCCGTTTCAATGTTGTGGAACTCCAGGCGAGTGTGGTCGCCCACCATCTGGCCTGAAGATGGGGAGGGTGCAGGGGACGGGTTGAAAAGAAAGACAAAAAACAAAAAGAAAAGAGAACACTGTCTGACACTAACACAAAAGGGCTGATTTAAGGAGAAAATTACATTATTTGTATTAGATGGATGCACTCTCACATTAGCAGTTAACATAAACACACATGCTTTGTTATGAGTCACTATGGTAAACAGCATTGTGTAATTCCACTAACTAGGCATGATCCCTGGCTGGCGCAGGTAAGTACCTTCTGCTACATCATCGTCAACGGTTAGCTTGTAGGTTTTGCCGCGGCGCACCACACGCACCGTATGCCATTCATTATCATTGAGCTTTTGCCCGGCATACAGGGTCTCCGGTCCCTTGCCTGAGAACAATGGTCAATGACAGAGTTAAAGACATCCTGAGCTTCAAACCAAACCTCTGTTTTCCCAGCCTGAACTCAGTTGCAGAAATACTGCGTGGAACTAGAACAGACTTATACCTTTGGAAAACAAAGGCTTGGTTTAGTCAGTGCAATACACAGTGAAAAAAAAAAAAAAAAAATCACCTGAAATTCTGTATTTAAACACCTGACCTCGGAGAGCAATGGCAGATACCTACACGGCTTGCATTCATTGGGGCGTCCGTGCACCCATTGAAGCAATAACCAAATTTGTATGCTAACACTAAACAAATAACCGATTTTAACCGTTTTAAATTATGTAACTGGGAACAAAACGTGGAGCGCTTATTGAACTCCAATAATTTTTTCAACTCGGACTTTAAAGTTTTTAGTGCATCGTTGGTCAAAGAAAACACTTAACCATACAAATAAATAACACATAAATGGATAAATACTTGACTCCACACCCTCAATCTCAATTTGTGTTTGTCATTCTTCTAAACTGCCGTAAATAAATAAACAAATTAAAAAAGAAATAGGATTGTTAATTGTCAAAGAATAAAATCCTCATAAAAGGAGAAATATAAATACACTGACTAAGTGCATAAACACTTATCTGTAGCTTTCACGTAATATTTAATAATTCAGTAGTTTTGGTACTTAATAAACAAGTTGTACTTTTAAGCATTGAAACCCGGCACTGCAATTACATTTATATTTCCATGCTTGATCAATTTACTAGTTTGCCCTCTGTTGATAATCAAAGGTAATCAAAATATGCCAGATAAATTAAATGTAATTGATTGAATATAGAGACATGATGCATTACTTGCGCAGACGATACCTGAATGTTACAGTTGGCCACTATCCTCACTACAGGCCTAATAAAGGAGAATCCTATTTTACCCTATCTCACCTAATCCCATTAAAAAAGTTACTGCTGTAGTTACAGTGCATAAACTTTTATTTTCAAATATGAAATCTGAAAATCAAGTGGATTGAAGAGTAAAATTCCCAAAAAACAACTGATGGCTGTGGGTTCCAAATAATGAATGTTCACCTGTTTGGAAAAACTGAAACAATTACTCTCCTTATCAGAAAAATAAGTATAAAAAATTATAGAGAAGGTAAATCTGTAGCTATGGAACTTGACCTGAATTATCTGATAAACACATTAAAAATATCTGTAAATTTAAAAATATATTTATAACTAGTCTTGAATGAAAAATCTTTAGCATTTTGCACTGAAGTTAAGGGAGTCATATACAAAATATAAGCCGATACATGTACATGTCTTAGTATACAATTTAGATATATTACATTAAATAAATAGAATGTTCCCTGATGTATAAAACAATGCTTGACCACAAGAAACTGGTGCATGTTTGATGATGAGGATCACTGCTGCAGAAAGACCACGCCTATTTTACCGCTGACATCCCTGCAACTATCTGAGGATGACAGACCTGACATGATAAAAATCACCCTCCTCACTTCAGCAAACGCATGTCTCCCATCATAGAGAGCTTTAAGTATTCATATTCACTTCTAAACATTAACACAGCGTCCAGGTCTTTCTGTACTAAACTTGCAGAAGATGCTAAACATTGCAAACATCGCCTATGCAGTGAAATGATCCAATAGCTCTGCAGTTTCATAAGGTTGCCAAGTCATCTGTATGAAGTCGGGGCACGGACTATATTATTCAAATATAATTAAAATAAATGCAATTGATGATTAATACAATAAAGCAACTAATGACCCGCAGCCGCCTTATTTTCTATCTATTTTAAGGTTACTGTTGCTCGTTTCTGTAATGGATTCATGTACTTGTTATAAGTTGGAGGTAATGTTATGGTGTATCGAGCGGCCCCTTGATAAAGCTAAGGTTAAGTTCATGGATCTATAAAAGAGCCTATCGTTCTTGTCATCGTTCCTCTAAAATCTTACAGCTCCGATGCTTGAACTGATTTATGTTCAGAGGGTATGTGGAGATTCTCTGTAACCTCCCATGATGTGATAATGTAATGATCTCATTGCTATTTTCTATGAAGTGAACTGTACCCCGTAATGTTAGCTATTTTCAAATATAAGTGCTATTTTCTGTGACAGATTGTTTTGTTTATTGTGTTTTTCCCTCTTTGCCTCGGTGGGATGATAGGTGCAACGCAAAAGAGGCTGACAGTGTCAACTGCGTGGTGCTATGTTTGAGGAACTATGGTGCAATTTTGTTCGCCTCAATGAAAAAAAGGAAAGTAAAAAATGATATTTCCACTTTGATATATTTTGCTCCGACACCTGCAGCGAAATAGGAAGAGCATCTTCTCTGCATCTCAACTTTTGTACCCAAGCTGACTCTAGTTAGGCATAAATGTTTCAGCCACCTGTATACTAATACTGAAAAAACTGACCTTCATGGGAAAATCCCAAGTTTCCAAGAGAGACTGCTGTTCATGTGATTCTTTTTAAAATGATTATTTTGCAAAATCATTCCACAAATCTATCTTTCTTTCCCATTCGACAATCCTTTTCAAGATGCAAACAAGTCCTTAAAGTCACAAGTTTTTTTTGTTGTAATGTTTGAAAATAGCTGATGCAAAAATCAATAAATATATAATACATCTAAAAAACATATGAAATATGGACTATAGGTGGGCAAAAAGAAAAGAATCTCATATTTTAGGAATTATAAAGTAAGCCGCTTTGAATTCTGTATATTCAATAGCTCTAGGCTATAACACACTATACTTTATTCAGGGCACCACATATTGATGTCACAATATAGCCCAAAATTGTTATTTATAATTAAAATTATCATTATTATTTTCATTATCATTATTATTATTAGTAGTAGTAGTAGTAGTAGTATTATAGTTTGTACTTTTTTTTTTACCTAACTTATGTTTGACCACAAAGAAGCATCATACAATTACAGTCAGGCAATATAAAACATGAGACAAATTTCTCCACTCCAGGAGTAAATATCCGATTTTCCCCTCTGTGATATTTATTAAAAGAAAATGTCCCCAAAAAGAAGGGTACTGACGTTTGAGATCCTTTTCACATAGTAACTTTACAGGCTCCCGGTAAAAGTATGCAGATGCAAATAGAATGGCTCACAAGTTGATTGAATTATAAATGCACCTAAAATGCATCTCCGCTTGAAGAGCAGGGGAACCAAACACATGAAAACCACCTGAGTTAATGTGTGGTTCAGGAAATCCCCTTCTTCCTTCCTGTTTGGGTGTCATGGAGTTCTTCAGACCCTTTTGTCAATATCACTGAATCAAAAGGTTTCCTCACATTGTGACCAAGTTAAAAAATCCTCAACTATGATAATACCAGTTGGTGGCGACATATAAATAAAACAAACAAATATATAAATACCCATGATAAGACAGAGTTTAAGTTTGCATTATGGTTGGGTATATTAGCCTGAAATCTCTTCAAGGAAGATCTTCAATTTGTTATTTTTAATGTCAACCTCATGCTTCTGCAAAGTGTGGGACTAAGACAAAACAGACTCAAGTGTTTTTGCAATAAGGAGGTCCGTACATAATCAACCGCTGATTGACCCCGGGTTTTATAAAAATGAAAATAACATTGAACACCTTGCATGAGAGATTTTACAAAGAATGGCCCAAGTGAAACCAAAACTGTATTTTGTGTTTCCCTGCCTAAAACTCTTCTTTGTGGTTTCTTTAAAGGACGTTGAAATCTGCGTCCATGCGAGCAGGATAGATAATACAGATCTAAAAATGTGTGCAAGATTTGTTTTGGCGTATTGATACTTAAAATAAAAAAAGGCTTTACCTTCAAAGGTAGATCACAGAAAGGTCTTTTATTATGTGGCCTTAAAAGAGCAATACACAACAACTTTTCAAAAACCACATATCTATATTTTACATTCTATTTATGACCCGTTGTGTTCTGACATGCCTTGTCATGTTTATTGTGATTGCTTCTTTATTTTTTGAAAAATGCAGTAAATTGTCCAAAAATATTTTTCGACCACATGATTTCATATTCTCAAGAATCATACCTCGAGTAAGTTTAATGAAACGTTGCTGTATTTTGCCCTTCAACTTCAACCAATACAAATACATTTGGCAAAGGTGGAAACCAGAGACTTCAATATTGTTTTTTTTAATTTTATTTTGCCTGTTACCTGGGGGTTTGTGGGGTGGGGTTAAAAGATAGCATTATATAGTTGCCTAAAAATCTGCTTTTGAACTTTATAAAGCTTTTATTTTTTGATAATTTTGCTTAAAATAGAAAAATAAAAAAATACAAAAATAAAATAAAGTATTTCATGAGTGGTGATTTCCTATCCTTACCTTGAAAGTATAACCAACTGCTTAAACATGACATGTCTGGTATATTGTCAAAGACTATACAAGGAGGAAAAAAAGCTTACTTTATATATTCTACTTTATGTTATGAAAAGAAATATAATGAAAACTAATGTTTGATTCATACAAAAGAAATCACCACTCATTTCAATAGGCTGAGTGTTTTTCTGTTTTTTTTTTCTTCTTGGTAACCCCTGAAATATCACAGCAAGTGAACAAACTTATCCTCTACATGAGAGAGTGGAGAGCGGCGCAGGACTCACATTTTAAAATAAAACACATTTCCTTCAAAAAAAAAAAAAAAAAAAAGAAAAAAGAAAAACATCATCAACATATCATTGACATAGAAAGCAAAATGAAACTTGAGTGTTAACTTACTGGAGTTACAGTTTATCCTCATACAGTCTAGATGGGGAAGAATAAATGACAGATGAAATTGCATCCTTCAAGGTTACTGCTGCAGACATCCAAAAACAAGAAGTCCACCCTTCCGGGGACGTACACATGTGAGAAGGCAGCCATTTTATTATTTGGTCTTTGAATTTGATTAAACATAGTGACTAATTGCGGTTGAAAAATGGAAATGGGTTTGAAATTTTTAAAATATATCACACTATATACAATGTCTTTTTTCGCTCAATTGAAATATGCCAGTTGGTAAAAGATTGCATTCCATCTTTTTCACCCATCGGTGGCAGAATCCAAAATGTAATGATATTAGCAATTAAATATTTAAGTGCAATATTCACGTTAAAATGGCCGCTTTTGGTACCAGCTACATGAGATTTCCAACCCGGACTCGACTTGATCTTTAAATGGATCTTTAAATGGTGATCACAGGCTTGTGTTTTGGAAGTCGATGGGGGTCAAAGGTCAAATGAGAAAACAGATTCGTTTGACACCTCGGTGTGGCTGTGAGGACGCTAAGGCTTGGTTGCCATGTGGCTGGTGGTTTCATGTGCCGTCAACCGCAACAGAAAAGTGGGAGCAAACAGCCACGATCCAATCAGCACCAGCACCATGCAGAGGCCCAGGACCCCAACCATCAAACTACGCTTAACTGTGTCACACGCACACAACAGTAATGTGTTTGTGCAAATAAAGATTTCTTAGCATACATATATATATATATATGTGTATGTGAAAAAATATATATGTAAAGAAATGATCATGGACCAATTATAGAGTTACTGCTGCAAACCTTTAGGTTGAAATGTAACATCGTGGGAAAGAGCAAAGCTTAAAAATTTGTTGGCTTGACAAACGTAGCTATCATGTGACGAATTCGGACTTTTAGAAGATATTAAAAAAATTGAGGTGTGAGACTCGTTTTCCTAAAGGGTATTGTTTGGACACTAGGGTCGCTGTCTAGCAGAACTTGGGGTTGCAGCCAGCTGCAGGTTTTGCTGGGCTCTGTTCTCGGGCTGTTCGCCTGACGGGCCGCAGGCTTAAGGCCTTTGAAGGGGTGAATACCATCTTTTGACAAAGCATGATGGGAAATGGAGTAGACATCGGTATATGAAAATAAAACACCGGTGAGAGGGTAGGCGTCCAGGAAGACAACGAAGAAAAGGGATCACCCAGAAGAGCAGGAGGGTAACAAAGAAATGAGAAATGTCAGACAGAATCATGTGAGTAGTGAGAAAGAAAAGTTGAATGTCCTGTTAAATGATGGATCATAGTTGGAAGTCACCTTTTAGAAAGTCTCAGCACACTTTGGTTATTTGGAATTATCTCGAGTTAACTCTTATTTTCAAATGTGTGCCTGCTGTCAAATGGGTTGTAGTTGTTGTGCTGTGACTGTCTGAAAAGCTCTGCAAACAAACACATTGGTATGAATGATTTGTTTTCGTTTTTTTATCACGTATTTATCACTGAAATGGAATAAGTCATGATGGTATAGCTCGGGACGTTATTCACTAAACAGTTGTATTCTTGGGTTACTTTGGGAGCACAAACTGCATTGACAGCCATGCAAACAAGATAGAAAGGATCTTGTCTTTGTTTCAAAGCTAAGAAACACCCTAAGGGGATCAACGTAATGAGAAGGCATGTGGAAAAAAAAAAAAGACAGAGAAAGAATCTCGTGGTTGAGGGTGGAGTGGACACACATGGGTGTAGGAGGCATACGATACCTAGGTTGACCGTGAGTTTGACGCGACTCCCATCCAACTCTAGCCTAAGCGTGTCGGCCGAGTCTCGGGAGGTGGTGGCCATGAGCAGACCATAAGCCCGCTGGGAGCGGAAACGAAGGGACACGTCTTCGGCTTCGGTGTGCATGATGTTGGGCATCACGACCTTCATGTACATGCTGCCGTCATAGGAGAGGATGGAAGCCTCTGTGGGAGGAAGAGAGAAAACATCTTGTCAGAATCATCCTTCCAGACATGAACATAGACTATTTTCCAGTAGTTAATTTCTTTTAATTTTTTAGGAGTTCAATCTGAACCCTGGTGGATGCTATTTTTAATGCAAACTTAGATGGACTTTATGTTTAGCATGCCCAACAATTTCTCGAACCGTGCCGTCATTTTATTTTGGAGAATGACATCAAAAAAACAGTAGGGCTGAGAATTTAATGTGCCAAATTTGATTAAATAATTACAGGGAAAAGAGGAACGCAATAGGAAAATGTATGCATTTTTATCAAACTTTAATTTCTACTGCAGTGAAATTTTCTCAGTGCACGAGTTCCAGGGGAGAGATTTCTCAGACGCACAGCAATAATACAGCTGGAAGGGAAATTGAATATTAGAAACGTTCGGGCGGAGGAATAAACAAAAATGCGGTTCTTTGCACTTTATAGTGGATGAACTTGCGTATCACAGAAGCACCTCCACCCTTCTTTAGCACTCAATACAAAACGTCCTGGAGCTTACATGCAAGGTCAGCAATGCTAATTCTGATCTTGCAATCTGATTTTGGAGCTCAAATTCAGAAAACGCGTTCAAGTCCACGTCAGACAAATTGAGCCGTTCACACAAGACTTACAGGAGGCGTTGCAGATCCATACAGCTAATGGAGATTATGAACTGCTATTAAGAAATACAATGTCAAAACAAATCCAGCAGCTGTATGAGGATGAAAGGGAGGAGACATTAATGTGTTTGCTGCACTCATCTATTGGTCTGTGTCCTCAACTGATGGGAAAATAAGCAACATTTTGAAGTTAAAAAACACTAAAAAACACATTGATACTATGAACCTACACTGTGTCCTTCAGTGTGGTGGTCCATGACCTTTTTTAGTGCTATGAACCAATTTTTTTCAAGAGCGCATGGGGGGGGGGGGGGGGCAAGGTAGGGCTTTTTCACCTGATGCGATCAACCCATTTAAATAGGACTTTTGGTGTTTTCTTTCAAATGCAGCTTGACCCTTCCAGTGTCTCATCGTTGGCTCGGTCTCCCTTTTCAAATAAGCTCCCTGGTGACATTTGTGTGCGGGCTTGCCACCTTATGCTGGGCTTCCGCCCAAAGATTTTCATTCTTGTAGACTAAATACTGAATGTCAGAAGAAAATTTTTGGAGATTTACTGGAGTTGCAGCCTGCTCCCATCATCTGGATTAAATATAAGGTGGTAATCTGAGTTGCTTTAGATCAGTCTTTTCCTGGTCTTGGACTTATGACAATATCAGTGGTTTTTGATATGGTTTTTGATTACGGTGACTTAACGCAAACCACAACCAATAGAGTAGCTCTAATAAAACCGGCAACAGGAAACCTGGTCGACAAACAAACCAACAGAGCGGTATTGGTAATAGAGACGATATTTGTTGGCAGTATTGATGAATGGGTACAGCGAAGGATGTGCTGATTAGTGTGGACCATCCAGAAAGCGGAGGGTGGAGCTGTGGGCAGAACAGTGTACGGTGTCGACTCTCCGACGTATCGCAACGGAGTGGAGAAGGAAAAGCGCTAAACTGAAATAGCAGAGGCCATGCAAATACCTGGTGAAAACACTGCATGCTGGGAATGAAATGCTGAAATAATCTATTTTACATAGTGACCCTGTAAAAGTCACAGTCTTTGTAAATTCTCAGTCTGAGACAAGGCTGTGACTTAGAACTCTTAAAAACTTGTCTTTACATGTGAGCACGAGTCATTTCCAAGTCTTTTCAAAGTTTTGTGATGTATGGGTAACACTGACTTTTGAGTGCAAGAGTGAGGCACAGGCGGGAGTACTTGAAAGACTAATGAAAATAAAATGTATTTATTTTTAAACAACACTAATCTTTATTTGTGGCCTGGTACCAAATGGTCCATGGCCCAGTGGTAAGGGAACTCTGGTTTAAAGAGTCATAGTGCAGATTTGGTGTAAGTCACAATCTCTTGGCGTCTGATTAACTTCACATGCAACTCATTAAATCTTAGCCACCGGGGCCGATCACAGCACTTCAGAAGAAGACAAAATTCTGGAAGAGGCTATGCACGAAGTGACAGCAGTTTGCCGAAGTACACGGAAGACTCAAGGAAATGCTTGGGCACAAAAAGCCAAGACACCGACAAACAGCTTCCAGATGAGTTTCAAGACAAAACAGTTTCAGGGACTTTTTTTTTCCAGTGCAACATTGCTAAAAGTGTGTGCTAACTGTTGACACAGAGGCAGAAATCCAGGATTTTCATTGTTCGTGACAATGGCATTCTTCTTGAAACATCACAATGGGCAAGTGGGAATAAGTGAATAAATATGTGTTTCTGGGGATGTAGAAGCACAATATAGAACATTGCGTCAATCACGATGATTTACAACAGACCACATTAAACATTTAACTGTATAAAACATTCTTCTCCATCCATGGTAGGAGCTCAAATATGAGGAGATAATGGTTAGAACAGTTGGTGTGAGTAGAGGAAATTGCTTCTTCTCCCCAAAAAGGACATGAGGCCAATTTGAAGAGAAAACATGGCTGTTTGTCCTGAAGCCATATTCTTTAACAGTAACTGTTTTCCAATAACGGCTCTGTTTTTCCCTTATATCTATTATAATTTAGAGGTTGTGCTCTTGTTAAATGTGGTACAGAAATGAATACGATTCAGCTTGACATGAACTGTCTTGTGTTGTCCGGCTGGTTTCCAATTGCAAACGCTTAATGGTCCCAACCAAATGAAACCAAAATAGTTCATTGCCAAATTATTGTGGCACCCCGACAAGGCGGCTGTTTGAGATCTCAGCTGGACTACCTGGAGACTCCCCAAGTTCTGTCAGCCTCTTGAAATAATCCCTGACAACCCTGCGGCGGTTCTTTCACAAAGGCACTTTCTTCTGCCAATGGCAATTAATTGCAGCTCCACACATGAAATCCCACCTTGTATGAGTCATTTGTTTGCTCGAGGATATTCTGTGTGGCTCATGTTCTTACCTGACTGCAAAGCCACAGATACACTCCCCTGCATTTCAAACAGGCTGACGCAGCATGCTGCGAATGTGCATCGCCTGCCAGTGATTCGAATTACGCGTGGAGATGTAAAAAGAAGCAAGTACCATGGAATGGTGGCACGCTCAAAGTTGAGCTCTTTTTGGCAAACGGTGTTGAAGTGTCACCACTGTTTCCTCATTGACTGAAATGCGCACTTGTCTGTCAAGGGTTGGTTGAGTGCAGCGTGTTCAATATTTGGCCCGCAAGGCCCTCGCAACACAGGAAATACTTCAAGATACTAGCTTAATTACAGTGTTGAATGAGTAGCTATCATATGATCCTGACTATCTTAGGATCAAAATAATTATATTGCAATGTTTCATGATATCCGAAGCAAAACGCGCACCCTATATCTTACTGAACTGATGATGCCCTCAAAATGTTCTTCTTTAGAATAAAATTATATTCAGGGGAAATTCATTAAAGCCCACAAGATGAAAAAAGAGAATAACTGTCAGATGGAGATAGGATCAAAACGCAGCTATTTGATATGCTAAAAACCAATGGGGGCAATTTGTGGGGGTTAGGGACGTCTTAATTAGTTTTCATCTTTGAACAGCATTTTTTTTTTATAAAACTATCCAGAAACCATAAAAGAAAAAATGGTCAAAAGGGCAGGGGATTATTCCTATTATGGCAGCCGCGTACGTGCAAAGACAGCTAGGGCAGGGGAGCCCTGGACTATTATTTTAATGTAAAATAAGGTCAGGATTTGAAAAGAATTGAATAATTATTTTTGCACATTTAAAAAAAAAAAAAGATACTGAATTGGTGGTTTCTAATGATTGCTACCACTTTTATGGAGATCCCAGATCATTTCTGCCTGCGGAGAAAAAAATTAAAAAATGAGAAATAACACACTCCCAAAGGCCAGAGGCTTGTGCTTACTATCAGTTATTTGTAGATATTTTAATTGTAAAGATAATGCCACCCGTGAACCCCTCTTTGTCGTCTGGAGTGATGAGTACAGTTTCCCGAATAAATATAATAATTACCACGCCCAGAAATAGTGCCAATATTCTGTGTCACAGCTTTCATACGGCTAATTTGCTCATTAACAGGCTGCTAGAGTTTAGAAAAAATGCTTTTTGTAATCAACTTTATCTGGTGCAAAACTATGAGGAAAGTAATATTTGTCTAGCGATGTTTAGCTTATTTGTGAATTCTGAATTTTTTTGGTCTCAGTATCTTTGTTAAATTATGGAACGGCCAAAAACACTTACAGATGTCACTCAGAAATGACTCCAATAAATGCATATATGTAATAAAGCTCTATACTTAGAGCATAAATGCTCTTAAATTCACACAAATGTAGAGGAATGACTGAATAATGTGGAGCCATGACTTGTCCTGGCTCACTGGGCTGACTGCATGCATTTAATTTACAAAATTATGCATTTTAATTCATCATTTAATCCTCCATTTAATTGGTATGGTATTGGTGCGGCACACAGAAATGGCATATAATACTAGCTGTTGTATTGTAAAGGGATATAACAGTCTGAGCTACTAATTTACACTGACACTATCAATCACCATACAGTGCCAGGGAGAATCAGATGTTTTCATCTATGGGTGTGCGCTCGTGTATGCATGTTAGTGTGTGTGTGTGTGTGTGTGTGTGTGTGTGTGTGTGTGTGTGTGTGTGTGTGTGTGTGTGTGTGTGCCTGCATGTCTGTTGTGGGCTCCGATACTGGCAGCAGAAGATAATGGATTTGGACAGCTCACAAGGGAGGACTAGACTAGTTCTGGCTTCATAAAACAAGATTATTCTCAGATTTTCCCATCTGTTATATCCCATTCCCTTGCAATAACTTACTGTTCCGATTTGTCAATTTGAAAAAAAAACTCACTAAGATTATAAAATGCCACCTTGACGGAGGGAACCTGGCAGCTAAAGTTTTTTTTCCATTACATGAATTGCACTTACATGGCACTTGTATTTCATTTTGAAGCACTGAAGTTTCACAACAAGGGAACAAGTTATTTATTGATATTTATTGATATTCAAATGTATATTTTATCAAAAATATTTATTTATTTTTGTATTTATTTATTTATTAAAATACCTTTGTAATTGATAGCAATGTATGTTAATCATGTGCCCATCCAACCAATGCTATTGCTAAATTTAAAATAAAATAAAATGAAAATAAAACAACAAGAAATGCTTTAAACCTTTTAGGTGGTGGTTACTGTGTCAAAATCAAAATATCCCAAGGTAATTCTGGAAGTGCACCTCAGTGCAATTTAAAATGGTGCACTGTGAAGGAAATAAATAAAAAAGCAAAGTATAATATTCAATCAAAGACATTGATTGGGACATTTCACAGGATTCAACTGAGTCACTGGGATACAGTAAAAACATTGGCTTATATTGACTGGTGTAAATCAGGGTAAAAGTGAATTTCCCTTTTCGAACCGTGACCTGCAAGCTATACTTGCGTCACAGAGCGGATCTGACAAGCGTCCACCACTATTACTTCTTTTGTTAATTTTAAACCTATTATTTTATCATTCATACCTATTACCATGTAGCTGTTAGCAATACTTTTATTACTAGTATTAGATTATTTATGCCTGTTCCTCCCTACCCAAACCCTGTCTATCAAGTCTTGCTCTCTATCTCTCTGTCCCTCTCACTCACTCTCTTTCTCTGTCTACCCCAAGCGGTCGAGGCAGAAGGCTGCCCATATTGAATTGCATCTGTCCAACGTTTCTACCTGATTAAACTGCATTTTTCCATGTCACTATTGCAAAGTGCTTGCTCATGGGGCAATGTTGGGTTTCTGTCATTTAGTTTAAAAGGTGATGTCCAGACCTCCTCTGCATGTAAAGTATCATGAGACAAATGTGTTGATATTTGGCACAATATGAATATAAATAAAATTGCAGAAAAATTCAAGACATTCACATTTACCTCTATCACAAGTACGTGACCAATAGCCTGTTCCGGTGCAGTCGCAGATAAAGCGATTCCAGCCTTCCTTGCAGATGCCCCGATTCTTACAAGGGTAGCTCTCGCACTGCTTGCCAGGTTGCTTGTTGCACGAGGGTTTAATGCCGGCGCCGTTTTGCGCCCCAGCAATCTGGCGGATGTCTTTGCTTCTGCCGTCGATGAAAAGGTCGCGGATACAGCCCACGTAGCCGTAGTTCAGCATGGCTGTCCAGAGCTCAGTCGGTAAGATGAGGTTTGTGCGGTCGGTGGGAAGTCCCCCCAGATACATGTCGCCTTCCAGGTCCAAGATCTCACTCTCGCCACTGGCTGTGAAAGGGGTCCTTCGGCTGTTTACGGAGATGGTGCCTGATATGGGACAGGGCAGAGGATTGGTTTTGGGTCATAGCATGTTTGGTCGCATTTGTAGTACCAAGTCGCACCATTTCTAGTACTGTAGTACCAAGAACCAGTTAACCTGTGCTCAATGTATCTGAAGCCCATAGCCAAGAAAACTAGATGTGTGCTTCTAGCCTTTTCCAAATCAGAGGTGAATACGCCTTTATTTACTGTTGCTTCTCATTAAACCACAGAGTTTGGTTCATTTCCTTGCTTGACAGTTTAATCTATTTCCATTCTCACGTCTTACTCCGCACTTCAACTATGGCATCCGAGACGGTATTGCGTTATGAAATGGAGCTGTATCGATAACCCTGCCATGTCCCGCCTCATCGGAGGGAGATTATTCACAGGAAGTGTAGAAGCATTATGTATAAAACATCTTTTGGTCACTTTCAAAATTAAAGTCGATCCTCGTGCAGCATAACCGTAACAGTGGCAGGAGCTTTTAAAGGTTTTCACTGAGTGAATATTGACATCCACTAACATTGGTGGGGTGACAAATCTGTGGTACCTTCAGATTTGGGATCCTGAAAACTTGAAAAGTTGTAACCTGAAAAGATCCAACTTACGTCAACACAATCGTACAACTTGCGACTACTTTTTGATGAAGGTACAGCAATGTATATAAAATATTATTTTACCGCAAACGTAACTGGGACTGACATCCTATTGTAAGGGGGAAACTGAAAAGGTACTGGTTGTAAGAAGAGAAGGTTTGTGTGCCAGCAGATGTTATTGGAGTAGAAGGGATGGTCATTCATTAAAAAATTCCAGTCAGTTTTCAAACCAAACATAGTTAATTAAAAGTGGGCGGCAGGGTATTTGACGGCCATTTTTTTTTTTTTTTTTTACCATTGCATATAAACAAAGTTAAAGCAGCTGTACAGATTTTACATCCATATGGTCCTTGATAACTAATTACTTACGGTGCTAAGGTTATTATATTTTATTGCCACCAGTAACATTTGCTGTTCTTTAAGTCAGGCAAAATTCTGCAACTGGCGATTTGCATTTCCCCTCTGACTGTCAGTCTGTTTAAGCCATTGGGGTATAATCAAAATTAATTAACATTTCTGCTGTTTACACATCTGCAGTTCATAATTCAAGTTTAAAACCTTTCTCCAAAAAAACATGGTAAGATAATTACTGTTACTTTGGTCATGCTGTGTGATCTTTTTGTTCAATTCCCTCAGTGTATAATTGTGTATAATTTTGAGGTCGTTCTTGAAGAACTGGTGCAGAATTTGGTTGTACATTTTTTAACCGACTCCAACCCACCTGAGCGTCCGTCCCTCTGAATATCCACATGATACCAGGCACCATCATTAACCTTAGTTTGGGTGGCCTTCACCTTAATGGTCCCAGAGCCCATATCCAACAGCAGGTACAGACTTCCATCCAGCAGCTCCACTGCAAAGAAATCCACCTAGAAATAAGGAAAATCAAAAGAAAACAATGCAATGTTAGTTTTCCAATAAAATGAATAATATTCTCAGTATTATGGAACCTTTGCAGTTCTATTTGTTCAGAAAAAAAAACAAAAAAACAACAACAAGATAACAAGGTAATGCATTCAGTAACTTGCAATTGATATTTCACACAGTTTATATTGATGCTGGGAGAATTCCAATTTCAGACAACTTTTCTGCAAGTCTCATTTAAGCATCACTCCTCTGGCTCCTTATTCATAACAATAATTCACAATAATTCAATTAGACTTGACGGTACCGCTGATGACTGACAAAGCCACAAGGCCTGGCCCTCAGCTAGCTGCTCTTTTGTTCTACTGCTGTCTTCAGACTAACCTCCTCGCTGACATGGAATAATCTGACTCTGTGAGGGCTTTCCGACATAAAATTGCTGAGCGCGTCTATTCTCATTAATTCCAATATACCGATTGGTCTCAGATCATCTGAGGTGAAATATCTGTCATCGACATCTTTGAAGTGGATTGGCCGCGGTCTCAGTGTCTGATCTAACCCCAGGTATTAGTTCACATCTGTCCTGTCTCTCGATATAACAAGAAGTCATGGAATAAAGGGCTCCATCTCTTTTATCCTATGTCCTGTATTCTGGTCATTTGACTCCTAAAGCTCCTCTCTTTTCCATATCCACGTCCAGCTTCTTCTTGTTTTCCCCAATTTTCCGTTTGATTTGTATTTTGTCTACAGCTGAAAAAGGCTCCCTTATCCAGACTAAAAGGAGTTCGGATGGCTCTTACGACACCCACGTTTCTTCAAACCCCTTGGATCCAGATCCTTTCTCCATAATCAACAATAATCAAACGCCCTTGCATTGTGATTTCTTAGAGTATCATAAAACACCTTTCACTTAAATGCCTTGTGTCTCCTTGCCAATGAGAAGGTCTTCCTGTAGGACTGGGATACCACATCTGTTGCGTCTCAAAATCTGGATTCTCCGTGACACATGATGCCAATGGTTGTATAGTTTTTTACACAGGGATCTCAGAGCGACCCCGCCCCCCCGATCCTCTTCCCGAGGTTTCTCGTATTTTATTTCCCTTGTCATAAGGGGCCGTGGAGGATGGGATTTATCTGCAGCATACATTGCCAAATTTCCGTGCGCAAATCACGCATTGTTATACTGTGACAGCAAAACCTGTGTGGTATGGAAACATTGGTGGGAATATTTCATCCTGTTGTTCTTGTGCTGTATCATTGTATGTAGCGTAATGTTTACTAGACAACACACTGCGTGTGTTGGGTGATATATCACAGGGGTCGGGGGTTCATGATTTATGGGACATAAATATTTCTGGCCGCCATTTCTACTGGCTAGTGTTGATGATGTGCTTGAGAGCTGATTGCCCACGCACAATTCGACTAAAGAATTCTCTGTGGGAGTGAAGATTCTTTTTCATCCAGTTGAGAAATGGAGGTAGCCCACTATCAGTCGGATGAGGGATTAGGTCGGCTTGTCTTTTATCAGGGTCTTCATGAGGATTGGACACTGACCTTGGTGTTCTTCTGGCTACGGGCAGTGTCTTTGCGCTCCTGCGGCTTTCCGTGGGTGAAAAGGATCAGGCCGTTGGGCTCGGTTGTGCGAAAATCGAAGGAGATGGATCCCATCCGCTTGGTGTTCCACTTGGGCAAACTAATGTAGGCCTCTGGGGTCTCGAATGAAATGGGGTCCAGAGTGGCCACATTTTCACACTTGTAGGACACCTCGCCCTGAATTTTCATCTTTGGATCCACAATTCGTGCAAGGCGGGACAGCTCAAGACGGATGTCATTGTTCTTGTACACCACCTGCAATCGGGAGAGGACAGCATTGCAATTATTGGTCTATTTTACTTTATCTATGAAATCACAGTTGAGGGATAACCAGAAAGTAGTTAAACGGTTTCCAGGAATGACATGAAGGCACTGAAGCACGTGAAGCAACGTCCAGCGCATTTCCACTAATCATTTATAAAACTGATACATGCATCACTAAATGGTGATTGTCCTGGTTACCATGACAACGACGGACTCTATCCCCTTTTAGAGGAAACCGACAAGAGACGGAATCAGTTGCAAAGGATAGACCTCAAACAGTGATCAAGCTGGAGACAACTGGCACATAAATGCTTTAAACGGCATCTGCCTCAGCCAATCAGAACAGAGGATTCAATCTGGATCGTGATATAGTGGTGCATCTGGTTGGTTGTCTGCTATTGGTTTTCCATGTAGGGAAGATAAAAAAACATTAATGTAAGCAGTGCAGGTGTTAACTTGGAGCAAGAGTCACACAATATAGTTAAACACATGAGACTAAGTGGTCTATAGAAAGCATACATGAAGACCAGTTCACTGTAGTACAAGCACTGTATAATAAAGAGTTAATGAGATTTTCATCTGTGAAATGAGATTAACCGTGTATAAACTGCATTATTTCACTACACTTATCTGGTGGTTGAAAGTAACAGCTTATCTCACAGATTAACATGACAAAATGTATGATTCATTGTTACAGATTAATTACATGATATTCCGCTCCCATCTAATCTAATAGTGTCCCAATTTGAATTGTAAGATGAACAAATCCATAATGAAGAGCGGACTAGACGTATACCTTTGATACAATAGCTGCATTTTTTTGTTTAATGGCTCGTTAGATGGAAATATACTTGTGTAATAGCCATTCTGCCCCTCTGTGACATTTAGTTGTTAAAAACAAAATATATCCTGGTGTTCATTTTGAAAAACTCATGGTCTGATGGCTGTTCTATCACTATTCTTTCTATGAATATTCACGATGTCTTGACATGGTCATGACATTCATGCAGTAATTTGATGAATAAGTATTTTAATCATCAGTCACTGGTATTCACTGCTTTAATGTGACATTTAAAGAAGGTATCACAGATTCTAGTTAGACAACAAAAATTGTGGAAAACATCAAGATTTTGAATAACTTACAAAGAGGCCAAAGCTGAGGAGGTAAAACATTTTAACAATTTTCAATTCTTGCGCGCACGCACACACCCCTACGGCTTATTGCACTTCTTCCTGACACACTCAAGCAGAAACCAGTCCAATCTCACAAAAAAAAAAACAAAAAAAAAAAAACACAGAATCTTTGAATGCACACATGCTCAAACCAGGTCGCCACAGCGGACATCGCTATCTTTTTAAATCTCATGTTGGAGCTTTTGGAGAGTCGGATTAAGCCAGATGAGCTTTTTTTGGTAAATTCAGTACATCTGAATCTAGGTCACTGTGCACTTCAGCTGTAAAGGTTTAAGCTGGGCCCCTGTCTCCTTGCTTCGGCATGGGAGTCAGTAGATGGTAGCTGAATTTTCAATATTGTGTGAACATAATCTTTAAAGTTTATGCTGGATGTAGATTGAAAAGAGCAGAGAAGGTCACAGAGAGCTTTACTGTGCCTTCATAGGTCTAGAAAATGCATACAACTGGGTGCAGAGACAGGAAGTGGTACTGTGAGAAGAAGTCAGGGGTGGCAGAGAAGTATGTTGAAGTGGTGCAGGACATGTATGCCAGCTATGAGACAGTGGTGAGTTTTGCTGTAGGAGTGACAAGGGAACTCAAGGTGGAGTTGGGAGTATGTCAGGGATCAGGTCTAACCCTGTCCTTGTTCGCTATAGTGACAAACAGGTTGACAGATGATATTAGACATGAATCTCCATGGACTATGATGTTTGCAGATGACATCGTGGTGAGAGGCGGGGTTCAACCATCAGTCGATCACAGGGCTGCATAGAGAGGCATACAACCATTCACTCCCTCAGTCATAGGTCTTATAGTGACATACAACCAATTTCTTTTTTCATTCACTTGTAATGTAGAGACATACAATATAACCATTCACTCTGTCGTGAACATGTCTGGGTAATATAGGGTCTCCGATGGGTGGAAAATGTAAGAAACCCATGCAGAGATGGTGAAAACATGCTAACGCCACACGAAAAGGTTGGTGTTGAATAAAGGACCTTCTTGCTGGGAGTGACGTGGAACACTAACCATTGCACCAGGTTGTGATAGATACAATGGTACCAAAATATAGATCTGTGAATATTATTTTTTTCATATTAAACATATAACCCATATTACCCCACCCTCGAATCAACTAGATACAAGCAAACAAAACAAAAACATCAGTCTGTGTTGCAGCCACAGTTTACATCTCTTGCCAAAAAGCTGGACGCAGACGGAAGCAGTCTGTATGAGCGAATGTCCGTCCAATGATGGAAGACAAAGAAAGGGAAAAAATAAATAAATAAACACGAAGTGGCCAATCTTTTATCACAGCAGTCCTAAAGGCTGTCAATAACAAAGGGAGGATGGAGTCATGAAGGGGGATGTGTGTGCAAATTGAAATCTGCTGAAGTGGAAAATTGAAGGCTTTTTTCCCCCCCCTCCTCTAATTCTCTGGGCAGAGAAACAACCTCTGTCTGGATATATTTTGGGCACATTCATGCACAAAACAAACACTCTCCTCCATTTCACTTTTTTACTCCCCTCGCCCAGGGGTCCGTCTGAGTGGGTAGATTGAGGGGCCCGGCTGAGATTATCGATAATCCACCAGCAGATTTGACAGTAAATCAACTCATCCCATAAGGTGCTCGGGGACTGGATGCAAAAATTGTCTTTTCCTCTCCTCTCTCCTTTAATGCTCTTTGTGTTTCTTCTCTTTTTTTGTTACACTTGTCCCTCTCTCCTTTCCTTCATCCATCAGTATTACAACCCCCCCACCTCCCTCCCTCCACCTTTCCAGTGGCTGTGGCCATCTCTTCTTGTGCTCAGACTGAACATAAACACCCTTGAGTCCCTCAGAAATCTTCAGCAGAATCTGTTTTTTTTTTTTAAAGTAATACCCCATAATGTTTTCATGACACTCAAGAACAGGGAAAGTTGGAGTTGATGATCACTGATTGTTATATGACTTATTATTTATTATAATTAAAAGACAAACAATTTTGCAAAAAACTGCGAGAGTTACTCATTCAGTAATCCAGACAAAAGGAATTACAGTAATTAAGGAGAGATGGTGTTATAATAAAACTGCAGCGGTTTAGAATTTGGGATACATTTTCAGAAATTAACAGAAAATGAGCTGGGGGGATTCATAATTGCTAAATATGATGGTCAAACCTGATCATTTTTAAGGCCAGGACAGATTATTGTCGAATCAAGCAGGACAATATTTGACAGAAATAAACTCTAGATAAGCACAAAAACTCCAGCCATTTGACACCCCCGCTGATCTCCTTGTGCAAGAAACAAACAGTCTGGAGGATTTGCCAAAAAACAAAACTATGTTGAAATATGGCTATGGTATGTCTGTTTCTGACAACACAATTGGGATCTTTCTTTTCACAGGTGGCCTGTCTTGGATTACAGCTATTTTAAGACGCCATTTAAAAATAAACACGAGAGGCTGAAAATGACCGAAAGATGGAAATCAGAAATTTGAATGTACCTCATCAGAGTGAACACACAACCCAAACTCTGACTTCCACTGCCCAGAGGTCAACCAATCTAACCACAGAAGATAAGATCTCTCTTATCAACCTCAGAAATTCGGACCTACAGCTTCCACAGGCTATCAGGTCGAACATGGAGCTTTAGTGGGCCGAGACAGAACCCGGGTTCACATTCGTCGAAGTCACCCAGGACTTCAGGAATGGAACGCCCCATTCTTATCGTCATTACCTGATATTACCATAATTTCCAGATTATAAGATGATACTTTTTTCATACGATTCAAAAACTGCGGCTAATTTATGGATTTTTTTTAGGGCTAAAGAGCTTTATCCCGCCAAAACATTTAGCCTTCTCACATCTGACCGATGAAATTTTCCGTGAAATTCTGAGGCTCTTCCATTCCGACACCGAAGAAGACGACTTTAATGGTTTTAGCGCGCAGGAGGAAGACAAAGATAGCAATCAGCTGCAGTAGGACGCAGGGATAGAAAATGGATGTATGTATGGAATTTTCCCTGTGTTTTTTATCATTAATCTTTTTCATCAGCCGTGTAACAGGCACTGTTCAGACAAATGCACTTCCAGTATGTATTTGTGGATGTGACGAGTATGATTAGTTAATGTAGCCACAGGGCGGCACGGGCCAGTGTCTCCCTGAGCCAGTCTTGGAGGGGCACAGATTGTCCTGGAGGTGAAAAGAGTGCCAGATAAACTTATGAGTATGAACCTGGAAATTGAAGGTGTGATGCTCAATGTTGTTAGTGGCTATACCACACAGGTGGATTGCGAGTTAGAGGAGGAGAAGTTCTGGAATGAGTCTAATGAAGTGATGCAGAATATCCACAGAGATGAGAGAGTGATAATTGGTGCAGACTTCAAGGGACATCTTGGTGCAGGCAATAGAGGGGATGAAGAAGTGATGGGCAGATTTGGTATACAGGATAGGAAAGCAGAGCGAGAGATGGTGGTAGACTTTGCAAATTGGATGGAATTGGCTGTGGTGAACACCTTTTTCCAGAAAAGAGAGGAATATAGGGTAACTTATAAGAGCGGAGGTAGGAGCATGCAGGTAGACTACATCTTGTATCGACAAGGTAACCTGAAAGAGATCAGTGACTGCAAAGTAGTTGTAGGTGAGAGTGTAACGAGACAGCATAGGATGGTGGTTTGTAGGATAACTCTGGTTACAAGGCAGATCAAGAGGACAAAGACAGAGCAGAGGACAAAGTGGTGGAAGCTGAAAAGGGAGGAGTGTTGTATGGTTTTCAGGGAGGAGTTGAGAAAGGGTCTGGGTGGTCAGGGTGAGCTTCCAGATGATTGGACAACAACAGCTAGTGTTATCAGGGAGACAGGTAGAAGAGTAATTGGTGTGTCATCTGGAAGAAAAGTAGACTTGGTGGTGGAATGAGGAAGTGCAGGAGTATATACAGAGAAAGCGGTTAACAAAGAAGAAGTGGGATACTGAGAGGACTGAAGAGAACAGACAGGAGTACAGGGAGATACAGCGTAAGGTAAAGATAGAGGTAGCAAAGGCAAAACAAAGGGCGTATGATGACTTGTATGCTTGGTTGGACAGTAAGGAAGGAGAGAATGATATATACAGGTTGGTGAAACAGAGAGATAAAGATGGAAAGGATGTACAGCAGGACCTGGTGATTAAGGATAGAGAGGGAAATATATTGACAGAGTGATGGGAAGGTGGAAAGAGTACTTTGAAGAACTGATTCATGAGGAAAATGAAAGAGAGGCAAGGGTAGAAGAGGTGACTATTGTAGACCACAAAGTAGCAGAGATTAATAAAAGTGAAGTGAGGAAAACATCGAAGAGGATTGAGACTGGAAAGGCAGTTGATCCTGGTGATATACTTTACCTGTGGAGGTATGGAAGTGTTTAAGGGAGGCGGCATTAGAGTTTCTGGCTAAATTATTCAATAGGATCTTAGAGAGTGAGAAGATACCTGAGGAATGGAGACAAAGTGAGATGGTGCCCATTTTTAAGAATCAAGGGTGTACAGAATTGTGGCAACTGTAGAGTGATAAAGTAGATGAGCCATTCAACAAAGTTATGGGAAAGAGTAGTGGAAACTAGACTGGGGGCAGAAGTCAGCATTTGGGAACTGCGGTATGGCTTCATACCTAGAAAGAGTACTACAGTTGCAGTATTTGCTTTGAGAATGCTAATACATAAATACAGAGCAGGCCAGAGGGAGCTGCATTGTGTTTTTGTAGACGTAGAAAAAGCATATGACAGGGTGCCAAGAGAGGAACTCTGGTACTGTTTTGGAAAGTCTGGAGTAGCTGAGAAGTATGTTAGACTGGTGCAGGACATGTATGCTAGCTGTGAGACAGTGGTGAGGTATGCTGTAGGGATAACAGAGAAGTTTAAGCTGGAGGTGGGGCTTCATCAGGCATCAGCTCTGAGCCCTGCTTGTTTACAGTGGTGATGGACAGGCTGACAGATGAGGTTAGACCGGAATCTCCATGGACCACAATGTTTGCAGATGATATCACGATCTGTGGTAAGAGCAGGGAACAGATTTAGGAAAATCTAGAAAGATGGATGTATGCTCTGGAAAGGAAAGGAATGAAGGTTAGTCGCAGCAAGACCAGGTATATGTGTGTGACTGAGAGGAGCCCGGGTGGAAGAGTGAGGCTACAGGGAGTGGAGATCAAGACGTTGGAGGATTTCAGGTACTTGGGGTCAACAGTCCAGAGCAGCTGGGAGTATGGAAGGTGAAGAGACGGGTTCAAGCAGGTTTGAATGAGTGGAGAAAAGGTGACTATGTGATAGAAGACTATGGCCTGGAAACAGTTACATGGACGAAAAGACATGAGGCAGAGGTAGAGGTTGCAGAGAGGAAGATGCTAAAGTTCTCTTTGGGAGTGACCAGGATGGATAGGATCAGGAATGAGTCTATCAGCGGAACAGCACATGGTAAATGTTTTGGAGAGAAGGTAAGAGAAGCCAGACTAAGATGGTTGGGCCATGTACAGAGGAGGGATAGTTAATATATTGGTAGACAGATGCTGGAATTGGAGCTACCAGGCAGGGAGGTCTCGAGGAAGACCAAAGAGAAGCTTTATGGATAAAGTGCGGAGAGAGGATATGAAGGTAATTGGTGCAAGAGAGGAGGTTACAGGGAATAGGGTTAGATGGAGAAGGTTGATTCGCTGTGGCGACCCCTGAAGGGAAAAGCCAAAAGGAGAAGGAGAAGAAGACTAGTATGTACTTAATTAAAAGTTAAAAAAAAAGTTTGGGCGTATATATGTACACATATATTTAATTATTCATTGTTAGCCGGTGCGGCTTACAGGATATTCAGGTGCGCTCAATTGTCATGAAATTACCGGAACTCCAGTAACATTGAAGAAAGTAAACTTAAACAAACAGCCTGAGACACCTAACCTCAACCTCATTGATATACATCAGAACCAAACATAGCCAGCCTGTGGAATGTTGTGCATGGTGTAGGTGGCATCCAGTTGTCTGGTTCCTCCTTGTCACAATCTTACACTGTAAAATGTGAGATTTCTCAATATTTCTTGCACACGTTATCTCACCGTTGCCGTCGGCAACTCCTGAGATAACAGACACATTGGGAGATGTAGGTAAATCTCATTCCGATCGAAAACCAATTGATTCCTCTGATAAATAGATGAGTGCACACGTGGGCATAGCGGCCCTTCTCTGTTTCGTCTGATGCCTTTTTAAAAGATGTAAAGGTTCAGGGGTTTCTATCTATCTGGTGTCTTTGTCGGGTGTTTGTTGTGTTGCTGAGTGACTGAATTTATCAACGATGTGATAAGATCAAGGAATGTTTCTGTTATTAAACATTCCCATGGTGAACGGTGCATTCGCAGTTTGCTGCAGTCTGTGGGACAAAGAAGGATATAGGTACATTGAATGTTCTGATGGGGCAATGGTAGAACCTTCCAAATGTCTGAGCATGAATTGCCCCCCGGAAAATTTACCATGCCATCAATGGACTCAAAACGTGCTCTCCCGATCTAAATTCTCAAGGTTGTGCTAGTCTCTGGTATGTGCCCCCTGTGGCCAGTGTTAAATTGTATTGTAAGTTTTTTGG
This sequence comes from Fistularia commersonii, assembly GCF_037954325.1. NCBI lineage: Eukaryota > Metazoa > Chordata > Actinopteri > Syngnathiformes > Fistulariidae > Fistularia > Fistularia commersonii. Next base: position 6,576,246 of record NC_141298.1, on the reverse strand, counting down.
TTGTTGTTTTTTGGACAAAGAGATCACCCCAGCCTCTAGATTCCATGCGTTTATTCCTTAGGGTTCACATGAGCTTCTCTCGCCTTAGTTATTCTTACACATTTTTTGCTTTAGATTTCTATCTTTAAGGATTCAAGGATTGTTTGTCCTTCAGCTTGGTTTGGACAACGAGGCAGGGGGCTTCGATACGTGACTTATTTTATGATCCACCGGTAGAACGGAAAACCGTGGATTCACTTGGTTTTACCTCATAGTACCTTCAGCGATATTTTCCGCGCAAACATGCATCATTCAAGTGGTTTAGGCAAGTAAGATGTGATCATTTAGGATGCTTGAGTAAAAGCAAACTCTGTGGAAATGTAGTACCAGCTGACGGACTGCTTTGTTTTCCTGCATTCACTTCATATCTACTGATCTATATCTTTCTAGAAGGGATAGATAGATAGATAGATAGATAGATAGATAGATAGATAGATAGATAGATAGATAGATAGATAGATAGATAGATAGATAGATAGATAGATAGATAGATAGATAGATAGATAGATAGATAGATAGATAGATAGATAGATAGATAGATAGATAGATACATACATACATACATACATACATACATACATACATACATACATACATACATAGATGTCTACATATGACGGTGAAATGTCATATGTCTATATGTCATGTAAATGACGGTGATAAGTTGCATGTCTCCTTTATGTCGTTCAACTGGCAACCTGTCTAGGGTAAATCCAGCCTCTCCCCCAATAAGAGCTGGGATTCCAGCCCCCCTACCCTGAGTGGATAAGAGCTGTCAATAAATAATGAGTGATAGATGCTTTTTTTGTGTCAGTTTTATACTCATAAAATATTTTATATTATAAGTCAAATGAGGACTTGGCGGTTGTGTTATTGCTTCCATGGTCTCCAACCCCTCCTTCGAAAAACATGGTTTTGCAGGACACACCCATGTCCACAAGGTGACAGTATTTCCTCAGCAGAAAACAGGTTGTGAACTCGCTCATCAAACGAGATCCTCTCATCCTCTGAGGCTGATGGTGCTTTTATACACTGATTTGATTAGTTTGATAAAAACCCAGCTTTAATTTGATGAGATAAAAAGGCATGTTAGCAAGAGTGATTGCAGGTGGTTGTGAGCAGGCGTTGGGGGTAATGGGTTACCGGGGGTGGGGGATCTCTGTTTTTTTGTTTTTTTTTGACGTTTTTGGACAGCTGTATTTTCAGCCATGTACATCACGCGTCACATTTTCAACAATGGGTTTGCTTAATACACAAATGGACGTTGTTATAACATGCAACATTTGGAAATCAAGCTACACTTCAGCACATACAATAAAACCGTAATCATATTTAACTGACTAGATTTTTCCTCATTGATTTAGAATGAGCGTGACACTGTGTACAATAACTGTTAACAATATAAATGCAGAGCAGACACTTTGGTTTCTTAACAGAATACAGATTTCTACACAGGGGGCTGGAAGGCAGTGTCAACATTATAACCTTTTGTGTAGATAATTTGTCGAACCGACACACACCTATCTATACAATGAAATAAGGGGATGGATTTTTAAAAAAATAATAATTCAAATCTAGAATACAAATGTTGTGCTTGTATAAAATCACATTATGTGCTGTGCCACCTGACCAAAAATAAATTAAACAAATAGAATAAAATCATTGTGACTACTCTGCACACATTTTCTCAACAATACTGAACCTACTTCTTTATTATGTCCACTCCATATTACTCCTGCATGCAGGAAGTTACATTCAGCCAGAATCAAAATGTCTGCAGAGTGGCACCGATGCTTGTAATGGGAGCTTTTCTTAGATTACATAAATTGCATACAAAAATAGTCAAAACTATGTGGATTTCAAAAATATATTCGAGTGATGTAGTTACAGAGTCACAAATGTCTAATTGCATTACTGATATTTGTAATGGCAAATCTCCGACAATGCTTTTTAGCCTCAGCTGTACTTCATATTGTGATAACTGCGATGATTGTTGTGGCTTTCCCAAATGGAAATACAAAATATTAAAATTACCAACTCAGATTATTCAGTAAGAAGCCCAAAAAAAAGGCTCTTATTTTGATTATGCAATTATAGGCTCATAGTACATTATGTTACTGGACCAGTCCTCCTCTTTTTATGATTGTGTACACAATATTTTCACTCTGTCTGGGCGGCTCGATGTAGCAACTCGCAGGGCTTATCTGAAATTTCACTCTTAATTGGAATTCTATCCTGCTCCAATCTCTTCCATACTGTTCACACGTTCCCATGCTGTCAGCATCCTCTCAATTCACAGATGTGACGTCAGCATATCCGACCCAAGCTCCTTCCTGGATGCTTTCCTTTCCTTTAAATTATCAGCACAGAACTGTTTGTTCTATTTGCATTTTCAACTGGTTCGTACAGGATTGCTAAATCATGGCATCGACTTCCGGTAAACTCAAAGCGCGATCGTGATTAATGCCGTTAGTTACGAGACAAGAGGAAGTAGCTCCCGCATTGCTTCTGGCAACGACGTGACAAAGTGACCACTCCTCATCGGCCGGTAGTCCAAAACATGAACCCAGCTCCCGTTATGGATGGCCCTCAGCTCTAAAACACTGACTAATGTCAGCAACCTCATTCGGTGTCAGGATCACCCTCCCTCCCTCCCCCCATCTGTTCGAGAACCATCTGCTCCTGCTGATCTGGCAGCGGGTCCAAAGCGAGCCATTCACGACTGCGAGCACACGAAAAAACCCCTCTGTCGCCGCTATTCGTTGCCATAAATAGAGAGTACGATCTGGAGCGGACTTTCCAAAGCCATCCATCAGTGACGCCGGCTCTCTTGGTTGTTATGGCCGCTCTACCGATGGTCTCTTACAATCAACTTATCATCCTGTTCACCCTGGCTACTCTACATGCTGCTTCTATGTCCACTCTTTTTTACTCACGACTCCCTGACAACCTTCCCGGTAAGACTGTACATCGTTTTGGCGACCTATTTTTTTCCCCTCCCAGAGCACACACATATATTCCAAAAGGCACTGGCCTAAACCTTACACCTGGCCTAGCCTACTCTAGAGTAATATGAAATTATGAGTATTAAGCATCATGAAATAGCTTACTTTCTTTGTTAAACAGAACACGCAACTATTTCATTTCTTTTTCTAATATTCACTGGGTGGAATAGAGTTTTTTGGATTTTGATGAATGCTAAGTATCACGAAAGAGCATACCTTTTTGACTATTTATTTTATATTTCTTAATATTCATTGAGTGGAATAGAGATTTTTGGATTTGAGTGAAACATCACTTTCCCTGTAAGAAACCGATGTTTGCTTTATCACCTTTTTCACAATATATGTCTAATCACACAGCCTGAGTAAAAGCTTGATCTGTTTAGTCATCAAAAGTCATCAATGTGACATTCCCTCATATTGCCCTCGCAAGAAAGGCAAATCTTCCCGAATGGCTTCGTATCCACGTTCATGTACATTAGCTCCCTCCATTTCTTTAATGAGGTGTAACACCTGCCGTCATGTTTGTGACATCTTAACACCTACTTTATGCCCGTAGTCATTCAATGCAGTTAGAGGAAGACGGAGCGAGCAACAGAAAGCTATATCGGAGTAATAAACAGCTTAAGCTACTTAATTTTCTTTTTACATGATGAAATACGTTATTTAAGTGTGTCATTTATTGATTTCGGACACATTTTTTGCTGATGATAATGTGTGTTTCTAGCTCCCTGTCAGATTTAATAATACTGCTCTTGTGCTCATGATTCAAAAAAAAAACATTTTAAATCTGCATTCATCCTCTTTCCTTTGCTCCTGAAAAGCCCATTAGCCATCATTAATTACATAAAATCTTCTGCTCTTGAGATTGCCGCGATTAACAATGCCACAAAATCAGTAAAGTTAACGGGGAAAGGACCTCGGGTCTCCCTCCATCCCCTACATTCTTTATATTTATACCAATCTCTTCTCTCACTTTGTCTCTGTGCGCCTTTCGTGAAAAACGCCTCCCCTCCCCTGGCGTCAATCAAGACTCATCCTTCCCTGGTGTGGTGTCCAACAGCTGCTATCGTTCCAAGCTGGCCGGCCTCTAACAGCTGCCAGTCTTCCTTTCTGACTAAACACTCGCCGACCACGACCGATGTGGCGAGTCTTTATCGCGGTCCCTCTTGCTCGCCTCCAGTAGTCTAAAGTCTCTCCCTACGGCGTTTGGCAATTAGATCCAAATGCCATTATGTATCTTCATCAAGAGAAGGCCCATGGCTGTCCAAGTCCTTTCTTAGTGATGCTTATAAACAGATGTAATTATGTAATTCCCTTTTTTTTTTCTTCTTTTTACCTTCCCTTCTTTGTTTTGCCAAAGGATTCCATCCCCTCTTACTTTGGGCTATTAATTGTTCTCTTCGCAGCCCGTCCGTTTTTTTTTTTTTTTTGCTCTCTCAAACAAAATATCATTTTCTTCACCTATTCAAGGCGCGGGTTTCTTTCTGCCGTGCACCTACTCTTCTTTAAATATCAACGGGTCTCTGTCAATCAATGAACTGGTGCTGAATTCCTGCAGAATGATCAATGGAGACATCATGGCCATTGTGGAAGTGTGGGTGGGGGATCAATACCAACGCTGAATGGTCTCAACCAATATTAAATTTCAACGCGCTTTTGCACTGAGAAGCATTCACCTACATATTCATATGGAGAGCTGCCATGCAAGGCATGCAGACGGCCGAGTCACGGCAACGGTAGTTTCAATAATTTATTGATGCAAACTAGTGTCTGAATTATCAGATTTATATACAAAGTCATCATAAGACATCATTGAGGGACCACCTTTGGGATTTTACCTTATATTTATATCCATGATGAGCTAACTAATTGACAATATACTCTCTTTATTCAAGTCTTTATTGGTAAAGTCTGCTTTGGTCTTGCAGCAAGGTGGCCATACATTTTTTTATGGTTATAAATAAACTAATATGAATATTTTCATTACTCGAAATACATGAAAACATTTCTGATGTACTATATTTCCTGCACAAAATCTGGCATTACTGACAGAGTTTAACTGTCTCACCACCATTGGACTTCTTTTTTTCCAGACTTAAATACTTAGCAAGAGATTTCCAAGTTATTTTTGGACCAAACTGTGCAAAGAGAATTGGAGGACACAAACAAAATGGGGAAGATGTCCGCCGAATGGGACTTACAACTGGCAACGCTCTACTCATTTGGTTTGTATCTCAAACATTAAGAGCTGAATCTCTTGTATTGAGACTTTCATCATTATTAAACAAACACATATCCTGTAATAAAGATGTTAAAATTGAGAAAATTCCTATTCCCCTATAAATTGTTTAAAAAACATAATTAATACACAGACTTGAAATATACTTGATTCAATGTTATGAGGTTGTTAAATTATTTTTAGAGAGCATTATAAATATATAACATCATTTCCCGCGCATTTTTTATAAGCAGCTACGCCGATTTGTCCGTCTCAAACTCCTTCTGAACAAACGCCGGAGCTTGTTTTGAATTTAGGGTGAGCTCGTGAGCAGAATCTCGCGGTTGTAGTAAAAAAGAGAAATCGGAAAGATTAATACTAATGAGTGTTACAAATTCAATCGAGAAGTTTAATTACAGTAACAAAGATGTGTTACCTCCAGCGGGGAAGTGAGAGCACTAGTCAGGGCTGTTTTGCTCATCTTCAGTGTGTGATAGTCCTTTGTGTTTCAGCACTGAATGCAGTCTACAGGCACAGCTGATGGAGGGGGGTGTAATGACGCTGACAATTACAGCAATTATGTGTTATTGTAGGCCATTATGTATTTTGTAGGCTCTGAGATGTAGGCTTTCTCTGTAATTGCTGGCTTATGAAAGGCATAATAATCCCAGACCAGCCAGCCAAAGGGGCTACCTAGGGCAACCAGTATCTGATGCCATGGTAACAAAACATTTATTCATAAGAGCATTGGTAGCGGTCAAATTAGGCCTAATGGCAGGGAGTGGAGGATGAGAGGGTGCTGGGTGACAGATAGATAGAGAGAGAGCTGCTGAGAGCCCAAGGTGCGTAGGTGGGCCATCGCAGGGGAAAGTCCCCGTTTTTTTTAAAGTAGATGATGCAAGCGACCAAAAAATTCTGCAAAATCCATGCAGTCCAATGCTTTCCATACAACATCCTGCAAACATCAACAATCACAACTTCAGTTGTGTGCGGCTGCTAAGACCGAATGGCAACCTCGATACCTTTGACCCTGCAAGTCGAGAGCCAGCAATGTGCAATGATCAATTCTCACCCCAGCATGAGCTGCCAGCCCGGCTTGATAAACAACATGTTCCCCTATCACAATTTACCTCTTGGCAAAATCTGTCAGCTGTAAAGTGAATTTTTAAACCACAGTCAACGTTAAAGCCCCATGCAGGAATGACTCCATTAAATCTCTGGGAATTTGACGACAAGTAAAAGAAAATATATGTAGTTCAATTACATTCATTCAATTTTCATGACTGTTATACTTAATAACTAAATACAATCTAAAGAAACTGCGATGCTAAGAAAATATGAAAAAAAAGCAACTGGAAGCTAAAAAAAAAATGAAAAGGATGAGACGAGCTAAGCAGAAAAGATAAAAAGATAAGGCTTAGATAAGTTTTCTCAGATTCCCTATTTCTCAAATCAAGCAGAGTGACAGTTGATAATCAACCCAAATTATTTAAGAAAAAAGACTTGCTAATATTCCTATTGGGCTGGAAAATTACTGCATACGATTCTGATGGGGTAAGTTGCATATATTAATAAAAGGGCTTCAGACGATTTAATATTCAATACCTTCCCTCTGGCAGTATTTATTTTTCACAAAGTGAAACACAAGGTGGGCATAACTGGTCTGGAGTCATGTTTGCAATTAAATGTTACGTGAGATCTTTTACATAAGCTTCGAGCAGCAGCTGATGTAATTGTGACCTCTTTCAAATCGTGCAAAATAGAGTGAAAACATATATAAATACAAGTAATATATCAGGTACTCCATACTTGATCATTTTCATTCAGTAAAAACATATGAGATGATTTTGCCAGCTAACTCTTAATTCTTTAGAAGGGTTTATCTAAAGAAGTAAGTATCTTCCCAGAGCACGTGGCTTTGGCTTGAATATTTAATCTGCTGTTTTTCATGCAGATGGAAAGTGTTTATCATCTGTTTCCCATTTTCATTTCTAGTTTTGTGTGAAATCCATTAAAATAATTGGTCTGAAAAAACTATTTAAAAAAAAAAAACTCTCACTGATTTATTACCCCCAGCATGTCGAGCAAACAGCAATGCATCGGTCAAATTCCGCCTCAACAAAAAGTACTATCCTCCCATTTCAGGGAAAAAAAACAATAGCAGCTTTCGGAAGAAATGGTCCGAGCTGTCCGGCAGGCCAGTCCAACATTTCCAAGACCAAGGAGGTGGTTGTGGACTTCCGGAAGAATCGGGGGAGACAGGTACCAATCATCATCCAGGGTGAAGTGGTGGAAATACTGGACTCTTACAAGTACCTCAGGGTTCACAGTCACAATAAACTGGACCCGTCATACAACGCAGACGCACTCTACAGGGAAGGTCATAGCAGGAAGTTCTTCCTGAGGACACTGGGATTGTTTTGCGTCAGTAGCGGGCTCCTCAAGACCTTCTACCGGTCTATGGTAGCCAGCTAACTCTTCTTCTCATAGTGTGCTGGTTGGGCGGTGCCAGGACTGGTGAGGTCAACAGGCTCTACAAACTAGTGGGGAAAGCCCGCTCAGTGGCCGGACTGAACCTGGACCATCTCCAATCGGTGGCAGTGGGGGGGTGAAAGACAAACTGGGAGCTATCCTGGACATTCCTTCCCAACCCCTGCACGACTAGCTGTGGCTGATGGGCAGCTCCTTCCGCCAACGGTTCATCCCAAACCAGTGCAGAACTGAATGCTTCAGATGCTCCTTTGCGCCCACAGCCATCAGACTGTATAACAGCAGTCTGGATGCCACACAACTCTGACCAGTCTGAGGTGCATCTTTGCTGCTTCCTCAGACTCTTTACATTACATTACATTACATTGCATTTGGCAGACGCTTTTATCCAAAGCGACTTACAATAGAGGACATAGGGACTGCAAATACACTTGCAAATACACTATACTACAAATACACTATACTACACTATAGACTCACTACCTCACCCCCTTCACTGCCTCACCCATTCACATGTCATACCCTAACTCTGCTGTCTTTCTTATCCTTGTTGGTCCCAGCCCGCACACATCCTACCTACTTTTGTTTACTTATTTTATTCTTGTCATTGCTATTGTCACTTGACTTCTATTGCCGTTTAGTCCCTGATGTTGTTGATGTTGTTGTTTATTCGTGGATGTCTTAAAATCTTCTGCCTTCTGTCTACCTATTTATATTTATATTTATGTTACTTTTTATTTTTTGACATAATAACTGTTACACTGCTGTGACAAGGGAATTCCCACTATGGGGATCAATAAAGTTTACCTTATCTTATCTTATCTTATCCTATCCTATCTTATCTTATAAGAACTTTGTACTTATTTTAACCAAAGTTATTACGTTCTGCAGTCTGGCGTAGGCCAGAAAAGCATGGACCTCTTCGTTGGCTCATTTCAGGCTCCGTCCACTGCAACATTTTTCAAAACTGGCGCTCTGCAAGAACTATGTGGAAAACACTTGTCAGCTTTTTATGGATTTATGTTTGCCATCTTTTAATGTTGCATTTAGCAAAAATTATATTTCTATGCACTTCAAGGGGCCATGTTTAAATCTATTTCGGGAAACCATTTCCTGGTTCCCCGATCTAATATTAAAACCAACTGTCAGCAGAATAAATACCAGGTATTGTGGTTCATGTGTAGCGAATATGCCATCCAGACTCAATGTGATAAAAGGTAAGTATCAACTATCAAGTACAAAAATGTTTTTTTGTAAAACAAAATGGATACATTTTGATACGATAACACGATACCATACGATAACAAAATGGATCAGTGAGCGGTTCTAAATGTTACACATTTTCAGTCGGTTGCTGAGTTCTGTAACTAGGCACTTATGCGTGCAAGCCCTCTGCGGCAGGTGAGTTGAATGATGACGACCTAGACGAAGAGCACGAGCAGAATCATCCTCTAATAAAGTTGTTATAAATTATAAGTGCTGCTGGAGTCGTTGACTCTCGGGTCAGTGGGGGTTCGTCTAATACGCCGATTGAAAGTATATGCAGCTCCTCGCAAAGTGCTGTTGCCGTTTTTCAGCCCCCACCATTTGTAACTCAGGCAGTTATAATACTCCATTAATCATTTAAGTCATCATTAGAGTAAAAATTAAATCTCGATTACGTCCAATCACAAAATGAAATGACTGTTCCTTCAGATACAATCAACTAATTAGTATAATTCAATGTTTAATAAATAATGTAAGATTGACTGCGATTCATCTTTATTATTTGGGGACGACGGAAAACATTTCATTTTGCAGACGCCGACTCCCGTGCATGAGAAACGTCACGGTGCCGTTTTCATTTTGGCATGCCCGCCCCAATTGCAGATTTCCGAGGTCAGAGGTCGTCACGGAGACGACGCAGCCTGGAATGGTAGCGTTTACGCTGAATCTTTGAGTGCATTAGCCTGCAATGTTTGTGTTATTTATGTGATGCTGTCATGTTGTGTCTGTGTACCATCTTGTGGAAATGAAGCCAGCCCAGTGTGTGTGTGTGTGTGTCTGGAGTGGGTGGTACAGGGAATTGCAGGCCTGCCCAGCATGGCACAGAGTAGGAAGTAGGCCAGAGGGGGATTAAAGGGCTACTGCGCCACTTCCTCTCTCTCCCCGTGTCCCATATGATGCCGTGTCCTATGGGTTCCAGTGTGTATGCGTGCGAGTGTGTGTGCGCGTGTGTGTGCGTGTTGAACAGTGACACAGAAAGCCAGGGACCTGCTGCCATGCTGCAGCACCTCACTCCATTCAAGTGTTAGATATGACATCATGAGCTTGAGGGAACAGCAGATTTGTGTGGGTGTGTGTTTGTGTTGGAGTGCGTATGGGTTAGCTGAGCAGGGCAGCTTTAACACCCTGAGAACTGGTATAATCAGATCAACTCAACAACAATGTCTCATAAGACCAGCCTGAACAGATCTACAAAGAGTACTTTAAACACATCAAGCTACAAAGAAGGTAATTCAATACTGCATCCGATATTTGAATAACTTTTCCTTTCGTATTCTACAAAATAAGGAGAAAGGAAATACACAAATCACATACTACCAAACTTGAGTCAAAACCTTTTTTGGTGGAAATAAAGTTGTATCAAATCAAAATTTTCTATAGTATATCCTTGTATCACCCTATCGTATCACCTTGCATGTATTATTTGAGGTATTGAATATTTTACTAGCATCTTACAGAAATGTATTCAAAAAGTGCTCAGAGGACTTTTAAAATTGTATTTGATCAAATCATGAAAATCATTGAAATAATGGTCTGGAGAAACTTATGTCTCAGAAAATTGTCTGAGTTCTTTTGCTTGAAGTTATAGATGAGTGAATTTATAATTGTGCATTTTGCGTTTTTTTTTTTGATTGTGCACTAGTAGCAAAGGTGCCAAACGATACTTTATCTTCAATTACGAATTTATGTAAGTAAACAATAATCATTGTAAGTTACTGCATATTATAAAGTCTCAACTTATTCAAACAAAAAAGGAATATAAAACTGTACCAGGTTTGGGATCAGGTCTGAAAAAAAGAAGAACAGGATTATTCAGATTGGACATCAAACAGTTTTTAACCAGCTGGTTAAAATCACTGTTATTGCTGATCAAGCCGCAGCTCCTCTCTCTCTGTGGGAATTCGTAGTGAGAGTTTACGTTGATATTTAACATGCTACCGGAACGGAATTTAAACATCCTTTTCTAGAAAATATACCTAAAAGATATATTTATATACTGTAAATAATAGATGCTGTCAGCATTTGGCTGCAGTCCAGCCTCCTGACCTTTCTACCCATATCCGCTGTATCTGTCCTAGAAAATAAACCTCCATCTTTGAGCCACACGTGCAGAAGGGGCAACAGTCTCAGTGCAAGTGTAATTTTTAGCACGCCAACCTGGGTTCACGTGTGAAAAGGGCTTTCCCTGGCATTATACTGACACCTACATTGTCGTTTTAGGGGGATGCAGAGGAAGAAAGGAACAGGGTGTTCAGAGCTACTGTTTATCTACTCTGTGTCCCTTTGTTTAGCTGAACTAAAGGTTTAATCCAGAAAGCAGCAGTGCGTGTGTGTGTGTGTGTGTGTGTGTGTGTGTGTGTGTGTGTGCGTGTGGAGAGTTCAGGCACAACCACAGGTTATCAGAAAACCGGTTGAATATTCATCACTGCGGTGAATTCTTATGGAGCTGGCACTGTGGCATTTTTTTTTCAACATCATAACCATTGATGTCTCACTAAGTTGTGAAAATACTTCAGTTGTTTCTTAGCCGGGTATCACTGTGGTGCAGTGGTTCGCACTTCCGCCATGCAGCAAGAAAGTGCCTGCTTCAATCCCAACCGGGGGCCTTCCTCCGTGTAGTTTTGCATGTTTTCCCCGTGTCTGCACTTGCTTTCTGCCAGGTTCTCCAGTTTTCCTCCCAAAAACATACAACTGTAGGTTAATTGGACACCTTAAGTTGCCAAGACATAACGCTGAGAAAGCTGGTTGTATGCTTCTATAGTAGGACCTCGGCTTACGAATTTAATTCATTCTTTGTCTCTGTTCGCAAACCGAAATGTTGGTTCAAAAACTGAAATGTTATTTGTGGCAGAAATACAAAAAGGAATTAAAGATAACCTTAATTATTGCTGTTTTTCTGGTGTTCTGTCTCTTATTGCCATCACTTGTACCCAGTGTTTCCTTCACTAAATCAGCAAAAGTAAAGCCTTCTCAAAAATGAGACCCTCAGTAACGCTATCTCCAGCAAGCTGTCTTTCTATAATCCAAACTATCAATAATTTTGCTTCCATCATGCGTAGAACGCTACATCTATGTTAATGCAGTCATCTCTTTAGCCACTGAAAATCTCAACTTCATCCTCACACTATTATCAACAGCACTTTTAACCTTTTTGGGAGACATACTGAGGGACAACTTTACTGAAAAAAAACACAAAAAACACAATGATGAACCATCTAAACAACGTGGAGTAGCATGGATGATTGCCGTTATGCTACAATGTAGGAGTTTGTTGAGCGAGGTTGTTTGGGAGTTTGTACACCAAGATCCCCTGGCTCTCGCCCAATGGCAGCCAGCTCCAGACCCCCCTGCGACCCTGAATGTAGTATAAATAACGAATGAATGATTGCTTTACATCCTTTAAGAGGTTGCGTGAAGCCCCTGAACCAATCAAAATCATGCTTGCGTGAAAAAAAAAAAAAACAGTAACTAGAGCAGGTTACCTCCTTTAGGCAGCCCATAAAGTTGTTGCTGACTGGAGATCCAGGCAGGTCAGCTGTGCTGGGGCTTCCACCAACATAGAAGAAGTCATCGGATCCCAGCATGGTGTAGTCCTCCTGGGTGTAACCTGTGGTGGTCAGTATCCCGTCCACTGATATCGTTACCTGACATTAAGGAGTGAGCAGTAGAAGAGGAGGTTCAGCAGAAAGAAGGGACGACTTTTCCAAGAACATCCCGATTCGTCGTCGTGATGAATCACAAGACAGACACCAGTCTGCCCAGCAATGTGATTCTTTTAAAATGCTTAATTATGCGATTTGGAGTGATTCATCCATCCAAATCAATTAAAATATTGGCTGAATTTCATTAGACCAAGCAATTAGTGACAGAACAGGATCAAAGTGAAATGGACAATAAAAAAAAAAATTGTGTACTTAAGATGGAGGAGGACATGGAGCTTGATAAGGATGAAAACGTTATGAAAGATATGATTGTTTTCACACTGGTCAAACAATGCTCTCAAACACCAAACAAGGGGATCATTTTTTAGGATAAGGCTTCCTAGGGGTTGAGGAAATCTATGTTAAATAGCTCTTTGTGGTTGTAAGCAACTTATCCAGACCCCCCTCCCCATGCTAGTTTCCCCTTTAATTTCACACCAATTAAAACCCTGATTAATAAAACCAAAATCAGCTCCTTGACTATAAAATGTTGCTTATAGGTGTATGCTACACCTTAATATAAAACAGACATGACATGTAACTCAAATTGAAGTTAGACCACCCATGGGTTTATAATATTAGAAGTCTGTTGTGACTTGGTTTATGCCTCAAGAAATTTAGCAATTTTTTGCAGAATAGCAATTACGCATGTAAATATCTTGCTGTATGAGTAACTTTAGAACCATGGCTAAAGTTACCAAAATGATCTTCGGACTACAACAGCCGTTGTAAGGGGGACGGAGATGGACTAAAAGACAAAAAAATCAAAACGTAATGGCAGGAAGGCCAGATATACATGGTTTTCTTGCTATGACCATGTTGTTTCATGGTCTGTAAGGCAGAGGTGTCGAACCCATTTTCACCAAAGGCCACATCAGCAAAACGGTTGCCCTCGATGGGCCAGATTAAGATGATAAATGCAAATTGTTTTTAAATAAATTAAAGTACACATTATTATATTGTGAAATAACTGTTTCTGTATTAATTGTGTGTTCAAGTTAGAAATATTAACTATGCATTTGCATGGATGTAAAAATTAAATTCTGCTGCAATTCTTTGTTTTTCTTAAAGGCGTCTAGCTTGTGTTTGCGGAAAACAAATGCATTGTGGGAGATATAGTTTATGGTCAGTTTCGGGAATAAAAACAGCATAAAATTATTTTAAGACAATCCTTGATTGCCTTGATTTTGGCACCCATTCTAAGGGATGATGTTGAACATATTTAACATTAAATTCATTTATTGGTATAACTTTATGCTGTAATTCTTGTGGTGCATTTGATTCTTACAATGCAACTTTCTATTAATAGTCTACGAAAAATTCAAGATTCAATTTGCAAAACCCTCGCCTTTCAAAAGCAGGAATGATTCGCTCATCTCCAGTGTCAATATTTTTAGGAGCCCTGCACTTTAATTTCTGACTTATATTACATTTGGTTGTATATTCTACCTTGATGCTGTCTGGTAAAATGAGATTTACAGTAAATAGGCTGCTGGGTTCAATATGAATGCAACATAGGTGAAAGTATTCATTTGTCCAAATCGTAATGTTCTGAGGTTTTGGTATATGCGTCGAGATATAAACAACCGGAAAAATCCCTGCGCACTTAGCTTAGCCGTGTTAGGAATCTTTTAATTTCAGAGGTGTTGATCTCGACAGACATCCTGACACTCTCCTGTTGTTAGTGCTTGACAGACCCAGAAGGGCAGACACCACATCCTGTTTCACCCTTCGTCTCTGTAGAGATAATCTTCGAGGGTGAAACTGAAAATTACAATCCACCAGCATGGAGAGTTAAAATTTGCCTGCCGGTACAGTGGGCCCAGACTCACTATGTGCAGTATTTGGAATAAAAATAAATACATGAATAAATGAGTAAAATAGGTATATATATAAATTAATTTTTTCCTTGACTTTTCCGACAGCAGTTCTATAACGCAGTGTGTGGGGGAATGTCTACATTCCTTGCGGATTCAGCACCCTTTGACCCAAGATTATCTCTTTGAGTTATATAATTCAGCACTCTACATCATATAAATATATTGTATAGTGTGAGTAACAAACATTTATTTTCCATAGCTGCATTTCAGAGCAGTTTAGATCTACGCCTGAGATAATGTGTGATAAGCGTTTGCTTTTGTTGGACCTTAACAGCAATCCTGAAAATATATTACGAGAAGTCTCTCTAAGTTCACAAACAATTCCAACCCCAAGACTTTACACATATCATTTTGCAAAATTGTGTCAGTTCTTGAACCGACTTGACAAGTTATTGTCATATTGTTGATATGTTCCACAGTTTCCAGTTCATCTGTATACATTTCCTTGAGTAACATGTAACTATTATTTGTTTAAACTTTATTTTAAATCATCTTGTTGATCTGAATCCCCGTGCAGGGTGGGTAATGGCGAAGAGGAGTCTGGGTAAAGTGGGGTACAGTCCATTTCCGACCACAAAATGTGTGGACAGAACAGTAAACAGAGCCCCAGCGATTACTTTTTCTCCCCGTTTTTTGGGGGATTGTGGAAAAAAAGGGCACCAAATAGCTCCCACTGTATTTTGCATGCAAACCCCAAAAGCCCAAGAGACAGTGGCGTAATGCCTAAACACTCGAAAGGCACCGGCCGAATAAGAGGGTAAAAAGGAAAGCGGGAAATCCATGAGAGACCCCGTGTGAACAATACAGAGATGAGAAGAGTTAAGCTCACATAAAAGCCGAGAAATATAAAACCCCGTATCTTTTCTAGTTTGGAGAATGATATCTTGATATACAGGAGCCAAAGAGAGAGGAAGGGAAGGAGCATGCGGCAAATCAAAAACAAACAAACAACAATAATGAATAAATGATATCTACCATACAATGGAGTGTGTTTACCATTGCGTATCCAATGGCTGATTGCTTGGCTGAGAAGTTAAATGGATGCTAAAAAACAATTAGAACGAACAGTGAGGGTTAGACATAGAGTAAAGCAAAAAAAAAAAACAATGACAACATATGAAGTGCGATATGAAGTTAGTAAAAAAACATGTTAGTAAAACAAATGATGTTAATTTTTTGAGTCACCAGCAGTAAAGGGGAGGGTGAAACCATGTGGTCAAAAAAAAGGATTGGAAAAACGAAACCAGCTTTGTGCATGGCTTCCCTGAATTGTACAAATGGAAATCGCAAACTCTCAGGTGACAGATGCATATCTGATGTTTCAGGGAAAACACAGTCCAGATATACCCCGATCTGGAAATTCAACAACTTCGTTACCAAAATACATTTCTATAAAACATGCCGTCATACTTAAATATTGCATAACAAAAGACGAAGGGAAACTCTCTACTCTCTCCCTACCTGCACATGGACGGAAGGTTAATGACGTCTCTAATATAATTTTTGTGTCTTATAATTTCCACACATCTACCACTGCAGCTTAGGTTGCATTTCTAAAGACTCCAATTTGTAAAATTCCTCTTACTCACTGACGGGTAAACTTTACGAGCGATCCATTATTGTAACTTGGACAGACATAAAGTGGGGTTGTGTCAAGAATGTGACGTCACTTGATGCATTTGAGCATCCTTGACATTAAAATGTGCAAATTTCTCTCCGTTATGGAATATTTTATCTATTCTGTCTTTATCTGTCTTTGCCCTGTAAGGAAAGGTCAACTCAATATCAGTTAAACAAAAAACAAAAAAAAAAGCTGAAAGAAACTCATTCAATGCAATGTCAGCCATCACTCATTGCACAATCTGTCAGTCAAATCCAGTGGCTTTGAAAGTCATCTTTCTTTATAAAAGAAATCTCCAAAGAACAGATATTGTGTTAATTTATCTGAATGACTTTGTTATGTGGTTTATTTAAATCATATGACTGATTTATTGTTTTACTGATTCTGCCACAGATAAAGTGCCACAGTTAGTTCAGTTTAAACCAACAATTAATTGACAAAAGTCAGTAAAAATTCAGCTGAGCTGTAGGAATTAAAAAAAAAAAAAAAAAAATTATAGGTGTAAAAATCTGTGTGTGGTGAAAAAATTAGATTAATTTGTGTCACATGGGCAAGTAACTAAAAGATGCCTATATCAAATCCAAAACCCTTACTATATTACTGATATAAGCATTATAAATAACTTTATTCATGATTATAATTTGTCCCGATTCCGCTGACGGGCAGATCTTGAGCTGCGCATTTAGTAAAAAAAAAAAAAAAAAAAGTGACAGAAACCAAAAACAGGCAGTTACCACTTGGCCCTCAGATGATTAATGTAAATCCTGGGAGAAAAATCAGAAGTTGGCAGTCATATTTGTGTGCTCTCTGCAGCCAGTGTCTGTGCTCAGCCAAAGATGTGAGGAAAAGAAACTCCCTTTTGTACCACTGCCAACTCCTTTGAGTTGAGCTCCACCACAGTGATTTGTTTCCTATAGTGCACTTGCATAACATTAGTGTCGTTCACATCAATAACTCAAAATGATCAACTCCTCCGAACCTGGAGGCGTGCCAAGTTCAGAAGCTACATTTTTTTTTTTTCTCCGGGAATTTAGACATATAAGTCTGAGCACCGGGAAAATTAAATCAACACCACATACAGTATCTTGCACTGCCATGCTGGCAGTATAAAATGTAAAAAAAAAAAAAAAAAAAAAAAAAAAAGCAACTGATCCTTACAGTCAACACATCCCATGACTTTGCTCTAGGATTATTTGCAGTGGTAAATAAAACACAAAGTTAACAGTATCATGAAATAGACAGCTGTATAATGTAATGAAAATTTATACTATAAAGAATAATCAAAACTAGCCAAGATTTTTCCTTTTTTCTTCCCAAAACATGGAGCACTTTCCCCACCTCGGTACCTTACCTGCCGAAGGTTGCGCGTCACCTTGACGTCATGCCACGAGTTGTCATTAAACTTCCCGTTGACGGGCTCCACAATAGCCTCAAAGGCTCCGGAGCCCAGGTTGATAACCAGGGAGACGGCGCCGTCTTTCAGCGCCAGGTTGACATAGTCGGCTGACTTGCCGGTGTGAAGGATGAGGCCATTCCGCTGCCACGTCCTGAAGGAGAGGGTGATCTCGTCGCTGCTGCTTTGGATGGGGTTCTGGGAGAGGTCGTAGCAGAAGTACTCTGAGCCGCGGAACGTGGCGACGTTCTCTTCCCTCGCTGCGATGTGGACAACAGAACAGAACAAGCAAAACAGTGCGGCTTAGTATTTTTGTCTTTTCATCTTCAGGCTCGATAACAAAATTACAAAATAACTCGGAACTTCTTCTCTTCCCCAGAATATGCGAGCCCTAGGGTTGATAACATCTGCAATGTTTGATCCAAAAAAACTTTGAAGCCACAAAAAAACACTGTATTACTTTCACTTTGATATTTGAGAGGAAGATTAAAAAAAAAAAAAAAAACCTCAGTGATTAGAATAAATCTCAAACTCACCTCAAATTTCTAAAAGACAAATGCATCCCAACGATAAGGTATATGGAAAGTTCTTAAAAGTGAAAGCTCAGTTTTAACTTCGCCGTGTGAACCCTTACGTGGGAATGAAGTCGTGCACAATCATTTCCAATCATTCCCAGATTTTCACATACGATCACTTAGCATTTGGCACTGGGAGCTAACATGAGTACTCTAACATTAGCAGATGCAATTCGTTTAGCTACATTAACTTTGGCTCTTTAATATCTGTACATTGCCTTTCAGAAAACTCCATAACAGTCTTAAGTATGCTTGATGAACTGTGAATACTACAGGTGAAGTAAATAAAACCTTGCTAAGCATGGAAAAGCATCGTACAGATAATTTAAAAGTAGAAACACAGACGGCTAATATTGACCCGAAGCTAGCGTTTAAATATATATTTCACTTTCTTTTTTCTCCCATGGAATATCGAACCCCCCGAGAATTTTCCAAAAGGTGAGTCGGGTAGCACCAAAAGTTAATAAGAAATGTAAACATAAAGTCAGATTTCACAAATTGGAGGGGGGGTGCTTGCATTCATTTCAATAACGTGATAAACAGACACGTCTCCAAGCTAGCTCCCAGTTCACAAACTGCCCTTTAATTCCTTTCAAAGCTGTAGCTCAGCTATCAATTAAACATAAAATATCTATATAAATACTCCATAATAAATCTATATGTCTCGAGTTTGATGAATGAGACCCCCAGTCTGCAATATTTGGTCCAAGTTATTATGACTAGTGTCTCTTTGTGGCGGTGTGATGAGAAAAGAATGATAAGTAAATGCACCGCACACCTTGTAAATCAATGTAAATCGAATTGAACACCGATGGCGGTTTTAGGGTTACAGTGAAACCTGGTTGTGCAGGAGTTGCTTTTCTAAATTGTTTTTTTTTTCTGGTTTTGACAGGGCATTACTCAGAAATATGTTAGAAATGTCAAACTTGCCCTTGGAAACAAAGGTACAGTTGCAAAGTTGGAAAGTATGATCTTGCTTCTGTGCTATGGATCAAGATAACTTGATTATACAAATACCTCTATTTAATACTCATGTACAATATCCACAATAAGATGGAATTACCATCCATTTGAACCCCACAAAAAAGATAGAATGTGGCCGGGGGAGATGGAATGCTACTGGAATATAAGGGGAATACATAGAATACAATGCCCAAGACAGATAAAAAAACGCACATCATCAAGTAGCTAGGTAGGATATGAAGTTAGTTGGTGTCGAGAGGATAGAGAGAATAGGGTTTGATGGAGACGGTTGATTCGCCGTTGCGATCCCTGAAGGGAAATGCCGAAAGGAGAAGAAGAAAAAGATCAAGTAGCTCGGTGGTTGCCATCTATCGAGACATGATATTGCAATGCCTTGCTTTTTTGAATTGGAAGAACAACCAGTCTTTCCCAAACGAAATGACATGGAGGAAATGGAGAGCTCTCCCACCAGCTTCGAGACATGACAAACCACCACGGGTTGATATATTTGCACTAATACTTTGGATTTACTTCAACTTTGAGTTCTATTTGATGAAGAATTTGACCGATTTATGATTGCGGTTATCACATGCGTCCATGTTGTTCAACCCGCACGTTTGGGAACAATGCTAAAGTATTAGCACGAGTTCAAAGTGTCCCTGAACTCAATGGTGCATTTATAAACTATTTTTATACAATCGCTCATTAAATGTTTGCCGTCATTTGGCTCCGCATCACATTGTAATGGTCATTGCCTCCCCTTTGCTCGCTTATGAGGTCTCCTAAGTGCAGCTGCTGTTTTCACACCTTTCCGAATGAACTCCACTACGAGGGCAAATGCTCCGGGTTTTTTTTTTTAATGAAATTAGGAAGGGAATTTTAAATCTTGAATGTCATCAGTCACCCTGACCTGCCGCCAAGGCATCTCTGTTTTATGAAATGAAACGTAAACAGGAATGTACAGAACAACCGAACTCTGAAAAACTTGCATCCTAGAAGGAGTGTTTCCCCACGATAAATAGCGTTAAGCCAGCGTAAATATGTAAATATTTAATAGCATATTGCAATATAATTACAACCTCACTGACAAAAGGACCCATCAACAAAATTAGACTATTAAGATATATTCAACTTCTGACATTGATGAATTTAAGTAATGGAAGCTGTAGCAGGAAACGGCGTGCGGATAACATCAGAGACCTAATCTCGCCGGTGAAATGGACATTTCCTGTCAAATAGCCAGCTTGTGACACGGAACGGTCGGGCGTTTTGAACCGAGGACGGGAGGGAAGCTGTTTTTGTGACCTTGATAGAAGAGAAACAGGGAAATGCGCGAGAATAAAAGCAAACCGCTGAGAGGAATGGAGGGGAAGGGCACAGCAGAGCCGCGGGATAACGCGGAAAAATGGTCCAGTCAGGAGTCATTATCAGTGAGATCATCTTCAATTAAGTCACTGTCTCTTAAGCAGAAATAGTGGCGAATGTGGGCTCAGCCAGCGCAATCTATCAGCCGTGAAGGCACTACGAGTCGCAACGTGAGTGCAGCTTTGATCAGCCCCTCCTCCACCCGTCCCCCTATCGCGGCAAAAATAAGGGGGGGGGGGTGAATGAAACAAAATGGCCGCAGCTTTCATCTTCTTAACACAGACATTTCAGGTCACCTCGGCAAAGGAACATTTTTGTTTTCTCTTCGGCAACGACATAAAGGTCCAATTTGTCGAATGAAATGGAATATTGTCAAAGCCCTGTTTTTCACAAATATTGTGGCTTCTTGTTGTTTTTTTTTAATAAGAGTATAAATTCCCCTTCAAAAGAAAGACGAGGTGTGTCATCCTGACTGGGGCAAGTGCAGTTAATCCCCATTGTGAGCTTATTTATTACTATTTTTTATTAGAATAATTCTAGTCGTTGATGAGAAAATAAATGAATCAAGAGGAATTTGAACTGAAACAGTACGCGCATTACATGTTACAAACATAATCATAAAAAAGAGGTTGGAAAAATAAGATATCAACTTATAAATGATAAATGTGATACATTTATTTAACAAATCTTCAAGTCTAATTATTTAATGTAGGGGATTTGATCTATCCTTCATTTCACTGTGATGAAAACTAGATTTTTTTTTTCTACAACTTGTGTCACTTTACTTTGTGTTTTTGTACCCCCAGTCTTAAAGTTCAGAGTGCTCTATTTCAAAACATGGTGCTCACCTTAAATCCCTTGAGAGACTCTCTGCACACCGAACAACAGTCTGACATTTTATCTGACTCACTGAGACAACTTGACATCACAGATAACATTACCCTGGTAGAACACCTCCAACGATCGGGTCAGTGATCAATTATTAATCAGCGCGAATGTTTTTCAATAAGAACCTATCATAAAGTCCTTCCCAACACCTTAAAAGACATGCTATGGGAATCCCCCAACTCCTGGTGTTGGCTGTCAGCTCCAGTGTCTCCAGCACTTATTAATATTTCAAGCCGACCGAGAGTTTGAGTTCACTCTGCTTACCTACATCAACTATCATCACGCTGCTCTTCTTAATTTTTTAACGGGGTTTAACAGGTCCAAAGGGTAGACTAGAGCATTTAAGCCCCTTTGTGTTAAAATTTAATTGGTTTAGTTCGTTAATAATAAAAGGAGACAAATTAATAATATTGAAGAATTACCATGAAAAAAGATAGTTGCTCTAGAAGTATTGTTTCAGATACAACAATAAATGTAAGCATTCTAATTTTAATGTAAAGATACATAGTTTTATTCAACTACTTTAAATTATTCTAACTTTAAGCTGGTATGTCAATGGATGAAAAATGTTTTGAACTTTGTTTTTTGTTGTTTTTTAACGGCTATATTCAAGCTTGACATAGGCAAGTTCTGGCTCTTGATGGTAGCTGACAGTATTTTTCCCATGATTAAAAAAAAAAAAAAAAAAAAATCCACACACAAACTAACACAGATGCAAATCGAGTTTCAAATCACTTAAGAAAAACAACAAAAAACAAAAATGTCATCCATTGACCAGATACATAATCAATAAAATTTTCTACAAGCTGCACACAATGAGACCATATATATCCTTATCTTACAACATTCCATTGCAGATTAGATTGGGGCAATTGTGTGTGTGTTTGTGTGTGTGTGTGTGTGTGTGTGCGCCAAACTGATGTCAAACGACATCCAGACAGACTGATAGTCATGTAAGCCATGTCCAGACCAAAATGTCATACTTGAGGACACCTCAGAATGGTCAACAAGATAGATGTTCAGATTCAGTGAAGCTGTCGGTTAATCCCGGAGGATCTCCTCAACCATTTCCAAAGGCTCCACTGACCAGAGGAGCCACTGAGGTGGGTCAAGTAATGTCAACAAAAGGGAGAGAGTGCAAAAATTGTAAGGCAAATACTATTATTATTATATAATACATAAACAAATGTTAAATGTGTAGACTATTTTTAACACTGACCTATTGTGCCACCGTATTGCCACCCAGAGAAAGACAAAAGTGCAGAAATAGTCCAAGCTGGATGAAGACCTGCTGATTTATTACATTTAAAAAAATAAAATAAAATAAGGAAAACTTTGCCCCTTTGCCATTTAAACCCCCCCGCTCCCACAGTTTAACTTTTGAGCTGGCGAAGCCAAACTGCATCTTGTCTTCACCGTGGCTGAGAGAACATCTGTCTCCTGCACACTGTGAGACGGGAGAAAAAAACCAAAACGAAACAACAATAAAAAAAAAACAGCTTTATCGGTGTGCAAGAGGAAGCATGCTAGCTCACCCATGAGGATGATAACCTGCAGTACAAGCCTTCCTCTGCTTCACATAGCGCACATACAGTACATGCGTGTGAAGACAAAACGCCCTGGGAAAAGAACAATTTGTACTTTTGGACCCAATTTACCCTCGTGGTCAAGAAATATTGTTTATTGCCATGTCATAATATCTGGCATGAATATAAAACCTCTGTTATGTGTGATAAGAAATGACTGATTGAAGCTTTAAGGGGCGATACACAAAAAATAAAAATTCAACGCAAGGTTACAGTCACCCAGAGAGGTAGTCGGAGCTGTTTGGCTGAAATATGGAATGGTAATGAATTGACTCCGAACAGAATGTTATGACTGAAACGAGGATGAAGTAAGGAGGTTGTTATCAGCCCATAATGGTTTTTAATGGCATCCGTATGCCGTTCAATTGGGAGCCTTCGTATGATGGATTAGCTTGGATGAGTCCTGCAAGGGGTCATCCATAAAAATGTCAGGGAGAGGGGTTGGCAGAAGGGAAAGTTACGGCTACGGTAAATCTCTCTTATATTTGGAGGGTAATGGGACGCAGTGTGCTCTGCGTGGCAAAGAGCTGAATCTTTTACTTCCACTTTGCAGTAGCGTACGCCATAAATTACGCTATCGTTCCAAATGTTATTGTTTTTGCTTTCAAGAACATTCTCAGGGGACCTTTGGTGTCTCACCAGTGGTAGATCACTATTATGCACCTATTATTTTGCAAAGTGTGCTACACTAATTATTTAATGTTACAGATAGCAGTAATGAACAACAATGCTTTGGTAACGTTATTAAAAACGGTAGCATTTTTGGATGAATTAATAATGTCAATATACAATCTAAGACTTGCAGTTAAAATGCATCACAATGTGCTGTACCTAAGCCTGTGTGCCAGTACATCGATGTGCCATGCTTCATTTGTTTTTATTTCTAAATTTTGGGTACAGTGTAATTTTGTGAAATGATAGTTCATTGGCTCTCGGGGCGACAACGTGAAGACCTCTGTGTTTTGATGTTTTGATCCGCGGGTCGTCCATTGAACAGCCCGTGGTAACATTGTATTTGATTGTAGAGTAACAGGTCACACTTGAAGAAAAAAGTAAATTGATCGGCAAGGTTAATCTATCCAAGCTGCACGCACCCAGATTTTGAGGCATTTTCTGTTTTTAACATATTTATTTATTTATTGTTGACTTCCACATTCTCTTTAAGGTTACTTTCTCAATAAGAATTATTGCAAAAGCAGTCACATTTAAATTGCAGAATTCTGGTATTTTGAAACAGCAGTCCTTAAAAGCCTTGGTTCACTTGAGGATTTCATTTTCTTTTTTTTTTTCTTTTAACCCCAAATCAATTTTCACACATAGGTCTGAACTTGTAACATTTTCAGAACAGGCTCATTCATTTTCTTTTGACAAGGATGTGCAAAATTGTTGTTATTCTCATATCTGACGCCAGACAGACGAGAAACTGATTAGACGATAACAAAAATTATTCATTTATTATTTATACCGCTCATCCGAAACTCAAGGTCATGGTCAGCTTATCCAAGCTTTCATAGGGTGAGAGGTGGGGCTCATCCTGGACAACCATTCACTCTCTCATTCACATGTCATATAGAGACATTAAGCCGTTCACCCTTTCATTCACATGTCGAACTGAGACAAATAAACATTCACTTATTCATTCACGTCACACAGAGACATACAGCCATTCATCCCCTCATTCAAACCTCATTTTGAAACATAACATTCACTCTCTCATTCACATGTCATATAGAGAGATGTAAATAATATTCGGTTGCTCACAAGTTGTATTTAGATAAACAACCATTCACCCTCTCATTTGCACGTAATATAGATACAAAGTGTTGTTCACTTTGTCATTCACATCATATTTGGACAAAAAACATTGGATTACTAGTTCATATATCATTTAAAGAGGGACAGCCATTGCATGTGAATGAGAGGGTGAAATGTTAAATTTGTCCTTTCAATCACATGTCATAGAGACATACAGCCATTTACTTTGTCATTCACACATCAGGTGGAGGCATATGACTATTTACCCTCTCATTCACAAGTTGTATCTAGACATACAACCATTCACCCTGCATTTGCACGTCATATAGAGACAAAGTCATTCACTGTCTCATTCATGTGTCTGGAAAATGAATGGTCTTCAACCCACTGCATGGTTTTGGACTGTAGGAGGAAAACCGGAGAACCTGGAGGGAACCTATGCAATCATGGTGAGAGCATGCAAACTCCATGAAAGAAAGCGCTACCATCTAGTTATTGAATAATATCAATAAAACCGAACAATCTAAAAAAGCCCCCTGACAAAGGACAAGTTAAACCTAAAATGTGTGTTTTTTGGCAATAGTTTTTTTTTTTTTTGGTCAATTCTGACCTCTGATTTGCATGCACGTTTCTAGGAACATTTCTTTTTAACTTCCTCTTGAGCATAAAAAAAACAAAAACAACTCAAAGTTAGTAATAACCGCCTTTCCTAACATTTCTTTATCAGTGCTCCCACATACAGATTCCCTCCACAGGCCAAGAAGTGAATACAGCACCATTGTTCGACCAATCCCGCTGCACAACGGACCATATTCTGATTGAGAGGACAATGCGGGCAAAAAAAAAATACATAAAATAAAAAGGAGACCCAGATCCTGTCTCGGAAGGCGGCGGGATCAAGAAAAGGGGGGGCACGAGAAAGAGACACAATCTGGTGATCCACGACATGAGGCTTGCGCTCATGTTTGGAGAGCTACTACAGCTTTGCCCTTTTGCTAAAATGGTACTATACTCTATTTTTTCATTCATTCACCCCTTAAGATTCTTGAAAATTTGAACGCACAGATCAGATTTGAGGTGCTGGACAAAAGGCCCTGCATATCTCTCTCCAAAGGGTCTGTATGTTTTTACATTACATTACATTACAGTCATTTGGCAGGTGCTTTTACCCAAAGGGACTTAAAAAAATTGCAATTCAGTTACCAAAGATCCGAAATACCAGTAGTCGAAAGTCAGAAGTGACCACTCAACCAAATAGCCATCTCAGAACCATATACATACATTTTTTTTTTTTTTGGCGGTGGGGGGGTTGGGGGCTAAGTGCAATTAATAGGGTAGTGTTTGGTGAAGAAGTATGTTTTCAGCTGATGGCGAAAGACGGGCAGCGACCCTGCTGTTCTGACCTTTTTTGGGAGTTCGTTACACCACTGAGGAGCCAGTTTCGGAAACCTGTTCGATCTGCGACCGGGGGCTCTGAGTGATGGGGTGGACAGTCGCCCAGATGTGGCAGAGGTGGTTTTGACCTTGATGCTACAGATTTCCATGTTACACGCATCAGGGCTCCTGTTGGTCCCTCAGCTTGTTCACATCGGGTTTTCAATGAGGTAGCCTTCTACCCTCCTATCAAGTTCCGAACATCCATTAGTTTTCTCTAACTAATCCGAAGCTTCCAGCTCAAGCAAAACTAAGATCTGAGATTTGACAGAATTACAACTCATGTGCCGTTAAAACACATTCAGTGTTTCAGTGTCACAAATTAAGGCAGTGGAGTGTGGACTGCGAGTGAACTAAGTCCATTTTCAACATTTCAGACCAGTGTTAAACGTGTATTTATGATAAATGACTGAAAAAGCCCAGATGAATAAATTATGTGGATTGTTTTGTCATAAATGCTTCGACAGGCCTCACCAGCACCAGGTTAATGGTCGCTGTCTGGATATGATTCGGCAATAAATAAGTCATCGCCTCATACATAATGGAGTGAGATCATGATTTATGATATGAGGTTTTTTTTTCTTTCTAGATTCCAGCGCGGTGAGTGATAAGTCATTGTGCTGAGTCTGAGTGGCCATTTTGTCTTGCAACAGCCTGACAAAGGCTCTGATCGGAACAAATTATCAGCGTCTCAGACAGACACAGCCTTATTCGTATTATATTTCACGTAACCTTTCAAAATGAGCTTTTAATGATGAGCTGCAAACACAATCACATTCTTTTTTTTCCCTGACAAGACCCAAAAAGAAGCGACTCCACAACGAGGCATTACCTTCTGCAGTCGAAGTCTAGATAGTAGGGAAAGGAGTATATCGCATGACGTTCGCTTCCAAGACAATAACAAACATGGCGGCAGTGAAGGAGCCGGTGCTATTGTATATATTGTGTATATATATATATATATATATATATATATTGTGTATATATTGTATATATGCTATTGTGCTATTGTATAAGTCAAACTTGAGCATAACGCTACCCCCCCCAATGACTTTCTCTGGTAGTGCCCCATATGTTGCGTCTGGCTATGCATTAGTAAGCTCCAAAACTTAAAGAATGACACAAGATATGAGTGCATAGGGCGGCAAGAAATTCTCTGTTCATACATTTGATGTTGAGCATAAATGAGCCCTTATCCTGCATGCAGGGTTGCTGGAGGACGGGAGCCTCTCCCAGCCAACCCATTGGGCGGGATGCTGCGTTCCGCCAGTCAATCGCAGGCCACGTGTAGATGCGCATAACATTCGCTTTCATATTCACACATCTGGGCAATTTAGGGTGTCCAATGAACCTACTACATGTTTTTTGACTGCAGGAGGAAAGACACAAAACCTTCCCGCTGTGAGGTGGAAGTGCGAATTAATTACTGCACCGTCCCCGACTGCTCATTTGATGCCTTCGAATCTCTTGACCAGTTTACTGCCAAACAGCTTCATCATGAGCAACATACCAATCACTAAGTTTTCTTTATTTGTATATTTATGTAGAAACATTTCTTTGAATGTAGTACGATGTTGATGCTGCTTATTGGCATCACAAAAATATTTTTGCACTACACCACAACCGCATCTACCACTACTACCACTCTCATCTGTGCAATATTTATATTTATACATTCTTCTGGACACCTTTACTATTACCATTTCATTTTTGCTACCCACATCATGTTAACTGTTCACCTGCTATGTCTTTAATTTCTTTTTATATTTTATATTCTAGTGTATATATAGAACAGTTTTTATTAATTTTGTATCTATATACTTATTAGCATATACTTCTATCAGTACTATTTGCACACTTTCTTACCTTGTAATGCTGCTGTAACAAAAGGATTTGCCTGTTATGGGATTATGAAATTCTAGCTTATCTAATTTTATCTTATCTTCTATAAATATACATACATATATATATATATATATATATATATATATATATATATGATGCAATTATTGATTGTTGGAAAACCTGTTCTTTTGTTTCCACATACCAACAAGTCTGATTGTCACAAGAGATGCTGTAATTTAAGGGAGCAGGAAAAAACACAAGTTTTGACGATGCAATGTTTCAGACAGCATCTTGCTTGCAGAAATCCAACGGAGAATTGTTTGCCGGGTGAAATGCTTAAGGCCTCGTGGATGATGGTCGGCACGGACCACATATGTTCAAAATTGTTCATGCTCACTTGCATTTTCCAAAGCAGTGGTATAGACAGACACTTAGAGCTTAATGGACCAACTCCTAATACTTCCAACTGAATGGGAGTTCATGTAAGATATCAGAGCTGGAATTAACTTCTGGCACTTGGAAACGCGGCTGACTCTGTCTCATCGGCAACAATGGATAACTGGGCGATGAAAATGATCGTTATCCAAAAGAGACTATAAAAAATAAAAAACACACCTCAATTTCAGAGCTGACGGTTACATGATCTAAGTAAATAATATTATAGAAAGTGTATTTCCTTTTATTCAGGAAACAGACTTTTGAGCAATAACATCATGAAAAAGGAATGATCGAAGACAGGAAAATCAAAATATTACAGCCTGCTGTAAAATCATGTTTGAGTGAATCCTTATCATGACAACACCAAAATCACAAAGAAAACATTAAAATGATAATAATCGACCGCATTTCAGCACATTATTTACTTAAATATCAATTGCTGAAATGAGTGTAATGATGATAAAAATTTTATGAGTGATGCTAAATGATGCGTTTGAAGGGGCAAAAATATAATATAGTTTAATGACTGACTTGCAACACACAAACTCAACATCAGGCAGAGGAGGAAAAGGACATTCGGGAGAGACACAAAATGTCCGCCTCGTTCATCCGTCTATCGTGGTGGAAGCTCTCGTGTGAGGGCGATATGATTTGATGGACGAAAGTTCATTTCCATCCAGCGTTGATGGCTTTTCAAAAACAACCCCTGGTACCTGGTGTCTGCAGCATCTGGTTGTTATCTTTTAATGACTCCACTTTCAGGAGCAGCCTGTTCTTTAGCAGAAGCATCTTTTACATAATCACTACTTTTATAAGCGAAGTAATTTTGTCTTTGTGGCTGTAGTCAACATTACCTATTTTTCTGGGGTAGTTTTTTTTTTGTGTGAAGACAAAATTTATAAAGTGAGAAGTTATAGAAGTGAAATGCTTCTACATATATTTAAATAACAATTACATGTAGTGTCACTGCATGATGCTGTCTTTTGAGGCCAGTTTTCTTTCTCCCATAGTAATAATAGTGATATTGTGGATGTGAAATATTCAGTCATTCATTAATTCCTTACCTATGCAGCATGTCTTACAGTAAGGGCCGCGGGGACATTGGAGCTCTCCCGGCTGTCATTGGGCAAAAGACAGGGTTCACCCTGGACCGGTTGCCAGTCGATCACAAGGACACATTTTCAGGCACACAACCATTCAGTTTGGGGAGACCATGGAGAACGACTTCCGGTGGGCGTCGAGGAGATTCTGGTCCACCATCCAGCTGCTCAGGAAGGGGTAGCAGTGTACCGTCAACACTGTGTACGGTGGGAGCGGGGCACTGCTGACCTTAACTTGAGACGTTGTAGATCGGTGGCAGGAATACCTTCCAATGAGGAAGCAGAGCCGGGGGACTCTGGAGCGGGCACACCCATTTCCAGGGCTGAAGTTGCTGAAACAGTCAAAAAGCTCTTCAGTAGCAGGGCCCCGGAGGGGATGAGGTCCACCCTGGGTTCCTCGAGGCTCTGGATGCTGTAGGGCTGTCCTGCCTGACACTCCTTTGCCGCATTGCGTGTTCGTTGGGGATAGTGCTGCTGGACTGGCAGACTGGGGTGGTGATCCCCCTTTTATTAAAGGAGATCAGAGGGTGTGCTCCATCTCAAGGGGATAACACTCCTCAGCCTCCCTGGTAAGGTCTATTCAGCAGTGCTGGAGAAGAGGGTCCGCCGGGTTGTTAAACCTTGGATCCAGCAGGAGCAGTGTGCTTTTTGTCTTGGCCAAGGAACAGTGGACCAGCTCTATACCCTCGGCAGGGTCCTCAAGGGGGCGTGGGAGTTTGCCAAACCAGTCTAAATGTGTTTTGTGGATCTGAAGAAGGCATTTGACTGTGTCCCGCGGGCAATCCTAGGGGGGGTGCTCCTGGAGTATGGGGTACTGAACCCCTTTGTATGGGCTGCTCGGTCCCTGTATGATCGGTGTCAGAGCCTGGTCCGCATTGGTGATCGTAAGTCGGACCTGTTTCCGATGAGAGTTGGATTTCCACCAGGGCTGCCCTTTGTCACCAATTCTGTTCAGAACTTTTAAGGACAGAATTTCTAGGCGCAGCCAGGGCATAAAAGGGATCCGATTTGGTGGCCGCAGGATCGGGTCTCTGCTTTTTGCAGGTGATGAGGTTCTGTTGGCTTCTTTAGGCCATGAACTCCAGCTCTCACTGAAACGGTTCACAGCCGAGTGTGAAGCAGCCGGGACGAGGATCGGCACCTCCAAGAGGAGCTGGGCCATGTGGCCGGGGAGTGGGAGGAATGGGCCTCACTGCTGTTGCCCCTGCAACCCGATTCCGGATAAGAGGGGGAAGATGGATGGATGGAAGGATGGACAACCATTCACTCTCTCATTCACATATGATCTAGAGACATACAACCATTCACCCTTTTCAGTGCCCACTGTATGTTTTGGACTATAGAAATAAATCTGAGCCCCTGGAGGTAATCCAATCGAACACAGGGAGAACATACAAACTCCACGGAATCCAACTAGGGACCCTCTTGCTGTGACGCGGAAGCACTAACCACTATGTTACCATGCATACCATACCAAATTGACTAAAAATCACATAAATCATATTTATCGCGTGAGTGTGGTTGTCTTGTCTCTGAATTTTCCTGGTTCAATTCCCAACCTCCGCCTAGTCTGCCAAACTGTTGCTGAGCAAAACACTGAACCCCTGACTGCTCTCCAGGGGCTGCTAAGTAATGATTGGTTAAATGCTGCAGTCAACTTTTGCTGATGTTGCTCCATATGTAAAACTCAATGTGACAAAATAAAGGGTTTTTCTTTCTTTACAGTGAAACAGAGAGGAAAAGTCAAGGGGAAATTGATTTGTGGACTTTAATTCTTGGGGCAAAGTGCACTGGATTTAATTAACCGGAGACTCGGCCCAAATCAATTTCTTCCTACTTTGGGATGCATGTGCGCCAGCCATGCAGGTGGTCTTGGTGCTATGGCAACACGACAATGCTTTTATCTTCGATGGAGATGCGCCAGTGTTCCAGGACATGGAAATGGTTTCAGACAAAAAGAGCTCTAAAAACAGCTGCAGGATGCAAATACTGAAATTGGCCAAGGCGCAGGAAGGATAACAGCGATTGGACCAAAAAATGGACCTGAAAGAATTGTACTTTTTTGAATACTTTCTGTCTGGACTTTGCATGGTCTACCCATGTCATTGTGGGTTTACACCCACAGTCCAGAAGCATGCAGCAGGTTAATTGAAAAAAAATGGGAACATTTCCCCAAATGAGCGAGCAAATTAGGCTTTTTTTACATATGTGGTCCTGTAATTGAATGGCAACTAGTCCAGAGTGTACCCTACCTCTTGCCCACTGACAGCTGGGATAGGATCGAGCATCTCCCACGACCCTGAGTGCAGGAGATGGTTGGATGGATGGACCGATGTCTCTATTTAGATTTGACTGACACGCATCGTGTAGCATGAAGCCATGGGTCAAAAAATACAATAAGCAATGTTTCTTTATTTTTACTAAGACTGAAGATAATACTAAACTGATTTTTTCATAGGTAGGTTTTTGGGGTACTGTTTGGTGGTTGGAGTTAAAGTGGGCTTCTACTTCAAGCCAGTAGGTTCATGCCATGTAAAGCGCAGAAAAAGGGAAAAAGTCAAGAGGAAAATTGCAAAAAATGCAAAAGGTATATATCAAACTTAAGGGCCCCAGCTGAAACTCCTGTTAGCTTTTGCATTTTAAAATCCCTTGCATCAGATAAGTAATGTCAAAAAAATGGAATATGGACTGTTAATGGTGAATAAATGCCTTTAGCTGGTTTATCTGAGGGCAGCTGAGATAAACCAATAGACTGAAATTGAGGATCAAATTGCACAAAGGAAAGCTGGAAAAATAAAGCAAGATAACCACGATGGACTTAGGCATCAACAAAAATATATTTGGGATGGAATTTTGTTCAATTTGAAAAGAACGCAGTTTTAGCAAGGTCCTGAGGGTATGATAAACTGATACAGGAAGGTGTTGTGCAAGCTGCAGCTTGGTCAGCCAGGGGAGTCACTTCATTTTACGCTGGATGTGCAGTACCTACGGCTGGTCGTGCAATCAGAGCAACCCGCTGCCTTCTAACTGCAATGTGTGACTCAGACAACTGGACAAAATAATGAATTCGTAACTGTGCATGGACGAAGGAAGCACCGACCGGCATTAATCATCATCACTTCTACCACTCTAGCATGCAAATTGAACAATGCGTGCGAGAGCTGGACAACAAACCCTGGCAGACCTGTGGGACCGAGTTTGAATAATAACACCGTCCCCCAAGTGGACTAAAGGAAATCAATGTGATGACAAAAACAAATGTGGAAGAAAGTCATCGGCGAACTTCCACGGTGACAGTTTCTCCTCTTCATGCATCAAATAAACAGTCTAGACCTTCTTTAAGAAGCTGGAGGATTTGCACTCCCACAGAGGTGGTGTTGCCCCACCTCCAGATTTCATATTAGTGAATAGATCATCCATCTCTTTAAGTGTCTCCTCCCAGGTCAGCTCTCTGCGTGGGAACAACCGTGAAAAGGCGACCTCTTTTTAGTAAATAAGCTATTTGACCATTTTATGAGGGGCGTATTATTTGCTGGGGAAAATTTAAACTCATAGCTGAAAGCCTTGCACTCGGTCGGACAACGTGTAGCTATTACTTTTCAGTAACATGTAGGTGATGTGGATTTCAAAGTAAAGCAGTCAGCCGTGTTTTACTCGGGTATCGTGGGGAGCAAAACAGTAATGTAATAATGCTGACTGAGTTCAATAGTGCAAAGACTCTGCAAATAACCTTAAAAGCTACCTAGCTTATTTTGGATAACACTAAGCATTTTTGAAAAAAAAAAAAAAAAAGTAGAGGAAATAAATTAAAAAAGAAAACAACTGTTATCGCATCACCCGTGCTTTCCTGAATTATTATTGGGGTCCTGGCTCATCTATACCACTGCCTCTTTGTCTCTGTCTCTTCCCCTCAGATGAAAATTATTTCATTTTGTCAGAACTGCAGGTCATGCCACCAAACCCACAGAAGCCATCTGAGCTGCTGCCAAGCAGCTGTCCTGCAGAAGCAATTTCATATCCAGCTAATTTGAATTTGACAAATCCTTTTTCATCTTCTGGCATTAGCTGTATTTCATTAATTCCCTCAACTTTTCAATTACAGGTTCATGTCTACAGCAAAGGTGGAAGGGAGGTGGTGCTGTGCTGGTATGTGGGGTGGTGGAACCATTATTTGATGTTATTATATGTAACACCCCAGAAAATATGCTGGGTACCAAAAGTGATAGAGGATACATGACTATAAAATGATCTACTTGAAAAAGGCTCAAGAAGAGAGAGGCTTGAAGAAAGCTGTTATATATTCAAAGGGATATTCATTTCTTATGGACTCACTACCTTACAGCTACACACGTGAAGATTGATTGATTTTTTTTTTCTTTTTTTTTATTTTCAGGACAGATTTTATGATGCTGACATCCCTCTATTAATTTAGAGGGATGTAGGAAGGAAAATCTAACAATAATATAACTTAAATCAGTGCATGAAAAAACACGATATATCACCATATCCACTACTGAATTTTCCCCGATCCCAGATCTGAACAGGGTTGTGGGCAACTGAAGATGATACCAGCTGCTATTGGGCAAAAGGTGGGGTCACTGCCGGACAGACAACCACATCTATAGATTATTATTTAATAAAAGAGGCAGAATACCATGCTAAGAAGCGCACTCATATTGGGGTCGTTTGACAGGCAACAATGAATATAAATAAGGGGAGGGGAAAGAAGGAAAAGAAAATTGGAGGTACAGTTTAAAGGCCATCAATGACGGGTGACCTGTTGGAAATCAGTTCGGCAACAACGCCACTGATGCAGGTGAGGATATTTCCCATAGGGTTTAAAACTATGAATATGTTCCTTCGGTAAGTAATGATGTGATGTTCATTAATTTTCTGGCTCTTGAGGGTAGCGTTATTTGACTGTGGCAGACCAGAGGCAGGGAGAGTCATTTGAAGAGTTTTAAATAAATAGATGGATTTAAAAAACAAAGATGGAAAGAGTACTTTGAAGAACTGATGAATGAGGAAAATGAAAGACAGAAGGGTAGCAGAGGTGAATATTGTGGACAACAAAGTGACAATGCGGGCATTGAAGAGGATGAAGAGTGTAAATGGAGTTGGTCCTAATGATATACCAATGGAGGTATGGAAGTGTCTAGGAGAGGCAACAGTAGAACTTTTGGCTAGATTATTCAACGGGACCTTAGACAGTCAGATGCCTGAAAAATGGGAGAGAAGTGTGATGGTGCCCATTTTTAAGAAAAGGGTGCAGGACATGTATGTGAGCTGTGAGACAGTTGTGAGGTCTGATGTAGGTGTGACAGAGAAGTTAAAGGTGGAGGTGGGACCACATTAAGGATCAGTTCTGAGCTCCTTCATGGACTTACAGATGAGGTTAGAAGAGAATCTCCATGGACCATGATGTTTGCAGATGACATTGTAATCTGTAGTGACAGTAGAGAACAGGTGGAAGAAATTCTAGAGAGTTGGAGGTATGCGCTGGAAAGGAGAGGAATAAAGGTTAGCGGCAGCAAGACAGAGTAGATGTGTCTGTGAATGAGAGGGACGAAAGTGGTGAAGTTACAGGGAGTGGAGATAAAAAAAAGATGGTTGAGGATTTTAAGTACTTGGTCAACAGTCCAGAGCAATGAAGAGTAGGTCGGAACAGGTGGAGAAAAGTGTCAGGGGTAGGTAATGCGTGATAAACAGGTATAAGCCAGAATGAAAGGAAAGATGTACAAGACAGACGTGAGACCAATGATGTACGGCTTGGAGACAGTGGCATTGAAGAAAAGACAGGAAGCAGAAGTGGAGGAAGCAGAGGGGAAGAAGTTGAGGTTCTTATGAGGATGGATAGGATCAGGAATAAGTCCATCAGATGGACAGCAAAGGTTAGATGTTTCAGAGATGAGGTCAAGATTGACATAGTTTAGTCATGTACAGAGGAGGGATAGTGAATATATTGGTAGAAGGATGCTGGGATTGGAAACGCCAGGCAGGAGGTCTAGAGAAAGACCAAAGAAAAGATTTATGTAATGAAAGAGGACATGAAGTTAGTTCGTGTGACAGAAGAGGATAAAGAGAATAGGGTTAGATGGAGCAGGCTGATTCGCTATGGCGACCTCAGATTGGTTGACATCTTTGGGGATTTTGTAGGGTCCCCTGCTGAGTCCATAATAGTCTAAGTTTTTGCTTTTTCTTTATTATTTTAATTTCATTTTCAGGTATTTACTATGTTTGCTTTTGTTGTGGTAGAACTTCTGCAAAATTCTCTGCGGCAGAAATTGAGTTTTCCTATGTATAATTTCACTTAACTGAAATTCATACTTTCCTGATTCACTTTTTTTCCATTGGCTTACTTGCATTAACAGCGTCAAGTTGTTTAGTTTCATGTTCCACTTAAGCTTCATAGTTCTTTTCCCTTTCTTTCAATTAAATTAGATTTATTTCTAATGAACAACAAAGGAACATATTTCAGCCTTCAGCACTTTGATACTTGTTTTCCATAAAAGACCCAAAATTGACTCTAGGGAATGATTTATTTCTGCAAAATATTTCCACTCTGTTTGAAATGACCGAACTCTGAATCTTTGAGAAGAAATCTATTAAGGCGGCATCTGACGAATTTACTTCTGAAGAATATTTTTTTCCATATGAATAAAAAAAAGGGGGTTGCCTGCAATTATATATGGGGCGAATTCATACTTGAAGAAGTGGACATGAATGACCGATGAGGAAGACACTTGTATGCGAGTACGTGTGATCAACTGCGAGAGTGGAAAAGGGTGCTGAATTTGCTTGAAATCCCTTTTTGATTTTGAATTTTGTATTTGTTCTGTTGCTGTTCCTGCACTGAGCTGTGCTGCATTCGATTTGTTGTCCTTACATTTGACGCTTATTTTTCTGTTGTTGACAATATTTGATCCCATCTCGCGGAAGGTTTGCAGTCGTTAGCTTGAGCTGTTTAGCTGAAAAGTCCTTCGTCATTTATTTTGCAGGATCGGTCTTTCATTTGTTGGGTTTTGAGCCGTAACAGAAGAGAGTTGAGGCCTTAAAGAGGTGAGCAGGGTTGCGATACATCTGAAATGGCGTTGCAATACTTTTCTTTTTTCCTTTAATAAGCTTGTCAATCTGTGCCTAGCTGAATCCCTGACTTTGGGTGCAAAACATCTATAGGAACCACTTTCATGCTCTAAAATGAAGGTAACAGTAAACCTGATAAGCCGTCAGTTGTCTTTGCTATATGGTTCCTGAAGGCTATACGTTTAGAATATTGTGTTTTAAAATAGCGGCTGTTATTATATGCAGCTCTTGCTTGGGTGTGTTGGGAAAAAAAAAGAAAAATACAATGAATAAAAGATTATTCTTTCACCTCAAATCTGGGTAGCATGGGTTAGTTATCACACAAGACAGGCGGAATATGAAGGCAACACAAGCCTATTCAAATTCATAAAACGATCATTAATGAAATGTTAATGGCTTCAAGGAAACATATTCAGCATCATATGAAAAATGTCCGTTATGCTTGGTTTTAAAAAAAATAAAAAGTGAAAATGATAATTCAATTCAAGACATGATCTCATGACTTCTTAATATCGTGACTCCAAGAGGTCTCTCAATTTTATGGACTCTGTACTGAGAAATGGCAAATACACTTTACTGTGTAATATTTGTGATATAAGATGCTTCTTATAAATTCACTTGAAGCTAATACACAGTGGAATTACACAGAATATTTCTGTTCCCATCACCTCACAATTTGGTGCTTTTTACAATAAATGCCATCATCTGTGTAAATAGCTCGTGATTCAGTTTATATGCATTATTCTACGTTTTCGTGGAAAAGCAATTCCAAGCATAAATATGGAAGCTGGACAAAAACAGCTTGGCTGCACTGAGGTCAGCTTCATATCAGATGAGAAATCCAAGGTTGACAGACAATGGGGTGGGACCGTTTCTAAACATCCCAGCCTAGACGAGATTTGCATTGGATGATGTTGATGTTGATCAATGCGGTAATGTAGCCCGCATTGTGTGCGTGCATGCACACACACATACACACACACAAGCAAGGGCACACAGCAAAGAAGTTATTACATGCCCCAGTGAGTGCATTATGATCTCACACCTATTACATGATGGCCTATGGAGCTCAGATGGCAAAAAATAAAAGACGCAAGGGAAAGGAGATTACTACTGATGCTTGGAATAGCCATGCACAGCATTAGGGGCTAAATATAAACATATTAGTAATACTGTAAAATCGTAATCTGATGATTTATAATGCTGCAATATAAAAGTTAAAAATGTCTGAAAACCCAGTGATATAACTCTATTTGTGTCAGTGTGTATAAACCACAGCCCAATTTCACAGACCCCTTAGATATAAATACAATATAATACACAGGGGACTGGATGTTGATTGGGGTCCGAGAATGAAGCTGCCTGATCAACAATCAATATGTATAATATCTGATCAGTTTGTCATCCAGTCCTAGCATGGGGCCAGCAGAAGGTCAGCGAAGACAAGATGCTGATATTTTGTCAGATATACGTTTACCAAAAGTAAAGGATATGAATACCATCAGAATTTTAAAAAAAAAGAACATTCCAAATAAATTACCGAATCAATTATTGAATAATTAAATGCAATTTATACATAAAATAAGTAATCTATCCACAGTAACTATAGATAAATAATAAATAAATAATAAGCAAAAACCTGGCTTTAAATGGTCATACTTTCAAGGGATTGTGGCAATATTCTAAAATAAATAACTAAATAAATAAAATCAAATTTAAGGAAATCATCCCATGCCAAAAACAAAAAACAAATGCATTAATCAAAAAAAAAAAAAACCTGAAACCTAAATACTCATACTTTCAAGTTATTGTACAATATTCCTAAAAATGCCACTATTACAGAAAACAGCATCCCATTCCATCGCTGGTCTTTTGTGTGTGCAGCAAATGGCTACTGGGGTGAAATCCTTACGTAGGAAGCTGGAGGGTTACACTCAAAGCAAAGCGCCGCCGTGTATGATACGGTTCGATCCCATGCGATCAAAACTGAGCACCTATGTTGTGAACAGCCCCGAGTTGACGAGTGTACAACAATCTACAGATCGAAGATACGCAGAGAGAAATATGTGTAAATCCTCCGCAATGAAAAGACTTGTAGTTGAAGGATGGCTGAAGGAGACACGAGTACAAGGGACGGGGCTGTGGGAAGGGAGTCTGCTAAGATGGTGGTGGGGGTGGTGGGGTCAATGACACGTAACAAAGATAACCATCAGTAATTTCAGCGTGCGGGTGGATTTCCATTTGTTCAGCAGCTTGACCAATGGTGCGATGGGATATCTGCGCCAAACGGAGGCAGAGGCACGGCGGAGGAGAGGCGGAGCTGATGAAGCATTCGTTCGGAGGGGGGAAAAAAAAAAAAGGAAGAAGTGCTGCCATTTTGATGCTATCCAGACAGATGAGGCTGAGTTGTTTAAACAATGGTTTCTCCCACACCCGCGTTCATTGGAAGTAAACGGATGTTGGATGATTGGGATTCAGCGCGTGTGTTCGTAAGCGTTTCATTAGATGAAACACAAACAGCTTGACTGTTATTTTTAAGATCAAGTATTGGGGGGTCTGGACCTCCTAGGTGCTTGGAAGGGGAAAAAAAGAGTTGGTTGTGAGACTATTTTGAGAAATTTGAAGGAATTTTAAAATGATTAAAATCTGGATTTAAGCCCTTTGTTTCTAGAGACTAGAGATTGCCCGGTTCATTTTTTTTTTTTTGCTTATATAGTGATTAATTCAATAAATACCTTTGCATAATGACCCATCCTTTAGTTCAGAGTTGACCTATTTATCTTGAAGAACATGAACAGTTATATAATTCACAACACATGAGAATTATAGAACATGAACTAATTGCACATACAGAAAAAAAATTGTCAATATATTCAGTGCAAATTTTAGATATATTTCGTTCATGAATTTTGAGATTAACATGGGAGACATGAACAAGATCATATTTAAAAATGTCAATTCAAAAATACCAGTCTATCCTGATGAGGAAATATTGCAGTTCTCCTCCCTTTCAGAATGACAATATCATCTAAGAAGCAGACGCTCATGCTTTTCCACTAAATTAAAAATCCAACTTAACCAAAAGATACCCTTCAATTCAACAATTATGTGGTCCATCTATTGCTGAGTAACAAATAATTGGTTTTCACTAAATTTGGAAAATGTGGTTATTACATTAAAAGGTTGTTGCTTAATAAATCCGCTCTGTGTTGCAGCGCCTCTTTTTTTTCCGCCCCAGATTCAATTCACTTTGTATGGCACCAATTCATAGTAGATATTATCTCTGGGCACTTTTCGTAAAGGCTCAGTCCATATATTAATTACATTTTCAGAGACCCAAGCGTTCCACTGCAAGCAGCTCTTGGTACAATATTGCAGGTAAATGGGAGACAGCTTGAGAAAAAAATGATATAAAAGATATAAAAAAAGAGATAAAAAAGATATAAAAAAAATATATATAATAAACAATTTTGTTTTGTTTAGTAAAAACAAAACAAAAGAATAAATAAATGACGAAACAAAAAAACGTTTAGAAAAACAGTGAGCAAAATGTAAAAGTGGTAAAAATCAAAATAGCTTGAGTTTTTTTTTTACCCTCCAAATAACTGTGTTCCTGAATAAAAAGTTCTGAAATATGATCTCTCAATATGTCCAGTGAAAGAATTCGAACAAAGATCAGAGTACTGTACATTAAAAATAGGTTTGGTTAGTGATATTAATATAGCCAGACTTAAATATGCTGAGATGTGTTTTTGGAGATCCATCAAATCAGTCCAACGGTTCACTGGTTCTCATGGATACAGCGAGCATTATTCTAATTATTTGAAACAAGACATGAGTGGATGGATTATTTGAGGGAAAATCCAAACCAAAGCCTATGTGGCTGAGAAGGAGACATGATGTAAGTGACTTTAAATGAACACAAGGCATTCAAGTGTACAAGTGTAAACATGCACAGGTGCACATCTTCTCACATATGTAACACACACACACACACACACACACACACACACACACACACACACACACACACCCCAATAACTCCCTGAAGCATGACAGCAAGGTTGGCTTCATCCCTGGGGGCTTTTCATTTACTGCCCAACATAATGACACATCCCCACGCCAACCCTCTCTCTCTTTCTCTCTCTCTCTCACACACACACACACACACACACACACACACACACACACACACACACACACACACACACACACACACACACACACACACACACACACACACACACACACACACACACACACACACACACACACACACACACACACACACACACCCTTATTGGCTATTATCTGGGCTGTCTGAGACTGTTGATACTTAATGAAGGGCCACGGTTGCTATTTCTCAGCTGATGGTCACCATGGTGACATGGGAGGCGGTTCAGTTGATGGGAAGAGGAAGAGAAATGAGTGTATCTAAGGTGAAAGCCAAAAACAAAATAACTAAAAAGAAAAATTGAGGGGGTTTCAACATCAAATTTGTTGAAGGCAAATTTATTTAATGCTTTTTTGTGACAATTTTTTTCATGATCACTGAACCAGACTTTATGTTGCATACATGTAGCGATAAAATAAAAAGATAGATAAAAAGGTTAGATGAGCAGCAGTTGGTACAGTAGCAGAGAGTTGCAGTCATAACGCTTCCCATAAAATATGTGGTATCATACATTAATTCTATGTAGGAATACAATGTCAGGGAGGTGGTGCTCTTTACAGTCTAACTTTTTTTTATATTTAGAGACTTGCCCTCCCGTGGGAAATGACACTATCTAGTCATATCAGTTCACCCCGACACCATGTTCAATTTAACATATGATGTAAATCCCTGGAGCAAGAGGCTTAGTTGCAGCGGGGGTGAAGGAAACCATGAGGTGATGTTTAAAACTGTGCGGGGAGGATGGGGGTGGGTGGGCCAGCTGTGTTATGTAGAACTAAATGCTACAGTTCAGTACCTGCACGTGTAAGACTTCATGCTTAGACTCTGTGGGATAGCTAGATGAGTGATGGCACCTTCTGAGTAATCCTTTCCTTGTTCCTCGATGAGCATCATCTTTCAGTGGGACAGCTAAGGGTATGACTTTACAGTTGCAAAACACTATTCCTGATCATATATGAAGCTAAACTATGCATTTTTTAATTTATTTAATCCTCCAAAAGCATTATTTATACACATTTTCAATATATTAAATTTATAATTTGTCATCATTTGTTACCCAGCACTTATCTGGGCCCTGGTCGCGGTGGCAGCAGACTAAGTAGGTCAACCTAGGTATCCAAAGCCATTTCCAGAGGAGGTGGAGTCCCTCCAGTGTATTTTTGGTCGAGCACAGGGCCTCAGGGGCCACAGCGTCCACCAGGTGGATGTTCCCGGGAAACCTGTGACGGCAGGAACCTAGCAGGCACCTTCATCAGTTGCCTGAACCACGACAATTGACTGTTTGATGCTAATGAGCGTCTCTCCGCTTCTGTAGGACTAACCACAGCAACCCAGGGGACCAAATTAATTTCGGTCACTTGTGTCAAAGACCTCTTCTTTCAGCCTGACCTAAAGTTGGAGACTATGAAGTGAAAGCTGGAACATAAATAGACTTGTAAATTATGAGTCCGTCTTGGTTTAACAACTGTATTTTCCGCACTATAAGATGCACCTAAAAGACTTTAATTTTCTCAAAAACCAACAGTGCGCCAGGGGGCGTTGCCGAAGTAGCAGCGGTAAAAACGGTAAAGGGGAATTCCACTCCCACACCACTTGTGTGTGTATAAAGACCCCAAAATGGCACCTGTCAAGAGACACGCTTACAACGCAGAGTTCAAATTCAAGGCGATCAGTCACACAGCGGAACATGGGAATAGAGCAGCAAGAGAATTCAACGTTAATGAATCAATGGTGCAGAAGTGGAGGAAGCAACAAGATGACCCTGCGCCGAGTAAAGAAGACTAAACAGAGTTTCCGAAGAAACAAATCAAGACGGCCAGAGTTGGGGGACAAATTGGAACTATGGTTTGTTGAACAGAGAGCAGCAAATGGAAGCGTCTCTACAGTCACTATTCAAATGAAGGCAACAGCGCTAGCTAGCGACATGAACATCAATGAATGTAGAGGTGGTCCTTCTTGGTGCTTTCATTTTATGAAGCCCTTTGAACTGTGACAAATGGAGTTTGAAAAACATTGTTTTCAACAAAGGCTGCGCAAATACTGGTAGGAGCTACCGGTACGTACAATACCGTAGTGTGAATGCACTAACTTGTTTTGGGAGGGAACAGAATTATCAGAACGTTGGTTTGTGTTCTATTGATGAAGTTTGACTGACTTATCTGACTGTTTTGTTGACAATCCCTTTAGCACAGCTTCATCTAGTGAATGCATAACGCAACCCCAGCCACTACAGTAGTTTCTATTCTATGCACCTTATACGGCGGTGCGCCTTATACGTGAAAACAGTTTTAAAATAGGCCATTCATTGAAGCTGCGCCTTATAGTGCGGAAAATACGGTACTTCTTATGACAACAGATCAATGCAGCGAACCGCCTTTCCAGTTCACCATCCATTCTACCCTTACATGTGAAATAAACTCCCAAGATACTCAAACTACTTCACTTGAGGTTATATTCACAGCTCTGCCCTGCTCTGAGTGAGTGTCTGATACATATGCCTGCTGACCCAATTATCCAATGACAAAGTTGATGATTGATCTTTGTCCTGAGGTGGTCCTGCTCCATGCACACTTATGAAAACCCTGTGCTCAGACGTGGCTGTTATGGCCGAATGTTCAAGCTTTCGAGCTGAACAATGGGGTCACAAGATGGTGCCCATTCCAGGACAAATTCCAACATCATCAATTAGGGGTTGGATATTCTGACAGACAGTTTGGTGCATAAACGCAATTAACTGTCAGAAATCTCATTCTTTCTCCACAGAACCACAAAGATGCGTCATTTAGAGGGCAAAATTCCAACACAGAGGCACCAAGCCAGGGTCTTGTAAGTATTCCCACACCTTCTGTTGCATTTCACGCTGAGTAACTCCTGAAAATAAGAGTCCAACACTTTTTATGTTTTTTTTTTCAAGCCAT
The DNA here is from genome assembly GCF_037954325.1 of Fistularia commersonii. Classification (NCBI taxonomy): domain Eukaryota; kingdom Metazoa; phylum Chordata; class Actinopteri; order Syngnathiformes; family Fistulariidae; genus Fistularia; species Fistularia commersonii. The sequence goes on along the minus strand of NC_141298.1, from coordinate 6,532,509 downwards.
GCATTGTGAAGAGGCCAGCTATTTCTAGTTGGTACTGCTCCACCTCTTGCACTAGGTCTTGCGCCATCCCTGCCAGAAAAGAAACACGCCATGTTGCAAGAAGCAGTTGAGCATGATGGGGCCAGCATGCTCGGGTCTGGACCTCAGTATGCCTCCCAAAATGCAAAGCACCCAACTGTGATGTCTCTCCCTGTGGGTGGTGAACCCCCCCCCATGGGCAATAGCTCCATGTTGTTTGTTTGGGCTGTGCCCAACCAACCCTTACGGCTCCAGGCCAAGCCAGCAGGCCCTCATCAGTGAGCTCCCCTCCAAGCCCTGGCTCAAGGAGGTTGTCCCAGTCTCCCTAATCCAGGGAGGTGCCTTGCTGGCTTCTATTTTTTTCTATTAGCAGGGTTCTTCTCTTAGTACTGCACCTATACCCAGAACAACTTTCACTTTGGGAACCCCACCAGGGACATAGGTTCCCAACAACACTTCTCCCTGGATCATTGGGAAACACATCCCTGCCGTGACCATTCAAAGAGCACACTATAGACATCCCTGGGTTTATGATTTCCTTGACACACAGCATTTCATGTTATGTGGCCATCTCCCACAAATTTATGAGGAAAGTATTGTTCCATCATTTTAATATAGTGCATTTGCAACATTAAAACATCCCTTGTGTGGGAGCTGGTTGCCGAGTGGCCCGGATAAATACATTGTCACGCAGCACTTTATGAGGAAGATGGCTTTGTATTCCTCATAAAGTGCAGCGTGACAATGTATAAAGCCTTGGTCTTACCTTTGCTAGCTGAACACAGTATTGCACTGTGCTGCATTTGCTGTCTTTCAATTGTGTTATTTTTTTGGAAACTTTTTGCCGGTATGTAAGTTCCAAATTACAGAGAAAATCGCGTTATGCCGCACCGTTGGTACAGAATGCCAACATAAGTTGAGGAACCCCTGTGTTATTACAAATTAAAAGGGAAGAAAAGAGAGACAGAAAAGATTGAGGAAAATACTGCAACAAAAAATGTGTTCTACAATGTACTTTGCAAAAAATTGTTAAAATCAATAACAATGGATTTTTTTTACTTTCTGCCACCTCCCTCTTTGCCTCTCTTGTAAACAATATCTATCTGATCCTACCATCTCTTCCTCCAGTGTCACTCACCATTTCCCCCTGATTTGTAATAAAGCTTGTCTGATTGACGATTTGTCCTTTACCTCCAAGACATAATTGCGTTTTGAGAGGATCAGATGACACGAGGGCCAGAATAATCTCAACGCTAAACTCATTTCTGAAAGACAGTTGTGAGGCATGGCGATACAGTGATCTCCATGCAAAATGCACTTCTGCAGCAATGAGATGTGGCAGGGCTAATACTATGTGCACGCCACGGACTAATGAGAGGACACCGGGGTCGGCTTGATGAGACACCTGTCAAACTGCACTTTCTTCGGAGGAGCAACAGGCTCTGACAGTATGTGTGTGATCTGTCATCCTTGATTAATCTAGCAGTAATCTGTAAAATGTTGCTTGTATATTTATTAACATTCAACACAAGAATCGAAGAGTTTAAAAAGAAAATGAGAACACCGGAAATGAAACAGAGGCGCGAAATGTTAACTGGATCAGCAAAAAATCTGATCTTGAACTCACTGCTGTTTCTGGATGATTGTAGAAATGACAAAAAAAAAAACAAAAACTGATGAGTTTAGCTGAGGATTGCAAGTTATTTTCTTTCGTTTTGTTAATTGTAGTACTTTGCTCAGGGGTAACTGCTTACATTACACGTTCCTATTCAGGTGAATAACATGACATAAGCATTGTGGTGTTATGTTATGGTAAGCTATGCTATGCTATGATCCCATGACTCCGAGGGCTGTATGTTGATGTGCCCTTTAAATAAAGAATCTATAGTAATGAATGACTGAAAATTAAGCATAAATTATCCATGATGAAGTTTTAGATGTACAGTCAGTTGTAATTATCTTTAATAAATATGATTTGCAGAAAAAAGCCACCAAAGTGACCACCCACAGTGCCCTTACTGCAATAATTCAAAAAGAAAATCAGCACACACACACACACACACACACACACACACACACACACACACACACACGCATGTGTGAAGGTTCTCAGTCATCCAAGTCATGGTTATTTGGTTCTTCTGCAGAAGTGGTGAAGCCTCTCAGAGGTAAAACGCCTTCAAGGACAGACACCAAGTCCAGTTGCCATGATGGGTTTTGACAACGCCACGGAACAAAACACATGACATTTTTTCCAGCCGTGTTTATCTACACATGCATGTTGGCCTTTGTGTCAGCGTGAATTCGACCGGGCGGGGGGTACAATGGCTTGAGGAAAACAGTAAGTGATTTTGGATCACAGCGGGAAGGCCTATCATTCAGACACACAAACACATGCACAATGGGCCTCAGCAGGCTTTCCTGAGGCTAAGTGGCGTTAACCTCTTTCTCTCATGGGGCCCAGACAAAAGCCCCAAAGGGCCCCTAATAATCACCTCCGTCTACACGCCCCTCTCCCGCCACCCCCCAACATGCACTGGCCCCAGACCCTCTTTCTGGGAAAGACGCTACAATGAGGGGGAGGGGGTTTGCATGGTGAATTTCAGAATTGCAATCAGGCTTATTTGCAAATAATGGCAAAATAAGACAAAAAATTGCTCACTGTCTGTTTCAAAGTGTATGGCTACCCTACTTTAAATTCATTGTTACCAGATAGAAAAAAAAAACAACATTAAAAAGAAAACATATGGAAAAATATGCCTAAATATTTTCAGTGTTTAGCATGCAAGCACTGACGTCTCTTTTTTAAGACAGTGTTCAATTTTTAACTCATATTATATTGACTCAAATGGGGATTTGACACCATTTCCAAATTTAAGAAGTCACATCACAGGGTCATCATATTTCTATAAAATCAGGAGTTTGAAAATCTATTCCACTTTATGATACCGGTTTGAAATAGAAACGGTTTGAAATTTTTATAATGAAAATTTTTATTGTCAAAATTCTAAATAAGGCCTAATTACTATAAAATGTAAAAATCTATTCAGGTCAACAATGGATGATTCAATTGAGATATATCTGAAAACACAAACCAAGAAAATGGAAAATCTGTTCAGTTCTAGAACCCCAAGTTACAGTATCAACGCAGGACCCATTCCACGATGCCAAAAATCCTTTAATAAAACAACACACTATCTTTTTTCTTATCCATTCAATTTACTTACGCATTCAGCTATAATCAGATTTTTTTTTTTATAATACCACTGACAACAGCTTTCTTTAATCAAAATCAGATTACATCCGATTAACTTTACAAGCGGTGAGGAGAGCTCGGGTTCAAAAAAGTCCCTGAAAAAAAGTTTCCATATGCTATATAAATCCTGGTGCAAGCGTGCTGCTGTGTGTGTGTGTGTGTGTGTGTGTGTGTGTGTTGAGGGGGACCGAACAACCAGGCATGGGGGTGGTATTTAAGTGGTAGTTACTGGAGTGTAAAGGAACACACACTCCTGCTTGATTGGCTCGTTTTCACCTCCCCCTCCCCGGTAGCAGCAGCAGCAGCAGCATCCCCCCCTTCACCCTCCTTTGCTGGTACCATTTCACTGCCCTCACTTCTCCCTCGTACAGTATCAGACAAAGGGGATGACAAAAAAAAAAAAAAGGCCTGAGAATAGATGATCAACTAAGTGACAGAGCCAGTAAAATGAAATGTACATCTACTCATAAATCAAAAAAAGACGGTAGAAAGGAATTTGATAATGCATCAGACGCACAACCGAATGATTAAAATATATAAAAAAAAAATATCAAAGCAAACATCAATATATTCCGAATGATCCATAACGGAACATGATTTTCTTTTTAAATAGATCCTCTGTGCCTGAAATATATTCAAATCTTATTTTGATAGCACGCGAAAAAGAATTAGGTGTAGACGACGAGCGGAAACCAGGATCTGATCTTCACCGCGTTTTTCTTTGGGAAACTATATTGGTTCTTTACACGTTTCAAATTATGAGGTCTCGTGATTATGATAAAGGCACCAAAATTTACAACTGTCTTGTGTAAATAATAAAAAATAAAGATAAAAGTGTGTGTGAGTGGGGGCGGGGGGGGGGGCAGACAATAGGAAGTAATGTGAAAGGATGGCGAGGCTGATGGGGGAAAGGGAGGGGAGGGGGGTAAGGGTGTAGGATCTGGAGAGAAAGAGATAACGGCCCTCTCGCGCTCTCTCTCTCTCACTCTGATTCATCATGTGAGTGGTGTGTCACCGCGAGCAACTGGCCTACAGCGATAGGGCCGGGGCCCACCTCAGTAATCTGCTCAGCAAACACATACACATACATAAATATCTTACGAATAATCAAATTTACTCAGGCGAGGTGTTCATCAAAACCTGTACGTTGGGTAAACCGTCCACCATTCATCCAACAAAGCACTGTTTGAGGGAATGAGCTCTGCTGTACATGTTCATATGGGGCTGATGCTAAAGGGTAAATGGATAGCACGAACAGAGCACTTTGGCACTGACATGTGAACAGAATATCTGTATTTGTGAACCCGTTTGATTTATACACGAGGTGGCTTATACTGGGTGTCGACCAATCTCCCGCCGGCCAAGTTATCAGATGCAATATTTTTTTTTGGTGATTAATGGAATCGTTATTTTCCTCGGATTTCTGATAGAAAATAAACACATATATAAATGCTGCCTCCATCCGGCTGTCTGACTGAAGGAGGCCCTGTGAGCTTCTGCAGAATAAATAAAATAAAAAAAACAGGTCAATAACATTTCCCTCAGAAAAATGAGGAATTCGATGATTTTAATTGTAATGCTTGTGTGTTCATTGATGATGTGTTGAAATTTAATTCAATTCCTTTTATGCTAGAACATCACTCCCCCCCAATGGACTGTTAGTTGCTATCTCTTAGTGCTTATTCTCTTGTGATAAGTAAAATAAACCTCCAAGTCTGTAAGCAAGATGTGCTTTTTTTTTTCAACCAACATAATTTATGTACTCATAATTACAAGTTGCGCATAACGAGGCCAAAATCATTACTTGACAAAATAAATAAAAAAAAAAAAAAAAAAAAGTGTACTATAAATTCACATAAAAAGCACATGGAAATGAGAAAGGTTAAATCACACATGTGATTAACTAAAAACCTACAGTACCAGCTTACACATCCAGATTTCATAATTTCCTTGAGGTATTTGAGTCCAAAAACGTAAAAGTTCACACAGCGTCTATGGATGGATGTCTCAACACACAAGCACCTTCATCAGTCTCATAATTGCATCAGCTGGGGGTGGAGGACGGGGGTCGGTCGGGGGGGGGGCACTGATTACAGATTGCCCTCTGCAGTCAGAATAATTTAGCTCTTTTGTCCAAGTGCTTCAATCAACATCAGCACCCCAAACCTACCTCAACACACACACAAACACATTCTCTCCAACTGTGTATGATAATGAGAATCCACAGCTGCCACAGTGACAAGAGATAATATGTGGACAATGTCTGCCCCGCTCTCTGACTGCAAGGCCCGAATTGAAGATGGCGCTGCAGATAATGTCCAGATATCCCACCCGGGACTAAAGTGGCATCTTTGTAGAACTTGTTGTAGAAGTTCATATCGACGTCTCAAATATGAAAAAAAAGTTATAAAATTTCCCAGAATTCAGTTATATAAAATATACCTATATATACATGTATAAGTATAGTATACATACATACACATTAATATAAACATACATATATGTGAGAATATATGTATATATTGTCGCCGTGAGCTGAAAACATACCTTTTCACCAAGCACTACCCGACTAATCGCCGGAAAAAAAACAAAAAAAAAATGTAAAATGAATGTATTTATGTATATGGTTCTGAGATGGCTATTTGGTTGAGTGGTCGCTTCTGACTTCTGACTATTGGTACTTCGGATCTTCGGTGAGTGAATTGCACCTTTTGTGAGTCGCTTTGGATTAAAGCATCTGCCAAATGACTGTAATGCAATGTATGTGTCTATATACACGTGTATGTATAAGTATACATACACGTATGTATAGACATCTGTCCATCCATCCATCTTGTGGCGCCTATCATGCACTAAGGGTCACGGGAGATGCTGAAGCCTATCCCAGTGGTCATCGGGCGAGAGGCGGGGCACACCCTGGACTGATCGCTAGTTAATTGCAGGACAACATATACAATACATACAGACAGACATAACCTTTCACTCACTCACGTATTCATTCGGGACAATTTTCCCAATTTTTCCAATTAACCTACTGCATGTTTTTGGACTGTGGGAGAAAACTGGAGAACTCGGAGGAAGCCCATGCAGACACGGGGCGAACATGGAAAGTCCACAAAGAACGATCACCTTGTCATCAAACCAGGGTCCTTCGTGCTTTCAGGCCTTGAACGCGCCACAGTTCGACATCTAGTTTCCCTTTGCATTGTATCAGTATGACAAGAGCCAGATGCTAGATGCTTAAGGACTACTTTACTGCGCTGGATAAGCCAGATGATGTAAATAAGGGGTTCCCACGGTGGGGAAGAATTACCTTTTGCGCTAATTATGTTGTAAAATCTTGTCTTTTTAATTGTTGAAATGATTTCCTTTACTGTTTTTTAATTAATAATGGATTTGCTGATCTATTGATTATGTTAAATCCCAACGGAAATGACATGACAATGTTGTGCAAAATAAGTCGGGAATTGTTTAAAAAATGCACACAAAATATATCTTCATATCAATCTTTCAATTTGGCTGAGTATGAACAGTACCTCTAAAGGCAATGCAAATATAAGACATGATTCAAAAGAGCCCACAAAAACACAAAAAGAGATTTTTAAAAAAATTGCCAACGCTTCAATGGGTAATGGGTACGGGTCATGAGTCTTTGGCTCCTTAACTTGGAGGGTTTTTTTTCTTGAAAAGTGTAATGATAGGGGTGAAAACAAAAGATTCAAAAGCTGTGCTCCTTCTACTGACGCCGCGAGCAAGTAAACATAGCATTCTTTGAAATTACGTAGCGGCTACTGGCCTGACGGTTTTCAAGGATCCCCAGTAAAGTCTAATTGCCCCACGTTCTCCTTTCCTTGGAGAACTACTGGTTGGATGATTGTGGCTGAGGGAAATGAAACAAGAGCAAAAAACACTTTTCCCTATGAGCAAGAATTCAATTTGAGTATCCATGTTAACGGACATAATGAAATTTGCACTCAGGTTTAATTATTTTCACCCAAAAAACATTTTAAATTTACATAAATCTAAAATGTACTTTTTTTTTAAAAAGTAAAAATGCATTGTTTTTGGTTTACCCACATTTCTTTTTAGCAGTACATAAAAAAAGAAAAATTCTGTCAGCCGCGTTTGAGATTTTTTTTTTTCTTTCTCTGGCTTTTTGTCTGCTGGCAGGATGTCAGAAAAGATTATGAGAAGGATTTGCATGGAAATATCAATCAATCATTGTGTGCGAGTGAATGAAAATAATTTACTGCAAGTCATAGAACTTATAGAGGAGAGGAGGGGAAAGTCTTTACCACAGAATCTGACAGGATCCCCATTGGGGTGAATAATGGTACACGATATATTACTGTGGCAATTATTGAAATGTAAGAATAAAGCAAATGTGGCCCTGAATACTCTTCTTCTATAACGTCCAGGAGTTAGCCAAAACGGATCTAATGAAATCCTCATGAACGGTCCACAAAAATATTTCTCAGTTAAATTAGAAGGCGCACATTCTTGGGCAAGATGTTGAAACTAACCAGTTGCCCCTGAAGACCTGGTTAGTGCCTCCCATGGCAGCTCCGCTAGCATTGGTGTGTGTGATTGTGAACGGGTGAACGCAATCCAGCATAAAGCACTTTGAAACCGCAAGGTCATGAAAGTGGGAAATAAGTGGAGACCATTTACCATTTACAAGAGAATTTATCAGCTATTAGTCGGAGACCACCGGCTGGATTCTAGGCTACAATGCACGATATTTGTTGAAAGGCAATGTTTACCACCATTTGGCTGAAAGATCATGTTGTTATTTGTTTAACAATCTCGCCATTGGACGATACAACAGTTTAATTCTATTGAAAAACAAAATATTGGACGATACATATTACCCCAATTACCCCGAGACCTCGATAAAAACCCAAATCTGTTCAAGCCAGTGGAGGAAGAAAGCGTTCAACAAAGTGACACTTAACCGGTGATTGAATCCACGACAGGCTGCCACAGTAGCTCCCTTTCACGTGAAATGATCAGCAAAAAGACTAAACAGATGTATACCACTGTGAGCGACAGATGCCCCCATCTCTCTATCTCTCTCTCTCTCTCTCACACACACACACACACACACACACACACACACACACACACACACACACACACACACACACAAGCTAATTATTTCATCATAGGCATCCATTTATCATTTTTTGCTATTTTCTTAGACATATTGACACAGAGTTAAAATACATCTAGTCCTACTAGCAATAGCAGTTGATCAAGTATACTTTTGGAAAAAAAAGAGCTTGTTCCAAGCTCTCGCTGGTCTGATTCTGTGATAAATATAAATAAATCCCTTTATATTCATTTTATGGTAATTATATTGTGGTGACATAATTCTGTGTACACAGTCACATTGTGTCCCTTTTGAAGAGGAAACCAATCACCAAAATGTTAATCCCTAGATTTTAGGGAAGAGACTAGATTGGGATGTGTATTGATTTTCAGTTGGGGCAGAGTGAAGAGCCAGCGACTACAGACGGGTTAAGTTTCCCTAGAAGAGAAAGTAACTGAATATAATGTCCTCTGAAGCGCGATGTGTTAGCACTGCCGTATGTGTCTGTGTGCGCCACTGGAACGTTTCCCAGGCTTGGCGAGGTCCAGTTTTTATGTTTACGCCATATTACCTCACCAGCCGTGATACAAACCCACAACAGAGCATCAAGAGATGAGTGGAGTCCAAAGAGGCACAGCATAAAAAAAAAAAACATTTTTTAAACTCTTCACAGATGCCAAACACCACTTGGTAGCTGAGAAGACATTGGCATTTCGAGCCGGGACTACGGTCACCTAACCTAACATGCAACAGGACAGCGAGATGTGTGTGTGTGTTGCAGCCAATGTGTGTTGTGTTTACTACTGAGTGTCCTGCTGTAACACAGATTTTTGTGTAGCAGTTCTATGAGTATGATTTTCATCCAATTCCTGCTTATCAAAAAATAAAAAAAAGAGTAGAAAAACAGTCATACGTTTTCAATCCAACCTAAAAAAATGAATCATTGTTCACATGAATACAACTTCAACAAAGTGACAGGTCAGTCGATCTCTACAATCCAAATTAAATAGTTGGCACTTGTATTTATCCAAGGTTGCCATAGCGATGCAGAATTACAGCTGGTTAGTTGGCTACCTGCGGGTCATATTCATATTTAATTTATTAATCTGTTAAATACACATTAATATCGTAGTATTTGTGACAGATTGGTAGTTGTTTTATTTCAGTATTTAAAGTTCTTGTAGGTTATCATGTATTGTTGCCTAGAAGGTGGATTTTCAATCTGAGCTGCCTAGTTTTGCATGTATTTTAAAAAGGCAGCTGCAAACAACAGGTCATTCTGTTAACTGAGAGGTGAGAAGTAAATAATGTTCTTTTCAATTCCCAGCTTTCTCACTTAGTGAGAATTAAATGCTGGTTTCTACAAAATTTGATAAATACGACAGCTCTGAGGGAGGATGCCATTTTTTCTTCAACTGAGCCACCTTGCTAAATAATTTTGTTTTATCATCGTCTTTTCGTCACTGACAAGAAATAACTAAAGGCACCGAAAAGCCCTATTGGAGGAAATAAATTAAACTGAACTTTTCCCTATCATTAAGTATTAGAGACTTTGCAAGGGATCAAAAATAGTGCGTACTGAATATTCATAGAGGCACATAGAGGCAATTTTGGGTCTCCAATGAACTCACAGCATGTTTTGGGAGTAAATTGGAGAACCCAAAGGAAACCTCAACATGCAAACTCCACACAGAACCTATCGGAAACCAACCAGGAAACCTCCTCAACGTGAGGTGGACCCACAAACCACTGTGCCACCCTGTACTGAATATATATTGATATATACCTTTTATACCAGCCTGATTTCGCAATCATCAAGATAGTCTATATTAAATCCCAAGCAGTGGCTCAACAATAATTACCTGATGTTGCATTCATAAGTCTGTCCCGGGATTTGTGCATATGTGCTGCTTGAGATTGATGATTGTGTTGCATCTATATATCAACTAATCTACGAAAAACCAATAACTGCGGATAAATGGTCAGCTCATCCATGTGACACATTCACATTGAAGTCTGTGCTCACATTCAGAATGACATCTCTATCAGGAAAAAGAGCAACTCTATTAGATGCCAGTGAACATAGCTCAGCCACACATGGAGAGCCAATCCATCACCCGCCTCCCTTCATAAATGAGTGTTGTTATTGCCTCTGAAGAAAAGCTTTTCTCACTCCACAGAATGGGGGGGGGGGGGGGGGGTTATCGGAGGGCGGAGGGCAAAAAAATCATTGATGAGCTATTTGATTGGGACACTCGGCGGGACGGCGCCGAATATGCAACATGTGTTCAACACAGTGAAAGCTCATGTTTCATGCAAACTGAGCAGCTATAACGTGATGTGTGCGAGTGTCAAGTCGCCCGACGTAACCCATGCGGGGTTGTCACATACTGGACAGCACGGAGATTCTAAACACTGGAAATATCTGTCAGATGGACAACAGTACTGTGTATGATACGCTTCAATGTGCCATGTCTCTTTCTCCATTTAAGCTGGCCAAAGACAGGAAAAAGCTGTAAGCAAACACCAAAAAGCACAATTCTGGCTAATGGCAATAGTGGACCATTGCATTTGAATGCTATTCCGTAGAAAAAGAAAAAGAAAATGAGATTCACCAGATTATCCCTGGGAGGCGGGGGAGCCTGGATTCTTTACTGCTAACCAGTGAACCACAAAACATACATTGACACAGAGAATAAAGGCTATGCATGCATTCAAGGACTCACAAAAAACAATATAGCCTATAACAACTACATGGATTAAAAAGAACCAACACTGATTTGTTATTGCAACTGGCATTTTGTATTCTCCACAACACCCTGAAGCTTCATTTTTGAAATGTGGTACCGTGTTAGGCAATCTCTGCATACCTTACTTGATTGGAAAGCAGTTAATTCCAGACTTCTGGGCAACGGGATGCACATTGTGCAAACGTAAAAACAGCTTCGATTGTTGCAACAGGCGACAAATGGGGTCGTTCATCGGGGAGGGGGGGTTAAGTATTAAAAAGTATTGTGAAATGTGTGAGAAGTTTCCTCTAAATGAGCGGACACAAAGATACCGATCGTATTTGAATTCTACACTGACCTCTGAGAAAATAAGCTTTCACAGCTTTTGAGGCATCAAAGCCGGCCTTTGAGTGTAATAAGTATTCTGCATGAGACACAATGGACTTCTCTTATCTGAGCCTATAAATGGTAAAAAGCTCTGTGGGCCCGATGCACAACCTTGAGGTATTTCACAAAAAAAAGCAATCTAATTTCCAGTAACAATACACAGCACAAATATTTCCCACTCATCTACCTCTCTGGGAATATACATGAACCTAAGGGCTGAGGGGAATATTTAGTGGACTGAATTATGCTGATGGAGAATTACATGAGACAAGTTAATCTGAAAGGGAGATCAATCAGCGATAGGCATTCACCTCAGCCATCTCGAATGCGGTGTGTATATCCGCTTAGCCTTTCTCCATCTGATATCACCAAACTTCTAATTTTCCGAGTTACGGTGCTGAAAGATTGCAGGTCACCTTCAACATGCGAAAACATTACTTCGCTTCATTTCACAATACTAAAGTGGGATAATTCCTGTCCTGGGCCCTAATTCTACCAGCCAGACTTTAAGAATACCAAAATATGTGGCCAACGTTGAGGCATTTCAGCCTTTGTTTTTTTTTTTTTTGCTCAAAAAAAGGCCTGTATCTCTCGGTCATAACTTCATGATTCGTTGCAGTTACAGCTGAGGAAAAAAAAAAACGATTGGATGGTCATTGGAATTCAGTCATGTGGAACAATGCAAAAGCTGCAAGTAAATAAATAAATAAATAAATAAATAGACAGACATGGAAGGCATACTCAGACTGTCAAGTAGTGAGCAAAGAAGGAAATGTATGCAAGCCTTATTTTTGTGCCGAAAGATAACGGCAATGTTGCTCTTCTTCCCTCTCGGTGACAGATGAAGATGCCAAGCGTACAGAGAATCGATTCAGAATTACTTATCTTTCCTAATACACTCATCTTCTGGATAACATATTAACATATCTCATGCAAGGCAGTCATGTTAAAGAAACATGCATTCTGAACTGTTGAATGCACTGTGACACCTGTCATGAAGAATATGAAATACAGCACTTTGAGATTGAGATTAATGTAATTCTACTTATCTTATTCAACATGCCTGTTGACAGATGCATAATGGGTTAAGAGTCAATGCAGTCCATGCATCAACTATGGAATAATAGTGAATCGATTTCTTGAAGCACATCAAAGAATTCCAGAGTCCGACATACGACGATGACACGACACATCTGCATCCACTTCCCACTCACATGCACTTGTACGCATACATGTAAAAATGAAAGAGTGACTGTGAGAGTACACTGTACACACAATGCCTGCAAATGTGCATAATCCCACAAAGCAATTTGAAAGTCAGATTATGATAAATGCATGTTGACATCTCTCACAGAGCTTCTGGAAGTCGACATTGGTGTGTTGCAAATGGTTAAACATACCATCTTCTGTATTTTAACTCATGCCCATGAGTTGTTAAATTTTAAGTGACATATCACATCTATTTGGCTGACCTATACTAGCTGCTTTTGTTATACTGTAAAATATTGTTTCTTAACCTGGGTTCGATTGAACCCCGGGGGTTCGGTAAGTCAGTTTTAGGGGTTCGGTGGAGGTTGAGACACATACCTGAATCATAATTTGTGATGACACGCCCTTCTTGGCCATCACTTGCTGGACGTGATCACGCTACATAGCTTGGCCTATCCGTACTGCAGGGATTTTGCTGTGCTCAGTAGTCGACTTGTGACTGTCGCGATGGTACGTCGTGCTATTTCTTCAATATTTTAATCCCTTCATACTAATTATGTCAAGAAAAAGGAAGAAAATGGTCGTACGAATATGTCCAATATGGATTCACATGTATAATGAAACGTGATGGGAATCAGCGTCTGAACTGCATGATTTGTAGTGCCAAGTTTAGCAATTGTAGTCCAGCACCGGCAAAACCGTACCTTTGCGAGCAATCCTTTGAGGATGCTGGACATAAAAACGAGGAAAAGGAGCAGACTTTGTTGTGAAAATGACATGCGAGTGGCACTTGCCAAGGTGAAACCGTGCATTTCTGAACTGGTCTCTCAAAGGCAACAGCAGAAGTCACACTGATTTGCAGTAAGTATTCATTACAATGTTTTTGTGTGAAAATCATGTCTTGCTGGTTTTGTTCTTGAACACGGCGATGTTGACGCACGGTTCATTTCGTGCACCAGTAAAATGTCTTGAATTTGAAAAAAACATCATTTTATTTTTCCATTAAGGAAGGGTTTGGTGGATGCACATATGAAACTGGTGGGGTTCAGTACATCCAACAAGGTTAAGAACCACTGCTGTAAAACTAAAAAATTCATGTAATGCAACCACGCAGGCATTAGCGCTTCTGCCTCACAGCTGGTTGGACTCCAAAAGGGGGCCTCTTAGTGTAGCGTTAGCATCTGCCCGCACAAGTTTCCTCCAAGTTCTAAGATTTCACACCATACCAGGATGCAAATAAGGGACCCCAAATTGCCCAGACATGCGACTGAGACTGTGAATATTTCTATGTATCTTTGTGACATTGCCTCTCGAATGAAAGTCTCTGATGGCACGTGATTCTTGAAAAGCAAGCAGTGTTGACCTCTCTTTTTCACAAGTCTCGTTGAAACTACCCTCGCTGTATATTTTCTAAACATTAAAAAAAAAAAACAGCCATTTTACAGCCATTAGAATTGACTTGCACCGCTGACAGGGGTTATAATTTGCAACAATGTAATCTATGTTATCATCTGGACACAGCATACAGCGGACACATTTCCACTCCATTTATTTTGGACTAAATAAATAAAAAAATAACATGTTTACTTGACAAATACCCGGCGACATACATCCAGAATAAACAGTCAATTGCTTTTCCTCTGGCCCCCTGTCATTGCACATGACCCCTGTCAAGCTGCAGGTTATGCCCTGGAGAAGAACCCACAGCTTGACGGAGATAAAGTTTGAAAAACCACTCTACATGTTATTTGACAAGTCAGTCCAATTTCACAGACTACAAACCAGCAACCGCTGCAGTTAGGGCCAAAGACCCATAAGTGCTCTTCCTGCTACTTGCACTCCACACCCTTTTTTTTCAAGCTTCCACGACATGTCCAAGGATCATCTTTCTTCCAGGTCATAGTTCTTGATGATAGTTACTAAAGTTCCTTGAAGATACCTTGCCTCTCATCTCCTTTTTTTAGTATCCTGTTGTTTTGAAGTTAAATTTAGATAGCATTCCTTTACTACTTAAACATCTTGGTCAGGATGCGAAACGCTTAGATTTAAAAGGATTACTTGGATGGTCTCAAGACAACAATATTTCTTTGTAGACTTTTCTTTCCTCTCGTCTTACCACCCACTTCAACCAATTTAGCGGGTACCTTTGGATCATTAACTTTCATGAAGGGCTCTTTGTCCAATTCACTGATTTCCTAGTCTCAAAGACACCCACTGACGACTCATCTCTATCAGCAAATGTATAAGGACTCCTCATCAAATACAGATATTTCATTTCTTTTCATACACTGTGGTCAAGGTCCCCATCATTTGCACGGTTTTCGCTGAACAGCGGTTAGGCTACAAGCTCAGGCGAGTCACTCATGCTTCCAGGTTTAAAACACAAGCAAAATACGAACCTATTAAATCTGCTATTAAAAAGACTCTAAAACCAAGTGTGCAAACAATCAGTGTACATAAAGCTCAGCATAAGGATGCTTCAAGGAGAGAAATACTTAACCTTTAGTGATGTCAAATGTTACCGCGACAACTGGGCTTTTGTTTCGGCCCACATACAAGCTGCATGTCATTCTTGTGAATGCAAAAGGCCATTAAACAGACACACGGGCAGTAGTGGTGAATTTAGTAGCTGCCTGGCAAGCTCTTTTCATTTATTTATTTTTTTCTTTAACTTGGATTCATTTATTGCAAGTCATTCCATCAAAACTAGGCAGCCTGACCGCAGTCCGGTACAGTGCGGTCCTCCCTAACGGAAGACCATTAAAACCCAATTAAAAGACAGTTTAGACCGCATTATCATTACACACCTGTAAATATTCCTCGGGAACATATTCTGTGAACTTGTTGATCCCAGCTTAAAAATGACATGTAAATGTATTTCCATTTTTTTTTTTTAACAAATCAGAATTGGAAAAAAAATATTTGTTCCCGAGGGGCCATTGGGGGCACAAGGGGAAGCAGCATAAAATTACGAACAACAATAAATAAATGGGTGTAAATATAATACAATATAATATAATATAGTATAATATAATATAAATACTGTAAAGATTTGTGCAAATTGTATCATTGGTAAGAGACAATAAATGGGTAATAAATGGGTGGGTAGGCTGGTATGGCGATGAGGGGTTCACGGGGTTGCTGGGAACTGAGGAGTTGGACAGGTTTGGGGATAAAGGTTGCCCTTCTCCTCTGAGTTTTGGTGGCAGGGCAGTGTAGTCTGCGACCTGAGGGGACCCACTCAAAGGCAGGTGTAAAAAATTGGGTGTCAAAAATAATATATCTTAAGAAAGGAACAGACACCTTTACTGAGGCGAAGTAAGTTACGTAGCCATGTTTAATTCTTAAGATGGATATTGGGCCAACATTACTGCTTGTATTCTGACTTGTACTTCGGGATATAGCCTTGTTTTATTTTTTCTTTTCCGGTAATATAAATATAATTACACTTACTGCCATGTAGCAGCTTCCTTATATGAATCTGCTGAAACGCTATGTGACACCAACTGCTAACCTAAACGTTAAGTATTCAAAGTGGTGTGGCATCCGGACCAGTTCTACAGTGGGGGGAACAAGTATTTGATACACTGCTGATTTTAAAGCTTTTCCCACTTGCAAAGCATGTAGAGGTCTGTAATTTTTTATCATAGGACAATAAAATACAAATTCATTTCTTAAAGATCATACCATGTGTTTTTCGGGATTTTTCCTTTAGATTCCGTCACTCACAGTTGAAGAGTACCTATGATAAAAATTACAGACCTCTACATGCTTTGTAAGTGGGAAAAGCTGACAAATCAGCAGTGTATAAAATACTTGTTTTCCCCACTGTATATAGGCCTTGTGCAGTCGCAGCTCCGGCATCCTAGAAATGGATTTCTGGGATGCCTGCTCTGATTAGCTGTAAATGCTCCCAGTCTTTGTTTGATGGGCGCAAAGTCAATTTGCACGGTAAAGGTCATTCCCTTTACAGACACGTGATCATACGCGACATCAAAGAATTCCTCTGCAGGCACCAGGTCAGACATCCAGTAGAGGAGAGATTCATCTTTGAGGGTGAAATTAATATAGACATGATTGCATTAATAGTGGCCTGTGGGCAACATTAATAACAGGGAAATGAAATGACCAAACAAACAAAAAAATATGTAACAATATAATGATCTTCATCTACTATAGAAGCTTAAACCTCAGTCAAAACATCACATTAGCACACACAGACAGACTGATGGCTTTGTTTCTCATACAGAAGATAGGACCAGAGCCATACCTCACGATAAGGTCACCAAGCCATGAATCAAGCAGGCGAAGTTCTGCTATGACAAAGTAGAATCTGCACTTCCTTGGCCGCATCTAAGAGTCTTAGTATTCTCTGGAAACGCTGTCTCTGTTGTACCCCCGGAGCAGACCTCTTCCACGTGGACCATGGAAGGGATTAGTGCACCTCCACAGTGACAGTTCTTTGGCTGAGGCAGACTTTTCCCCGACGCTCACGGTGAGAGGAAAGTTTGGCTCAAAAGACCTGCAGTGTGATTCACAGAGTGCATCAGCAGCGCTGACAGCAACCCTGATCGGCACCGTGCTTTCTGGGTTAGCAGCTCAGCATCAAAATACTGACAGGGCCGTATTTGAACTTTTATAGAGAGCCATATAATTCCCCTGGCAGGGATGGGACGACAGTCAGAGAGGGCACAACAAGCATCCGGCTCCCGGTTGAGCAAACTCGTGCCGAAGGGAAAAGCTTTTAAATGGAGACGATTGGACTTTGGTCACAGAACACAACAAAACAAAAGTCCTACCTTATATTCTCATTGGACACACTTGAATCCAAACACATTTTATGCAAATTGTTTTAACAATACAGATACTACCTCATACATGGAATTTGAACGGTTCTTAAAGGGAGGCCTGCCTGACAAGACGAATAGGCATAAATATGCTTCACTGTTTGTCTCATACTAGAATGCGGTGTTAGAAAAGCAAGAACTGCTCTTTCTTTAAAAATCGCCATTTTTATAACGCATATTTTAAACCATGGGCACGGCCATTGTTTTACTAGCACATTGCACACTGGGTTGATGACATATAGAGGTTGCTGGTGCTAACTTTGGCGTCATGCTAGTGTTTAGTGGCAATTTGCAGTCCAAGGGTAACAAAGGGACTCCAAGGGACAAGAAATGAGTGTGAAATTGTTTGTTGATGCTCACAACTTCCTAAGGACTTGCTGCTGTGTTTGCTGCTTTTCTCCAGATACATTTAACACATATAGCTGTGCTAAGCTGCTGAAAGAGCTAACGGGTGCTGCTAGTTTTAAACTGACACTAAGGCCAAACAGTGTGTCTGCAGTTTTCTTTCACAAGCATACAAAAGGCCCTCGGGAAACAAGTGACGCCCGCTCGAAGAAATGCCACGGGCAGGAGACACCGGATGATCTCCTGAGAGGACGTCAATGACCCGTTACTACAGAAGTAGCATCTGATGATGGAAGACTGGGCATTGGTGTGATCAGGGAGGAAGCTGACAGTCAAGTCAAGTCTGTCAGTCAGCACAGCGGTCCGTAAGACAACAGTGAACAGCCAATGGAAAAAAGTAGAGCTCCATACACAACTCTCTGTTAGCATAGCAGCGCAGTTGGTGCATACACACCCCCGACTCCTGCCTCTTTGTTCATCTTCATTTTGAGACTCATTTTGGCTTCAGACTTCAGCATTATCCTTCTAGCTGGGTTGCACACGACATGTTATTGCACTGTACGGTAAAATGATAGAGACCAAGCCCAGACCAACCGTGTGACGTCACTATGCAGACAGTGTGGCGAAATAAACAACAATGGCAGCCTACGAGTGAAAAGGTTTTTTACAATTTTATACAATCTAAGATATGTTGAGTGGTTTATTGTTTTTATATAGCTGGTACAAATATTGATCAAATGGGACGATAACGTCTCGATAACTAGGGATCCCTTCAACATGTTCCGGACATGTTTTGTGTGAAATAATCTAATTACAAATGTGCTTCTCTGCAGGTGCAACGTCAACCTTGTGGTGACCAGCTGATGGATGGAGACTGAATGATTGGCAGGTGAAGGTGAGTAAACGCCACTGGCGTACTGCAAAAGGGGAAAAGCAGACTTTGAGGAAAACTAAACATTAACTGGTTCGATCTGGCATTTGATGCTTCTATCAAGCTTAAATTCCCTGGCCACACATCTTCGGGACATCCATGAATATGCAAACAGATGCAAGAAAGGACAGGTGTAGGCAGGCAATGCAGAAATGAAGAGAAACAAAGAGGGAGAAAGCGTGAGGGCAAAAGCTAGGAGAGATGAATGATGGTGCATAAATGAAATGTCATTCCTAGTAATGGGAAAAAGCCCCTGCCAGAAAGCAGGTCACTTAAATTGCAAAGATATACTTAAGCAGTGTTGCCTGGAGCACAGTGCGTTTGAAAAAAAACTATGAACATCCGCTTCCTAAAATCAAAAGGAATGATCGAAGGACAGGGAGGTAGGAAAATAAAAACAAAATGGATTGCTTTTGGTCTGCGGCCTGGCTGTTGCGGCTCGGATGGTATTGACACCAACAAATAGAGTCACACACACACACATGCACACACACAAAGAATGCAACCATGCAAACAGACACCTTTTGCAAATGTCCCCCCCCCCCCGCCATGCATATCATATGTCATCTACTTGTACTTGTGGCTCAACACTATTAAAGCCTGAGCCAAATTGAGTCTGGCAGCTGCACATTGTTTCTTCAAGCTCAGCTTTGTTGTTCCTTTTAATGACTATCTCAATAGTTTGTTGACTGCAATAGTCGCGGCCGCCACAAGCGAAAAACACACAGCCACCGAACCAGAATTACAGAGCAGACTTTTTCTTTGAAATACACACGCTGCCCCTGGCACAAATCAATAGGAGGAGGATAAAATGCACTTCCATTTAATTATGATAACCAGCAGATTCTCGCTCATAATCTCTCTCTCTGTCTCTCTTGCCTTCTCTCTCCGTCCATATTTCTCTCCGCGCCGCTGCTCCCTGTGTCACCCCCCTCGGGGGGGAGGGAAGAGAAAAGTTGTCGCTAGGAATCTGGATTTAATCGTTTCTCAGATCGACGCCATTTTTTTTCCCTCTGACGCCTGAAGCATGTTCCCGCTCCCCCCCCACCCCCACCGCCATCCTTTGCACCCCCCCTCCTCCTCTTTGAAATGTCGTCTAGGGAGTGTTCTGCAGCTGAAATGTGTTCGCCAGAGGGCAATTGGACTATTGGGCTTGACATCTTCAGCTGAACGGGTTACAAATGATTGTAGGGGTCTGTGCGACAACGCAGCCGGGCTGTGCCTGCTTGCTTTGCAGATGCGGTTCAGTGTTACGTCGGCGTAAGTGGTGGAAGAACACCGTATGCTGAAGAACAAAACATAAATCGGGCGTGTAATTCTTTTGCCCATTAGGAAGTACATGGTTTGCTTGTTTTTAATTAACCTTTTACAGTTTCGCAACAACATAAATAGCTAATGATATTTTGCCTCTCGATATATTCCGACTGGCTCCGACCGCTGTCCCGAGAAAAGTCATAGGCTGATAATTTACAAATTCAACACCCTGTCGTTTATCTCTATTTCATTGTGATGAAGTACAAGTAATCCTTGACACGCTCGCCTGAGTTTCTTACTTGATTGCCCGGGGTTGAAGTCGTAATTCAACCCGTAAAATGATTTTTAATTTGATTCATTTTATAAACTGTCAGAAGGGTTATTGCCACCTTAAAAGATAATATTAATGAATAATTAACTAGATAACAAAATACCACGAATAAACTCATTTAAATTTCTTTCAATGATTTAATTTGGAATTAAATTCAAAAGGTTTATTGACAATCCCATTGCTATCAATTTAGTTTGAGGTCATCAAATATTGTTTTTCTGTGTTTATAGAATTTTAGTTTAGGACTGTTTAGCATGTGATTAATCAAAATGAAAAATTGTCAAACATGCTGATGCTGATATCTGATTTTCACATTTGTACAAGTCACAAACGTATTGTTTAACCAGTCATCAGAGAAAAACCTTTTCTATTTAATTACAATTTTTTTCACATAATTTGCGATTTGACTTACTGTAGATGCCTGGGCATTTAAAATGAGAATTAAAATGAAAGTGAAAATGCTGAATTGCATTCTTAAGCTGAGGAAAATCGTAAAAGAGATGAATAAAATGCCACGTCACATGAAATCACATATTCTGTCAATTGCACAGCTTCAAAAATTAGGTATTTGAGAACATACTTTGAGAAATACTCATAAACACCATTCCTCCTTTGTGATCTACTTCACGGTGAAAGGTGCCAAAACAAAAATTTGGGGTGAGTTTCTGGTTTGAGGCGTAAAGGTTTATAATGCAATTGTAACACACATTTCTCTGAAGAAGAACTCAGATTAAAAAGCTATTTCAAGATCAAGGTGATCATTGTTACTTTTCTTACTTGTTTACAACTCCATAGTATTCAAATAAAATCCAAATCGTGCATTAGACCTATGTTGAATAGTTTGTTTTCATCAAAACTGAAACACCAGCCAATACCACTGACTACTACTGGCCAAGATGAAATCCATGCTAGGAAAGACACAGAAATAACTAGAACACTTTGGCATCTGTATTTAGTCAAAATATGATGCAACAAGCAGCATGGGCACCAAATGGTAAAAGGTCTGCAAAGTGGATTTCGGCAGGAGACGACATAAAACAACGGAGGTATCAGTCATATTCTTTGATGTATGACGGGGGAAAAGGATTTCGACTTCCAGTCACACATCTTTTGAGATAAGAAAACACAGAATACCGAGACAAACAAGTTGCAATAAAGCAAAACTAGCTCTGGTGAGAGGAAAGAATGAAAAGAACTTGGGTGGATTATTTCATGAAACTGATTTCAAAGAAAGTTTTTTTCTAAAATGTCAGGGAATTCTGAATGGTAAACATCCAATTCTTAAAAAAAAAAAAAAAGCAATTGATTTTCACTCTATTGAAATTACCAGGAGTGAACCATATAAAAATAGCAGTTTTCACACACTAGTCTCCTAATTTGTGTGAATGATACCTCAGGATATTATATCTGAAGCATGACTCAAGCGCATTGCTGATCAACATGGTGCTCCATGTGAGGCCGACAAGTGTTTTCAACATAGCGTGCAATAAAACGAAAAAAAAAAAAAAGTACAACACACTTCAGCTGTAATCATGGGCAGGCATTTGTGAGACGAGTACAGAGTTAAATGGGTTTGAGTTTGCGTGCCGCTCTGTCGGCCAGATCATCTATGTCTCGCTACCTGCGGTTAAACTCTTAACAGGCACAACTGGTGGACATGAAACGTAGGTTAATTTCCAACAGCTGGCTTTTCATGTCATCTAAAAGACGTCTCACCGATATCTGTCCATACTAGCATAGATGTTAGTGATGGTTTGTAAATATACGATAAGATAAGATAAGAACAACTTTATTAATCCCGAAGGAAATTGTTGTGCCAGAGTTACAGAACATATAACAGTAATAAATAATAAAAAGAAAAGGCAGAATTAGAAATAAAATAAACTATAAAGTGTCTCAGTGAAACTATAAAGTGTCTTAGTAAACAAGTGATAAAACTATAAGTGTCTTAGTAACAAGTGAGGTAAGGAGTGTACAATAGTATGATAAAAGGAAAAATTGTAGTGTACTGTTATGAAATGAAATATTGCACAGAAACTAATACTAATACTAATACTAATATCATACTAATACTAATACTAATATCATAATTCGGAGTTGAAGCTTCAAGTCACCCTGGCAACAAATACAATTGGACTATAACTCTCTACATGGCATCGAGGAACTCAATCCAGGAAAAATTGGGAGAAAAAACTGGAGTTTTGCAGATCTGATATTTATTTTTCATTATTTATTTTAGATTGTGTTCATTTCGTAATGGGTGCAAAACCCTACTAAGACAAAGAGAAAATGCATTTAAATGGGGGAAAGCTGTTTGTTGGCAACTGACACCACCTCAGGTTTGTCTCAGTGATTGACTTCATAGCTTCACCATTAAAATAAATAATAATAATAATTAGAATAAATAAATACTTGAGGTCTTTGATATTTGTGGAGGTTCAACACAGCCAGACTCCCTGTGAATCACTCCTGCCATTTTTTGTTTTTTACTGCAATTTATTATGAAAAGCTGATTTTGTTACATTTCTAAATGCGCTCATGTTACACAATCCCTTGCATTGCAATTATATCCTATAAGGAGTATTTCTGCCTGTCTTGATTACTAAATTACAGTGAGCAAGGGATCTTTAGCAGCATGAAGATGATTTCCTTTGCTCGAGAATTATGACAGGGCTGAACCAAAATAAACTCCAAGAGTGAAAGCACCACCAAATAAATAAGTAAATCCATGAAAGCAGCTGTAAATGTGTGTATGAATGTTCACTTTGCACACGAGTCAAGCAAAACAAATCATATGTGTGAGTAACTTGAAAGCAAAGACGAGCGTACATATGTTAAAACCCTCAAAATTAAAAGGCCATGGTGTTGAAAAAAAAAAAGGACTTGAGAGCGGAATATTTCTAAATTCTAAGAGGTTGCTGCTCGTCCCTATTAAAGCTTATTTCCCGACAACTGCTTGTGCACTAACTCGCCACAAAAACGGACCAGCTCAGTGAATAAACTCCAACTTCCTCTTCTCACGCTGCTCTCAATGTTAGTATACAGTGACACAACCATGGTTCTGCAGTTAGCATTGCATCTGCACTAAGTGTGCAAAAGACATGTAGTTGAGGTACACACAAACCTGTTTGGTCTGTGTGTTTCTTATAATTAAGTGAAATAGACAGTAAAAAAAGTCTTATAAGGATGCTGTCCTAATGTGCCGAGCTTTATGGGCCTCTGCATGGGCTTCAGCAGAAGTTGTGTTATTTCTGGTGTTGCCTTGTGAAGACAGAGAGTTGACTTTGCTGTAGAAGCACTTAAAGGCCCATAGTGTAACCTACATAGAGCCCGCGCAGACGCCTACGTGCGCATTTAAACGGTTACATTTCCCTCACATCAGAGAACGGTAGACCTGACCACACATCTAAATTCAAACTGAGATACTTGAATCTATTTGAATTTGAAATCAAATGGTAACGGAGAAAAAAAAAAAAAAAAGAGCTCATCCCCAGCGTCCAAATGTTCACTTTGAGCCAATGGTTTGAGCGGCAAAGCCAATGAAGCTCGAAATACGTACGCGAGTGAGGTTCCCGGGGAACTTGGGTGTTAAATTACAAACTCACCCGCTCTATCCACTCCGCACCGGTGGCCTCTGACGGTTTATATCACCGTGAGAGTGGGCAACCAAAGTGCGAGGGGTAAGAAGGTGTCCGTGGTTTGAAAAATCCCCAGTGCTCATCAACGCCTGATTATCAGAGTCTCATCAAGGGTAGCAGGTTAGTGAACGCTCTCTCTGTAGTATAATCACACATGATCAGCATACTACTTGAGAACAATTCATTAGCTGTTGAGGGAGTTCTTCAGAACTCCAGATTTCTTTAGAACTTCAGATTTATCTCCAGAAAACATTGATCCCTTTCCTTGACATACCCGTGCAGACATTGCATACAAGGCAATACCAGGTCTTGTACCTGCGCTAGTGATCGTAGTATTAATCGTAGTATTAATAAGGACATAAACGAATAGTGTTATTCTAATCACTTTGGCACAAATCGTGCTAACTTGGGAAATGGAGCAAGTTCTTTCCGTACATGTTGTAATGCAAAAAATGATTTATGGGTGGTAATTCTGGCACGATAGCAGATATTGTTTGGGGTTTGCATTTTAAAAGATTCTAAACGAGACATTATGCAATGCTGTAAATGCATTATATTGCATTTTGCTGTACAATTTTGATGCATTCACTTTATTCACAACAACCACCTTTTTATTCATTTATTTATGTTTTTCCTTTCCGCGAACATTTGTTTATATTCGACACGAAATGTAAAATTTTTGTGCCTCTTTTATGCATGTCTCTTATTGGGAGCTCCAACAAAAATTCTTAATGCTCAGAAAACAGTGATGAAAACTCTCAAGTGTTGAATTACAAATATATCTTTTCTTACATTTTTACAGTTATATTTTGTCAAGCATGTTTACAGTATGAAGGCCAATAACATGGACAACACACTACTTATCTATTTCAATTCCACTTGAATTTTAAAACTGACCTTAACCTATTGGAAATACAAATTAAATGGCTAACTCATTTAATTCTATTCTATTCTATTTTGTAAAATCTTCAGGCTATTAACATAATCACATTATATAGCACACATGTCTCACTGACCTGGACCTTTGATACTTCCAGGGACTACAATTTCCAGGGTCTTCCAAATCATTGCGAAATTGCGAACTAGCTGAGACGTTGACTTTCGACCACTGAAACCAAATCACCTCATTATTAAGTCCAAGTAAACATCAGCAACAAATCTAAAGAAAATCCCCACGATGGTGTTGCGCCAGCAGAGCCAAGACAATGAGGCAGGCGGAGAACAACCTGAAAACATAGTGTTGATAATAGAAGATGGAGGGCAATAGAGATTTCCTCACATCCTAGTTGCTTTATAACGTCAGCACCAACAGCTAATATGGTTTTCACACCACCTCCTGAGATTATCAGTTTACAAAACTTACCTAAATGGTGAATTTGTCTCTGTCGTACGGGTGTCTGTTATGTCTCGGTGTGTCGTGTGTTGGCTTACAGGCTCTCTGGCAGCAGAGGACGTCACACAGTATGGCTCTCTATGGACAGCTTGGTTGTGAGCAGCTGAGTCATATGGCAAGGTGTTAGTCTTTTACAGCCACTCTCAATATTGTTTTGATTAATTTAACTACCTACAAAGGCCCGTAAATGTAGGTGATGCTTATCAAAAACAGACATATATGACGTGGAACCCTCCTCCACATACTGCAGCCCGAGACAGACAGTCAATTGAAATGAGCCGTATTCTGGACTGAAGGCTTCTGTCTGGGACCAGATGGGAGCGCAGGGATTTGGGTGGGGGGTGAGAGGGGAGGTGGTGGTGGTGGTGGTGCAGGGTGTCATATGTTACAGCGCAGGTTCTTTTTGTGATTGATTTAATCCGTCTGGAATCTTCGGTCGGGGCTGCATACAGTATTTTTTGAAGCGAACCCGCAAAATACCTCACAAAAGAATGTCAGTTGCAAAGACTGATCCTACACTGGCAGTTCTCTTGACATCTGCTCTCCACAAAGACTTTTTGCTGAAGGACAGACATGAGCTTAAAAAATGAATAGTGTATATTACTTTTTCAACTGTCATCATTGCCACTTGAATATAATGGCCTTACTCCTTAAATTATTCCAATACATTTCAGGGCCCGTATCAGAACACAATACAAGTACCATTCTTCTTACATACCTGATCAATACTACTTCTGGGCAATTGTCACTACAGCAGTCCTTCCCAAATAGTGGGTGCGATGCCAGGGGGTGCGCGTGTGAATAAAGTGTAGAATAAGAAGTGTACTAGTACTAGACTAGAATAAAGTGTAACTGCACATCAACTACATTAGTTGGCAGAGGCGCGGAGTATCAGCTCTATAGTGTAGAGTTTTTTTTTTTTGCACCGAGCAGGCAATATGAAGTGAAGTAAACAAGCCCTGAAGAGACAACATGAAAAAATTTTTTAACAGGGATGAAAAGAAAGGCGGAGAGAGAGGAAGATAATGAGACAAAAGAAAGTCACCCGAAAGCTAAGACGAGGAAATATGACAAAGCGTATGTAGCGCTTGACTTCACTTTGACTACAGCGGGAGATGAGGAAAGACCTAAAAACAATGTTAATAAAGTTATTCTTTGTTATAAGTTGAAGTGTATTTCTTTCTTTTTTGTTTTCTTTAATGTTAATAAGGATATACGCAGAAGTGTACTTATAACAATTTTATAGAGAAATTATTGTATTTATAGTCACAGCGGAGAGTGGGGGGGCGCGAATTGTTTTCTTCTTGCTAAGGGGGGGCGTAACAGAATAATTGAGAAGCCTTTCCCGTCTCTCCTTGATTCTGTGCGAGCAACACACTTCCATGCTTGCTATTTTCCCAAAGTATCTCCTGCAAGCACCAAAACCCAGCTGGGATCGCCTTTATCTAGCCAAAAGTTATTGTGCAATTCGGGTCTAGTTGGGTTCAAAGTCTCAAAAGTCTAGTTGGGTTTACTGAAGGTTCTCAGTCATCCAGGTCACAGTTCTCCTTATGAAATCTCAGATTCCATAAGGAAAACAGATTTAACAACAGTCATTGAGATTGCTCTACTTTGACACTGATATTTTCTAATTTCTACAAAAACGTTGTTGTAATATTAACATAACAAAATAGAATAGCTTGTATAAGTGTACAGGACACCATTGATAAGATTCCACATACTCATACAGGTGTTAAATACCTAACTGATGCTAGAAATGCTGTATTGCCGTTAAGCTATCGGGTTTAAAACATTCTAGTAAGCTTCTCACAGTGCTCATGGCTCAAACTTCAGCACCGGTGTCTCATTGTCCAGACTTCCTCTCACCCGTCGCCAATCCCCTCACCGACCCTGGCTAATCTCATACTAATCGCCAGGTCAATTCGCTCACCCTTGCTGGTTATCCTCTTTTCCTCCAAGTGCAGTTTTCCCTCTCCTGCCTCCTCATGTCAGCTCATCATCCCTATCCCTATCAGTCCCTATCAAGACTACTCATTTCAAGCCAGTGAGTTTTCAGTCAGCAACCTGCCTGGCAGCCCAACGGCATCACAGCCTGTGTCAACCTCTCACAGCAACCGCAGTGACGGGCTCTGTAAATGCTCAACCTGCATTTTATTCTGAAGGTCCATCAGGTGACAGTTTGTCTCACCCATAAATCTCCCAAGTGAATAGCCATAGTCATAGTGCTTCATATCTTCTCAAGTTGTTACACAAGCTGACGCAACGAGGGAAGTCAGGAGCCAGACTTTATTCCTAGTATCAAAACATAAAACGTTTGGCATTTTTGGCATGTTTTCATTTAGTTTCGGACACAAAAATCCAAAGTTTGTGAGTTTTGAAAGTAATCATTTCAAGAAATCATTGTCAAGATTTTATTTATTTATTTTTATTTTTTATTTTTTTTGGAATGTCGAACTAACCTAATCTGCTGGTGATGGAACATAGAGACACAATGGACATCTGACTCGTCTTCTTTGCAGTGAATGCCTATGAATTGGAAGGTGCATCCTCTTGGTGGCTGCTTTTGTACATTGAAAATGCAATTTGGGGAAACTAATTGAATTTTTGCATTTGCAGAGAAATTTGTTTTATGGTATGGCCTAAAGAATTTCATTTGACACCTTTTTTTTTAACCTGCACATGCATTTCCAGTTTTAGCAATGCCAGGTAGCTCTTAACACATTTGACTTTTTATAAATTGGCTTTGAGGGTTTGAATTAATTGTCTCTGTGTTGCAGCATCAGCGATATAGTTTGCAACTGATCCTCCTGCGTGGACATCCACCTCGTCTCCCCGAACACCCTGGACTTTTATCAAAGAATGCTTCTGGTTGACCTTAACTGCCCACAGACAATATCTGCACCAATACTCAAAGAATTCTTTTGCCTCCCCCCAAAACTGTTTATCACATCGGTACGGGACTATGGCTCCCATTTTATAAGCTTTGTGAACCTTTCCAAATAATCAGGTTAAGAAGACAGTGTGATGGGAAGGGTTATGGTTATTCATTATTAACTGGTTGTGTATAATTGCTAAGATTTCATCTACTTATAGCCAAGCTAACTTTAGAGTTACACTCTTTTGGGAAACTCTGTTTAAGCCAAGATACAATTCTTGTTTTTCCGTGTTTCACCCCGTGTCCAGGGTTCCTTGCCTTTTCCTTCATTTTTATGTCATGTCATCCATCAAAGCCTCCAGTGTGACACTTCCTGCCCCCGTCATTTAAAGCGAGTCAACTCTCCGGTGTCAACCTGCCTGTTAGGTTCACCATCTGACTTTTGTGTCAACTCCTGCTGACTCACGTCTTACTCCAGCATGCCCATCACGCATAATTTCGAACCAAGCTGTGCCATCATTGCGTACCCTTTCTGCAAAAAATAAAATTAAAAAAATGTGGAGCTGGAGATGGGTTCATAATTGAGTATCATGATTGTTAGAAAGTGTATAGCTGCTTTCCAAACCACAAGTTCTTGATTTATATGAAAACAAAACTTTAAAAACCCGCTCATTCTCAGAATATCAGGCAGGTTTGAGAACAATGATCTACATATGTGATATGAATGGTGTTCATGGCATCACTTCGGGGTTCATTTCGTGATTTGTTCCAAGTTCCCTGTAATACAAGTTGAGACCGGATGTGCGCCACACCATTGCTATCAACATGTATTCCAGGACCAAACTGAGGAACAGCTGATTCTCAATTTTACATCTGAACCTTAGTGGCTGACAACCGAGTATTCTTGAGCAACTTCAATCAAGCAAATTGCAGCTCAATGTGTGTCACTGTTTTGCCAGAGCCATATGTATTGTGGCTAGTCATTTAATACAATGGGTCTGTTCCAAAATAAAGGGAATAAAGATTATGATGAAGTGTGAAGTCTGATCATAATATGGCTGAAGGTTGTAGGGTTAAGTGTTGTGTAACTGGCTTTGCATTGACTGCTGTTTTAGTCTCTAAGGTTGTGATGAGTGATTTACTGTTACTGCGCACACTGACGTAAGACTGTTTTTATGAGTGAGGGGTATGTAATGTATGCAAGGGGTGAAAAAAAAAAATCGATATATACATACACACACGCACATAAATATATATACAGTGTAAAGGGGCTGTGATTGTAGGATAAATTCCAAAAGAAATTCAAAGAATAGATTAATCACAGGGTAAGAAAAAGTGACCTAAAGGAGATAGCACATCTAGAGGAGAATAATGACCAAGGGGGGAATATTAATGGCAACCAAAAGCGAGAGACAGGGAAGGAGATGAGACAAGCAATGGCTCAGCCAACGATAGTAAAATATGAATACTTACTGGCAGAAACACAATTTTCTATTATCTCTTCCTCTCCTGCAGTCACGAGCAAGCCGTCACACACTGGCGTCAGAGATGAGCTTTTTCCCTGACTAACAGGAGGCGACAAAGAGTCTGATGCCTAATAATGTCTGCCATCTCTCTCAGGGATTAGACACAGGAACAACTAAGGGAGACAGGTGGTGAGGACAGAGGAATCTCCGGGGGCTTAGTAAACAGTTCTGTGAATGGGGAAAGCCACTACAGGTGCAGTGAGCGGGCTCTGTAAGGCAAAACTCAACACGTTATAAATTCTATCGGAAGCGCATCTCAAGTATTCCCGGTCTGTTTTTCCTCCGTTTAATATTTGAGCAGATTAAAAGTGTAAGCGTGTATGAGGAGCCGCTGTCACAATGATAAGACATGCTCCAACGTGACGTGACAGTGACTGTCGGCCCCCGAAGATGTGTCCCTCTACGGAATCTGCCTGTGGTCTTCCCGGAGAATGCAGTGCTTGCAGGATGCATGTGTTTTAAGAAATGCCAACATACAGTTCACTGGATGTCGGTATTTACAGTTAATCCGGCCCGGGTTGTGCCCGTGTTGCGTCACCCTGGGCCCCCGGTTTTGTTGTTCACAGTGCAGACCTTGGAAAACCCAGCTGTGATCAGACAGTTCTGCTGTAGACACATCCCTGAGAGTGCCGATGTACACTAATTAGCAGGGCTAATGTTAGCGGTCACAGTTGGGATTATTATAGTTCAAAAGAGCATATAGCAGAAGACGACTATTTAACTAAATGATACCAAACTACAAGGCTAAATTTCGTATTCTAAATGAGTCATATTTCTGATCTATGGTCGTGACAGAAGGGCGAAAAATAAATTTAAAAAAAACAACAAATAACAACACAGATTCCACAACCAGACAAGATTACCAGCATATGTGGATGTACTTCAGAGCCCTTGGTGAGGTTTGTTGTAGTTGGATAAGGAATGGCAGTTACTTGTAAAATATGATGTCAGGTTTTATATGTTATGGGATAGTCCAAAAATATGCAGTAGGTTCCCTGGAAACCCTGGAAATTTGAAGCCCACCTCACACCCAACGACAGCTGGGAGCGCAGGATAAGCACCATAGACAATGAATTAATGAATCAATGAATGAACTTTCAAATTTTGATCCCTGGTAGAGTATGTGTAATATATGCGTTGTAACTTTTTGGAAGTATTTTGGGTGATCGTGATACATCGGTTTGATGTTTTCAGAATCGGTTTCAGTGACGCCATGAAGAAAAGTTCAAGTAGGTGGACGGGGGTGAAGCTTAATGGGATATGAGGATTTATCAAGTTCCTCTCAGCTCTTGTGCCCATAGAAACCACGTCCAGCCCACCCTTTGTTTTTTCTCAAGCAGTCTAACAATGAGTTATACCACTGTCCATGTAACTCAGCTAAGATATACGTCACCAGCGAATTGAAACGCTGGTTTAATGACAATGTGTGGAGAGGCCTTTTCTTGTGGAAACCTATCCACTGTGACTGTTGTTCACTTGGAGTTGTCAAAGTGTCCCTACAGACACCGTGTACCCTTTAAAAAAAAAAACACAGAGCAAGAAAAACAAAGACACACACTCTATTTCCCCTTCCTTTTCAATTAAGTGTTGCTTAATTACTCACTTAATCCTCACTCTGTCACTGAGAAACCATTACAGAAGGGACAGACAAGCAAACACATTTCAGCATCAAAGAAATTACGCTAAAACACTCACAGAGCAAGCGACGCTTTTCATAGAGGCGAAAAAGGAAAGATTTCGAAAAAGCTGTACCTTTGCTTTTAGCTAGAAGAGCAGGAGGAGGCGGAGAAAGAGGAGAGTCCATAGCCAAGAGAGAGCCAAAATGGGGCGGAGAAAAAACAGAGACATCAAGTCAAACTCTGGCAGGTATACCAATGTATTTATAAATACATGTCATAAGGGGGGTAAAAATCCATGCACTGCATTTACTGTCATGAAATCCAACACTGAACACTTCACACATGAAAACTCATCAGGTATTAAAGTGTCCTTTTGTGGCAAGACAAATAAGGATTTTCCTTTTCTGCAGCCCAACAAAGACATGCAGGATCCTCATGAGCAGATTAAGTATAAAATTTTGATTCCCCGTTTGCAGTTGGATGCGTTAATGCGACTGCGTTGACATGTCAACAGACCATTTCAAAGAGTTAGATAGTCAGAAACAATTTAAAAAAATCATCCAATGAGCTTGAGTGTATCCATAGTGAACTTGGTTTGTGTGTCATTAGAGTTTGGTACATTGGCACGAAACATAGTCTTTGCTGTGCAAAATGAAAGTTTTAGACATTAGAGATTGAAACTAGGGATGTACAAATGTACCAATGCTGCATCGTTATTTTAGAATAAATTGCAGTATGCCAGTGGTGAATCCTTTATAATTTCCTCACTGGTACCCATTAAAGGAAAAAGTAATAAAACTTTATATTCAACTTTTATTTTTGAGCTCACATTTATTAAAAACCAGGCCTGAGATGGAATAAATCTTAAATGATCTATTTGTTTTTTTATTGAACAGTCAATCCATCCAAAATAGGCATACATCTAAAGAAGCGATGTCAATTTATCGACATCACAAAATATTTTATGTTGGATTCAATATGAATTATTTAAATTTTAGAGTCAGCACAGGGATTTGACTGCAGTCTCGAGTTAACGCTGCGAAAAGACCAAAAAAATAAATAAAATAGAATAAAGAATAACACTTTAATCCCTGAGAGTGTCTCAACCAAAGGGAATTTAACATTATGGGGTGGACACAAATGGTTTAGAATTAAGAACCATGATACTGTTTAATCAAAATGAATAATTTTCAATTACAAGAAGCTGCTCAAGCAACCAGTGAGTACATGTAGCTTTAGGACAGGCTTGAACTTAAAAGCCTTCCTGCTCTTACTGGAGGCTGGTGGTTATCGAGCCAGGGTTATTTCACTTTGACTTTGATTTAACTGCGTAGTTCACATTGTGTCTACAGGCAGTCAATATCACCCAAAGAGTCTTAGTTCAGTTTTGGTCGAATGTGTATACGCTGCATTTCGGCTTTGTCGGGCGATTCGAAATAATCAAACCAAACAAGAATGGTGTCTTCTGATGCACAGAAAACATCTTTGTTCACATTTTCCACATCAGTAACATGAGAAAAAACTCCACACAGGAAAGGAAGTAAGGAAAAACAGGGTGCATACCTTGTTCTGCCATCATATGTGCAAGGCCTTGAGAGAAGGAAAAGAGACAGGAAAACTCTTAGATTCCAATACTGATTAGTATTGTGATGACGCATGTTTTCTCCCCAGGAGGGAAAGCATGGCATCAGAAAAACACTGACAGGAAACACAAAGCTTCCTAAGGCTAAGCAGGAATCCTTAAGCAAACAAACACCAGGACAGGTTGTTTGTGATTCAAGCTGAAGTTCAGAAGTATAGTTCATGTATACGGACCTGGTGTATGAACCCGACAATCGGATAATATCTGCGATCACAAGTGAAGGACACTTTCAGGACATGTTGGTAAACTGAATTTTCTTAAGTTAGCCAATGGGAACAAATGAGGAGATCCAAAATGTATATGCGTTTTGATTTGATTTGTATTTGAACATTATTTTACAGCTTTAGCTTAGCTTTTGGTCGTTTGTTTTTATAATAAAGGCCTCACGAGGGACAACGGCCGCAAATTAGTCTTGGCTAGAGACCTATATGCATTTTATATGAAATCATATTGAATGCATTTATCTCTGTTCAATATATGTGGAAATAAATATTTATTCTGGAGGTTGATAAGGGTTGAAAGGGGGATATAAAACCTATCATAATATGTAATACATTAATACAATATGTAATACATTTCTTGCACAGATCATGTGTGCAGCTCGGGAAGAATTACAGTAAAAAATAGGTGGCACAAAAGTACCTTGTTCTACTATTCTGTTTAACATTTGTTGGTGTTTGTTATGAAATTGTTTTTATTCATATCAAAGACTTGGCTGAACTTCTTTATTTATTCATTTATTTACTGGATTTACAATGCCCCTGCTGGTCAAGAGGCGCTGAACTTTTCAAAATAATTCATTCAGGGTTTTCCTAGACCCGATAAATGAGATTCATATAGTGGGAGCAGATAAATTAGTTCAGCAAAGGATTTCAGTCACGTGAGGGTCTTCACATCATTCGTATGCTATTATAAAATCTCAAATTCTGATTTATACTCTGATAAAAACTCACCTGGTATTCTGCTGTTGACCTCTAGAGGAGAGGACAAAGAGGAAGCAAAGAAAGGCAGCATTAGAAACACTCTTGTAACTTGCATGTTTCACATCATGCAAATAATTGATAACACACGCGATTCCATACAGAGGGCCGGCAGACGGCACGGCCATGTGCATGTTTGTCACAGCGAAGCTAAAAGCAGCAATATTAGACCTGGAATCAGGAAAACATTGGCGTCATTAGAGAAAATACAGGGTAAAAACAAAATTGACCCTGGTGCGCATGTGCACACACACACACGCGCACACACACACACACACACACACATACATACGTGCACACCCTTAGACCGATCAGTTTCCCTTTCAGTGCTGGCAAATACTTAGCAGGTGATTGAAGATACATAGGCAGACATATATAAACCAGAGAATTCAAAAGATTTGAAAAAAAAAATGTCAAAACAGTATTTATGTATATATACATATATATATATATATATATATATATATATAAAATTAATTTTATAATATATATATATAACTTAAAATAATAAAGAAATAATAATTAAAAAAGGGACAGTACTTTCTCAACAAATTATATGGGAATGTACAAGGAAAGGATGTACGACACAAAATAAGTTAACAAATTACATGTACAAACTATAGAAGTTGATAACCGCAATATTTATTCATCATAAATCCAGTGAATATAGAAATGCGTTATACTTGTCTGGTTCTGCCAGCTCCGCGTAACTGGGATATGTATTACATTGTAATTGCCTTAAGATGCATTCCATGTCCTTGGGTGGGACTAATTTGGTGTGTGGTCGCTCCATGTGAATACAAGCAGATGGAAGTCAATCAGATATGCATTAAATATTAATTCACTTTAAAATGAGAACTGGTGTAAGCTGTGCTCCAACATGGTCAAATGGTCATCAGGGAATCCGAGGGAGGGAGTCTGGCCATGAGTATGTGTGTGTTTGTACATACACACTTAATCTGTTCTAATCTCCTTTTGTCGGGTCTACTTTTCTGCTATACCGGTGTGCAACTATCCCATGCATGTATGCATGTATGAAAAAAAAAAATTCAAAGTAAAATGTCAACCATAAATTACAAAAACTAAACAGAAACCAAGCTGTGTTATCAGTTGGGGAAAAAAAGGTGGGTTATTGGAATGTATATTAACTCAAGACAATGATTGATATATATAAATATATATATATATGTTCTTTTTTTTTAATGATAAGGCTGAAGCCTGCATTTTTATTGCTAAACTCCATTGACAAATTATTTTTTTAATTTAGTGGTTGTACAAGTGCATCAAGTATCTGAATTCAAGTTGGAGCCATATCTCAAAACAAAAAATATAAATGAATAAATAATGTGTGAAACATAGATTTATATTTTCCCATCAAAAGTATATTCTCCATTCATTTAATATCTTAGAAATGTTATGACATTTGTTGGACTATTTTGACAATATACTATCAGATATACTGTACACACATTACATATCACTTAAAATGATTCTGCTCAAATAAAATATAAAATTACAGCATTTGACTTCTGTAATTTCAAATTATTGCTAATCTGTCTCTCACAACCCACATGCGAAGTAGAGAAGCCTGGACTTTCCAAGATGTTGAGGTTTGTCAATATCATATATTTTTTTCTGATTCTACTTTCCAGATTTTGTAGATTATAATTTTGAAGTGAACATGTAACATAAAGTAAGAATAGTACTCTATAATTTGTTTAGATTTGAAAACTTATCTATTATTTCTTATAACCTTATTCCCCACCCAAGAGTTTTATCTTAGGTGTGTGAATCTGTGGAGGAGGAGCACAAGAGTACAATTTAATGGGGTCAGGTAACAAATGAGACATTTCCAGGTTCAATTCCAAGAAGCATTAAGTCCCTACAAAGACCGACTCGTCTCTGAAACAGTGTCATTGTAGTAATAAATCTATATCCGCCCGCTCTCCCTCCACCTAATGAATTCTTTGAGGGTGACTCAGTGGCACTTTGACAAACTTATTTATTCATCAGTGGTGAGAATATGACACCGTCTTTTAATTCAAAACCCAAAAAGGTGAGGTGAGGATAGAAGTGGGATTAGCGCTCAAAGTGGATTACTACCGCAGATGATTCACCACATGTTGGAGAATACAGTGATTAATGAGTTTTTTTTTTTCCCTTGCTCATATTCTGGTGTATTTTGTCACTGCTGGCTTAACGGTAAGCAATTGTTCTCCTCACGATTTCACCATTGAAGGTAAAGCAATATGAGTCATCACACCGCTGGTTGGTATTTGCGTCGTTCTATCATCCAACACCATGTCGGTGCAAAAATACAATTAAGACAGCGCGACAGTCAAATTTGGATGGGTTTTATTTATATTTTTCAATAAATAAAGACGTCGGTCAGTATCTCCTTTCTGCATATGAGTCATATTCTTGCTGAAATTACAAACCTATTCCCAGTAATTCCCCCACCAAAAAAAGTGGTGGGGGATCACTTTCACCATCGTGTTGAAAGTGGCAAAGACATTGTAAGATGTCCATTCATTGAGGAGCCAGTCTATAATTGGGATAATTTAGAAATAGAAAAAAAAAAACATGCTATGCATTTAAAACATTTAAGAACATATTTAGAAATTATACTATTCATAATCAAAAAAACTGAATAATGAACACCAGCGTGCATATAAACTGCGTGTTGTATCAATAATATAAACATTTTCACCTTTTTCAGATTGTAAAATGGGTTAATGTAAGATAGGTTTACAAAATAAGATGAAGCCTCAGCCGACAGCTTTGAGGACAGCTGTTATTTGGGGATTTTGATATGGGTTACTTGCTTATTTAGGTCTACCAATAAATATTGCGCAATACGTTATCATATATTTATGTATATTAATTGTATGTATTTCATTCAATAAATTGAAAAGACTAAAATGAACTCACAAAACTTAATTAGCTATATGTTGGAGACAACCCCAATATGTAAAAATCGGAATTTATCAACACGACAGTTAAAGTCTGGTGAGAATTGAGATTAAAAAGATGGAGGCTTGAGTTTAGATAACGAAACGTTTCTTTCATGCCACTCCACAATGCTCTATGTGATCTAAACTAAAGATAAATTATATAAAGAAAACACTTGTGTTTCTTCAGTCTTTGGCATCTAAGGCCCCTCTTCCACTGTAGGTTTTGAATTAACCAGAATTCTAAAAAGCACCGCTGTGTTCCCATCGACATATTTCAGGAATCCTTCTGCTCTTTTCAACACGTCTGAGGGGGAAAATACTCGGTGGAAATTCTCATCGCCACCTATTGGACTGGAGGTGTGGTTCAGTCAATAATGCATAATGTCCATTGCAACAAATGTAAAGTAACTACCTTAATGAGAGAGATTTTCATCTTATAATTAAAGGCTGATGCTTTAATTATTCATCTATTTACAGTTAAGTAGTTTTAGCCACAGCTTTTCCCTCCCATCATCAATTCTACTTGTCCGACTCAGCAGTCCCTCCGGTTTTCTGTTCCTTCCTGACTTCATTAAAAGGATCATTGATTAAAAGAGAGCAACAATTTGCACTTGTCCAAATCAGATATTGATAAACTGACCTATGGGGAGAACTGTGTTAAACCTACGCCTGCCCTTTCCTCGTGTGTACTTACACAGCTGGAGTGTAACCGGCGATCTGAACCACGGGACATTCAATAACCTTATTATATAATAAAAAGATTGTTTGTGGCATTCAGTGTTGAACGTGGGGTTGAATGCAAAATATACTTTTGATACAGTTTTCCTTTTTTTAAAGAACATATTATGTGTTTGTAATAGAAAAATTGTGAAGTTGAATATATATATCAATCTATATATATATATAGATATATATATCTATATATATATGTCTTTTCCTTTCGGCTATTCCTTCAGGGATCACCACAGCAAAAAACCTTCATCTAACACTATTCTCTGTATCCTCCTCTCTCAAACCAACTAACTTCATATCCTCTCTCATCCATAAATCTTCTTTTTGGTCTTCCTCTAGACTTCCTGCCTGGCAGCTCCAACTCCAGCATCTGTCTACCAATATATTCACTATCCCTCCTTTGTACATTACTGAACCATCTCAGTCTGGCTTCTCTGGTCTTATCTCCAAAACATTTAACATGGGCGGTCCGTCTGATGGCCTCATCCCTGATCCTATCCATCCTAGTCACTCGCAAAGAGAACCTCAACATCTTAATCTCTGGATATATCATAAATGTATTTTTTTCATTTTCTTTATACATATGTATATATGTTTTGTTTTTTTTAACCCTTAAGGGACTCTCTCTAAGCTTCAGGGTTTCCAATGTGATTTTTGATTACAGACATAAAAATGATGAGAGGGACACGGATGGCGGGAACTAGCCAAGATGGTGAAGGAAGGTTTTTGTCAAACGCATCAGATTAAAATCTTTCATAGGTGTTTCAAGTGGTTGAGCTTATGAACCAGGGCATGCGATTTATCCTCACGCTCCCAAGAATTTACTGACCTCTTATCTGATTTATATGGAATATCGTCAATGCTAATCCACTGCCTGCATTAGCCTGGTCAGATCAATATTCAGCTCAATGGGATTCAATTGAGAGTAGCTCAAGAACTTATCAATCTCACTAAGAGCAATTTGTTTGGGGCGGCTGGTGCACAAAACAGACCCGCACACTAAAACATGCAACAACCAAGCTTGATCAAATATAAAATCTCAATAATAATTCAAAACATTTAAGTAATGGCCTTGTTAGGGACAATAAAGTAACAATATCAACTTCAAACAGAAAGATACTCGTTTTTATTGTATTTTAAAGCACCTTTGAGCGGCCCATAAAAGAGTATATGATTTTTTTTTTCAATTATAACAAGGATTTCAGCATCTAAACTGTTCAATTTCTTGAAGTAATTCAATGTGATGTCTTTGTAACTTGTCTTGACATTGGTTCTGCAGTAATACTATTGGGTCAGTCCAAGGAGTTCAACACATTCAAATGGTCAAGAGCCATATTTTTCCAAAATGTTCAGAGCTCCTGAGCCCGCCTGTCCGCTGATACGAATTCAGCGTCATGAACAACCATTAGTTTGCGTACACTTCTCCGAACACAATGCGGCCATGTCATACTCTCTTTCTGATGTCGTCTACACTGGCCAATACAGCCATTCACTTACGCCACCCTCATTAAGCGTGTTATTTATCCCCTTACAATCAACAATTTCGAGTCTCACGCTGCCTCTGCAGTGGATTGCGAGAGTCAGCCATCCGGTCAGTGGGGAGGGAGAACCAGACATAAATCAACGCAGGGAATGGGTCACAATGTGGAGGCTGTAAATCAACAGTGGGAAAAGTGGGCTTTCAGCCTACATGGGTCACCGGTGCCCTTGCGTCAGTGCCTCACTGAGTCACGCTTCAAAGTATTTGGGAGCTGGAAGGTGGAGAGTCTGTGTGTATTGGGGCTTCAGGAGAAGGGAAATATCTAGAAATATATCATTCCATAAATAGTTCTATAAATGTTTGACTTTCAGGGTGTTTTACACAATACGTGCTGCCCATATCCTAAATTGAAAATCATCGCATCACTGAAGAACACTCCCTTATTGACATGTAGTATTCCACTATAAAATAATGTGTGGATTAAGATTAAACAATTTGTTTCAAATAGAAATGATTAAAAATCACTCTGGGAGGAGGGTTTCACCAAACTATACAATGTCAATCTAGGGCTAAATTTCAAGATAATGAAAAATTTTGAAATCGTAGAACTAGAGCTTGACATTATGGTTCAAGATTTGAAAATCTATGATAATTATTATTATATTTTTCTGAGCCAGTATTTCTATTATCTAATGAAGCCCAAGGAGGAACAAGCCAGTGTCTCTGTGAGCCAGTCCCAACCCCAGTTAAATACAGAGGTTTTGCGTCAGGAAGGGCATCCAGTGTAAAATTGTGCCACAACCAAACATGTGAATCAAACCTAAGAATCTCACACAGGATTGGTCAAGGCCTAGGTTAACAACCACTGCCATTGGTAATGATAACCTACAGGGTACCAGTGGAAATTGGGCCACTCTAGGTTGAAGAAGGAGAGGAGGAAGGTGTGTGTGGAAGCAGAGAGAGAAGAGGAAAGGCAAGAGTCTGGGACTAAAAGTAGGGACTTCGATTATCAGGACTGTTGCAACAGGGCATGTTGGTCTGGGAAATAGAGGGGATGGAGAAGTGATGGGCAGGTTTGGTATGCAAGATAGGAAAGCAGATGGACAGTTGGTGGTAGACTTTGGAAAAAGGATGGAAATGGCTGTAGTAAATACTTTTTTCCTGAAAAGACAGAAACATTGAGTAACTTATAAGAGCAGAGGTAGAAGCAAGCAAGTCGACAACATCATGTATGGACGAGGTAATCTGAAATAGATCAGTGACTGCAAAGTGGTGGTAGGTGACCATAGACAGCATAGACAGCATAGGATAGTAGTTTGTAGGATGACTCCGGAGACAAGGAAGATCAAGAGGACAAAGGCAGAGCAGAGGACAAAGTAGTGGAAGGTTAAAAGGGAGGAGTGTTGTATGGTTTTCAGGGAGGAGTTGAGAAAGGCTCTGGGTCGTCGTGGAGTGCTCCAAGATGACTGGACAACTACAGCTAATGTTATCAGGGAGACAGTTAGGAGAGTACTTGGTGTGTCATCTGGAAGGAAAGTAGATGAAAAGACTGGTGGTGGAATGAGGAAGTACAGGGGTATATACAGAGGAAGTGGTTAGCAAAGAAGAAGCGGAACACTGAGGGGACTGGGATGCGATAACTATGCTCGGTTGGACAGTAAAGGGGAGAGAATGATTTATACAGATTGGCAAAACTGAGAGATAGAGATAGAAAAGACGCACAGCAGGTCCAGGTGGATATGCAGAATTGGGGAAACTACTGGGGGATAAAGTACATGAGCAATACAATGAAGTTATGGGAAAGGGTAGTAAACTGGACTGAGAACAGAAGTCAGCATTTGTGAGCAGCACTATGGCTTCATGCCTAGAAAGAGAACTACAAATGTGGTATCTGCTTTGAGAACGTTAATAAAGAAGTACAGAGAAAGTCAGAGGGAGCAGCATTGCACTTTTGTAGACCTAGAAAAAGCATATGACAGGGTGCCAAGAGAGGAACTCTGGTATTACATGAGGAAATCTGGAGTGGCAGAGAAGTATGTTGGTACAGGACATGTATGCTAGCTGTGAGACAGTGGTGCGGTATGCTGTAGGGGTAACAGAGGAGTTCAAGGTGGAGGTGGGACTTCATCAGGGATCAGCTGTGAGCCCCCTCTTGTTTGCAATGGTGATAGGCAGGCTGACAGATGAGGTTAGAAAGGAATCTCCATGGACCATGATTTTTGTAGATGACATTGTCATCCGTAGTGAGAGCAGAGAACGGGTTGAGGAAAATACTTAGAGAGGTGGAGGTATGCTCTGGAAAGGAGAGAAATAAAGGTTAGTTGCAGCAAGACAGAATATCTGTTTGTGAATAAGAGGAACCCGGGTGGATCGGTGAAAGGTACAGGGAGTGGACATTAAGAAGATGGAGGAATTGAGTCAAGAGCAATTGAGTGTGGAAAGGAGGTAAAGAAAAAGGTTCAAGTAGGTTGGAAAGGGTAGGAAAAAGTGTCAGGGGTACTATGCGATAGACGACTATCAGCCAGAATAGAAAGGTGTGCAAGAGAGTGGTGAGACTAACGATGCTGTATGGTTTAGAAAAGGTGACATTGACGAAGACAGGAGGCAGAGCTGGAGGTCGCAGAGCTGAAGATGTTGAGGTTCTCTTTGGGAGTGATGGATCGGATCAGGAATGAGTCCATCAGAGGGACAGCACATGTTAGATGTTATGGACAGAAGGTAAGAAAAGCCAGACTGAGCTGGTTCGGTCATGTACAGAGGAGGGATAGTGAATATATTGGTTGACAGATACTGGAATTGGAGCTGCCAGGAAGGAGGTGTAGAGGTAGACTTAAGTAAAGATTTATGGATGTAATGAGAGAGGATATGAAGTTGGTTGGTGTGAGAGAGGAGGTTATAGAGAATAGGGTTATTTGGACAAGGTTTATTTGCTGTGGCGATCCCTGAAGGGAATTGCCAAAAGGAATTTCTATTATCTGCAAAAAAAAGCATGTGGACAGTTAGTCCACATGCTGTCTGGCTGTGTAACTATGGAATCTGCTCTTAAATGTGCCTGAAGTTTAAAGAAAATACCCACACTTAATGTGGAATGTAGCTAAGACATACCACATCATCAAATGAGTCAGAAGTGTATTGACAGTGTTTCATACTGGGCAGCAGGTACTCTGACCTGATTTGTGTTGCATTTCTCTGCACGGAGCAACCAAAAAGGGATGATGTTATTTGCAATGGACTCTGGGAGTGACTGTGTCATTCACTATGCTTGAAGGGATGGAACTTGCTTCACTTTTAAAATAATTATGTAAACAGCCCAGTATCTTTGTCTTGTTTTACGACCTCCTGTCCAATATTTAATAGTTACCATCTTTATTTTATACGGCCGGGGCTGAAAGATCCACATCTATATTTTCTGCAATGTCTATGAAGAGAATGAATGTGACGTTCACGTTTGCGGACGCAAAAACAGGAGAAATGTAGAAAATAGGTGATTGGTGATTGCGACAAAGTCAAATTTAGAGGAGTTCTTAAGGATTCTCTGTCACAGAGAGGTGATTTGTCTAAGTACCTGATTGTGTCACTTGCGGTTTTTCAAAGGACTTCATATACAAGGAATTGTGCAACAATTATGTTAATCAGTCTGAATTTACTAATATTTCTGTGTGTGTATACATTTATACTTTGACAATATATACAGCTTTTGGCATTATCATTTTAAGCCAGATTTATATTTTCCAATCACGTAAGACTAACTTTTCAGTAATGAGTAGAAGTGATAATTGCCACTTATGCATGCATTAGTGCATAATCAAGTGCATATTTTCCCCAATATTTTGTTGAAAAACCAACTGAACAACAACTGAGGGGCAACTAATTCATGTTGTTTTAGTTTTAAATCCACAGATTTGCTCAATAAAGTTTGTCCTATAAGTTGAGTTAATTCTGGTTGTGTCAAATAAAACACAATCAATGACTGTCAGACAAAACCTCAATAATAGAACCCTAAATAATAGTAATTTTCACAGTACTGCTATTGTTTGTAAATGAAATGATGACTTGATTTGTTGGGAAAATACTAATTTCAGTGAAAAATAATTAGCAGCGGAGGAGGTGTTCCTTTGTCTTTGAGCGGCTCCAGTTCATTTATCGATCCAGAGACAAACACCAACTCATATAAACTCAATAACAAACTTGAATATCATGTTTACTACTTTGCACACAACTAGCTTTCTGCTACGGTCACATGTCTGCACTAAAAGAAAATCTTGGGATAGGCACTGATGTGCAAATACTCCTAGCCTTTAGCTAACCACCAAGACACAGGCAGGACCCCCTTGCCCCCACCCCTTTATTTCAAACACCTGCAGACAGAGATAAAAAAAATCCTAATCTTTAAATTCCAGATTCTCTGGCCTTTTGTCTGCATGCCAGGGATTTTATGTCAACTCAAATGGGATGTAAATTCCATATTTGTAGAAGGTTAAAAAAACGAGAGCTTGAAATACAACAGTGGAGGTGGGGGAGAAAAAAAAAACGAGCAAATACTTATAAAACAAAAAGAGATTTGAATACATGGAAAAAAGTAGTATTGATTACTTGATAAAGTAGTGAGATGATTCTAGCTAGAAGGATTGGAAAATGCGTATTGATTGTGCATAATTAAGTACATACATTTTTTTTTTTCCAGAGCGCAGGAAAAGTGTATGTGTGCGCAGTGTTCACTCAGGAAGGCCTGTATAAAGTGATTGGAACACGGTTGTTGTTTTGTTTTTTTCTGTGTGTGTGTGTGTGTGTGTGGGGGGGGGGGGGGGGGGGGGGGGTTGCAGGGGTAAGAAATTTGTGGGGGGCTGGGGGCACGGCTCTGGCACAGGCACAAAAGCGAGTGATATAAAACACCTGCCATCTTGTGATTGGGGAAAGAAAAGGGTCCTGGGAAGCCCCATTCTCTCTGGAGGCATCCTTATCAGCGCTTGCAGGACCCATGCCATTAACCTGCGCCTCATTGGCTAACAGCATTTAGATTAGCTTTCTGATTTTAACTGCTCAGTCAAGGGTGTGCACGCACGCACACACACACACACACACACACACACACACACACACACGGATAATAACAATCACTTGGAAGAACCAAACAAGCCCCCCATCAGTCAAAGCAGCTCCAAGCCCCATGGTGCAGTGGTAGAAACCCCCCTTGCAGAAGAGGGGCAATAAAAGACGTGTGGAAAAGCACTTTGAAGGTCACGAGAGTGACGACTCCTGTGAAATGTGATAGTGTGGGAAA
This sequence comes from Fistularia commersonii, assembly GCF_037954325.1. Taxonomy (NCBI): domain Eukaryota; kingdom Metazoa; phylum Chordata; class Actinopteri; order Syngnathiformes; family Fistulariidae; genus Fistularia; species Fistularia commersonii. Next base: position 6,487,990 of record NC_141298.1, on the reverse strand, counting down.
AAAAAACAAACAAGAAAAAAACATAAAATCACACTGGACAGGTGACAACAACTGTGAAGAAGAAACACTTCCGTCAATTTTTTTTTTTGATAGTTACAATGCAAACATGGCTGTTTCGCCCATTCCATTCTAGTCAGAGATGACCAGGAAACAATTTAGGAAGGCATCAGAGTTGAGACAATTTTTTCCACGTTAAAGCGGGTGATTAAAGAGGCCCAGGATCTGTGGGTTTTTCACAAATTGATGGAATCTGGATTTTTGATGATTTAGCACAGTTATATGTAGTTATGTCGTTGGAAACATACATAATATTCATTCATGTGTTTGTCTTTCAGCCATTTCCCTTACTATATTTTACAGTATATCGCATTTTACTATTACTACAATTTGGAACACACACACACACACACACACACACACACACACACACACACACACACACACACACACACACACACGGGGAGAAAAAAGTATTTATCACCCACCAATTGGGCAAGTTCTCCCACCTGAAATGATCAGAGGTCTGTAATTTTCATCACGGCTACACTTTAACTGTGAGAGACAGAATGAGAAAATCAAAATCCAGAAAAAATACGTGATTTTTAAATAATTTATTTGCAAACTATGGTGAAATGTGGTCAAATGTTTTCTGTAAGTCTTCACAAAGTTTTCACACACTGATGCTGGTATTTTGGCCCATTCCTCCATGCAGAGCTCGTCTTGAGCAGTGATGTTTTGGGGCTGTTGCTGAGCAACACAGACTTTCAACTCCCTCTAAAGATTTTCTATGGGGTTGAGATCTGGAGACGGGCTAGGCCACTCCAGGACCTTGAAATGCTTCTTCCAAAGCCAGTCCTTCGATGCCTAGGCAGTGTGTTTAGGATTGTTGTCATGCTGAAAGACCCAGCGATGTTTCATATTCATATTGCTGATGAAAGGAGGTTTTCACTCAAAATCCCACGATACATGGCCCCATTCATTCTTTCCTTTATACGGATCAGTCATCCTGGTCCCTTTGCAGAAAAACAGCCCCAAAGCATGAGGTTTCCTCCCCCATGCATCACAGATGGTATGGTGCTATTTGGATGCAACTCAGCATTCTTTCTCCTCAAAACACGACAAGTTGTATTTTTACCAAAAAGTTCAAAAAGTTCATCACTTTTACTAATCTCTGCTAGTCTACAAAAGTCACCCCTTCTACAATTGCGTCTTTCATTTTCCACATCCATCAGCTCTCCAAAGTACTCTTTCCATCTTCCCATGCCTCTTCTAGATTCTGTCAATACCTTCCCCTCTCTATCCTTAGTCACCTGGACCTGTTGTAAATCTTTTCCATCTTTATCTCTCTGTTTCACCAACCTAGTGAAACAAGAGATCATTCTCTCCCTCTTTACTGTCCAACTGAGCATACAAGTCATCGTAAGCCCTTTGTTTTGCCTTTTCTATCTCTATCTTTATCTTACGCTGTATCTCCCTATACTCCTGTCTATTCTCTTCAGTTCTCACAGTGTCCCACTTCTTTGCTAACCGCTTTCTCTGTACACACTCCTGCACTTCCTCATTCCACCACCAAGTCTCTTTATCTACTTTCCTTCCTGATGATACATCAAGAACTCTCCTATCTGTGTCCCTGATAACATTACCTGTAGCTGTCCAATCATCTGGAAGCTCTCCCTGACCACCCAGAGCCTCTCAACTCCTCCCTGAAAACCATACAACACTCCTCCCTTTTCAGCTTCCATCACTTTGTCCTCTGCTCTGCCTTTGTCCTCTTGATCTTCCTTGTCACCAGAGTCATCCTACAAACCACCATCATATGCTGTCTGGCTATGCTGTTATCTACAACTACTTTGCAATTACTGATCTTTCAGTTTACCTCATCTATACAAGATGTAGTCTACCCGCATGCTCCTACCTCCGCTCTTATAAGTTACCTTGTGTTCCTTTTTTTTCTGAAAAAACATGTCCACTACAGCCATTTTCATCCATCTGTCCCTCTGCATTCATATCCTGTATACCAAATCTGCCCATCACTTCTTCGTCCTCTCTATTCTGCACCAATTATCACTGTCTCATCTGAGGGAATATTCTGCATTACTTCATCTACCTCATTCCAGAACTTCTCCTTCCCCTCAAACTCATTCCACCTGTGTGGCATAGCCGCTAACATCATTGAGCATCACGCCTTCAATTTCCAGTTTCAGACTCATAAGTCTATCTGACATTCTTTTCACCTCCAGAACGTTCCTAACCATCTCCTCCTTCGAGATAACTCCTACTCCAATTTCTCTTCCTGTCAGGACCATGATAGTACAACTTAAATCCAACCCCTAAGCTTCTAGCCTTACTACTGTTCCACCTAGTCTCCTGGACACAAAGTCTATCCACCTTCCTTCACTGCATCATGTCGACCAACTCTACATTTTCCTGTCATAGTTCCAATATTCAAAGTCCCTACTCTCAGTCACAGACTCTTGCCTTTCCGCTTCTCTCTCTGCTTCCAAACACACCGTCCTCTTCTCGTTCTTTCACCTACAGTAGCCCAGTGTCTATTGGTACCCTGTAGGTCATGTGTACCAATGGCGGTTGTTGTTAACCCAGGCCTCGACTGATCCGGTATGATCTGGTCATTAGGTTTGATTCACATGTTTGATTTTGGTAAAAGTTTTACGCCAGATGCACTTCATGACACAACCCATGCATTTATCTGGGCTTGGGACCAGTTCAGGGAGACACCAGCCTGTGCCGTCCTGAGGAAGCACTGATTGTGCATGTCTTCCATCTTCCCACAGTTGATTTCTTCCCACCAAGCTGCTTATCTATTGCAAATTCTGTCTTCCTTGCCTGCTGCAGGTCTATTTTGTTTCCAGTGTCTTTTGACAGCTCTTGGGTTTTGGCAATAGTGGCGTTTGAAGTGTGGCTGTTTGAGGTTTTGGACAAGTGTCTTTTATACTGATAAACAGTTCAACCACGTGCCATTAATACAGGTAACGTGTGGAGGACATAGGAGCCTCTTAAAGAAGAAGTTACAGGTCTGTGAGAGCCAGAAATCTTGCTTGTTTGTAGGTAACCAAATATTTATTTTACCAAGGAATTTCCCAATTAAATCATTAAAAATTCTACGATGTGATTTCTTGGATTCTTTCCCCCCATTCTATCTCTCATAGCTGAAGTGTACCCATGATGAAAATCATGGGTACACACACACACACACACACACACACACACACACACACACACACACACACACACACACACACACACACACACACACACACACACACACACACACACACACACACACACAGGTGTTGTTTTTCATGTATTTTCTTTTCTTTCTTAACGAATAACAGAAAGACAGAGATTGTTATGTCTGACCTCAAGGGGTGTCACCCTGTGAAAACAAATAAGGATAACTGAAACTTAAAGAAGAAAATAACGGCCATTCTGATCAAGATTCCCGTAATGGTAAAAATATATTATATTATATATTACTAACTATACTATATAGCATGTTGCATCAATGTTCAGGTCGCAAAATGCGGATTTGACTATTTTCAGAAGCAACACTCTGTCATACAGCCTTCAAGCTTGTCACAGTTTTACCGGTGTAAACAATTGCCAAATTGGTGACAACTCTGTCTGACTAATGTTTCATAACGCTGCTCTAAAACAGACATTGCCAGTGGCGGCACAGCATTACTTCCTGTGTAGGACTAGGCTACTGTTAGAGCGTTGAAGAGGAACTAATTTGCTGGATGTAAAATTAGTCAGAGATAACACAACTAGCAGGGAAGTAGCAGGTTTTCAGGGCTCATAAATTACATCTTATCAGGTCAGTGGCTAACCTTGCAAGCACAGGGATCACATTTTTTTCCCCTTATGTTTGCATTTGTAATATTTTCATAGGAATCGGAAGTGTTCTGATATTGGCATCCGAGCAATCACAATTTTTCCTTGTGCGATCGGTTAAAATTTGCTATCAGAAACAATGTGAATACCTTCAAGTTATCATATCAGAACGGGCTCCATCACAAATCATCAAATGAGTTAAAAGATGAAAAAAAAGGGCTTCCAGGGTGACAAAAAAAAATCATCATAAATCATCTAACATTCATCTCTGAATGAATGAATGTGACAATCAGACAGTAGAAACAGAAATTTGACAATCAAAAATTTAAAATAGCTTACCTTCGTTGCAGAGGCGCCCCTTGTATTCTGTATTTGAGCAGTCGCACACAGGCTCTCCATCCACCACTGAGCACATCCCACCGTTCGCACAGGGATTCACCGTGCACCAGCCTTCGGACTCCAGCGGCACATTCAGACTCCCCAGGAAACGAGGTTGCGAATTACCATATTTGAGGTCTGTAACTGTGCCCTGGAAGGGCTGCATGTTTCGCACAGTGGGCAACGTGAGCGCACCAGTGCGGATGTCCTGAGGCACCCCACCCAGGAACAGGTCACTGACAATTTTCATGAACTGCCGCTGAGGCCGCACCTCATCTGCTTTGGCCTGGCCGTCCAGTACCAGCACTGTGCGCAAGTTATACCTGCGAAGAGTGGCAAAGTGCCAGCTGCTGTCATCCACCCGTCTGTCAGACACTACTGTAGTTTCGGCGCAGTCAATGCTGAAACGCAGCTGCAGCCGGCCCTCCACCACCGACAGCTGCAGAAAGTCACAGTAGCCGCCATCGTCAAAGTACAGCAGAAGTGCCTCCGAGGCCTCTGTCTTGAACTGGAAGCTGAGGTCGCCACGGGTGCTGGCATCCCAGCGGAGGTAGCGTGCCCACTGACCCGGTGTGCCTAAAAACTCCAGTCCTACACACGAGCTGAGAAACATCTGCAGCCTGATAGAAAAACCTATAAGATCCATGGTTGCAAAAAATGTATTAATCCAACAAGATGTTTGACTGAAGTTCGGACTTTAAGATAAATTTCTGGGATCTTTAACTTTATCCACGATATATATATGTATTTTTTACAGATATATTCAAATAAATATTTGTTATAAAAAAATATGCTTTTTAATTAAAAGGGACAAGGGCAGTAGCAGGAGAACAGTCGTTGTGTTTAACAGTCTTGAGGCCGATTACATCAGTAAATTATCCAGAAACTGCAAGGCAGTGGTTTTTCCTCCTGAGTGCTGGAGGGGAGGAACAGCAAAGTGGGAGGAGGAGGAGGAGGAGGAGGATGAAGAGGAGGTGATGTCTTTTACTCTTCAGAACAGATGCAATCAAGAGTCATGGTGCAAGGTCCTACTCCTCTTGCTTCATGTCGTCCACTGGGAAATAAAGCTGACAAGCGATCTTCTGGCCTTTCTATGTTCCATCACTGTCAAAAACAAAGACACAGAGGATTATAAAGGATCTGTCACTATTGATTTGAGTCCAACCACATGCATCGCATGGGTATTTTTGTGTTAAAACCACTGTTGACAAAGTACATAAAGTAACGTTACAGTTTAAAACTCCAAAAAAAATGAACACAGACACGGGATGAATTGCACCATAACCCAAACTACAACTTTAAATTCTTTGAGACTTTCAATTAATCAGATCTCTATGCATGCCCATACACAGGTACATAAAGTAATCACACACTGAAATAACTTTCCTTTGCAGCAAGAAGTCACAGGTGAGCATGGCATAAATTTGTTCTCAAAAATGGTATGAAAGCAGCCCATTTTGCTTTTTCAGACAACTGCTATAACTGCTAGAGGCATTGCCTAAATGTTAGGTGAACAAGAAGGTCTACCGCTCAATCGATGATGATTAAACACATATTCAGAAATGTGGTATAAAACTCTGTAAAATTGTAGATTTAATAGATTTCTAAATAGTATAATAATAATAATAATATAAAAAAAGTAATACTAATACTCTAAATAAATATGCAAAAAAATTCAAGCCACCCTATTAAATTTTTTGCATGAAGGAAGTAATAACTGTATATTTCTGATGTTTTGCTTTAAGACTGTTGCTGATTTATCTCACAGGATCAGGCTTCAAATCTCGAATTCATAAAATTTGGTTTGATCGTTAAATATAAAAATACGCTCCGAGTCAAACTCTGGACCATCTGTCCAATAGAAGGAGACCTCCAACATATTTCTGAACCTAAGGATCCTTTGTATATTGAGATAAGGTAAGGCCTTTACTTTGCCCCTTTGCAAACCAGCTGTTACAGTTTCTGGGAATGTAACTGTTACTTGATGAAAGTCACTGTCCGTGCTGGGAGCTGATCCCTGATCCACAAACGTACCCAAGGATTGTCCACCGATCCATTATCATGTAAAGATTCACGGGCACTTTGCTCTAATCACAGCTGACAGGAGGCAAGATGTGATTTTTTTCCCCCCTTGAAAGGGTTACCACTTCATCAGAATGCCTGATTAATGCTAGCCTACATCTTCAGTATCTGTTTATCACAGATTGATAAATCCAGGTTCACAATATTAACATGAACCACATGTGTACCATGAATATTCCCAACACTGAATGCCATCCACAAAAAAAAAAAACAACTGAATGCCACTGTACGTGAACTGCTTGACTCAGTCACTCCTCTGACAACCAGAAATGCTTTCCGATCAAATCAGCATGATGGTCTCACATGACACTCCTTCACTGGAGGAGACTTATGCAATCGGCACAAGACAAGAGGGTTCTCATCATTCCTGGGCCGAGAGTTTCAAAATTGTAGGATTGCAGAGTTGCAGGAAAAAAAAATCCTGACCAAATCGAAACAAAAATAATATGAAGCATCTATTTTTAATCATCTTTTTACTTCAGGCACCTGCACCAGATTCCTTTAGCTGGAAGGCTTTCTCTCATGTTTAACTATGTAATGACATCGCAGTAGAAACAGTATTTCCGAGATGGTTTTTTGAGCATTGTCTTTCTTTTAAAAATGCTGTCATAAACTGCTAAAATATATACGATTGTTCCGCTAGTCATTTCCAATTTTGACCTCATGTGAAAGTGTCTTGGTACGGCTGTCAGTTGTTAACTAGCAACTACAGTCTTTAACATCAATTCCAATCTGACTATAAAAATCACTATAATCTTCGTACAAAATGAATTACTAGTGTTAATATACGTGAATGTAGTATCTCTATTTCTACTTATGATGTCTGCATATTGCCAGCCTGGTTTAAAAAGAGTATCAGTATCCAGGTAATACTAATTGTTTGAAGAACCACCCAATATATGAGCTACAAAATAAAAACAGGTCTGTGACAGTTTGGTATACCTCAGGGATTGTTCCTTGGCCCAGTGCTTTTTGTTTTCCTATATCCACCTTGGGGGAAATCATTTCCATGTGGCCCACATAGCAGGATAAGTACGTTTGAGTCACCAGAGGAGAGCGCAGGAAACAAAAGTTAGATCTGCAATCTTATTTCTGGCATTTAGGCGGATCATCCAATGAATATGACAGGATGTACAAAAAAAAGTCTTCCCACCTACAATAACTTTTTTGCTGTAAAGGGCAGCTGAAAATGAATAATCGTGATATATCTGTCTCCATTTCTCTTCACCCTCTTCTCCTGTCTCCATTCCTCTTCATTCCTCTTCACTCTCTTCACCTCTGACTCCCGCTACAACTCTGGTTCCTGCCACCTCCAGAAGTTCTCCGATGACTCTTCCATCGTTGGATGCATCAACGATGACAAGGAGGAGGAGTACAGAGGTCAATTGCGAGTTTCGTGGAGTGGGGCAACCAGGACCACCTTCTACTCAACATCTCCAAGACCAAGGAGGAGGTTTTGGACTTCCGTAAGAATCGGAGAAGACAGGTACCAATCACCATCCAAGGTGAAATGGTGGAAATAGAGGATTCCTGCAAGTAACTTGGGGTCCACATTAAGAATAAACTGGACCGGTCACACAACACTGATGCAGTCTACAGGAAGGGTGAGAGCAGCATGTTCTTCCTGAGGAGACCGAGGTCGCTTGGTGTCAGTTGAAGGCTCCTCGAGACCTTTTATCAGTCTATGGTAGCCAGCATAGTCTTCTACACTATAGTGTGCTGGTTTGACGGTGCCAGGACTGGTCAGGTCAACGGGCTCAAAAAACTAGTGAGGAAAGCCCGCTTGGTGGCGGGACTGAACCTGGACCATCTCCAATCGCTGGCACTGGGGAGGGTGAAGGACAAACTGGGAGCTATCCTGGACATTCCTTCCCAGCCCCTGCACGACAAATTATGGCTGATGGGCAGCTCTTTCAGCCAACGGTTCATCCCACCCCAATGCAGAACTGAACGCTTTAGATGCTCCTTTGTGCCCACAGCCATCAGACTGCATAACAGCAGTCTGGACGGCACACAACTCTGACCGGCCTGAGGTGCGTCTGTGCTGATACCACAACCTCACTACCTCACTCCATTCACTACCTCATTCATTCATTCATGTGTCATGCCCATGTCTTTTTTTATTCTGTTGGTCTCATCCCACTTGCTTCCTGTCTATTTTTGTTTATTTATTTTTATTTGGTTTTTCTAATTGTCTCCTAATTGTCTCTCTATTTATATCTATGCTCATATTTATTTGACACATAATCTGCTACGCTGCTGTAAGTTTATCTTATCTTATGAAAAAAATACACACAACACTGACACTGGTTAAAACACCATTTGTGTAACTATCGTGTTGACAACGAAGGACAACATAATGTAAAATGCAGTATTTGAGGCACCGTATCATTATGAAAGTAACTGTTTTAGCAAATGACAGATTGAGGTAACTGAAAGGATCTTTTTAAGGGGAAAAAAAAACTCTAAGGAATGAACAAACAAACAAAAAAAAATTAAATAATGTCTATATATTCAAACTGCAGCAGTGAAGAGAGACCACGGTCCTTGTTAAGACCATGGTGACTCCTGCGTTTAAGGAAATAAATGTCCCTCTCTTTGTTTTATCCTGCAGCCACTGTCCTCAAAGCCAAGGGCTTCAATAGTCGATAATTATTGCGCAGTATCGCTTCTATGTTGGCCTTTCATGTACCATGTCGTCTCTGGTTATAGGACAATTCCTGTTCTCAGTATGAATATCATATCCACATGTGCTCTTCAGCCTTCTTTAAGTAAAGCCCAGGAAAAGCTGAAATTGCTGCGAAGAGACCCTAAATTGGCCAAATGTGTGAATGAGGGAGTGAATTGTTTGTCTGTATATTTGTCCCTCCTATTGACTGGAGATTGGACCGTGTTGAGCCCTGCTTTCGCCCAAACTCCCCGGCACCCCTCCGTGCAAGATTAGTGGTATAGCTAATAAATTAATGAATCATATTCCTAAAAAAATATCTTCTTTCCTACGACAAAAGTATTGCTTTATAATTGTGTTTTAATGAAAGGTTGTCACAAGCAGTATTTAGTTGAATATACCAGTAAATGTTTCCTTGGAAACAAGAACATGATTTGATATTGTTCATGTACTTTGCTTACAGTGAAGTGCATATTGTGCTGCTTGAAGTCACCTATCCTAATTAAAAAGTCCCTCTGATATTGCTGCATTTTTCCCCCCTTCACAAAGGTTGTTTGGAGTTATCGGTCATCTGCTGGGTAAATTAGTCTCATTATTCTCGTGGCGGTGCATGACTATCAGTCAGCCAAGCAGAATCCCCTTAATCTGATGAGGAGTCGAGGGAGACAGCTTTCTGCTGAATCTTACCGAATTCTGAGAGGGGCGCACATATTTACACTACGTACCGAAACTCGAGTGAGAACGCCATGCCCCGAGTTTGAAAAATAACAACAGCGCATAAATGGTGCAGAAGGAGCCTTTTGTGTAAGGGCCACTTATCAAGAAGCCTAAAGGACAGAAGCTTTAGCACCAACTTTGTACACATGTATGGTTACCAAGTATATTCAAGGCTACCGCGGTACGATTTTCAATACTTGCAAAACAAAGAAAAAAAACCATTCTGCTATGAAATATAATTAAAAGATGGTTATTTTGGACAGTCCAGACTATGTAGAACGCCGCGGTGTATAAAGCAGGTTGACCTGTCAACATCATACTCCAATAAATTCCATGTAAAAACCTGATTGTATGCCTTGACCTCTAATGTGAACAGTGGGCTATACTGAATCACATCCCATACAAAAAGCAGCCTGTTTCTTTGACATCCCACATAAACACCTGTTTGTGTTCAGCTGGGTCCTTTACACTTAGCCCCAAATAGCTTGGATTGCACAGTTCTGCCTTTAAAAAAAGCACTTAGTACAAGGAGTCAATACAAATAACTGGTTTTGGTTTTTAATTCAAAAGAATCACAGCTGATGACCTGTCTTATACTGTCATGGTAGATGGATGACAGACATCAGATGGGACGATGACCTACAACCAACTGCAAGTGGCAGCCTCTGCGTGAAGAGGACATACGTCGAGTTTTTCTGTTACATTTGCAATCCCCAATACAAACTCTAATCCCGACAGGTTTTGAATGACAGCAACTGCCAGGCTGTAGTGCTGTGTGGAGAGGACTTAAATGTAGGCAGACCAGTCATTGGTGGTGTGAGTGTTGTGGGAGTAAGGTTAAAGAGGACTTTTTCTTTAAAATAACGAAAGAAAATGTAAATATGTTTCTTTTCTTTCTTTTATTACCAAGCATTCGGGTTACTCCCCTCCCCCTAAAGTATAAGCATGTTTTCAACCTCCCAATGTACGTTTGCCTTTTGCATTTCACTGTAGCGGCAGTGACTTTTAAAATATTTTCCTCTAGCTGAACTTTATTACTGTGTTGGATTGTTAAATTAAATTTTAAACTCGTTATACAATAATGCTCCCGTAATTTCAACAGCTCAATAATTGAAATAAATAAATAAATAAATCGGGAAAAAAAAAAATCCAGTTTAGATAGCAAAATAATAAATGGAAGTTTAGGGGAACTGATCAGCCCTGAACCCGATCCTGTGGAGTGCCTCAGGACCACGGGTGTAATTTCCTTTTTTTGATTTCCTAAACTGTCTCCACCAGTAATTCAAAATTAATTGAGTTCAAAGCTCCATAGCGAGTTAACACCCTCACGTTTCACTCTGCGGAAAAAAAAAAAAAAAAAGAAAAAAAAAAAGGAGTGAGCAGGGCGTATTCCGGATTAATCAAAAACAGCACCATAGTTGAGTCTGTCACAACTGCCATTTTTAGAGGTGCCTTTCTCTCTGCCATCATTGAGTCGTAGAACAGATAACCATGAAACCATGCACAGTGAGTGTCTCATGACATGAAAGACAACCTTGTCTACCCAGGACTAAAACTTACTGCAGAAAAATAATTGCTGTATGTATTATTAATTCACTCATTCATTATCTATACCACTTTTTCCTGAACTCAGAATTGTCATTGGGCAAAAGGTGGGGTTCACCCTGTACCAGTTACATTACATTACATTACAGTCATTTGGCAGACACTTTTATCCAAAGCGACTTACAAAAAGTGCAATTCAGTCACCGAAGATCTGAAGTACCAGTAGTCGGAAGTCAGAAGTGACCACTCTGCCAAATAGCCATCTCAAAACCATATGCATACATACATACATTTCTTCCTTTTTTTTTTTTTTCGGGGGGTATGGGGGCTGAGTTCGATAAGTGGGGTAGTGCTTGGTGAAGAGGTACGTTTTCAGCTCACGACGAAAGATGGGCAGCGACCCTGCTGTTCTGACCTTTTTCGGCAGTTCATTCCACCACTGAGGAGCCAAGACCGAGAAGAGCCGAGACCGGTCCGATCGGCAGCCAGGGGCTCTGAGAGATGTGGTGGACGGTCGCTAAGAGGTGGCAGATTGGAGGGGATGGGTAGAGACATGTGGTTTGACCATATCCTGGAGATAAGTTGGGGTTGTCCCATTCACTGCCCGGTAGGCAAGCACCAGGGTCTTGAACGTGATGCGGGCGGCTACCGGGAGCCAGCGTAGGGACATAAGAAGGTTGCCATAAGAAGAAGTTGATAGTCAATCGCCGGCCCATATAACCATTCACCTCAAACATCTGAGGGGTCTCCAATGAACTTTTTGCATGTTTTGGGACTGTGAGAGGAAACCGGAGAACATGGTGGAAACCCGTGTAGACACTGGGAAGGCCATGCAAACTCCACACAGACATTGAATCAGACCAGGGACCTTCTTGCCTAAAGGCAGAAATGCAGAAATGCTCCTGTGCCTCCTTGTGGTATTATTGCTGTTACCATTCAAAGTTGTATAGCCATAACTAAAGTTAGCGGAAATTGATTGGATGCAAACAGAGAAATGCAGATGTTCCTCGGGAAACCCCAAAGAGTGCTTTGGAAGTGCTGCTTGGTTCAGCTATTGAGTTGCCATGACATATAACATGCAAGCAGGGCTGTCACCAACAAAGTTCAGGCTCTGATACTTGATCTAGCTGAAATAATGTCAAACTGACAGAGAAGTCAAAGCAACCAGTCTGTGGGAATTTGACTTGGCTGAAGAGCTCTCTGCTGGTATGCCCTCGGAGGCCTGTAGTCATCACATTTTCTGAACTTAAACCAGCTGTTGTAGTATGGAAAATAATAAAAGCTAAACTTTGATATTTTTGCAAACTTCGTTGGGTCACTGTTGACTGATGCCTTTAGATCAAAATTTTACTGTCGCCAAGAAGCAAGAAGCTTTACTGGAGCAAGAAGACGAACATACAGGCTGATTATATCTAAGAGAGTTTAGATGGGTTAACAACCACCCATGTATCATTTAGGGTCACGGGGATGCTGGAGCCTATCCCGGCTATCATTGGACAAGAGACGGGGTACACCCTGGAGTGCTCGCCAGTCAATTGCAAGGCCACGTATAGAGACAGACAACCATTCGCTCTCAGTCACACATTTGGGCAATTTTTCCAATTTATTGCAATGAACACCCTGCATGTTTTTGAACTGTGGTAGGAAAATGGAGAACCCACTGGAGAAAAACCCATGCAGACGCAAGGAAATTATGCAAACTCCACACAGAAAGAATTGAATTGAACAAGGCTCCTTCGTGCTATGAGGCAGAAGTGCTACTTGAATTAACAACCAACTCACTCCAAATCAAAAGACATGCTTATAAATGCAGCTGACTTTTCAAAACATCTTTCAAGCAGAGACAATCCAAGAAAGTGTCCAAAAGGTGTGCAGCATCTTGAAAGGATATGATAGCATGGAAAGGTCTTGCAAGAGTTGATAGCCACTTTGGTAAGGAAAAGCACAAGGAGAGAAAACTATGCAAGATGAAAATTAGTTTTTAAAGACTTTGGCTTCTTGCTCTAAGTGGCCTTTGATTAGTCCCTAATTTTTATCAGCTGGATGATATCATCCTGTACAACAATGAGTTGATCATTAACTCAGCGGCATCCAGCAGCAATAACGCCTGTCAATACGTAGCGAGCCACAGCCTTAAAGAGCCTGCGGAACTTTGCAAATATCGATAGAGATATTTGCTTCAAACCCCAACTCCCCATTGGAGGCAACAGAGTAGCAAACCTGGTTTGAAATCCCCATCCACAAAAGCGGATGGGGATTTCACTTCATTGACGATAAGCATTTAAGGACTTCTTTACCATGTTTTGAGGAGTTCGCCTATTTGATTGAGAGCTTTACACTTGAATTAGCCTAGATTATTTGATGATTAACCCAATCAAGACTACATTCTGTACAAAAAAACATAAAAATGATGAATAAAGTGTTGGAGCTCCTCACTGGTCTAGAAGGTGCTGTGAAGATGTCGGACTACATTCATAGCCGAATACTATGATTGCCCAACACTGCAGAGGTTTAAAGGGTTCTGTCGTATGGTCGTAATTTAAACCTGAAGATTTGTGAGCGACACAGGGGCACAATGGTTACCACTTCCACCTCACAGCAAGAAAAGTCCCTGGGTCTCCACTTTCTTCCCTTGTCTGTGTGGCTTTCCTCCAGGTTCTCCAGTTTCCACCCACCGTCCAAAAGCACGCAGCTGGTTAATTGGAGTCCCTGAATTGCCGAGATGCTTGAATGAGTAAGCTAATGGTTGTATGACTCTCCATGTGGCCCTGTGACTGACTGCCGAAGGTTCCAGGGTGAACCCCACCTCTCACCCCATAACAGCTGGGGTAGGCTGCAGCTGTGCAAGATAAATGGTATAAAGAGAGATTCTTAGCTAGGTCTTATTTTGTTTTTGTTCACGATTACAATCATTTTGGAAACTCCAGTGTCCGTCTCCATGTTGCGATTCAGCCCACCAATTAGGTCACACGAACAAGCAATTACGGCCCCATTTCAAAGATTAGGAAGAAACAGGTGAGATTCTGTCCGACACCAGCAAACATTAGCAAAAGTCTCCCGAGTAGCAAACAGTGTGGGATTGTTTATGTGACTGAAAACATGGCAGACAGTGACAGCACTCAAGAATTCTTCCAGCCCTGTAAGAGGATTAAGTCTGAGGTGTGACCATATTTTGGCCTTTATCAAAATGCTAGGAGAAAGTCAATTGGAGATGGTTGCCACGGTAACCCTGTAAGCGGAAAATGCTGCTTCCAGTGCAGCGCAAGTTAACATTCATCTCATTCCTTGATGCTCGTCAGTTTAATTTGGAAAAATTTTGTCAATTTTTCTCTGATAAAAAAAAAAAAAAAAAAAACATGTCCGCTTTGTTGTTGGAACTAACACAGGGACTTTGTCCCTTTGGGACTCTGTAAATACATTTTTGGTGCATATTTCTGAAACACATGTCAGATACTCTTTGACTGTATTTGCTTGAAACTAATAGATATTTGATTGCATATGAAGACAAGTGTCAATAACAAGTGGAAAATACCTCTATGTAACATGATAAAATTTAAATAGCCATGCTAGACAGGACGGTTTTGTGAATTAAGAAAAAAAAAATGTGTTTATCTTATTGACATTTTGGAGATAATGGTCTTTCAGAAATAAAAACAGGGATCATTTTGGTCAATATAAACACACTGTTTTCTGTCATCATCACTGACCAGGTCAAAGGGCAGGTACATTTTTATGAATATAGCACTGTAACAGAAGTGTGCTCCCATACAACCCACTGCGGAACAATAAGATATACAGGAATGAGCTGCATTGTATATTGATGCGTGTATATTTTATTACAGCGTTGCTCATATTATGGTAGTATTTTTGCAACTTCTAAGTTGGGCTAGTTGTTAATTAATAGCTACTTAAAGTCTGAGCAGTAGCAGAAATTTTCAAAGAGTTTGAACATATTTGAATTAACCTGAAGTGATAGGAAATAATTATATATATTCTATTTCAAAAACATATATTTCAACAACATGGATCATTGGGAACACTAAGCATGTATGCCAAAATAACTTGTCAATTTCTACCGTATTTCTACTGCTAAGTAATTCTGTTCGGCAGCTACAGTCCTGCCTCCCCCTGGCAGACTTCACCCATTAACATGTTTTTTTTAATGCTTTTAATCCTTCACTGTTATCAATCCACAGCACAGCCTCTCCCTGGAGCCTCCAGGTTGAATCTATACAAACAGAGCTGCTTATCAAGCTTCTATCCAGAAAAATCATCTGTCACATCTCAGAGGGCTCACATCAAATCACAAATAACTTAATGATACATTTTTATAAAGGCATGTCATTTTGATGTTTTTTTTTTCCACTCAAATACACACCACTAACATTGCCATTGTCTTCTTAAATATCTAAAATGCCCTTTTAGGCCAATAACTATTTTTTCATGTTGCAAATATAGACTTGTATAGTTGTAGAGAATATTTCACATTAATTGACCAATTTATCTCTTCTGGATTGTTTCTTTAAAGGCTGATGGGGAACATAATTTACAGTAAGGTGCTAATAAGAGGAAGCCAATCCGTATATAATATTCCACAGACACATGAATTAGTTTTGCGATGAAATAAGAGTGTGAGAACATTTACATATTCATCATTTCATAAGATGAGTCCATATTTTTTCCTCATAAAAACCTTGTGGAATACAGTTTAGTCATTCTTTTGACTAAACATAATGAAGCATTTGATCTAACATTTACAGTATTGTGTATACTACAATATGATTTGAAGGAAGTCTAAAAATGCATTATTTTTATAAAGCAACTAAATACACACACACACACACACACACACACACACACACACACACACACACACACACACACACACACACACACACACATCTAGATATTTTTTCTTCCTATTCACTAAGTGCATTTCAATGCATTACTTAAAAGAAACACTGACAATGTTGCAACAATATATGAATCTAGTGTAAATCAAAATGCATAAAAATGTTATTCTTAAAACGGAAAGATGTTATGTATGATTATTTAAATGTAAACCTTTATCTTGTGCAGCTTCAATGCAAAGAAAGTTTCGGCCTGGTGGCAGCCATTTTCAGACAATCACAAAGCTACTCTTCGGTTTTCATTTCATCCTATCGACGCATTTCTCTGCAGGAGCAGGGCCGCCCGGCTCTCACACACTCTCAGCTGATCATCAGTTTTTTGTTTTTTTTTTCCCACCCAGCAGCACCCACACTGAGGCCAGAGACACTGGGAGAGGGGAAATGGATCACTGACACAGGATTGTATACACGCACACACACACACACACATGTCCCCATTCCCACTAAAAGAATAGTCCACAGCGCTCGGGGAACATTGTGAGATTTGTGATGAAGAACACTTATCAGATTTCACTCTTCAGAGCCACAAAAGGCATGAAAGGAACTTTCTTTCTTTCAGTTAAAAACACACACATACCCGCATCTCAAACACACTTTGATGTGTAAAATTGATTCCACCTCAAACGCACAAACACACTTGTGTACATAAATGTCACTGCATTATTTTCAGTTATTGTGTGTGTGTGTGTGTGTGTGTGTGTGTGTGTGTGTGTACAGGCCATTCTTTTGTTGCCGTGCAGGAGCGTCAGGGGTTAAAAGGCTAAACGACATGGATCATTGTTCTCGGTGAAAGGCCCTTTTGGAGGAATACCACAGGGACGAGTCCACATACACACACACTGACAAAAGGCAGCAGCACTATGGATCCTATTAACAACCAGACACACTGGAATGGAGTACATGTGTGTAAATGCAAATAAAAATAAAAAAAAAACAACCCACCAGTTAGCCCCTTGTGTTTAAATGGACTCCTGTAATTTTACAGCAGGTGCTTCAATCACACACTCACACACACACACACACACACACACACACACACAAGATGTCTTCCGTTTCCTGCAGATGGCATCGGGGAAAAAAAAACAAAAAACAGGACAGGCGGCCGTTTTTCCTTACAAATGTGTTGACGTCATTTTCCACGTGAGATTTTCCCACGCAGCAGAGACGCGTACGTTTGCATTGCGGCGGTACGATTCCAGAACCATTTGATCGGGACGCGGAGGAGGAGGAGGAGAGGCAGCAGGAGAGGAGACGAGTGGAAGCGGAGAGCGATGGAGTGACAGCGAGGGAGGAGGGACGTTCCACCTCATCCACTCCCACTCATGCGTCTCATGACCCGCCCAGCAGTACCCTGCTTTTCCTCCCCTCTCTTCATCACGTTGCAGACACCCGAAAAGTCACAAACCAGCTGCAACAGCAGCATCTCCCCACCATCAGAGCTCGGTCTGAATAGGTATAAGTTGTAGTATTCGTTAAAAACACACACACACACAAAAAAAGGTGACGCGTTTGAATAAATGAGAATGCAAAGATAATTAATTAAAATATGTGGTGTCATATAAAAAAAAAAATCGATGGCAGACAAAGAACACAAGGCCTAGTAAATGTCGTGATCCATGAAAGAAAAAAAAAAAAACATGTTCAGCTTGAGCTTCTAGTGTGTGTTTGTGTGTGTGTGTGTGGAGTAAGATGTAAGGGTGTGTCTTATACCAGTACCACACCGTGTACCATCAGATTAAAAAAAAAAAAAACACCTTGTCTATTATCCGTGTTCTAAAGGTGGACTGAGTGTGTGTGTGTGTGTGTTTAAAAAAAAACACCTTACAATAATTAGCACAGATTTATGTATGACATCGTCATGTGGCACCGCTCCAATTAGTTTGACCAGTTTGCATTAAAAAAATATTAGGATAAACATAATGGATAGATATGGGTAATATTTTCGCATAGGAAAAAAAAAACAGTGCAAATTCAATTATGCGATCACAAATATATGATAATTAAAATCTTTTTTGTTTAACGTTTGAATGGATGACTGAGGCCAAAATAACGACGTGTATGAACCTGCTATTTCAGGTCATAAAATATCTAAATTTACAGTTTCTCATCAAACGTCGTGTTCATTCAATTTAGGTATTTCACTGCGAGGTCCTCTCAGGTTGGGTGTGTCGGTGGTTGCGCCTCCGCCTCGCTCCTGCTCTCTATTTACTATTCCCCCTCCGCTCCTGCACGTCTGCCCACATGCTGTTACCCTGAGAGTTCGTGCGAGAACCGGGACCCGGGAGGGGTCAGAGGGGTCTGGGCCCCCCCGGCCTGGCCCGGGTACCGGTCCGGTCCGGTCTGCTGCACAGCACAGTCTGTCCGCAGCCCCGGTGCCAAGTCTCACCGGTCTGTCTGCCGTCGCAGCCCACGGATCAACACGGCGCTGCGACTGGAGGAGGCGAGGGGGTGGGATGGGTGTGTGTGTATGTGTGTGTGTGTGTGTGTGAGTGGGCACGATCGAATTATTCCCTTTTTGAAATCGATAATGAAAATATTTGATCAAAAATAATTAAAAACAAATTTGGTTTAATTGATTTTTTTTATTTATTTTTATTTCTAATTCAAAATTCAGTATTCGTGCGTCCTCTGCCTTCATCTAACGCATTGAGAAAGGAGAAGAATAAATAATAGAAGATTTTAGGGCGGGTGTTTGTGCGTGTTGTGGCGACGCAGGGTGGGCGAACGTGTCTGGTGTTTGGGCGAGTGCAGCGTGGGCACCGTGTTTTCATCCTGCTACTCTGCAGGCAGGACACGCCTTCTCAGGGCTCCGTGGTTCTGCTGCAGCACCCTTCACGGCATTACATCACCCAGCGCCCCAACACGCACACACACACACACATGCACGCACACGCAAGCTGAGAGTTACACCTCAGTCTGTGCAGCTAGACGACATGTAACCCTTCTTTCTCAGACAATTACCTCCTCGTCAGGGCTTGCGCGCACGCACGGGAATATACCAATCACACACGCATTCAAAAATGACTGCAGACAAAATTCGATTCACGCCAACCAGCAACCAAAGCCTGGCTACACACACTTCCGTGTCGAAACACACACTCACTCTAAGGCGCTCACGTTTTACTTCAACACGCCAACACACACCTCGCCTTTTACCTCAACAGCACTTTATATAATATCATCCTGCGTTTCCGGTCTTGTGCACACTCTCTCAACACACGCGCCCGCACGCACACGCACAGACGTTTTTCCACGTGATTTACGCACATTTTTCCCGGATATGAACCGCCCTTGTAAGGCCGCAAAAATGAAATAATAATGGTGATTTAAAAAAAAATACACAGACAGATACGGCATACTTTTGCTTTAAATCTAGTTTCCTAAATCTATTGAACATGGGGTTAAATTATAGGCATTTTGATCGGGTAAAAAGAATTTTGAAAAAAAAAAAACATTTGGTTGGCCCCGCGATTTAGCACTTCGTTTAAGCATGAGACAGAAAACGAGTAATTTTAAGAATATTAAATCAAAAATAAAAATAGAAAAAAAAAACATCGTTTTAAAAAAAACACCCAAAAAATTATGTTTTTTAAGAAAAAAGATGCGCCCCCCCCCCCCCAAAAAAAAACAAAATAATAATAAAAAAAAAAAACACTGTGATACTGGCCTCCTCCTCCCCGCCCGGAGGGATCAGAGTTACCTTGAGAGCCCTTGGCTTTTTTTGCGCTTGATTTGTCAGCGCAGTTAATCGTGTGCCAACCGGGGAGGGGTGTGTGTGCGTGTGTATGCGTGGGTGTTCGAGTGGGCGGGGGGGGGGGGGGTAGCCAAAAGTACCCAAACAGTCTACGCTCCATCCTGCCCTAATAACCCCTACAAATACCGGTGGAGGAGGAGGCGTAACGGGCAAAGAAAAAATGGTCACTGGACGCGCATCGTGAACAAAACCGGATCAATTTCAAGGCTGAGTGGGTATCGATAGAGATCGCGGGGTTTTCACGATTATTCGGAGCTGATCAGTTTCCACTCGGCAATACAGAACCGTCCTGAGGGTGTAAAAAAAAAAAAAAACTGCTGTCGGGGCTCGAATATGGAAAATAAAAGGGAAAATGAAATGTTTATTCCAGGAGCAAACGGACGAGGCAACTTTGGGGCCCTTTGCAGAGAGAGAGGGATGGAGAAGAGAGAAAGAGATAGAGAGAGAGAGAGAGAGAGACGCATCCTGTCACTGGGTCACGCCCATCCACATCCTCCCTTTTTGGTTAAGAAAATAAATAAATAAACCCTGATTAGGAATTCCCCCCGCATAAACGCAAAAGAACCGTCTAATCCGATTAACGCTTCAAATCCGGCACATCCAAAAATGCATGTGAAGGCTACGTGGAGGGAAGAGGAAGAGGAAAATCTAACTCACTCGTCGTCGTCCGGGGCCTCGTCAATTAGCGCCGGTTAAAGCGGTACATCTGAATTTCAATTAAAATAAATAAAAAAAATCTCTATCTATATATTTCTTTTTTTGCGAATGTTGGAAGTAAGCAAGAGAGAAAGGGGACAGGGGGAATGAAAGATGCCGGAGTGGATAAGAAAGGGATGGAGGCTCCCCCCTCCTCCCCGGTTCTCATCCTCCAGCAGGTGGATTCCGGAGGCCTCGGCTCTCCTTCTCTGCACCGACAATCCGCCACATTCGACATCCGGCAGCCGCCGCAGTGTCAATGACAAACGGTGCGAAGGAGGTGGAGAGGGTGGGGGGAGGGTTTGGTGGTGGTGGGGGGCGCCGGTTGTGATTCACATTTGAATTTTTCTCCTGGGTGGACGCGTTTGAACTTGATCTACGGAGAAAAGGCCCCGTCAAACCGGTGGGTTTTCAATTGGAGGGGTGGGGGGGGGGGTAATAATAAAGATAATAATTTAAAAAAAAAAGTTGTCAGCTGAAGGTGCAGGGTGAAAATGCGGAGCGGAGAAGCTACAAGAAAACGCACCTCCCTGCAGTCCCTGCGGACCCGACGAATAATCAGCCGTTTAATAATAATAATAATAACAATAATAAATAATAATATTGTTTAAAAACCTTTTCCTCACGCAAACCGTCGCTTTACGGTGGAAGTCTAATGTTATTTTTGCTTTTAATACCCCTCCACCCAGACGCGCCCTTTCTTCCAGGAGCCGGGACGCGCGGATCAGCCGCGTTCGATTCGACGCATCTGGAAAAATGTGTGTGTGGATGGGGGGGGGGGGAGCAGCTGTTCGGCGGCGGGGACGCGCCGTCATGGAGGAATGTGACGGTGCGTGCGCGTACACGTACTCGCTGTGAGCTCAAATAAAATAATAAACAAAATAAAAATGAATTTGAGATAATCTAAGAACAATAACGAACGTTTTTATCCTCCACCCCCCCCCCCCGCATCTCGATGGCAAGTGTGTATGTCTGTGTGTGTGTGTGTGTGTGTATGTATGTGTGTGTGTGTGTGTTCTGCGCAAAGGGATGCGCGCGGCATCCGTCGGACATGTCAACGTGAACCCGCAGGGGCGAAACAATGCTCGGACACCGGACACCTGCGTGCGGGTCATCCATTATTCAGCCGCCACGGAGGGAAGGAGGAGGAAAATGAAAATAAAAAAAAAAAAACACGCAGGTCGCGGGTTTGAGGGGGGGCTCAGGCTCTCGGTTACCGTTAAAAAAAAGGACACAGCTTTTGGCATCGCATGGTATTTGTAAAGGGGAGGTGGGGGGGCATTAAAATGGATCATTCGTGGAGTAAACATGGCCATCGGGGATGGGGGTAGAATTTTACACGGCTCCTCCGGACTGATCCAGAGGCCTCAACATGGCAGAGAAAAAGAAGAGAGAAAAAATAAAAATAAAATGAGATCCCCGTTTTAACGATTTTATCCCCCCTTCCCGTGAACGCATCTGATTCGAACGGCTTCTCACCTGCTCCGCTTCCGGTGCCGTCTAATAACTGGAAGCACCGGGGGGGAAAGGTGGACGGAGGAAGGAGGAAGAAAAAAAAAAAAAAAAAAAAGAAGAAAGAAAGTGGCAAGTTCCTCGCTACCTGTGCGTCAGGAGTCAGACTTGCTCCTCTTCTCCCCCCCCCTTTATCTCCCCGTCTTCACTCCTCCTGCCTCTCCAAGTTACATTTTGCTGAAGAAAACAAACAAAAAAAAAAAAAACAGCCACCACGACGAGGAAGGAAGCGAAGAAGCTACTGACCTGCGTCCGAACCTTGAGCACGAATATCCGGATGTAAAAACTCCCCCTCCCCCCCACCCCCACCCCTGAGAGATGTAGTTCTTCTTCCTCCTTTTTTGTAGTTGTAGTTGTTGTTGTTGTTGATTTTCCTTTTTTTTTTTTGTTTGTTTGTTTTCAATAAAAAAAAGAATATCCAGGCTTTGGTTGTGCGCGGCGGTCGTAGCCGCTGCGGGCGGTGCTGGTGCGGCTGGGTGGTGTCCGCCGGGCGGTGGGAAGGGGGGCGGAGAGAAAAGGGAGGGCGTTCGGCTTCAGCGTCCTCTCACAGGTGTGTCGTAGCACGGCACGGCACGGCGCGGCGCGTCACACGCACACGCACACGCATGCATGCATGCATACGCAAAAGAAGGAGAGAAGCCGCCGCGCACTGTTAGGCCACGCCCCCTTACGCGCCGACAACGCGACATTTAAAGGCGCACGGCGGACGGGCGGAAGTCGTCAAGGCGGCGGGGAGGAAGAGTCATCCAGCCTCGTCACTAAATCCATCTTTTTAATTCCTATTTTTCATTTATTTTCATCTTGGCTTCCTATTATGAGAGTAAAAATATAAATACTCGCTGTTTATTGGACGCCGGACGATCCAATGATCGCGCCCCTAGGGGCTTCCATCCGTACGTTACGCAGTGAATTGGTCGTCGGTAGTTTTCGAGATGATATAGAAAATTATTTTATTTTTATTTATTCTTTCTTGTTTTCACACGAAGGTGAAAAAAAACGCGATTTTTCTAACGTGTGGGATTGTTTGAAAACGGGGTGTCTTGCTGTGTCATGCCGTACATCTTAAAAAGTCACAATTTCCCACTATTAAAAAATAAATAAATAAATAATAGAGGTTTGTTTTTGTATTTTTTACTGCAATCTTATGTCTCGAAATGAACCGTGTCTGTGTTACTCCTTGCATTTCTCATATTATCGTTTTAACCAATTTAATTACCTTTGTCATATCTGGGTGATTTGTGATTCCTGTTTACACATGTGACTTCCCAAAAAGTGTCACGCTCTTGCTTTCAAATCATCAAATATGTGTCCAACATTAAGACTAAATTAGCACAAAAGAGTAGTTTCACAGTATTTTAACTAACCTACTAGGTTATTGAAAAGTATGAATACACTGTACAAAACATGGAACAGTTTTGGGAAAAAAAATGAAATAAAGGAGTGTTTATGACACAATACATTCAATACTTTAAACTAATTAAAACAATCACATGATGAATTGTTATTCTTTTTTTTTTCACAGCACAATAATCATTGCCTTTCACATAAAACGAAATACACAAAGGAAACTATGGGAAAAATGCCTTGTTTTGGGGATTCATGAATGAAGGATATCAAAGAACTGATTGATATCTATTTATGTTATTCTCAAGTTTAACTAAAAAGTAGACCAGTGCTGCATGGGCCTACATTTATTAATTTGCTGGTTTGTACGGTTTATTGGGGGTCACAGCTAATATGTATGTAATTGCATTTTTGTAAAGATATAGACATGGAGGCAGGACACGCAGAAATGCTCAATATGTTATATCTCTGAAGCGATTGGTTAAATCTGATCATAGGATTAGACTTTCCCCTACTTCCATCCAGCAACTGCACCTGACTATGTCAGTATTTGAACGTTAGGATACATTTCAGTATTTTTTTTAAGACAAAAAAAAAAACATTTGAATCCAATTTGTTTGAGCGCATTCAGACGTTAACTCCTGATAAGGCAGTCAGAGTCAAAGCTGTAATTTACTATCCAAGGTGAAAATTAACCACCTGGAAGTTCAAATGAGTTCTAGAGTATCTGCATGTTGGTGTTTTCCACCGCAAAGGCCGAGACGAAGCTTCTGCCTCTGAGCTGCGGCGGTCCTGGGTGCTGGTGCTGTCCAAGGTGCTGAAAGTTGACTTACTTCCTGGTTTTAGAATAACCTCAATGGGCCAGTTTAAAAAATAGTCAGAAGAATAGCTTCCCAAATTGATTATATTCAATCAAAATATTGTGGATATAATTATTGTTATTCTTCAGAAAAGGCTATTTTAATTGGTGGCTGATGATAATTGTTGACAACAATAACTAACAGATCTTGTTTCATGCCTTGCCAATGAGAGCAGCAGTTAAGTAATCAAAAATGCAGGATGGCATAAATATTGTTTACATTAACCCAAACTGAAGCATGACGTACATTAACCAAAACTGAAATATGATCTCTAATCCCTTGATTAATATTTTCAGCTATTCAGCTATTTGAGTGTTGCATTTTTTGTGCATATGCAATAGCCACTGCTACATGCTACCAAACCATGGTATAGGGATTATCCCATTCATGGTGCCATTAATTGCCGCTGGTTGGATATCTATTCATCACCAGCCCTGTCATAAAAAACAAAACCTTTATTCTGATACCAAACAAACTTCTCAAACCTGATCAGATGGCTCAATATGAAAAAAAAAAGAAAACACATTGAATAAATCCTTACAAGTTTATACAACATCATTCACAGTTCATTATCGATCCAAGAAAACTTGCTACATATTTTCAAAGAAACAGCCACTCACACGGCTCCGTCTTGAAATTTCATGTAAAATAAGAATATTACAAAATCAGCTACATTTACAAATGTTTCCTTACATGTTCAAGGCAGTGACCGAACTTAAGTGTTCAAAATCATTCTTTTACTTTTTCATTATTCAGATAATTTTCCCTCCCCACATTAAACGCACAATGTCCAAATATGTCAGAGGCACTTATGTCGTTCACCTCATTTGAAAGAGCCGTAAGGGGGGATTGTTCTCAGTCTAATGCATCCCAGAGGGGGATGCTGCAAACCCCAATGGGAATGCATTTGGATACACTCAAACTGAGACCTAAAATCAGTCAGCCTTTAAATGCATTTTGGGTAAAACAAAACAAATGAGGACTTGATGAAATCCACCAACGTGTACCTTCTTCCTTTGTCTACATATAGCATTCCTTAACTCGTAGCCGTTTTAGGGAATGTTATTGATTCCTTATCTGCCCTGCCGGTGTTGAATACTCTCAAGTGGAACATATGTTCCTCCATAAATGCATCACTGCGTTATAATTATTACTTAAGCTAACCATTTGTGAATGCTCTTTTTGAATTCATTTACATACCAATTCTAAATAAAGGTTAATAAATGATAATTGTTGACATTAACAGCCTTTTTAATTTATTCGTTTTAACAGGCGGCGATGTTTGTTCTTGAATAAACTCACCAGATGCATTTAACTTTTCAATCTTTCTACCACACTGATGAATGTTAATTGCAAAGTGTTTCTGTTCTTCATCGAAAGGTTTTTTTTAAGACGTACCACCTTGCATATACAAGCTGGCAGGGGAATTTTTCAAAGATAATACATTAGTGTGGCTAACCTGGACTGTTTTTTTTTTCGGTCTAGAAAAACACAAAAATGCAGCAGCTCGAATGTCCATCAAAATAAAGCAGCAGGTCACGAAAACGCATAAACTGCAAAATCCAGAAAATAGTCAACGAATTGACAGACTGTTGTATAATCACACTTGGGATTTATCCTGGTGCACCTAATAATTAGTTAGCCGGCGTGTCTCTTCTATCTGGTGTGATTAGTTCATTATTTGCACTGTCACTGCCGGTGCACCGCAGTCTTCAAGTGTGTCGAGCCTCCTGTTATCTTCCTCAGTGATACGTTAGCTAATAGGCTTGTTGTGGCACTTCCTCTCTGCTCGATGGCCTTTATCTCCCCTCATACACTTTCTCTCTGAATCATTTGTTAAAACCTCGGCCCTTGTAGCCTCGTCTGGTTTTACAGCTTGCGTTGAGTTTCATCGTTGTGTTGTTTGTCTTTAATTTTTTTTACAACATGATTGTTTTGTGGCTCATTAAAGACCGGGACGAAAAATGATGACATTTCACGGCTTATCGTAATGGTGATGGATTGTTTAAAACGCTCAAGCACAAAGATACGTAGTTGAGTTAGAACAGGGAATGTTGAAGTTAAGAGACATTTCTACAGTTTAACCCCATGAACTTCATTATATTTGTATTTTGCATCAAATTAATTCAACACGCCCAAGTGAACTCAGTCTAGATCAGCAGAATGTCTCAATCCCACACTGTCTTGTTAAAACTGGTTAAAAAAAATATGCATCATTTACCAGATCCTGGAAAAAAACCAAACCAAAACAAAACAAAACAAAACAAGCAACATCAAAATCAATGCTTTTCAACGAAACTCGGATGCTAGAATGACTCAGCTCAGAGTACAAGTGATGTGACAAAAAAAGGAAGAAAAAAATCCAAGGAGTTTCCTCCAGAGGCACTGGAGTCCAAAGTATGAGGAAAACATTTCGCTATTCTTCAGCTGTGTTTTATTTTTTTCCTGAATAACTGACCAAAGTTACAAAGTATATTAAATTTTCTGATGCATTTTACTGCACATAAACAAATATTTCAATATTGTAGTTCTCCCTTGTTACAGCAATAAGGGTAAATTTTTCCAAGGATAAACAGTCATTAATATATCTATACAGTAGTTATGTGTATATACGTGTGCATTTATGTATGTTTATGTATATATAGTATATATACACACACATATATACATATTCACAAATACATTGCATACGCACATACTCTTTCTCTCTCTCTCTCTCTCACACACACACACACACACACACACACACACACACACACACACACACACACACACACACACACACACACATATATATAGTATGCTAATATCATCAGCATGAAGCAGAGGATGGTAAGTTTGTCGTTGCCATTTGTTATCTATGTCTTGAGAACACTCGCAAAAGTTTGTTACATTTGCATAATTCCCTCTGAAAAAACCAAACAAGCAAAGAGGAGGAAGAAAATATGATTTAAATTAACAACCACACAACAACACTACATTGGTGCTTGTTAAGATTACATGTGTGTAACTTAAAGATGATGCATGGAACCCTGACAGCCCCTGGATGCATCTGCCCTGATCGAATTCACCAGCAAGACCTAAAGCAGTTAAAGGTCGCTCAGCTGTCAACACAATGGTTGGTATTTCCCCTTACCAATTCTCTTATTTTTGGAAATATGTGATATGTGCGATAAAGATAATTGTATTCAAACCTCAGATCAGAAAACATCTGCTACCACTGTCACAGCAACATCGGGACCTCTAAGCAAGTGCATCTATAAGATTAAATCACGCGTCACACTCTGAAAGTACACAGCGTGAAAACATCTAGATCCAAGTCCTGCAAGGAACGTTTTTTGCAGGCTATTTGAAGAGCAGTGTGATGCTCAGCCCTGCTAAGTCTCTCCCCGGTAGATTGTTCTGTTGCAGCAGAGGAAGTGATCCTCAAACTCCTCAGTTAGGAAACATCTGAGGAGCCATTTGTGTCTGCAACAGAACAGCTTCCCTCTACACCTGCTGCGAGCACCCAAGATAGAGTGTCCAATGTTCCAGTACACAAAGGTGTAAACGTAACGTCTTGATGCTGCATCATTACCTACAGTAAAAGCCTCTTTTCCTGTGGATAACATGTTCGATTTCTTTGCCCGGTATTTTTGACCCATTGTGACCAGATAGATTTTAAGGGTTACAAAAACAGGACGCCCCGATTGACAACAAAGATGTTGACCAAGAACCTTGGCTCCTGGAGTCCATATCCCAAGACATCTACATCTGGATCTCAAGAGGCTACTCAGATTTTGGGACCGCTTAAATGTAAGAAACAGCCATGAAAAATGAATACATCAGATCAAATGTTGTCACTTATAAGGCACATTGCTGGCACCATAAAAAAAAATATTTATACATTCTCTGTACCATATCCTGTATTAGGCTCACGGGGAGGCTGGAGCCTATCAGGGTAGTGATTGGGCGAAAAGCACGGCTCATCCTGGACGTGTCGCCAGTCGAGGGTCTCACATAAAGACATACAACCACTAACTCTCACTTTCATGCATTTATTATTATTATTATTATTATCATTATTGTTATTATTATTATTATTATTATTATTATTATTATTATTATTATTATTGTCATCATTGGGGCGGCATGGTGCCTAATCATCTTTGGGACTGAACATTCCTGGTTCGATTCCCAGCTCCTCCTAGTGTGTTTAAGTGTTGCAGAGCAAGACACTGAACCCCTAACTGCTCCCCTAGTGCTGTTCGACAATATGCCTACTGCCATGGTTCATCCATGATGAGTTAATTGTAGAGAATGAATTTCCCCACGGCAATTAATAAAGGATAAATTATATTATTATAAATTATAAATTATACTTATCATCATGATGATGACCACCATCATGATAATAATGATAATAATTAAAAGATTATTATTATTATTATATCACTATTATGACTAATATTTTTATTATTATTATCATTCATATTATGATTCAATTATTATGTAATTATTATATTGTATTAAATTTTTCCCCCCGAGACATCTGTGATGTGATCTAACTTTTTCTGCACGTGAGGCCAATAAGCAGTGACGTGAGCTCCATTTGCGGGGAAACAAAACAAAACAAAAAAAACAAACAACAGCCTGAATATAACCATTATAATAATACGTGATGAACGGCATATATATCTTTGTTCGGGCTTAATGTTGTTTGTTTTACCCAGCTGTCGGTTCATCAGTCATCTTTGTCCCGATGCCGTTGTCGCTCAGCCAATGAGCTCCCTGCCCTTCCCTCACGTTCTCTCTTATTGTTTTTATGAGTAATTTAGTTCCATCCGTTCTTTTTGTCTTTGTTAAACGTATCTATCATTTTGTCGTTCGGCTGTTTAGTTTGCTCCCGGAAGCCCTCTCTCTGCTTTTGTTCATACAATACAAAAAAAAGAAAGAAAGAAAAAATAAAAAACGAGGTGGTTTCTCTCCTGCCTGCCACAAGTTCTTTTGTCTGAGTCCACCTGCCGGGACAATTTTCATGATACCGTGTTTGTTTTTCTTTATTATTAATTCCTTTTTACAGACCTTTCATTCATCGCAATACCAGCTTTTAGATTGTATGCAAGAAAATATGTTTGTTTGTTTTTTTTTGTTTTTTTTTTAAATGCTCCGACTGGAATCTTTAGTATTTGTTGGAGGGTTGTATGATTAGGGAGAGAGAGACAGTGGAGTAGGGAGAACAGCTGCTGGGCCAGATAGATTTACTTTTAAACAAGAGAGAGCTGTGCGGTAATACTTTCCCCCACCCTGGATTGAAAGCAGAAAAGGGAGACGTAGGGCTCTGAATAAAGCTGTGCAAAATTATCGATAAGGCATTAATATATCACAATGTTGCCCCCCCCCCACACACACAACACTGCATCGATTTTTCTTCTTTCCAAACAATAATTCCCGGACTCCAGTTCATTTTACAGTGGCCTCCAGATGTGACTGGTACAAAACCCTATGGTTTTGTTGTGTCCGTTTTGGTCCAATCAACTGCTTCGATTACATCACAACATTCTGCGTACCCGTATCCGAAGCCGCGGATGAATCTCAGAAAATGTACGTTCCTTTTTTCATTTTGCGAGCAGATGGTTTACAGTTTAGGACGGAGCTCTGAGGGACAGCGATGGTGATAAAGATACCATGAAATAAAGAGAGAGAGTGAATCCATTAGGACTTTTACTACCTTCAAAGAGTATATATCCTCGGGGAACAGGGGAGTGTTACCACCAAAGTGCTATTGATCACATCAGCGTTATCTCCTCATCCTCAGACTATATAAGTCATGCCTGCCCACAGGGAAAGCTTTCGCCGTGTGTGTATGGGAAATGAAGATTGCGCATTTGCATGCCAGCACAATACCTCCGCATAAAGAAAGTGCCTGCATTGGCACCTGTGCAGAAATGTGTGTGTGTGTGTGTGGCTATTTCTTTTTAAATTATTGCAGTGAGGGCACTTTGGCTGGTCACTTTGGCCAGTCACATTATAAGACACCTTCAGCGGGTTGATACATGGATTTAAACAGCATTATGTGCCTCGGAGGACCAGCGGCAATGGATTACCATTGTAATATGATTTTTGTGAAATGGAACGACTGGTTGTGCCAAAAAAAAAAGAACAAAAGGGACAGGACCTACCCAGTCAGCTGGAAAAAAACAACGAGGTGACCGAAACACTTGAGAGCACGTTGTTTTGACATCGCCGGTCATCGACACCATAACATCAAATCAGCTGAAAGTCAATACTCAGATAATCGTTACGCAAAAGTCACGGTTCACTGCCATCAAGTGATGGCCTGCAGTTAATGTTGGATTCTACATTGGTCAGCTCATTCATTCATTCATTTATTTGTTATCTATGCGGCTTAACCTGCACTCGGGGTCAAAGTGGGGTGGAGGCTTTCCCAGCTGTCCTTCAGCAAGATGTAGGGTTCACAAAGCCATATATAGAGACATACAACCATTCACTCTCTCATTCACATGTCTGCAGTGAACCTCCTGCATGATTTTGGGCTGTGGGAGGAACACAGAGAGCCTTGAGGAAACCTTCTCAGATACAAGAAGAACATAGAGACTCCACAGCGGTTAGAACCCTAAATATGTGTTTGTGAATAATATGTGTGTATATATGAAGCTTATACATGTGTGAGTATGTGTGTGTGTGTGTGTGTATATATATTATATATACACACACACACACACACACACACACACACACACACACACACACACACACACACACCGATCTTGTCAGAATCAAACCAGGATCCTTCTTGACTTGAGAAGTTTCCAAATGTTCACTTGAAATTACAATTCTGTTATCCTTAAAAACAATGTGTTTCAATTTTAATGACAAAATTGGGATTTTGTTAAGATTAGGCATAACAATCTCTTTTGTTTAAAGCAGTTTCTCAAATTTGATAGAAAGCCTCTCTCTATTGAATAATTCGAAGCAAACAACTTCATGTTGTGACACATGGAGGAGTGAAAAGGACTCAAATCTGCTAATGGCTGTGTTTTACCAAAAGTCAATAATGGTTTTCTTTTTTTTTTTTTTTTTTTTTTTTTTTGATAATTCAGAAAATTTCCCCTCCTTTCAGCAACATCAAAACAGTGTTGAATTTACAAAAAAATGTAAAGGTACCACATTCTACTGCTTTGGCCCCACCAACGAAGATGCCCCTTGGATGCTGCATTAAGGATCGTACTCTGGTTGTCACATTGGGAGCTGGTAAGCAACGACAAAAAGAGAAAAAAAGGCTTGTTGTGTAGAAATAAAACTGATTTCTGATTTTAACATACTACATTACCAAGTTTCTTCGTACCTGATGTATTTTATATTCAAAATATAAGGGAAGATGTTTTGTGAGCAAATTCAGTTAGACGTTTAGTGAAAGGGCCAAACGTCTCGCTGTGCAGATGGAATAAATAATCCCAGGTCTCCATAATATTTGGATACAAATCTGCATGTGTGTGTTTGTGTGCGCGGACAAAGCCACAGAACAATGGCTGTCAGCTGAATATGTGCAGATCTATGGGTAGGGAAATGAGCAGAAGCTACCCGACATGCCAGTAACCTGCAGTTTGACAGTATTGAGTTCCTCCATAATGTAGAGTGATTACACAGCAATGTAAATTCACTGTGGTTAGTTCAATACTAGCAGTGTCACCCTGAAATAACACAGACATACACACACACACACACACACACGCACGCACGCACGCACGCACGCACGCACGCACGCACGCACGCACGCACGCACGCACGCACACACACACACACACACACACACGCCGCTCACACATACACACAAACACAATTAGCACATTAATTTTTTTCCTCATCCTCTTTGCACATTCAAACATTCTTACTTTGTACTGTAGTGATCCACTACTGGACCAAAATGCAGTTACTCTGGGAAAAAAAGTTGTTGTTGGTCAACAATGTTGAATTTTAAGGGAAAAAGTCAAAAAAAAATAAAAACCCAACACGTTTAAAAAAGAATAGCCTTGAACTTTCTTCTTTGGTTTCCAAACTCTGCCTCCTATCCTGCTGCATTATGCAACCTATGCAAAAAAAACAAAGATCCATTCTGACTCCAGTTTACCGCATCAACTTGTTGATATCATATAGAAGTTTTCTTTGAATCGAGAAAAGCGCACCAAAATAATTCCTCACTTCCACTCAAAGTGTTTTCTGTAAAAGTAAATACCCAGAATAGCAAATCGCACCATCGTTGTGTGCAACACCCTTCTTCAAGATAATATAATGATAATAATAATAACATTGCAGTTACTGATGTCAAGTTACATTTAAATAAGTTACCAGCTGCTACAGTGAAAGATGAGTCAGGCACTGAGTTCACATGGACACATATTTCTTGATCAGACATTTTGGGTCAAATTACTGATGGAAACCTTACTACAAAGAAGACTTATAAACCCTGCTCTTGCAAGCTGGAAGAAAACATGATATAAGGAGTACTTGCAAGAATCAGGAAGAGAAAGTCCAGAGGGTTAGCAGTAAGATGCTAGTCAGTAGAGAGTAGATTCGACTCCATTGACAACTATTCGTTGGTATTAAATGGCAAATGTCATGATGTGGTCAGGGATTTAAATGTAAAAACTATTAAAAAATAAGATAGAGAATAACAGAGCAAAAAAAAAACAACTTTTGCTTGAGTCTCATTAAATATAAAACATACAGAGCCCTTCAGGGGATATGGAGGGAAAGTTTAAAAAAAAAATGAATTAAAAAGATTACATTTCACAAAAGTTTTGCAAAATCTTGCAAAGTGTGGCGGGAAAAAAAAAAACACAAACATTTGTGAGATCTCGCAAGACTGTTTACCCCAACGATGTCATGTTAGGTTGGCAGGACTAGCATAACTTATTGTTAAAGGCTCAATGGTTAGAGCATAATGAGATCAGCTTACCTTGAACACTGTGTTGCTACTTTAAGTTATTGAATGAATGTTACACCCACCTTGTCTCGCTTCATCTGCATAATGTCGTCACTCAACTGCAGGAAACAGTAAATCGTCCTCCATGACTCCCTTTTTATAGAGAACACAACTAATCAACAAGGACAAATAAAATTCAATAAACTTCTCCCACTCCATTGTCGTGTCCATTGTGTTTCCGCTCTGACCGTAGATGACCCAGAAAGACATTGCTCATAAAGTTAAAAGTTTTGCGAGACCTTGCAAAAGTTCGTCTTTTTTTTAATATGTATATAAAGGCAAAATAGTAAATTCCACAATTACAATTTCACACAGAAAATAATTTAAAAAAAAAAGACTTCTTTAACGAAGTCTTAATGGGAACTTTAAACTCTGTAAAATATTGAATATATAGTGGGAAAATAGTCATTCAAAAATAAATACACGTATTTAATAGTCAGCATCGGTTGACTTTGTCGACTTTTTCTCATCTTTAGCTTCCCAGATGAGGCTAATACCACCTGTTTTGGCCTTGTTTGAAAGAAAGACCAACGTTCTAACTATCTAAATATCGGCTGCAGCCATCCTTGCAGAGTTGGACCAATTTCGGTCTAAAGCAATATAGTTTGGCGAGTGCATCAGTCTCACCTGATTTTTTTTTTTCTTCCTTCGAAATTTTTCCACCATGACCCCCAAGGGGCTCATAAAAAAAAAAAAAATTCCATCAGATTATTTCAACTTAATGGAGCGTTGTTTTGTGGCATGTAACCAATTTGTGGCCCCTGTAAGGGCCTGGGAATTACATCTCCATTAAAACCTACTGCCAGCGAGCCCACAGAACCAATATGATCTATCTATCATCGATTAAAATCCATCACATTCGGTAAGATTCCTCCAGTATTCTGTGTATACATGACATTTACTGATATTGTCTCACTCCATTTCGGCCAGCCATGATCGAGAACAGATCAAGAGGAGAGGAGATGACAAGCATGGGGACGAGACAATCGAGTTTCTGCATCGACAATGCGCTGTTTTACTTTGTTCCGTCCCATCGCTCTCAAAGCAGAGAGATCTGCCTCGGCTTATTGATCTATTGCATATTGTGTCTCTTTCACTGTAGGGAACTTTTCTTGTACTGTACTCCATCGTGATTATCCACCGGAGCAGGACAGCGAGAGAGACAGCTACTCTGGAACTTAACTAGTGGTGTGTGACTCGATTGTGAGTGAAAATATTGTCTAATTTAATGAGCGTTGTATTGTTTCCAGCCAAACGATGGCTCTACACAATGTAAACAGGAAACAACTGCTTTGCGGAATAGCTTGCATGGGTCAGTGTGGAGTTCACAATAATGATATGCATTGCATGGATACAGATACATCAGTTTTGTTGAATTGCACTTTATGATGGCAATAAAGTGTTCCTATTCTATTTCCATACATTTATTCAACTAGGTATTAATTAAATAAAATAAAATTAAATTAAATTAATTTGCCTGTGTGCTCCTACCTCTGCTTTTATATGTTACCCTATGTTCCTGTCTTTTCTGGAAAAAAGGGTTCACTACAGCCATTTCCGTCCTTTTAGCAAAGTCTACCACCATCTGTCCCTCTGCGCTCCTATCCTGGATACCAAATCTGCCCATCACTTCTTCATCCTCTCTAGTGCGTGCACCAACATGCCAGTTGAAGTCTGCACCAGTTACCACTCTCTCATTTCTGGAGATATTCTGCATTACTTCATCAAGCTCATTCCAGAACTTCTCCTTCTCCTCAAACTCATCCCACCTGCAGGGCATAGCCACTAACACACCTTCAATTTCCAGTTTCAGTCTCATAAGTCTATCTGACATTCTTTTCGCTTCCAGAACATTCCTAACAAACTCCTCCTTCAAGATAACTCCTACACCATTTCTCTTCCTGTCAATGCGTACAACTTAAATCCTGCTCCTAAGCTTCTCGCCTTTCTACCTTTCCACCTGGTCTCCTGAACACACAGTATATCCACCTTCCTTCTCTTACCTTTTCCTGTCATAGTCCCGACAATTTAATTTAATAAAATAAAATAAAATGAAATTAAATTAAACTTAATTTAATTTAATTCAATTTAATTTTAATGTATAAATTTAATTTCATTATCAAATATATTTATTTGTTTATTAACTAATTTTTTCCAGGTTTAATACCAAGAAAAATGTTGTTACTTTACAGCCTATACTTTAGTATACTTTACAGCCTCTTATAGTCTACTTATATTGAACATATATAAGACTCATATTATATTGAGTCTTAGTTGAGCTCTGTGGGCCTGGGGGGGGGGGGTACCAACCTCCAGAAATGGGCAAACACTTGTTGCACTACCATTGGTGCTTTTTACCCTTTTTGTCCTTCCAGGATCCCTCATCTCTCTGGTACGTCTACTTTAATTTATAAACACTTGTACTGCTCAGGGGCAGCCATAATGAGCAGCACACACACACACAAAAACACACACACAGATAGACAGCCTGAGTCTGTGTGCTGTATGGTTGCCAACTGTCATCTGTGAAATTTGATCAGCAGCCCTCCTCATGTTTTATGGCATACAGGAAATGGGGCAAGGCACTTGACAGACACACTGTCACTGAGGAGTAAAAACATGCAGGAAACCGCTGCCGTGGAGACGGTTACTACCTATCTGATCCACAACGTCGAGATATCTGTGACGGTGAATAGGAGCGGTATGCACATCCAGAGGACAACAACAGGTGGAGCTGCAATCAGTGCATCTCTGTTCCACCTCAATGAGTATTATCAAAATCCTTAGGTGACTAACCTCTGGCTAAAAACAAAGATGCCAAAGTGCAATTCATGGATTCTTTGCTCTCGGAAAAAGGCTGTGCTATCATTTCCAGCTATCATATTAATGAGGCGAGTGTAATATCAAACACATGCTCAATTATTTAGTACGTGGACGCCCAAAGATAGTTTATCGGTGAAACGGCCCCCTTCTTGCAACTTAACAAATCATTGTAAACTAAAGACAGGGATGTGGTCAAATTGTACTTGGCAGTAAATTTTTGCTATATCTTGTAATAAAAGCCTCACAACTCCCTTTTTTAATTTTTTTTTTCCTGTTCTCAGGGGGTGAAGTGGAGGGTTATCTCATCTCCAGTGTGTGTCCAAAGGTGGAGCCCCATCCTTCCACTTGATGCAAATCTCCTTTTTATTTATTTTATTTTATTTTATTTTATTTTATTTTATTTTATTTTTGAATAGGGTGGAGACTTACTCTGGAACCACTACAGAAAAAAAGTCCCAGTATCACATAAAAACGAAAATAAAATGAAATGTAAAAAAAGGCTAAAGGCTAAAAAGGGTCTTTCTGGTCGTGTTTTGCTCTGGTAACATATTTATCTTTAACCCTGACACCAATTATATTTTATTTTCATGATGTCGTCGCCTGTGTAGAGTGTAGCCTCTTATTATGAACCGCAGATATTTTTTTATGATGGATTTGTGCACCACGCTTCGTACAAATAATTTAGACACAAATGGCAATATCAATACAAATTGACTTAAGACCGTCTATGATTGTCCTGTACTCAAAATGAATTGAAAAATTGACCTCCGCTGAAGAAGATTAGATTTTTTTTTTTTTATTTTGTTGTTATGTTCTTAATTCAATTTTTTGTGACCCAGTTTTAAAAAGAAGGGATCATGCTGTGATTGGCTCTGAGAGTCAGAGGGTTAAAAGAGGAACGTCACATCTGCCAGTTAGGACGATGTAAAGCAAACATAAATAAAAGGCATAATAACATAAAAACATAACAAAAAGTCATGAAGTGCTTTTTAGAAATACAAACCAAAGCAAATAAAAGGGCACTGATGAATAAAACAATTAAACAAAATCATCTTATTAGTGATAGAAACAGATAATCAATTAATGTAAAATAAATGTTAAACTATTAATTTAATTTTTTTTTTCTATTTTTTGTGGGAAAAGCAGTATTTTCAAAACAAAATGGTGACTGATGATGAGACCAGAGAAACAGATTAATTTTTTTTTTGTTCTTTGTTTCATCCCCCCGACAATTAGGACCATTATGGTGAGTTTAAGAAACAGAATCACAAAAAACTTTATTTGTCCCCAAGGGGCAATCGGAGTTTTAACTGTATTATTGAGATTTCTGACAAACCAATGGACAGAAAGAAAATCATTTTGCCTGCTTGATATAAATGCTCAAATCTAACATTTTCCAGATCCTGCTTTGGTAAATCTAATCCTGCCGATGATGTGGGATTGACCAAAGGCATATATCGGTATTTTCTACTGAAACTGTGAAAACTAAGGTTTAGGGTTAGGGTCAGTGCATTTTCATCATTGCTTGAATTTCTTCCCTTGAAGTATTTCCACCTCTCATCCAAGAGGCTTCTTCAGTTCGAATGGATTGTTTGGAGTTTCACTTAAGCTGCGAAGGAACAACTTTTGGTGACTTACTGGAGTCGTTGTAGGCAGTAGTTGGCCTGGTTTCGGTGGTGGATCTTCCTGGGTGGTTTGGGGAATCCAGATAGACCAAGTGTGTGTGAGATGATCAATCTTGGGACCTGAAACCTGGCAGGGCAAAACTCCTCCACAGTCCATTTGAACTGAAGAAGCCTGAAGAAGAAGTGAAACATCTTTAAGGGAAGACACTCAAGTCCAAGGGTTGTTTGTTCATACGGGCACACCACCACAGTGATTTTTAAAATCAAATTTCAACGCTGTTACAGCTGTTCTGACCATTGTAGCTGCCTCTGAATGTAATATCTAATCAGCGTCCAGTGTCGCACCATCGGGGACTGCCCCTTTTAGGGGTAATTTTCAGTCAAGT
This sequence comes from Fistularia commersonii, assembly GCF_037954325.1. NCBI lineage: Eukaryota > Metazoa > Chordata > Actinopteri > Syngnathiformes > Fistulariidae > Fistularia > Fistularia commersonii. The sequence continues at coordinate 6,449,852 of NC_141298.1, read as the reverse complement.
TGAAATCGCCCTAAGGTCTCTCATAGATTCTCATGTGAAATACTTTTTCTTTTTTCTCTGCCCTTTTCTTTTTCTCATTCTCTCTTTTCCACTTCACTTTCACTTTTTTTCCACTTCAATGCATTCCCTATGGGTTCCGAGAGGACTCACACATACGTGCTTTCGTCATTACGTAACCTGCTCAGGCCAAGGAAGGGCATCACTTCGATCTATAATTGTTCCGCACCATATAGCGATTCACTTTTCGCAATGATTTTATATCCGAATACTACCGCGGTCCGGGATCGAACCAGGGACCCTCTTGCTAACTACTGTATATGTCAGACATACATAATACATTTGTAGAACAGGTCTGGTATGAGGTTAAAAATAGTAATAAAAAAAAACTTTCATTTATATTTTGAATCACCTATAAATGCTATAAATGTAATCTCCATAATTTAGAGAAAATTAAGCAATAAATTATTGTTGAGCGGACTGTTTACCAGCAAGATTTAATGAACTTAAATGTAGTTCTAGAGCAAAGGTGGGTTTTTGCTGGGATGCTCTAGGGAGACTTAAAAAGTAAATTAATACATTGAAGGGAAAGAACATCCCATCAGATATCTATGTCACATTTTACAGCCTAAAGAGTGACACGGTAGTTTGGAGAATTTGGAGATTTGTGCCTGCCTGGATATAATTATAGGCCTCAGGACCTTTCCGGTGGAATTTGATGCAGTTGAAGCTCAGAAAAAAAAGCGACATTGAGGCTATCTAGGGTGTATTTTGCTCCGAAGACAGCTTTATCATCATCGAAAAAATAAATAAATAAGGCTCAATCACATTGCTGGAGAACGGCACGCTGCATGTTATGACTGTGGCTGTCTCAAATGGCGACGAAAGACAAGGCATTTACGAGATTTTGCGCCTTCTCGATGAGATTGCCGGTGTACTTGGTGCCATCCGATCAAATCGATCAACCCTGCCGATCATCATTAGTATTACACTGATGGACAAAATATGAAATAAAATAACAAGGCACTTCAGGTGAGGCTGACACACTTGCCAAACTAGATTGTATTGGACCAACATCACCCAAACTCAGCAGGGATAGATGTGGACGATATTTAGATACTAAGAACTTTGGTCTTTCTTTCAAACAAGGTCAAAACGAGTGGGATTAGCCTCATCTGGGAAGCTAAAGATGAGAAACGGTCAACAAAGTAATCCAATATTGGCTATAAAATGCCACTATTTCGTTTTTAATGACTATCCCACCGCGAATTCAATATTTTACATAGAAGCTAAAGTTCTCAATAAGATTCCATTAAAGAAGCAAGTCTTTCTCTTTTTCTGTGTATAATTATAATTGTGGGGGTTTAACTGTTTGGCCTTTAAATATATATGCATATATGCATATAAAAACTTCAGCTCATTCCCCATTACTCACAAACATTCCCTTCTGAACTATTTTATGCTAATTTTCAAAGGTGAATAGATCGGCTCATTCACCGCCACATATGCATTAATAACAACACGTTTATCTTTTCTCTTAAGCACGGAGTTTGCTTGTCACACTTTTCATCACGTTGTTATGTCTGCATTTGTTGCTCCTTGAAGTCTGACCCGAAACTGGAAGAGAAAGCTTTCAGGGTTTTGGGTAATGACTTTGGATGTTTTGAATGAGCGGGCGCGGGCGAGCTTCTGATCAATCCTGTTGCACTTCCTCGATTGATTCTCTTATAAATTTCAAATTAAACAAACTCAAGCTCATCCATCACAAAGCGGGCCTGACCACACTGACTGGCATAATTGATTTTTTTTTTTTTTTTCCACCTCTGGTTAAATATCACGACATATTACCGGCGGGCTGGAGCGAGTGAACTTTCTGTCAGAGAGGGAGGAGAGCAGAGAGAGAGAGACGGGAAAGAGGGATGGAGGGGAAGAAACACTTAGTCTGTACTCACCTCGGCACGAGAGGCAGAGTGTGGTCTGTGTTGTGAACAGCGTGGGCCAATCGTCTGTGACACCTCATTTATTACCCTCAACATGCTGGAACAGACGCACAATGACATTGGCGTCACCCGCACCGGAGCTCGAGACACCGGTGTCTCTCTGTAACGCACACCTGCTTTACACACATTTTGCTAGACCTTCACCGGACACGACGGTGAATTCAGCGCCGGAAATAAAGACGTCGGGGCTCCTTTCGAACCCCAACAATTCAGTCTAATCTTTAGTCCGAATCCTTTAAATCCCATATGCGAATTCATTATCGTGCAAGGCTGGCATTTTAGAAACGATTAAAGTTTCCAAAATGCCGTCGACATTGAACTGAAACATTCTTTTTCATGCATTTTAAAAGCCAGAATTTATTTATTTACAGTTTTAATGCATTAATGATAGTGACATTGACCAAATAGATGTGATTTTATTCCACGCGCTTTGTTTTTATTTTTGGTTTTGTGACGTGACAATTTTTTTTTTTTGTGAAAATGCGCAAAATAAAACAGAGATTTTGAAACAGAACTCAGTATTTATTTAGACTCCCTGCGTCAGTGCCTCTGTTTGTGATTTAATTACGCTGTGGTGACAAATTATTGAAAAACCAGTGTTGAATTTCAAGCTGAGAAAAAGGTGTTTTTTTCTTGTGCTGCAGCCCGCTGATCGGAATAACGGGCGAGGCAAGTGAACGTCGAACAGATTGTGGTAATCATTAGTTTGCCTTTAGAAAAAGAAAAAAAATAAAATTTGCATAAATGACCTGGCTTAACACTTTGGATTATATAAGACAGATGCAGAATCCAAGCCACAAAACTGGTCTTACATGAAAGAATTTGGTACGTTTGATCAATCTTAGAATATTTAAACGTCAATATCAATATCTAACAATATAAATATCTGATCACTTTGGTGCAGGTACGTTTCATGAAGGTCGTCCACAGCTGCTCAGTCGACAGAAGTTGGTGTTCTCTATGGGATGTCTGAAGTTGGACGCTAGATTTAGACATTTTAAGCTTATAGTTGGGGCAACTTACTCTACTGAGGGATATCCCATTATTCTCTCATTTCTCCCACTCTTCCTATCCTATTCTTGATCTTCTGCAGCGACTTTGCCAGGCATCCACAATTGTAATAATTTTAATGAATATTAAAGTTATTATTGTATCATTTCGGCCATTATTCGGCTGTTACTGTTACTGTAAATGTTAGCAGTAGTACTTTAAGTACTAGTAGTTGGTATAAGTATTAACATTATTATCATTATTAGTCGTACAAGAGCATTTGTATCTACAACTGGTTGAGACAGAAGGCTGCCCACATTGAGCTCAAATCCGTCACAAGTTTCTGCACAGGTAAGTGCCGGTTTTTGCTCGACTCCGCTGCCATTTGTGTGCTCATGGCAGAATGCCGGGTTTCTATCAATCACTTAAAAGAGTGTGATTTGGCGCTATTCAAATAAATACTGACTAGTCATGACTACTGATTTTTTCCACTGAGTTTGTTCTATATTATTGTTCCATAAGTAGGAACAAAAATGAAAACATTAAACGTATACAATGTGTTGGAGGAAGTATAATTTTGTCTCTTTTTCTGCACTATCTCTGAGTTGAAAGGGAATAATTTGCAGAGACAGCGCCGGTGTCTGCAGAGTTATTTGTTTCAGAGAGAAACACAAGTGAGGTTTTCAACTTTATTATAAAAAAAAAGAAAAAAATAGAATACAAAAAAGGCAACAAGAGAGGCGGCGTTCATCTACATCTTCCAGAGGGCGTGGACATTTAAATGGCTGAGACCCATCCAATTGTGCCCATGCGTGCCAAAACAATCAGCAAAACTGTTATTTTGATGTTTGAAATGAAATGTCCATTTAACTTCTTGATGCCGGTGCTTTGCTTGTTGGAAGACAAACAGTAGATCATGCCACCAATGCGATTTTTATCTTCAATCCAATCACGCGTTAGGATGCAGACCAATGCACAGGCGGACTGATTTGTTCAGGGGGCGGAGGAGCTCAGTGAACCTGATGTAATCTCTTTAGCTTTTTCTCTGAATTTCATCTAACTTGAATCAAAAATCCCCCACCCCCCCACCCCCCCAAAAAAGAAAATAAAAAATAAAAAAAAACAAACAACAAAAAAGAAAATCACATTTTGTGAAGATACTTTGACTTGACGTGTGGGTGTATGACCTTTCATTTTAGCTCTGGACCACTTGCACAGAGGGAGGTTTGTCAGGGTGCACTGCAGACAGAGAGAGCTGCTCTTATTAGCCATGGCAGGCCTGGGTGGGTTTGTGTGATAGAGATAGATGGTCCTCCTGTGGCTACCACACACACACACACACACACACACACACACACACACAGTGAGGGTACACTCATCAGCCGTTATCATAGTCTTTATCTCTCACACACGTCGAATGAGAAAAGACTATCATGTAAGAGCAGGCTCCGTGTTGATCGTTGAAGTGTGTGCTCCGTCAGCATAAGTAAAGAAATTATCAGCATAATGTATTGGAAAAGGACATTTCATCTTTAGTTAAATCCAGACTCACAGCTGCTGTGCGTGCGTGTGTGTGTGTGTGTGTGTGTGTGTGTGTGTCCCTACTGGATGCCATGACAACACAACTCAAGCTTATTTCGATTCACCTGACAAGGCATTGCAAATAAGCACAATCCTGTTAGAATTTTCATTGCCTCGACTTGGATGTTCAACTCATGGACTCATGGTAGATAAATAATTCTAGCTCCTTTTGGACTTTTTTTTTTGCATTTATGCACATTGGCAGGATGAAGTGCGCACAGGGGCAAATTATCAGCAGGCTGACGTGTGAGTGTGTCTGAGAGATTGGCCGCTGCTGCTGCTGCTGCTGCACGGATTATAACATGTGAGGCTCCAAATGAAAGGTTGATATTCATGGCCGGTGCGGAATTTAAATAAAATAAGACATTTATTGAATCTCTCCTACAGGGGGAGTGGAGACAAAATCATGTTATGTTCTGCTGGGCATCCAAATTGCCTCTTGATCAGTTTCTAAGCTCTGCTAATGTAATATGAGCCTAAATATTCATTTAGTACACCTTAGTTCACTTTCTCATGGTCTGCCATGGAAGATCTTCGGTAATTCTTAACCAAATAACGATTGTCCGCAGGTTAAAAGTTTGAAACAATGCATGTCTCTGATCCCAAAAAATAAATGGATAAAATAAATAAATAAACAAAACATAATATAGTTTCTAATACTACTACTACTACTACTAATAATAATAATAATAATAATAATTAGAATAAGAACAACTGAGTATTGATTTTGTTTTTTTCAACAATTCATTTCACTGCCATTTACCGTACATGCAATTTAGGTCAGAAAAATTTATCTAATCTATCTGTCTGATTATATTACACACACACACACACACACACACACACACACACACACACACACACACACACACACACACACACATATATATATGAAATATTAACAATGTAATATATAATTGAGTTTATGTTAAATTTCTTTGAATTTTGTATTCTAAGCCAATGTTTTCCTTTTCATATTTATTGTTTTAAATAATGTATAAAGTAATAATAATTTATGATAATATTTTTTGTTTTTAGTCATTTGTGTTTGTACATTCTGATTCGCATGTCTTGTGTAAAGATGTATATTTCTTAATAAGTAGATTTATACATAAGTAGAATTGGACTATATTTCAAAGTATCATATTTATGACCTGACTTCTTCACAATCTGTCTGTAGAAGCAAAGATCAGTGTATCTGCCAAGGATTTTATCCTTTTCTAAAATGTAATGTTATCCTGAATAAGAAAAGTATGTATTTTAAGTCCTTTTTTTTTTTTAATTGAGGTCACCGATGCTGTTTCCTACATTGATTTGTCAGATACCAGAGATAAAGTTGAAAGACTCAATCCACTGCTTCTAATTCTGATTCTGATTTATCTCTCATTACCTTGACGACAGCGCTGTGACCGGTGGATTCCTGACAGGGTGCTCTGGATGAAGGCAGAAGGCCAACGGTGATGGCTCCTGGCCTTAGTTTGAGGATAGATCGCCGGTAGAGGGGGTTAAGGCCTATCGGTTCAGAATTCTGATCAAAACGGGGGGAGAAAATGGTGATTTAAACAATCACTTATGAAAATGTAACTCTGCAAAAGCACCCAAGCTCATGTTATCCAGTTTGGTGCAGTGCCATATTATGAGTGCACTCCCCCAAGGAGAATCATGGCCGTGCATCGATTCCATTGATGGAGCAACTGCAAACACACCACCGCCGAGCAAGGATAGCCACTTTTCACTTCTGACACTCGGTCCGGAGCGTCGAATTTATTCCGGTAAACCATGTTGCTCTGCTGCGATATGAGCCTCATGACGCTTACAGCTTGGACGATAGCTTTCCGTCAACCAAAAGACAAAACAAAACAAGTTACTCACACAGAGGAGTGCACATATCTTTAGGTACATGCTGGAAAGAAATGAAAAAAATGTAATACAAAGACAATAAGAAGAGAACAAAAACCTTTTCCCTGCAATGTTACATTTGACATCTAGGCACGTGTAAGAAATGGGATATAAACTCAAGTTTATCCAAGGATATTTTGCCGAAATACAACAAAAAAAGGAAATGCATTTTTGAGGCTAGCATCACTGCTTGGTAATGTAACAAACTGTCAAGCTTACAGAATAAAGTTTCACCCAAGAACAACACAAGCAGTTCACTAATGCAGTTTACATTAAAATTTGACACTGAAAAAGCTAATTGCATAATGGTTGCTAACTCTAACACTATCCTGAGGTATTTTGTGAACAATTCCATATTTCATTCCATCATCATTTGCTCGCTGGTAAGGATTCTTTAACTGTTTGGTCACAAGATGAAGGTGAAAGGACTTCTCTGACTTTTGCCTCGAAGATTCAGGTATTTTAACACCAAAAAGTGAATTTATATCTCACCACTGCCGCAAAACACTGATCAAGAAAATACTTTTTGGGGAAGCCCTGATGGCAAATAAGGTCCAAAAATGAATACTAACATATCAGTGGCTGGTTTATTAGGAAAATAGGAGAAAGTTGCATGAATTGACACGCAGTATTTTGCAGATTGTACTTAGTAGGGAAAGTGTTTCTTATTCTTTCCAAAGTCACGACCTGTTTGGTCACAGGATGGAGGTGAAAGGAGTTCTCCGAGTTTTGTCTCTGGTTCATTTCCAACAGATGTTTTCACACCGAACTTGACTTTACATGTTACCGCTGCTAAACAATACTGATTGAAAAAGTAACATTTGAAGATGGAAAATAAAGTCAAAAAATCAATACCAACATATCACAGGTTGGTTCATTGTGCAGAAAACATGACAACCAAGTGCAGGAAAATATATTAGGAGGGATATGATGGCATCGGTGACACAATTATCAGAAAATTCAAATGTAGTTCTTTCTTTGTTGCAAATATTAATAGAATGGGGCCAGCTACTTGATTTAGCTTCCATGCTGTTACGTGATAAGGTTGATGTTATTATTGGGAGACATTTCTTGTTTGGTTTTCAGTTGTGTGAATTGACACGCAGTATTTTGCAGATTGTACTTGGTAGAAAACGAGTTTCTTTTTCTTTCCAAAGTCATTAACATCATTTTAAGTTGACGCTATCACGTAGCTATTCCAGTGCACTGGCTTTTTATCTTTGGGGTGTGGAGTTGGACATAGGAAAAAAACAAACTGTTTGACTTTCTAAGCAAATAGAACTTAATTGAATTTGTAAAAAGGGCGTGATAGCCATGTTAATCCTGTAAACAGTGACAGCTCTATTGTTCCCTTTCATGGCTTCCGTTGCACATCTTGACACACAGTTCTGTTTGATTTCCTCCTGTGGTGCCACTTTGATGAACATTATTCCGACTGATTCGACAATTATCCCAGAAAGTCTCTAGTTGTGGTTTAACAAGACTAAGTTGACGAAAGACAATTAACCCCCACCCCCCCACCCCCCGGGCTTTAAAATTTGATATTTAAGGACGTCTGGACGACAAACGGCATTGGAAGCCATTGATGAGGTTTACAATTAGTCGCAGCAAAGGGATGTGTAACAGAAAAATTGATTGGAGTGATGGAACACGCAAGAAAAAGGAAACTGACTTCGTCTGAATCATTAAACAGATTAAATTGTATTTCTATACGTGATTACTGTAAATAAACCAATTGGGGTTGTTCACTCAAGTTTGATGGGGAAAGCCATCTTGTGTTTACAAAAATGCCTCTGAAGATACTGGGCATCGTAGTTTCACCATGGCAATTAATCGGTTCTTGTGCTACGAGCACCTGTCCTCCCTCAAAAAAACAATTTAGATTTGCTTTTTTTATTTGCCAAGTTCAAGCAGGTAAGCCATAATTTCAATGGGGTCAAACATACCAAAAAAAAAAAAAAAAAAAACAGAGATGGGGTTATGTTATATCTGTGAAGAGGTATTAGCTTTGACAGGGATAAATGTCAGAATGAGGTTCTACATTGAAAATATGAAAGATTCCATGCACCTTATTTTTTAAACCATAAATAGGTCAACATTGTTTACACAATTTATATTTATGTCTCTCCACTAAGTACCTTTGTTCTCTACTTTGCTTGGCTTAGAGGGATATTCATGTTTTTTTTTTTGACATTTTGTATAGCCATTTATTTAGTGAATTAGCCAGTATCAGCTTTTTTGTTTGTCGCTTTCTCCTAAATCTCCCGCCATGAACCCCTAGTGACCTTGAGGTATCTTTTGGTAAATACTGAAACAAATATCAAATATCAGTGGTAAATGTCTTCATTCTATGTCCCGAAAATCCACACTTACATCGTATCCTTAATGTCTGTCTTACTCATTTGCACATGATTCTGCATGTGATGAACGGTCCACAGGGTGAACAGACGTCATTGAAGAAGTCTTAACAGCGCCAAAAGTCCTGTTCCTAAACTTGAGTCTCTCATCCGCAGAAAGAACTCGTACATGCTGAGTTTCCACAGGCTAAAGACCTCAGCGAGCGTGATTTGAAGATGTCTCCTCCTCAGCTCAGTCTCACTCCTCTTGTGTCTGTTGGTAAAGGAGCAGAAGACAATACAGAAAGAAATACTCTTTGAAAAACAAAGAATTGATCGAAGCGGTCATGAATTATTTGATTATTTTTTTAAATTTCAATTTTCCAATTGATATCTTTCAAATCGATTTTATTTTAGTTCATTTTATTTTTTATTGTATATTTTATTTTTGTTTAATCAATTTTGTTTATATATATATATATATATATATATATATATACTGCTCAAATAATAAAGGGATCACTTGAACAACACAATGTATCTCCAAGTCAATCACACTTCTGTGAAATCATAGTGTCCAATCAGGAAGCAACACAGATTCATTTTGACTTGTTTTAAGGACATTACATCAAAGTTGGATCAGCCTGGAGTTTGTTTTTAACCCTTTAATTTTGAGTGTGATTCCTAATCCAGACCTCCATGGGTTGATACAAATGATTTCCATTGATCATTTTTGTGTGGTTTTGTTGTCAGCGCATTCAACTGTGTAAAGAGCAAAGTATTTCATAAGAATATTTCATTCATTTAGATCTAGGATGTGTTTTTTAAGTGTTCCCTTTATTTTTTTGAGAAGTGTATATATACATATATGTACACACACACACACACATAAATGTGGGATTAATAATGTCTGTTCTTTTTTCCTGTCAGCATTTGTTCTTCATATCCACATTCATTACTCTTGGTGTGTTTATTTGAGGGAAAAAAAAACAAAACAAAATAAAACAGGTTTATCATATACTTTTCTCAGAACATTTCATTTCTAGAAAATAGTACATTCTGCTGCTATACATAGTGGGAGCACAAGATTTATATACTTTATTAAATCCCATTGACCTTTTGCGCCTAATTTCTGCTATCTGGACAATTGTTGTCGTTGCTGCTGCTGTAACAGCTGAATTTCAGGGTTTTAAAAATGTTATCTTATCCTCAGAGCTTAGATTGTTCCTGATAAGTAACATCATTATTGTTATCTTCCATCCACTTATCCCTTAGAGGGTCATAGAGAGCCGGAGTCTATCACAGAACACAATGGGAAGATGCAGGTTATATCCTGGACAGTTCCGTCTAAATGACCAACGGAGACAATGTTAAATCAAATGGTTTTGCACTTATCCATAGCCTGTATGTCCAATAGGACAAAGAACCAAAGAGAAATTCAAATAAACACCTTGTTTTTAATGATCTTGCATTTAGAAATGTGTGTCTACGTGTACAAGTCGATATTATGAGGAAGGGTTAAGCAGTTTGAGGGTATTTTTTATGCAATAAATCATAAAGTCATTATACTTTTTCGACTATTTCAAAAACTGTGCGCGTGTTGCGCTGAGTACAAACCACTTTTCAATTGCGCATGGGTCAACAGCCCAAACAAACTAGTAAATATGAAATTTCCATTATACAGAAATGACAAAAAATCTGATCAGGTTGAACCCCTACTCTGACAAACTACTGACAAGCGGGATGAGTGTTAGAGATAAAGAATGAATGAATGAATGAATAATAAAATGGATTTTTGTTAAATGATATAAATTCAGCTGATGGTGAGAAACTCCAATTCATGATCTAATACTGACAGAACGAAACAGGTTATTTCACATTGTTAATTTCAGATCGTTAATTAATCTTACACCACCAACATCCCGGTGATTTCTGACTTACAGTTTGAAAACAGTGGCTTTCAAAGAAAAGAAGACTTGATTCTCCATTAAGCAAGAAGCATCATGGCCACAACATCAAATGGCTCACAGAATTCTCAAATACTGGGATATTGATAGTTAAAAGCTTATCACAATATTATTAGTTGTAGGCTAGTTGGATCGCAGGTTCCCATTATTAGCCACAGCATTGTGGATGAGTAATATTTTATAACTTATAACTTGGCTTTTCAGACCAGCTTGAGGACAGTCGGCCAAGCAGCACCAGAAAAAGGCAGGGACTCTCTCTCGTGTGTGTGTGTGTGAGTGTGTGTGTGTGTGTGTGTGTGTGTGTGTGTGTGTGTGTGTGTGTGTGTGTGTGTGTGTGTGTGTGAGTGTGTCCAGAGCATTATCCTTTAGCCATCTGCTGAGACCTGAAGTGACAGCCTGCATCCCTTCTCTCCTAACCCATTACGCCAAATTCTATTCCTTTTCCAAAGACACTTACTTGTCAGCTTTGTTTGTCTTTACTTCTGGCACATTTCCTGGGTCACATTGTATGAATATTATCCTTCACTTTTGGACCCACAGCAGATCGTTTTTAGCAGCGGAATGGATTTAAAATCGCAGCTCTTTGTTAATCATTGATTAGCCTGGTGACAATTCTCTGTCAGAGCCAGGCTACCGAAAACTACAGCTCTTAACAAGACACATTTTCACCAAAAAAGCTGTGCTTTTCCCTTTTCCTCATGCATAGTTGAAGATACTAGAGAGAAATAATAAGTCACTTTCCAATATGACAAAGCTTTCAAAATCATTGAAATGAGGTTCAACGGGAAAACATCCATAATTTTGCACAAGTGTGGATTTGGGATGGTTTATCTCCCAATGTAAAGCCAAAAGATAGATGTATGGTCCATCTAATAATGTGGTATTTGTTTTTAATGACTATATGTGTCCAGGCCATCTACAACATTGGGGACTTTTGGTGAGCCATCCCAGTTGGACAGTGTTTACAAGCACATCGCGCCTATGGCGTATTTAGATGAATGAGTCTAAAAAGCAAAAACAAGATGAGTAATGTATTGAAATCTAACCTGGATCATATATTCATATTTTTCAGCTTCATATGTGGAATCATTGTACTGAACCATGCGTGGAATGCATTCATAGAAATCACTGAGGATGTCCTCAGTTTTGTATTTGTGAAAAAAAAAAAAGAAAGAAAGAAACAGGGGGGTAAAAAAAAACCTTCCGATAAGCAGACTCCAGCCCAAAGAAGTTCACCAGTGTAGTGATTGAAAAGTAATTGTTTGCTTTATAAATCATCTAAAAATGTCAGCAGGCACCCATGTGTTGCATTGTCAAAACCTGCCGCAATTTTATCGAGAGCGAAAATACTACTTCCCGAGCTTTACCGTCGCTTCTTGAGAGCATTCAGCCTCCCTTTGTGGCCACATTACATGTGATTATGTGTGAGCTTCCACCGTGTGGATCAAGAATCCGCAAATCTGAAAACTGCGATCAGTCCTCTAACACCCACCCTGGACAGTGGGTCTTTCAGAATATCTGTTTAAAATTTGTGTTGATGCTTAGAATGAAAAACTAACAAACAAAAAAAAAGAGCAGAAAGGTTTTTATCAGTTTACCTAGCCAAGGCTCGGATGCAGCAGCGAGACATGTTTATGAAGGAAGAGGAGGCGGCCCTGGTCTGTAAGGTCGTCTCAATCCCCCGAAGCAAGTCATTGGTCTTGAGAAGCAGCAGCATCTGCCGTGGAACCCTGTTCAGCAGATCACTGATCTGGGGCAGGTAGAGAGCAGCATTGGTCCGGATCTCAACATCCTGCCAAAAAAGCAGAAATATGGGTAAATGGTTGGCAAAGCAAGGCAAACTGGTGGAAACCAGAGATGGCAAAATGTTGTGCATTAACTTACTCGCATCGCAAACAAAACATGCGATGTGAGAAAACAAATTCACAAATGGAAAATGTGTATACTGATATATCAGACTACGAATATAATTCGTTCTTCGACTTTGTTTGCAAACCCAATTACTTTTCTCCTCTTGAAATTAATGTAAATCCCATTGATCCATTCTCAAGCCCCAAAAACATACTTTTTAGAAGCTTTTAATGGGTTTATGTGTGGCAAAATTAGCAATGCAGCCTCAGGGCGGCACAGGCCAGTGTCTCCCTGAGCCGGTCCCAAGCCCGGATAAATGCTGAGGGTTGCGTCAGGAACCGCATCCAGCGTAAAACTTTTGCCAAAACCAAACATGCAACTCAAAACTAATAATCTCTTAACGGATCGGTCGAGGCATGGGTTCACGACGCCATTGGCATCGATGACCTACAGGGTACCAGTGGAAAATGGGCTACAGAGGGTCACAGAAGGAGAAGATGAAGGTGCGTTCGGAAGCAGAAAGAGAAGAGGAAAGGCAAGAGTCCAGGACTGAGAGTCCGGACTTTGAATATTGGGACTATGACAGGAAAAGGTGGAGAGTTGGTTGACATGATGCAGAGAAGGTGAGGTGAAAAGACTGTCAGACTTATGAGTCTGACGCTGGAAATTGTAGGTGTGATGCTCAATGTTGTAGTGGCTATACCCCGCAGGTGGGATGTAAGTTAGAGGAGAAGGAGAAGTTCTGGAATGACAGGGAGATACAGCGTAAAGGGTACAGTGACTTGTATGCTCGGTTGGACAGCAAAGGGGGAGAGAATGATCTATACAGGTTGGCGAAACAGAGTGAATGCATGTGAATGAGAGGAACCCGGGTGTAACGATGAGGCTACAGGGAGTGGAGATCAAGAAGTTGGAGGAATTCAAGTACTTGGAGTCAACAGTCCAGAGCAGTGGAGAGTGTGAATAGAAGTGAAGAGACGGGTTCAAGCAGGTTGGAATAGGTGGAGAAATGTTAGGGGTACTATGTGATAGAAGACTACCAGCCAGACTGAAAGGAAAGGTGTACAAGACAGTGGTGAGACAAGCAATGCTGTATGGCCTAGAAACAGTTAAAAAGCTGAAAAGACAAGAGGCAGAACTAGAGGTCGCAGAGATGAAGATGTTGAGGTTCTCTTTGGGAGTGACCAAGATCTATTGGATCAGGAATGAGTCTATCAGAGGAACATGTTTTGGAGAGAAGGTCAGAGAAGCCAAACTGACATGATTCACCAATGTTCAGAGGAGGGATAGTGAATATATTGGTAGATGGATGCCGGAATTGGAGCTGCCAGGCAGGAGGTCTCGAGGACGACCAAAGAGAAGATTTATGGACGTAGAAAGAGAGGATATGAAGGTAGTTAGTGTGAGAGAGGAGGATACAGAGAATAGGATTCGATAGATGAGGTTGATTTGCTGTGGTGACCCCTGAAGGGAAAAGCTGAAAGAAGAAGAAGAAGATATGTGGCAAAATTAGCGAAAGGAATTAAAGCTAACCCCAATTCTTACCATGGCTCACGCTATCTCCAGCAAGGCGTCTTTCATTAATCTAAATGAACAATAACTTTTCTACTTCTTCCACAACTTGAGACCTTTGCTTCTTTAACATAGTCACTTCTTTCACCATATCAGCCGCCTTTGGAGCATGTTAGCTCTTTCGGATAGTACAGATGGCTGACTTAGCCGTCTCACAGCTTGGCGAGAGCTGTAACATGAACACCATTCTCACGTTTCACCATTATTTTGTTCCTTGGTTTGACTGTAAAATGCTTAGGCTTCTTAATCACCATTACAATCAGTTTTTATTTTCTTGGGAGCCATAATGAGGGCTAATTTAATGCAAAAAGCACAAATAAGTGTATTAATAGGAGAACCCAACAATGACTGATGCAAACAATGCTGAGTCTTGTGCAAGACTGCCACTATGCTACACCACAGGGCAGGAAGCCCACAACTTTGTTTGTCTGTTTGTGGTCATGAACTGAGGGTTTTTTTCATACGTCGATTCAACATTAATTCGAAAACTGTTCATCAGCTGATTTGTCTGTGATTATGTTTTTTTTTGTTGGGCAAGGTTTCACTGTATGTGTTTCTTTTTATTATCATGAGAAAAAAATATAGAAAAGACAAATCAACATTGTCAAGTTAGGCCTCAATATTAAAAGAGACATTTGGTGAACTCACATGGCTGAACTAAAAGTTAGGGTTTGGATTGACCAAGATGTTTTTGTGGAGCTCATAATAGGGAATATTCCAAATTGATCAAGTGCTGAATTTATTCACTAAAGAAAAAAACTAATCCCCCAAACTTCAACATGCTATATAGTATTTAATTGTGAAAATAGAAACATCCAAGTCAGGAAGGTAGAGGCAATCAAATCATTTCTATTATTTTCTGTCATTTTAAAACAAACTACATGCAGCCAAATGAAAATACTTAAGGCATTCACACAATGCAATCTCCCAAACTGACTTAGCAAAGGCTATGATATTTTCCAGGAGGCACTTTTTTAAATATACACAAGTTCTTCATCTTAAGTTAGCGACCATATATGTATTTTATTTATAAATACTATATTTTAAAGCTTTATGACACCATGATTAGCATTTCCCTCTGTCGCTTTGGATCGATACCAGATATCTTAGAAGGTGCAGAATGTTTGGGTGTCATAGAAAGGGTTGAAATAAATTAAAAACTTTCATGGATAATTGATAATAACAAAAATCAGCAGAGTATGCAAGGGGATGCTGAGAACGGTCGCGGAGCCAAATAGACTACTAAGCTCTTGTTGGTCAGCACTCAAGAAAATGCTTATTTTACCATAAAAATAACTGAAATGATCAATGCATAAAAATACATTTATACCACAATAACCCGCAGTATCGCAAAAAATCTGGTATATAAAATTGGATAGAGGAGTTAAAAATCTGCACTACAGTAAGGCCGGCGAGGGACTTCTGTCTTCAATACAAATAAACAGAATAAAAGCTAAGTCAGGGTTGAAAACCCCAACCATGCTGTAGTTCTTGGTCTTGTCTTTTATTATACTATGTTGCATTACTTAAAACTGTAGCTAGTAGAATGTTAGTAATGCTAACATCAACTTTTGATCAATTCACACTCCAAAATAAGTCAATGAAAATATGCCTTCCTATACAGTCCTGTTTGCATTTTTGTTGCAATATTCCAAGACTGGTAAAACCTTAAAAACATGGGAATAATAATGGTTTGGGAAAAATGAGAGGTGTCAAGTTGGAAGGAGGTGAAAAATAATCAAGTACAAAAAAAACTTAAGTGGAGCATGAGTAATGTGTTGGGCAGATACGATCCTGTAAAAATGTGGTTAAAAAAAAAATGACGATGATGATGGCTATCTTTCTTTCTTTCTTTGATGCTGCCTGTGTTTCCATGTGAACAGCCGCGTCCAGCTCTAAAACAACCTCAAAGGCCTCCGTCTGCAGCGCAATCCTAAATGTTACTATTATTCTTGAACCCGAGTGCTTACAAACGCATCCTTCCTTAAAACAGTAAGACGGATTCGTGGTAAGAGGTCCAGAAATCTGTACAAGTACAAGGCACTATGTGAGTAAACCAACCGTGAAATAAGCTAATTGGAAACGTAAAGATAAGATGGAATGTATTCTATTTCATTTGTATATTGCTCAATAATTACTAGCTCATATTAAAATCTTTATGTTAGGGTGGGGTTGCTCACTAAAGCTTGCACCAAGCGTAAGTTTAACCCAAAAATTAGATGATTCGGCGATGCGTTAATAGTAATCAAAATTAAACAATTGCCAAAAAGTTGTCACAAAAAGATAAGACGCATGAAATATTTGGTGAAGAAAATGGGAAACAAGAGTAGTCATTAGAGGAGCAGTAATAACTGCACGCTGCAGTGGAGTGCAGTGGTGAAAGGGAAAGAAAAGGATCCCGCTGGCGGTGAATACCATCACAATGGAGCTGCTGGAGGTGGAGATGCTCAGATTATGCTGTTTCGTTTTGATGGATTATAACACCAGTAGGGCTGTGGTCAATTCAACGCTTGCTTTTCCCTCAAAGGTATCTCCGTAAAAAGGACATTATTAAAACCCTCATCGCTACACCCTTTTGAGGACGGTGGATATAGCTGGACCTCTAAGGTTTTTACATACCGACATCTCAGAAGTCTATTATGGTATCATATTACAGTATTCAGCATATCACCCTGTACCTTTGTGTCATAATTTCATCTCCAGGATAATGTGTAGTTGGAAAACATGGAATACTTTGTCATTATGTAGAGGTATATGTATGTATACCACCAGTTGCTATAATGGATGGTTTTGGCACGTGGGATGTGTATTATTATTGAAACAGCAATATACTGTATAGCAATCCATTTTTTCCCCCAAAAATACCATATTAATTTTCCTGTCAATCATGCAGATGCTTGGCTTCAGATGGAGCTCGACGTGGCGCAAAATATTTTAAGGACCATTTGGAAAGCTAAAGTAAGAGCTTTTGAAAGCTACATTAACATTACCAATTTGAATTCACACAGACTTTGTTGAAAATGTCATTTTAAATGAATAATTTAGCATATTGCTATGTGCTGTGACAACATACAATCATGGCCCGATTTCCTGAGATTCATTATTGTTTTCCTGAGCTCTTGTCGAAACCCAGCCATACAGGTTTATAACGTGTGGACCCAAAATGAATCGTTATTTCAGTTATTCATGATGCAAGAATTTTGTTTTTGCAGAACTTCAAAACCAAACATATATGTTGTCCTTTAAACCAGTGGTCCCGAACCCTTGGACCGATCAGCAGATCATTTGGTACGGGTCCGCAAAAAAAATCTCTCTTGGAAAAAAAATTGCAGTTTTATCATTAGATCTGTCAGATCTTATTTTGAAAAACAACTGTTTCGCCTTCGTCTTACTGCCACACTTAATATTTGAATTGCCTAATATAAAGTGTAATCGTTGTATTCATATTAAAAGCTGTAAACTGACAAAAGTTTTTATCAGTTGAAACCCTTGCACCTCTAACCAGCCCACTGAAATGTTTTCATGCATATAACTGGTCACTGGTACAAAAAAGGTTGGATGCTTTAAACACCAACAAAAACCAGTGAGAGAATACTTGCTGTTGGGGAAATTGTCTCTATTAATGATAAGTAAGCAAGGACAGCAGGGTCCTACGATACATATATTATTATATTGATAACGCCACTAGTATCAGGGAAAAAATGAATGGATGATTTGGATCCACACTGTATTGGAATGGATTTTCTAGGTATTAGGGTCAAAAGCAATAAAAAATAACTGCTGCTGTAGTGAGAGATTTTCAAATTGAGGAAGGAGAGATAACCAATAACTGCTGTTTGATTAGAAGGGAATATGAGGCAATCATATCTGTGGGCAATTTTCCATTTCTGCACCGCAAACATGGCTTGGAATCTGAAAACTGGAAATTTTGAAGTGGCATGTTTAGATCGACAGTCCAAAAATGAGGTTTAAGTCTTAAATTGATGGGGGACGAAAAGCAAATTTTTGCAGCAATGAATGGAGACCGAAGAAGTGACAGCATTTTTGAGGAACTACAAACGATGTTGAGAAAAAAAAAGATATGCTGTCGATTGGGGGCGGAGCTAATGAGATGCTGTGACAACTTCTGTCGTGTGATCTACAATCAACGGTCAAATTTTCACGGTTGGGTTTAAAGTTTTTTTTTTTTTTGATTAGTTGCAAGGGGAAACTGATATCACAGCATGCTGAAAAGCCGCGATTTTATAAAAAAAAATGAATTAGTGGATTGGTGGCACGGTGGTGAAGCGGTCAGCAAAAGGGTCCCTTGTTCAATTCTGAAAGAGGGCATTTCTATGTGGTATTTGCATGTTCTCCCAATTTCTGTCTGGGGTTCCAAAACATTAGTAGGTTCACTGGTGGCCCTAAATTGCCCAGACATGTGAATGAGAGGGTGAATGGTTCTATGTCTGCATATGTGGTCCTTAAATCCACTGGCAACCGGTCCAGGGAGATCCCGACCTCCCGCGAATGACAGCTAGGATTGGCTCTTGCTGTCCTTGGGTGAGAGTGCAGGATATGTGTTGTCGACTTAGTCACCTAGGCCACTGTGTTGCATTTGATATCTGAATATCTCAATTATTTAAATAGAATCTTATTTAACTAGCATAAATGTAGCAGTATGTATATCAATAGAATGCAGCAAAATTTCTTCAAATATATATTTGTATATTTCTATGTATACACACACACTCACAGCTTTATACAGATACATACACCCAAACATGCACACACACATATATTTATATATACACATATATACATGTATATATACATACACCCACAGATATATATATATCTTTATATATTCATTTCATTTATTGCATTACTTTTATGTTTTCAAATATATAGATTATGGCAATTTTATAACAGGTTTAAAAAGAAAACCTTAAAGCTTTCTGAAGCACCAACATGTGCAGGAGTGTGTAAGCTCTTCATAGTCTGGTGTGTGTATTGTCCCATGTGTATGCGTTTACATGCATGTGTATGACAGATGCATTGTCAGAGCTGTCAGTCCAGATAAACGGAGCTGACAGGCACGGAGAAAGACACACTGCTAGTCAACATCGTGACACAGATAAACTCTGCTCTCTGTCTTTGTGTGTCATGCCCTAAGGGAACGAATCAACAAACAGCTTCTGGTTCAAATACATAATCTTACAAAACAGGTCACGGTCTCCGGAGGCCTTAAGACAAAAAAGATACAATAGGATCTCTAATCAGTAACAAAAGAATGATCAATAAAATGTAGGATTGGAACTTATTTTAAGTGAAGTTTCAAAGCAATTTTCTTTTATTAATTTCAGATGTCCCCTCCGTGAGCTACCACCTTATTGTGGTGGAGGGGTTTGCATGTCCCAGTGACCCTGGGAGCTATGTTGTCGGGGGCTTTATGCCCCTGGAAAGGTCACCCAAGGCAAACAGGTCCCAGGTGAGGGATCAGACAAAGTGTGGCTCAGGCAACCTCCCACGAAGACGAAAATCATTGGACCCAGTTTTCCCTTGCTGGCATGCGGGTCACCGGGGCCCCCACAGGAGCCAGGCCAAGGGAGCCAGTAGAGCTGCTGCTCCTCCCCATAGATAGGGGAGGAGCAGCAAAGTCCATCGCAAGGTTGTTCATTTGTGACTATAATGTGTACTCATTGTACCGGCTGACAAAAAAAAAAAAAATTAGTGTCCCAAATCAGGCTAAAGGTTGATTTATGCTCAATGCCCAATAATTCCGTTCATTTTGTGCAAAATTTTGTACATTTTCGGGACTTTGCGGCTGCTGTGCCTCATTCTGTTATCTGAAAGGGTAGATGGAAGTGAACTCTGCCTTGCCCCTAGTGAATAAGTTGTGTAACAACTGTGACTCTGTAAAATATTATTAACATGTAAAATAAATATTTGTACATATATGTAGATTATGTATTAAATGCACAAAATATAATGCATATATGAACTGATATTTTTATAGTCAGATCGCCAAATCTACAGAGCTAAAACTTAGCTGATTTCATTTAGCTTATGTTCTTTAAGAAGAATTAATTTTCTGCAAGCCATCCAAACCTGCTCCTCGTACAGACCCGGATTTTCATGGAAGACAAATTGACTGTTTAAGTCTTTTTAACAGTGACTGAGATCTGTAATAACAGCAGACCCCTGTGATGCCATACTTAAGGTAAATGCACAAACAATTGCGGCACTTAAATATTCAACAAGACAATCTTAAACCTCAATTTGCGATGATGTCGACAAATTAATGATGTTCGCCAATAAGCGTCAGTTCGGTCTCCCTCTTTACACTCATGGGAAAAACAACAACAACAAAAAAACTGGACCAATGTCAAGGCAAAAAAAAAAGAATGTGTCGCAACAACACATCGGACGCAAACCAAGCAATGTAAAAACCATTCACAGTTTGTTATTTGGTGTCAAATAACCAACAACGACAGATCAATACGTTTTTGACGGTCTCAGATCACTCATAATACATATAGATAAACAATGCAACACTCAAAGTTTGTGAATTCTTGCCTGGGAAATGCAGACGTTCTGATTGTTCTCATCCCTGGATGATGTTTTTCCATTTTCTTGTCAGGATATCTCTATAAATATTGATCTGATTTAGTAGAAGCACAGTGCATTCTTTAACTGGTTCTCCCAAATTTTTTAGACTCACCGGAAAGTTTTTGATAATTTGCCTTGCATACTATTGTCCACGCATGCTGTGTTTGACAGGCAGTGCGTTGGTGGGCCACCAATATCTTTTGGTACATGTTGTTCTACACAAAAGAAGCGTAACGTTATGACACGGAATGAAGCTGTCAGTTAAGTAAAGGGTTGAAGACTAATAGATATTCTTCAGGCAGCAGCCAGTCTCATTCTGCTTCTTTGTTTCTTTATAGGTTGAAAAATAAATGTACCACGTTTAACATGCTTTGCATCTCGCTTTGGCATGTAAATACTTCCTTAATATGTCTAAATATTACCCTGATCTGTTGTCCATGTGTGATGAATCTAAAGTACCTGTTTCCTTTATCTGGCCTGATCCTTGTTCATTTCTTTCAGAGTTAATTATCCTTTTTTCAAATTCATTTGATAATTTTTTTTCTTCTTTTAATTTTTTTGTAGAGATGGCTTGCTGTGAAGCCCAAGCTTGATTTGCGCTGCTCTTGCATTGGGAAACCTGCTTTAAGAGCGACAAAGGTGGGCGGGAAAATCATACACACTCAAAGTTGTCTAAACTATAGGTTTGCTCTTCTGTCCTGTTATTCCATTGTCAAATAGCTGCATATTTATTTGCATAATTAATGCTAAACATTTATTTGCATAGTTTTAGCTAAATATTAAATTGCATTCAACAACTGTGAAATTTTCCCATCATCTATTGCATGCACACCATTCTTTGACTTTATGACCATTAGTTACTTACTGTTGGTTATTCACGCCTTGGATAAGTGTAAACAAAAGGGTTGTCCAAAAAATAACATTAATGCTGTATTTAAAACGTTTCTGAGCCCCAAGACTTGGGAAGCGCTAAGATGCTTTTTGCATAAATAATAATAAAAAAAAAAAACCCTTCACCTTTGGCAGCATGAGTCTCCATTGGACACTTAGCGCGTGCGCGTGTTTTCTTGTAAAAAGAGTTTTAGCATTAATTATTTGTTATTCATCTTTGGCTTTTAATTGCTAATCCGCCCCATCTCCTCGAGCCCACCTCTCCATTTCTTCTTTATTTACTAAAAATAAATAAAAAAAAAAAAAACAAAACAACGAGAGCTACCGGGCTTACGACATAAACCGGCGACATAATAATGGACCACAAAGCACCAGCCTCCGCTGTCGAAATAACAGGGGCCTGGGTGTTCTCAAGTGCTCGGCTGAGTCCTGCTTGGGGAATAACAATTAGTAGCAATTATAGAGGTAGGTTAGCGAGCATCACAGCTGTCAGCAGGACACAGAGAAGGCGACAGTGCTCTCATTTGCATCTGAAAGCTTCAATAAGGACATATTGTATGGCAAGTGGAGCAATAATAGGCAGCGCAAAAGGCAAAGGGAATGCGGTTGGGGGAAGGTGGAAAATCTGCTGGTGATTTTTTCTTTTCAGCCGCGCGTATTAGAGAGTCATCAGCATGATTTCATACAGTAGACATAAGGATGCGGTGGGCAGAGACTGAGGGAGGAATAACGTGGGAAGACTGGCTATTATCTTGCCTGTTAATAAAAAAAATATATAAAATGCCTATTTTTTGTGAAACAGCGCAAATCAAAATACACCGTGACTAATCAGAGGTGAATTTTCACTTGCAATTGAAAGGCGGCTAGGAGATATTAGCAAACCCAAAATGGGGAAAAATGAAGGTTCTAAGCATCAAGAAGTCTTCCTTCGGGACTATAACAGGAAAAGCAATTTTCCATGGTCGATAAACTGTCATGGACCTTATTCCATGGCTGAAAACACACGTTAAACAAGTAGCTTTTTACTGTAATGGAAATGTATTTAATCAGTGTTTCCTCTTGGGTCAATTGGTTCTGCTGTCATCTGGTGATGGGCTCTGTCAACAATGAAAAGCTACAGAAACATGACACCAGGCTTGACGTGCTAATTTCTAGCTCATTTCAACTTGCCAAGTTAAAACTGTGACTTCTGCAACTTATGTCTGTTCCGGAAATTTCTCAGGTTGTGTAGCGTTTTAAAGATCGTGACAATATTTCAAAGTACTTGTGTATTACAAACCATTTTTTTCCCTCGCTGGTGAAAATGTCTCAAAGGCAGAAGTTGTTTATCAAGAATGTCAAAATGTTATTCAATGTGTTTTGCCAATACATTTCTTCTTAATATTATTTTATTTCCCTTCAGGGGTCGCAACAGCCAATCTACTTCCTCCATCTGATCCTATTCTCTGCATCTTCTTCTCTCACACCAACTGACTTCACTTCCTCTTTCTCTCCATCCATATATCTCCTCTCTGGTCTTCCTCCAGGCAACCTGCCTGGCAACTCCAACCTCAGCAACCTTCTACTCAGATCTTCAACCACCCCTCCTCTGTGCATGTCCAAACCATCTCAAACTGGCTTTATCCTCAAAAACATCTAAAACGTGCTGTCCTTCTGCTTGACTCACTCATCCCTCTTTGTCACTGCCAAGGAAAACCTCAACATTTTTACATCCGTCAATATTCCATGTTTGAGTTTCTCAACTGTCATATGTGATTTTAAAGGTACATTTTTTAAAGGTTTTTATTGTGTTATTATCCGCTAAATACTCATGGTATGTCGTGTCCACCGGGCCATGCTGATATATTGATTATCAGGTCATAGTCTGATCTCTCTTGCCGGGTCATGACGGGTCTTGTAGTTTGAAGGAGTTGGAAAATGGGTCGATAATTGTGCCTTGATGGTTTACTTGAAGGGCCAATATGGCACAAAATGTTATGCTGAAAAAAATTATCTTTGCATTGGAGCCTTTTTGGTGTGTGGACTTCTTTAACCTTTTTTCTGGTCCAGCAACCATCCCTAACTGAGCAGCAGATGTGCGTGTTTTTTTCTCAAGCTCACTTGTAAGGCATAACTGCTTTTCACAGCGCTCTGTATTTGGACTCCTCTTTATCTGAGGCTAGTTCTTGATACTTGTTTTTAACCTTCTACACATGCCACAGCAGCAGGGATTGGGACTACATCATGGCTAAAGAACCCCCACAAGCCAAGACCTTTGAATTCACCAAACGGGACATCGTGTTAACGGACATCCTCATTGATGAACCCCGAAAATAGCTACAGGACGGATCACGATGAACTCCGCTGCCCTATGGAAACTATAAGAGAAGGAAATGTATATTTTTCTCCATGCCATAACATGCTGAGCAAAGTTTATTGGTCAGCATAATGAAGAGTATTGTGACATATATTAAATGTATCTTTTTTTGTTCCTATTGCTGAAAAGAAGATTATTTATTTTTAATAATTGGTGCCGTTTGTAGTATTTTTATGATGTATGATGGCTTTTCCAGCCTTAGTCCTTATATGGGAACATAATACCTATTCAAGATGATATATATATATATATGTATATATATATATATATATATATATATATATATACTTGTGATGTTTCTTATTGACCTTTCTTTTTGTCACAATTGTTCCTGTGTTTAATTAATGATGGACAACATGTTTGGGGAATCAAATGTTCGATCCTTTAAAAACAGCACTGAACATTCTTGGTAAAGCCTGAAGAAGAACCAATGTGGCTCGAAACGTTGAAATAAGGCTGAAATAAATTATCTTTGCATTGAAGCCCTTTTGGTGTGAGGCCTTTTTTTAACCTTTTTTAAGTCTATGGTTTCCAGTCACATGACAATGTGAGCTGGATGCTGCAATTTCCCCATCAACATACCATGTGTTCTCTCCAGGTCTGAACCGCTATTATATTTAATCCGGAAAAGTTGATCACAGGACTGCACAGTTACTTTCGATTAAATCCCACAATGAATGTGTATGTTGGAAAGAGGAGGGAGAAAACGTCGAGAGGCAACGAAGGGAGGCAAGGAGGAGGAAGGCAGTTTGCCCTTTTAAAGCTATCGGACTGTATAAACAAACCGATTTGCTGAAACGAAATGTTAAGCCGTGAATAGTAAGCTATGATTTCGAGAAAAACAGTGACGATCCAGTGGTAGTTCACCAGTGTGCATTCGGTGAAAGCCCTGTTTATTCAGAGAATAGAGAGAATTGGATAGGCTTTGTGTAATTATTGTAGTTAAGGCATCCCGCTACCATGGTGATGTCTCCATGCGTACTTTTCTTGAACACAGAAACCAAGCAGGAACCCGGGATATAAAAAGAGGCAGCTCTCAGACAGCAGATGCCAGATGTAACATCACATGAGATCGTGGCTTCTAAACCTTTTTTTTATTTTCAAAGATAATATCATTTAGGTGTCCAAAGCAGATAAGCAACTGCCCTGTCCTGCAATGAACAGGTATCTGACTGACAATACTGAACATCAGGTGCACTCAGATCAGCCTGATTTTTGGTTGATGAGGGGGATATGGGACAAAAAATAAATAAATACATAAATAAATAAGCACCTGAGGTGATTAAAAATGAAGTAAGGTAGACATGAAATGCAGTATTTTGTTCTGTGTGCTTAGAGGACATTTTGATTCTTTTATAATTTCTTTCCAAGGGGCCTAAATACAAAATGATACTTTTTGATTGGCTGTTTATCAATATATTTTAGTATTCTTCCTACCTGTCTTGGCCAGGACATACTAACTAAAAATTAATTAAAAAAAAAAAAAATCAATGTGATTTTCCTGGTTAGATTAAGGATATATATATATTTGCAATTCTATCATATAATGTCCAAGATATACTATATACCACTTATCTTGCACACAAGGTCTTGGGAATACTGTATTGTTGTTTTGTTTGCTTTTTTTAATCTATAATTTGCATATTTGGAATGTATTCAATTAAGAACAAAAATACATTTCAAGTAAATTATTAATAAGCAAAATAAGAGCAAAAATAAAGCAAGTGCATATTGAAAAAACATGATGAAATATATTGTATTGAATTTACCAAAACACCGCCTGGTTGCATTTGTAACCTATTATTTATTTTTTTCCATGTTTAGAGGAGACAACTAATTAAAAAAGCACATATTCCTGCATGTGGATTAAAGGATGGAAAAGCCACTGCTCTAAAAGCACTCAACGTTTTCGTGTGCATGTGACTGCATTAACACTAATGGAATGCATCATTAGCTGCCAGAAGTAGGACTTAAAAAAAAAAAAAAAAAAAAGGAGACATGCATTATAAAGCGGGCAGAGCAGAAACAAGAGGATGGGGTACGACAGAGGACGCAAGATAGGGGATGTCAAAGAAAAAGCCAAGCAGATGAGCTCCCACAAAAACAGCTCAAATTGTTGGGACAGAAAACAGCTGAATGGTCAGATCGTGCAACCTCGTACCCCGAAGTAAAAGCAAGGGTCCACAGATATCATCGGCAGGAAAGAGTTTGGCGACGGGTTGAGACGCGGTTAGGGTTATGCAAGTGGCGTCTCTGGTTCACTGCGTGCATGCTGGTGTGCATGTGGAGGAGGAGGAGGGGGAGGGGGAGGGGGGCGATGGTTCCAAAAAACTGAATATAAATGGCACACACAGATGTCCTAGATTGATGAGAGTGCTTTCATCTCGGCTTAAGTGGGAGGACGAAGAATATACCTTACTTACGCAAATTATCACGCTGGGGCAACTATTATGATGATCCATCCATAAAAATGCACTCTCACAGGCTTTGTACGCTCCCCCATTACTGTGCAACGTGTCAATAAAAAAAAGAAAGATTGCAAACAAAACCAAAAGGGGACGCTCCTGCACAAACCCGGCTCACGGGTTGAATTTTGCAACAGGTGCCCTGAACTGTTACTGTAGAGATAAATAAATCTACACGAATACATGGAAATGGTTGAACTCAAACCCTTCCAGAAATACAGACTTAGATTCGTTTTTTGCTTTCATCAGATTAAACAGATGGACGAAGTACATAATCATTTTTAGGTTTCCGTCAATCCAAATGCCTCAAGATGAATAGTAAAGCTTGTCACTCTGCACTCCTGCAACAGAACAAGTTGCTTTTAAATACATATCATGACAACATGATACCTAAAACATGGGAAATGTACTCTATTTGTGTTATTATTTTATTTTTGGGGGGGAATTTCTGATGTTCTGTTCTATCAGAACATCAGAGGAAAAAAATACAAACAAAAAAACAGAAAACTATCCTGCTCCAAAAACAAATAAAGCAAACTGTGTAGACAGATGAGTCAAATACATGCTGCGTGTTCCAATAGAACTCCATCACGTTTCCTTGCAACTCGGGAGGACCGAGGAGGAAGGCTGCGGGGGGGGGGGGGAGAAAAATCAGTAGCACCCACGGAGATGAAGCTGAAGACAGGAAGCAGCGCAGACAGACAGGAAATGAGGACAACAAGTCAGTGAGCTGTGAGGAATGTAAAGGAAGCGCATATCGCAATACACACATCCAACTGCACACATGCTCTCAGCCTCACTCTTCTTTTTATGAAATAAGCGACCATTCCATTTATATTCTATATGAGCCATATGTAAAACTTCCTTATTTTCTATATGTATATTATTGCTCCATGCGGAACCTGCATCCACTTCATGGGAGACAATAAATTGGATTAATTAGTTAATTAGTTATTTAAAAGCAAAAAAAAAAATAAATGAAATTTTCCATTGAAGTTAAATTTGCACCTGAAGGTTAACTCAGTCAAATTCCTATATATCTCACCGAAGGTTTAAAATAAATAAATATTTAAAAAACAAAACAAAAACAATTTTAGCCTTTTTCATCCTAAATAACCTTACTATTCATTTATTTATGTGTTTATTTCAACTTTCTTTACCTACTGCATTTAAGCTAATTATAACAAATCTATTTCCCTATGGAGAAAAAAATAAACAAAAAAAAAAACAATAGCTTTCATTAAGTGATTGCTGGTATCTTTGAAAATTCTGCTCAAGTTATATTGTAAAAATGAAAAAAGTTATACTGGCCTGTAAAGCAGATACGCTGATATGTTGTGAGACATTTTTCCAGATTTGTTGATGCTATGCAATTAACTGTTTTTGACACAGTTATTATATGTTCATGCATTCAACTTCTGAAATATACATCTGATTTTCAAGAGTATTGTAAAAAAAATGTGTATTGTTAAAAAAAAAAAAAAAAAAAAAAAAAAAAAACCTCTGCAAACTGTAATAATTTCAGGTTAGTTGATGCAAGCAAAGGGATGGAACATGGGTGATTATGTTGCCAGTTACAAATGTTGCATAAGAGGTATAAATAAACTCACAGATGGCACGTTGAACCCCTATGTCTATCAGGATGATCCAAAACACACACACACCATCTCACTGCTCTTAAAAAAAAACAAAAAAACAAAATCTTAATCATCTTAATAGTAAACAGGCCTTTACATGTTTAGTGTGCAACTGGGGCCTGTTGCACACTAGCACACTAGTTTTTATTCCAAATTAATAGGCATGAGAGGCAAAATCAGCAGTCACTGTTACGGTTTCTACCCTTCAATTCACTCACATTCTTTAACTACTATATGTACTGAAACATCGAAAGTCACAAAAGTGACTTGTTGGCAGAATTGACCGATTTGGACAGCATAGGGGGACACAATTTTGACATTATTGATAGACTACTACAACAAAATATATTGATTGAAGAAGTTAACACATGCATTCCATTTGATTTAAAATGTGATAACAATCATTCCCTGAAAACATGTCAATCATTAATAACTCTGCAGAACATGATGAGCAAGAATGCAAAATTAACATTGAATGATTAGGATGGCTCAGTAGGCACTTAAGCATCGCTGATTAGGTAGCGTCGGCGTCCAAATGTTTTGAGCGGATGCCCTATTTTAATATTGTTCATTTCAGAGACATAATGAGTGTGTCAGAGATGGTGGAAAAATGACACAATGAGAGACAGGATGGCCAAAGACACACACAGGTAACCATACAACAACACTATCTTGGACTAAATCCAACATGGATGTGTATTACTTGCAAAAGTACCAAGAGCACTGATAATAACAATGGCTCCTCCAGTTGAATAGAAAGGATATTTGTCTGTGGAGGTTCTCAGTCAGCAAGGCCATGGTGAATTCTTGTCGTGGCAAGCGGACTTGAATTTCTTCATTTGAAGATGTTTCACGCCTCATCCGAGAGGCTTCTTCAGTACTGATGGCCTGTGGGGAGTTTCTGAGTGTATCTCCCGGGGTTGTGGGCGGGTCTATGACGACTAATCGAAGGTGGTTGTTATGTTAACGGAAGTGTCATTAGGTGGACCCAAAGGACGATCCCCAACTCTGGGGGATCACATGGATTTGAAATGTGAAATGGTAAAGCCAAGACATCTCAGAATGTGAAACAAAGGGGTGAAACCTGTTGGATCACATGGACTGAGGCGCAGGTGGAAGTAATGGGGGCTGGTTTCAGGGGTGGATCTTTCCGGGTTGTTTGGATGGTGCAGTAGGGACTGGTCAGTGTGTGCTTATCCGTCTTGGTATTTATCCCAGTACGGCACTGTACAGTGCCTATCATAAGTATTCCAAACGTGAACTCTAATTTGCACAAGGCAGATTCAGTGATAAAAAAATGCATTTTAGTCATAGTTACATTGTCGCTGATCCAAATCTCATGATTTCTATGATAAGGTCCAAATTAGAAATGGAAAAACCACCCATTTTCTCCTTTCCTCCGTGTTCTAGTCTCGGATAATTAGATCACATGTACAGTATGTACCCTAATTTCCGGACTATTGAGCGCACCTGAATATAAGCCGCACCGGCATTAAATAGATACATAAATATATGTGTACATGTACAGTATAGGCGGCACTTGTCTATAAGCCTCAGGTGTCCATGTTGTAACATAAGATATTTACACGGAACATTTTTTTCGTGTCTTTTTCAAAACCGGACGTGAAGAGAAAGGTCAGTGATGAGCACACACAATTTCAGGAGAAATGGGAGACTTTTTTCTTTCTTTGTTGAGCACAGGGGCATCCTGACATGCTTAGGCCAGAATGTAATCCACACCGTCTAAAAATAAAGACATATATGCGTACATTTACAGGCCACACTTGTCTATAAGCAGCAGGCGAGATATTTACATAGAAAGATGTTATACAGAAACACTTTTATAACTGAATTAAATAAATAATGGTAACATCCACAAGTATGTACTGGATTGTATTTTTTGGAACAGTGGCTGATGAAAAGGACAATAAATAACACAAGGAAAAGTCCATCCTTCCATCTATTTTCTATTCCCTCTGTGTCCTACTCCAGCTGATTGCTATCTTAGCAGCTCTATTTCCTTCTTTGACAGCCAGGTTGATCACCTTTAAATTGAAAGCTGCATCATTTGCATTTCTTTATGTGTTTTCCACGATGACGGTGTGTGCATGAAGCGCAATTTCATTTGTTCGATGTGACGAGGCTAAATGTTTCGGTGGCATGAAGCTCGTTAGCCCCCCCCCCAAAAAAAAAAATCCATAAATTAGCTGCATCATTGTTTAAGCTGCAGTAGTCATAGCATGTAAAAAATGTAGCTACTTATAGTCCAGATATTACAGAATGTATGTGTGTACTCCCCGCAGGCCAATAGATTTGAAGAAGCCTCTTGGGTGAGGGGTGAAACGTCTTCAAGTGAAGACATTAAAGTCCAGGTGCCAAGATTATAAGATTCCAACAAGAATACAAAGGATATTGTAAGTCCAACACAGATGTTGCATGATAATGCACTATCCTGGATCTGTTAAGGTTCATGTTTCTATGCAGGACATTAAAATGACCAAACTAGAAAAAGAAAACAAGAAAAAAAGAAACGCACACGCTTACTTTGAAATCCTGTGTTCAGGAAAGGGCATCATGCAAATAACTCGGGGACGACCGAATTCCATCAAGTCATTTTTTTCTGTATATTTAATGTCAACATCCTTTGTCAACCGAATCGTGATAACGATGCTCCTCCATTCATGTCGGATGACTTTCAGCTCCACCAAATGTATTACACTCAAGATATGAAACTGAGATCGAGCAGAGATGGGAAGACGGTTTGATTCATATCAATGCGTTATCACAACATGCATATTGCGCTCATCCATTCACACACATACACGCACACACACACACACACACACACACACATACTGACAGAAAGATTGTGGATATCTGCCATGCAAGGGCCGGGACTTGAACTGGCAACGCTCTGATTCAGTACTACCAGTTGCCCCAGCAGTGTGACCTATATGTAATAGTGATGTGTAATACCCAAAAGATGCAGCTCTGAGAGAAGAGCCCTTTGTTTTGATTGGCCAGCATGGCAGCCAATCACATGTGATAATATCGGATCATACCATTTTGTGAAAACAGCATGGGGGGAGCAGACGCTCCGCTGTGACAGCAAAGTGTGTGAGTGTGTTGTGTTGAAGTTAAGGTGAAATATAAGGCTGGAAAAGATACGTAATGAAGAGCAGTTCAAGGTGAAAGAACCGGCTCTTTTTTGAGAGCCGAGACAAAGTTACTGCATATTTCAGATCTCTGCAGTATTCAACGTAAGTTCAGCGCCTCCAAGGATGGGAAATTCACCGTTTTCACCAACCGTGATCCTCCAAATATGTGAACTCACGCCGGTCACCTGACAATTGAGACTGTATAAAAACATCTCGGCTGCTGCCCGGGACGAGATAATTTCACACTGAACTCTGCTCATTGCCATTGTTAACCTGAAACATCCTTAATTGCGTGAACCAGGTGATGGAAAAGCGCGCCGTAAACTTGAGACGGGCGGAGAACATTTTTTACAAGAAAAAAAAAAAGAAAAGCGGACAGGGGCTGAATTTAATTAAATCTATAAAGAGTCTTACAAATAATCAAAACCCTTCAATGAAAGGGCACTATTCAATCTTAAGCTAAGGCACTTTGAAAACATGTTGAATTCAATTATGCTGAATCGCACTTTATCACAATTAAGACAGAATCTTACTGCGTTGAATTAGCAAGCGACACATATGTATTGTTAAGGCCGGGGTTATTTGGCGATGGACTGAGAAAGGAATCATAAGGAGGCCAACCGAGCCGAGCGACTTCTCAAATCTGCCATCTCATCTGGCCAGTCCTTAGCTTTGGACCCACCCATTTCACCCAGTCATCATTATACATATAATTTTGAATAATTCATTACTATCATAGCAGGCAATATCAGGCACAAACCAATCTTTGGACCATATCTGATCGAGCTATTTTATATTATACTAAAAGGATATAACGCCTCGATATAAGCACCCGCAACGTAACCAACTCTGAGCCTGCAGGATGGAGAAATATCCAAAGAAATTGACATTAGGAACTGTTATTGTTCCGATGCATATGTCAGCCATTTGCTCTCAAAACATTAATTGTTTGTGTTTTGGAACAAGGGATATAAGAATAAATAGATAATAAATAAAGTTCAAACATCTGAGTGTCGGTGATGCAAATTTTATACTCATACAGGACGTGGTCTCTTAAGACAGCCTGTTGCACTGTGACAATTTGAAATACTTGTTCTGTGTAACTTTGTAGTAATGGATATTACCCCTAGTATCAAATGGATAATTAAATGGCATTCATGGCACGTTAGTAGGGGTGCTTCCTGGTTGATTATAAATGTTAGCGGTTATACAATCAACTGTAAGGATGGAAATTTAAGTAAAATTGAATCTCCGTATACACGTCTACAAAGGAGGCATAGTGGGAGCAGGTGCAGCGGCTCACTCTCCATTTATGTGTCTGCACATGATGGATTCACAGACAGCGTCGGATATAACAAACTGAGAGCGGCGCACCCGGAGACCGTCACGCAATTTTTCACAGCCTGCGTTCCAGCGAGAGGAAACACGTATTGGTTCCTTGTTTTGTCGGAAGGAGAGGGCGAGTCGACAGCCAAGATGTGCTAAGGACGTGCAAAAAAAAAAAAAATTATAAAAATACATGAAAGCAGGGGAGACCGTGTAAAATTAAATTGTAAAAAACCTGAATGTTCCAGAACAGCAGGGTTTGATTGGGAAAATTCAATTCAATTTCGAACTGGGATTTGCATTCAGGGCCGCAGACTTCTCACAAATGACCAAACTCGTACTGAAATATATGATGCTTTTTAGTCTCCATACATCCACCAAAACCAGGAGTTCCATTCATTGAGACGTGATTTGTGTTGTATTTTATTATCCCTCGATCATTTCTTGACTGAATTAAAGACTATCAATTTGAACTAGTTGTTCCCAGTCTCTCACTTGACAAAATATCTGGGATA
Organism: Fistularia commersonii; assembly: GCF_037954325.1. NCBI lineage: Eukaryota > Metazoa > Chordata > Actinopteri > Syngnathiformes > Fistulariidae > Fistularia > Fistularia commersonii. Next base: position 6,416,720 of record NC_141298.1, on the reverse strand, counting down.
TCTCAACCAATCATGCCCCTTCTCGGTTACTGAGAGCATTATCAAATTGTGCGATCATGCCAGTTAAGGGATTTTAAAAGCCTTTCATTTATACCTGTAAATTATTTTTTTTAACTTATCAGCCACTGGCTTATGCTTTCATGAAAATGTGTCTGGACTCTGACATGCTCTTACATTCATTGGTCTTAAATGTTTTCAATTTTTGCGCCAAGAGGCCAAGACCAATATAATAAGCTATTTGATTTTTCTGTAACAGCACTTTTACATCTCCCGGGGTCTCATAAGAAATCTTTTTTTTATTTATTTAACTTTGTGTTTTCTAGACTGAACAACAAACTGCCCCTGGGGGATAATAACAACATTCCGATCCTTGACTTCACATTTGTGTTTTTAATTGCTGTTTTCTAGACTGCCTCTTAATAATAATAATAATAATATTAATAATAATGATAATAAAATCTAAGCGCCTATGTAAGGTTTCTACCAAGTTCACACTGTTGATTGGAACCATAAGTAAGTTTTAAGAATATCAAAAAACAGAAAAAGAGGAAAACTATTCTTAAGTTGCGAAAAATGTGTATATATGGCAGCAATGATATCTAAATTACAGGCTATCTGCATGTGTTTTGGTGTGTGTTGTATTGGCAGATTAGGTGGACCTTCACTTCAATAATTATAATTATTAGTTTTTGTTTTGCAGGAAAACAGTACCTCAGAATGTGTAACAGGCACAGACGTGATCCCGGTGTTGACAGACGTCCAGGAGCGAGCGGTGAGCACACATGCGAACAGCGGGTACAGATCTCCGGCTCCGAGTCTTCGGCTGTAACGCTCCACCCCCAACATGTCGCCTTTAATTAGAGCCTGCCAGAGCCGACAGTAGTTCAACCTGAAGTCTGGCTGCAGGACCTGGGCAAAGGGATAATAGGAACACAGGGAGGAACACGTTATTGCTTTCCAACCTTGTTTTCTGCACTAACAAGTTGCATGCATTAGTTAAAACATCCCCAAAACATTACATTTTTTAATTCTACTGCATATATAGTGAGTCATTACTGTGATTATTTTGGGTCCTGCTTGATTTATCAACTTCTGGGAGAAAAACATTGGATTTACAGCTGATAATACTGACAATTTGCCATTAATACAGAATTAAGAAAACATTTTTTTTCCATGAAGAAAAAGAAAAATGCTGATTGTCCGATGGTGAATATAGTCGGTATCCGTTAATGTCATTATTTTGTTCATGAAAAGGGAGTGGGCATGTAGATTGAATCATTTACTTTCCTTCGAACAAAATGACCATCTAAAAAAAAAAAACCTTTATACAATCACAACTCTGTAGCTATCAGGTGCAGGACAACAATTGCTCTGTGTGTGTGTGTGTGTGTGTGTGTGTGTCGCTGAGTGCACGGAGGTGCATGTCTGAGAGGACTTGATTAATAATATACTTTGAACTGACAATTGAAACCGCAAGTCATTAGGAGTAAATTCCTGCCACAATGGTACAGAGAAAGCCCGTGTGTGCACGTGTGTGTGCGTATGCACGTGCATATACAGTATGTGTATTACATCTGCCACTACCTTCTCTTCAGTAAATAGAAAAAAAGACAGTTGGTGTCTGTTTTAGCCGAGCACGTTTTTATTCATTATCAAGTATTTGTGTGTGTGTGTGTGTGTGTATGCGATATTGACTAACGCAGACACAGACACAGACACACACACACACACACCAGCATGCCTATATGATTAAGACCACGGAGCACCGTTCAGAGCACAGTTCTGTACTTTCTGCTCAAAACACATCAATGAGTTGTTTATCAAAAAGCTTTTAGTCCTACAGGGCTTTAACAAACCTCAGGTCTTTGGGTTTGAGTGTGTGTGTTACATCCATGTTGTTTTTTTTTTTTTTTGTTTGTTTTTTTTTCCCCACATCTCAACCGTGCATTTGTTGCTTGATCTTTTTACTCAAGGCCTCAGCAAGTGGCATGAAAAATGGACTGCAATATTGGAACAAAATGCTTTTTTTTTTTTTTTTTTTTTTTTTGTTTTGTTTTTTTTTTTTTCATTTATGTTCAGGCAGCCTGGAGATTTTCCAACCTGATAAAGGCCGTGATCAAGCAGGATGATCTCAGTCCTCTTGCTTTCGGGGCACTTTCGAACCAGCACGTTGCCAGGGTGGGGGTCGCAGTGGACGAAGCCCTGCACGAAGATCATTTCGCTGTACATTTTGCCGAGGTTTTCTGAAATCTGTGGGGAAAAAAAGAGCGGAGTTCAAACCAAACTCGATTAACCGCAATGATAACAGAGGATGTACAGAACAACACAGCGTTATGAATGCTGAGGTAATGCATTATAATCTTTTAAAATGTAGACTGGTATTATTGCTGGGTAATCTACAATTTTATTTGCCTAAGAAAAGTCATAATTGATTTAATGAACAAATCCCTTGAATAAAATCGACAATCGATTTTCTCAGTTTTATTGATCAAAAATGAAAAATGCAAATTGAAGCGGAATAGAGAGAGCCCAAAGTTAGAGTAGAGATTAAAAAAAAAGAGAGAGAAAATGGATCAAAAGGCCAGAGACCAGTCCCTTACAATCAAGTTCTGCTCAGCTAGAAAAAAAAAAAAAAGAGTACAAAAAAAGGCAAATGAAAACAAAACTGAACAAGCAGTGACTCTCATGTACATGTAGTAGTTCACTACATATCATCATGTCACCATGTTCATTGCATTTGAAAGAGTAAGGCGTACTTTTGTAAGATGCATAAAATGTGCACAAAAAGGCAACTTCGACCTACTTCTGCGAAAAAAAAAAAAGAATGGATGAAAAGAAAAAAAAAACAGTTTCAAGTATATAAAGGGATGGAGACTGAGCTGGAGGACAGAATGCTGATTGAGTTGAAGGACAATTGAATTTGGAAATAAAAGAAAGATGACTTTGAACACAGTGAACACTGATGGAGGGAGAAGGAAACTTATGCGTCACCATGGGAGGAAACTTCCATCCCAAAAAAATAAATAAAAACCCTTTCTGAAGAACAGCCTAGGCCAAAAAGTGTGACCTAGAGGAAATGCATAAAAGCAGATAATCAAGATAAATTATCAATTATCTTGTAAATTCAGAAAATAAACAATAACAATTATTGTGTCCTGTGGCAGAAAAAATGTTTCCTGTAAATATTTTTTTTGGTTTTAATTAAATAAACAAATATTTATTCTGAGATAATAAGTTGATTAATTCAGAAAAATGGGACGCAAATTAGTTTTTGTCAAGTAGAGTTGGTCTTCTCAATTGAACTTTCATTAAGCCTCATGATTTCAAGTTTTTATATGCAGGCTAATTTCATTTTCTACAAGAGAGGAAAAAATGCAGATATGACTCTTTTGAATATTCATCCTTGTATAAATCATCACAAAAACTGAGAGAGACTCACAAATACAAAAGCCAATTACTTCCTCTGACTCAGATGCTCAACTCATTATCACCAGATGATGGGATGTAACAGAATGAAGAAACACACAAGAGTTTGGTGGCTTCATTGAAGGTATGAAGGATCTACACAGAGACTCCAGCACGATTCGAATAAAATATTAAAAAAATATTAGAAGGCACTGTCAGAATTCACTGTTTGACTGACATGGAAGTCATAACATGCTATTTGTGTTATCAGTTGTATGCTTGCGGATAAAAGCGTGACTTTCATTGGCAACCCCTGTTTGTAATAAAAATGCCCCAAAAAAGTTTGCATATTTCAATGCCTATCTGTTTATTTGGTCCCTCTATGTGTGTGTGTGTGTGTGTGTGTGTGTGTATATATATATATATATACATATGTATAAACATAACAAAAGATGGCCTTCATTCAAATGTATGACATCTTTAAAATCTTTCAAGTGAAAACTTTACGAGAAAAAAACATATACATATGAATAATAATAATTATTATTACATTAATAATTGTATTTTACAATATATTTTGATAACTTTTGATAACTTATAAATATAGTGTTCCATCCATGCTCTACTAGTGCTTACCTGCTCTGCCATATTTTGGTAAATTTATAAAGCACTCTGGTATGTTTACGTGCCAGCTTACTTTCACCAAGCTCGAAAGTATGTTTGTCAGTGTGAATGGCAGGATGATGATATTGTGACTCAAGTAATGCTTGAGCTCAAGGGCCTGTTTAAGAGGTGCAGTTTGACGCTTGGCGCAAACTTGAACCTTCCTGAACCCGATCTAGCTCCCATTAAGTTCCGCACTTCCAGCATCATTCAGCTTGAGACAAACATCGCACACTAAAGTTTGAGCATCTTCACACTAAAACATTGTTTTTTGGATAATGAGTCCCGAGAAATTGTTAACCCTACAATCAAGACTTTCGCACAGGGAAATGGCCAGGGCTAAAAGTGCAGGGATTGGGAAAATAGTCACACTATTTCATACCCTTTTTGCAGAGCCTGAGCATGGGGCAAAAGTAGCCGCGCATGCGGCGTGAAGGCTACGCAGCTTCCAAAAGTGCCAGTCATTTGCAGTAGGACCACTTGCCTTATCACTTTCACAATTCAGTCGGACCACTTGCATCACCATTCTGGCAATCAGTGTCACTTTGAGCATTAGCAAAAAATTTACAGCTTTTGGACACTCATAGGAATGACACGTTTACTGTTAAGTGTCTGTTTGTGACTATAGCACAATCATAGATCCCACTGGCTGTTGGGTTCATGGGGCTATTTGACAGCTTTATTCAACTGGTAAAAGAAGACGGATCCTTACTCTGTCACCAAAGGGTAGTCAAACTAGGATGATAGTAAGGTAGCCTGCCTTAGTTTTGAATGAATATCAGTATTCTATGTTTCACTTAACGTATTGTCCAGGGATATGCAGTGAGGTTCATGGCTGGTGAGGCATCAGATTTACAAACATATGAACCCTACAGAGTAGCTTATTCATGGGTTATGTTTAAAATCTCATATCATTCATTGTACCCTACAGCCGAGGAGTCCCAAGAAGGATCTCTGGAATAATGAGCGACTCCTACCATGAGGCAGGAAAACTGCATGTTTCACTGAATGGCTCTTCGCAGGTGTTTTATGATCCCCCAGCACAAGAAAGTAGAAACACACATACAGTTGTAGACGAAAAAGCACTGTACATTGGAAATATAGTTGATATAGAAAAAGGTGTTTAAGTGACATACAGAGGGACAGCAATACGGTCTTAGTGCAGAGCATGCAGTCAGCCAGCGTTGCGCAATCTACGTTGAGTCCAGTCCACAGCCTCACCGCTCATCTCTTCTCAGTATTTGAACATTAATTCTGAAAATCCAGCGATTTCGAAGAAAAACAATCTGAAACTGGTGAAGTTAAATGAAAAATACCTTTATACTACAAATCACTGAAAAATATAACAATTTTTTTTTTTTTTTATTTGACATTTTTTTCTTTCCAAAATTAGCAAGTGAGGCACGACTTCTTCTGCTTTCCCTGACTGCTCATCACGGGTATCATTGTATTCTTGGAATAATTGCCCAAGTCAGTTTTTCAGAAAACCTATTGAAGTCTGGCAACTGGACTTGAATTTCGTCACTTGAAGATGTCTCACCTTTAAGTCATTTTTATTAGTTTTTCAGAAAACTGAGCTATGCTGAATGAGGAGCTGATTTAAGCCAAAAAAAAAAAAAACTTTTTGGCAAGACTTAGGGAATTATTGTAAGGAGGTGATGATATGAGGATCGCTCAAGGTCAAGGTCATAATTCCAAGGAGTCAAGGGGCGTTGAAATCAATGATTCCTGAATGACACTCTCCATGCATACATAGTACATTGTCAGTAGGCTGGGCATCCAGGGTGACCGTACTGATCCAACCATATGTAAGAATACCCTTCCTCTCATAGATACATCACCACATCACTTCCCAAAATTCCTATTGAGGACGACAGTCATTTTGAACACCACCAAACCTAATTGATTGATCATGAGATCTGTTACTCAACTTCTAATTCCAAAGATCATCCTGCAAAAATTTAATAATTCATATAAGGGTTGGCGATTTCCAAAGACACTCTGACATACCGTGACTGCAGACAGATTTAAGGACCTGTCTCTAAACCATGTTACAATTTCCTGTTCAATTCATTTATTTATAATATAAAAATGACAGTAACTAATGATGTATATGCGTATTCAATGGATGGCGACTGATGATAGCATCATCACCATTATTCATATCACAAATCAGCAACCAGAGGGGATCCACGTGTGAGGATGATTTAGTTTTATTTGATGCTGTTTAATAAATGATATCTGACAAATTCATCTATTTCAATGAAGCGTGTTCGTTAATTAGCAAGCAGTTGGCTAGCAAAGGAGATTTTTGATAAAAAGCTTTCCTCAGCTTATGCCTTTTCTATTTTACAAGGGCTTTGTGGATGTATCAGAATACAATATGTGAGTCTTTTTTTTCCACCTGCAGACTACCTGTTGTTCTTTTATTCAATACTGTCTGGTGGGGAGGGATGAGCCTGTCGTGTGCTCCCCTGAGGACAATGACATTTTGTAAGAAAAGAAAAAAAAAAATCAATCCTATCGAACTGCTTTGAGAACATCATATTGTGATTTTTCATTAATAATCGGGGTCCGCAGAAAAATCAATGTATTAATGATAATAATTCATCTTATCAGTGTGCGCCTTTGTTTTTCAACATGATGATAACCCTGTAGCAACTCAACAGTATTTCAATTTAAAAACCATGAAGCAAAGTAACCAAGTTTACATCCAAATGGTGTTCTTTAAATTTTTAGTAAACAAAAGCTGAGCTCAGTGTGTACAATATATACTTGGACTATTTGTTTGATTTATATTAGACAAATTTATGTAGGACTGCTTGCAAAATAGACTGTGCAGCACAACCCTGCTTTTAAATCGGCGCCATGATGGAGGACGGCATTGTAACGGTGTTGTGATTACCGATCAGTCTTTAAATCTCCCCTCGTACCATCCAGTGCTGTGGGTCCAGATATATGGAGGTATCACTTGAACCGTTCATACATCATTGTGTCACTGAGCCTACAGTTGGTAAATAGGATGTTATTGGCCGTAAATACGAAGAGGTAAAACACATTGTCTATCTTCTGGGATTCTGTCGTTTCCAAAGAACCTATCTTTAGAATTCTGGGTGCATAAAGCTATTATGGGCAATGTCGCAACTCACTGTGAAGGCCGCTTTTATGGCCACATTGAATTTTTTACACATGATTATCCGTGAAATAATTTTTCGTGGTGTCGGCAGTCGGTACGCCATTTAATATGGCAGTATACATACTGCCTTATTTGTGCTGTTTTCATTTAATAAATGAATTGATTTATTTTTAATTTGCAGCTGACAGATGTGCGGTGTTGTTGTATCCAACGGCACTATTAGACATATGGCCGATTTCGAAATGAATGTCACAGAATGTTCACGAAATCCTTGCGTGAATACTGAATATTCAATCCCTTCAGTCATATTTTAACTCATACGATTATTAATTTGAATGTAAAGAATAATAAGACGGTACGAAAAAAAAAGAAACTTTGGTTCCGTTCAGCTCTCAACACACGGCTGAGTCCGGAGGAAAGTCATCCATCTTGTGATTACAAACACAGACACAGTCCAACCAATGCCAAGGCCACTTAATACTCCTATCCATCCTGTTGCTCACTTTGCAAGTAACTCACACTGTGTATGTGTGTGTGTGTGTGTGTGTGTGGGCATGCGAACGTGAGCTTTGTGGTGTTCCTATCACTCTTACCTTAAAATACTCTGATAATGTGTCTGACACATATTTAGATATATACTGTATGTCTCCAAAAAAAATCTATATATTGATTGCGTTTCTCACGATGTGTATCTTATATAAAAAGTTATATAAATGAATTAAAAGCACTTTTTATCCATCGCAATGTTGCTTTGTTTAAGAAATCACTTCTGAAGGACAGCTTTGTTGAAGCGGGAACGTGAGGTGAGTTTTATTTGACTGCATGTGCAGTTGACTGCTCCCGTCATGTCAGACAGTAGAAGTTGATGACAAGATACTTCACTTTGGATTTCAGTATGGTTGTTTGATGCCATTTGGATCCAGGAAAATTGTGGCAGACCTAGCATACTTGTCAGTACTGTCAAAAGTATTAGCGGGACTTTGGGTTCTTTCCTTATCACTCAGGTAACACGAGGTCCGATCTACTGTTGTTGTTATTTTCATAGACGTCACCATGTTTCTTTGTTGTCATTCTTCGTTTTGCTTGAATATATTCTTCTGCTAAAGGTGAACGAGAATAATCTTGTTAAACACTTCCAGGATTGATAAAATTATGCAATTGGGTGGATTTAAGCGGATGCCTGCAGTAGCTAGCAATGAAGTTGCATTTCCATACTGAAAGTGCTATACTGCTTGTTGTGTCCATCCAACTATTCACTCATTTACACGTCCGGGCAATCTGCCCTATGAATCTCCTGTGTTGGGAGGAAACTGGAGAATCCCATGGAAACATTTCAAATCCAATTGCAGACTATTGGGATCCAACCAGGGACGTTCTTGCTGTGAGGGAAAACTATCCCAGGACTGATGGAAACATCAAGTTCGATCATAAGAAATTAACTACTCTCTGTCTCGATTTCAATTTGTTTTAGAATGGATCAGAAATTCAAGATTTTTTTTTTTTCAAACTCTGTTGCAATTTTGATTTAGGGGTTTTAAGATATTTGGGGTCATCTGCTTTATATCACCACTTCCTGTAAAGTTCGTAAGAGACAACAAAGTAAATGCCTTCAATATCTCAAAGAATGAGAGAAAGTGCTAGTTTACAGCAGCGATAGCAAATATAACCCTTCTTAAGGTACTCAATAGATGCTGAAGGTATGAGACCTTCTACAATAGCATAATCGTATACATAGTTTGGGATTTTCAATACTGTTTTAGTCAGGGAAACACCCGGGTGACGGTAAAACATCCGTTTAATAAGCAATAGCTGTTGTTGGCCACAGCCACGCTTACTGTTCACGCCCAATTACCGGTAAAAAAAAAACTGTATTTCTTGCTCCCTAAACCACACTCATAAGATTCCCAGCAACCCCAAAATCACACGTAAACCAGCATCAACATAAACCCCAACATTTGTGACTCGCTACAATACTAACCAGTGGCGATATGGTGGTGCACTGGTTAGCACTTCGGCCTCACAGCACGAGGGAACCTTGTTTTTTGATTCCAAGGGGATCGTTCTCATTTCCTCTGGGTTCTCCGGTTTCCTCCCACAGTCCAAAAGCATACAGTAGCGTTAATCGGAAGAAAATTGCCCCGATTGAGTGAAAGTCTGTCTGTATATGTGGCCCTAGGATTGACTCTGCACCACCAACCACAATTGCCCTGATTTCACTCTTAATTTATTTAATGCCTGTTACATCTTGTCTGTTTAGCACCGTTAACCAAAACAAACTCCTTGTAGTAGTAAATTTACTTGCCGATTAAAGCAATTCTGATTCTGACCAGCGACAAGTCCAGGGTGTACCCTGACTCTCGCCCGATGACAGCTGGGATAGGCTCCAGCTTCCCCCGCTACCCTGAGTGCAGGATAAGCGGCAGATGATAGATGGATGGATCGATAATACCAACCAATTTCCCATTTACTGAGAGATCTGCTTGCACACTATTAAGTACCTTGTTGACATTAATGCCATGTTTCTTCATGTACTCAATGTCATTGACCTGGCCGCCCTCAGCAAACTCCATGGTCAGTATCCTCTTGGTGGACAAGTTCCAGTGGATCATCGGAACCTAATGAAAGATAGAGTGATGGAGAGACAGAAAAAAAAAAGGGACAGAAATGTAATTTTATTTATTTTGCAAATATATTTACAAAGAATTCTCTAGAGTGAATAGTTTGGTTTTTTTTTTGCAAAAAATTGTTCAACTTTAAAAGTGAGGACGCTTAAAACGACAGGTTGATGATTTGATGCTTGAGAGATAAGAGACCAAAATTCGGAGCTCTGTCGTGGGGAAATGAGGATTTGTGATGCTTCAACACAAATCAGGCTTAACAGGTAAAACGCAGAGCGAAAAGGAAACGATTTTGGCCAATGTGGAAATTTATTTTTACATTTATTTCACATGAACACTTCCATATTCTGAATTCCTTTTTAAACTGATGAAAAATACAATTTTTATCATCATTCCATAAATTCTATGACAACGGTCAACGGTTTTGAGCCTTTTGTTATAAATGTTAGCTGCCTTTATCTAATGCAATTTATTCAAGAACAACTTAATTGGAAAAAGGCTAATTGTTCCACATTTGTGAATTTCCCCTTAGGGATGAATAAAGTACCTCCCGACTAACAATCAGAAGTCATATAAAGATTTAAAAGATATATCTCTTAAAGATCACCGAAAGATGGACATAACAATTGGCTATGTATCTAGGCTAGCCGGAGACAAATACGATTATTTAAAAGACAATTGGCAATAAATTAGCTTTTAGTCCTCTCAGTTATGAAGAAAACACAATTAAAAATACAAAAAAAAAAAATCAAATTAAGGAAAATAATACAATACGAAGGATGTTGCAGCTCTCGGGGTATTAAAATCAAAGAAAGAAAGTCCATTTCACATTCAACTGAGCTAATAAAAGTTCTCAAACAGGCATATTAAGAAAAAGGACACCGTGGAAATTAAATGATAATGGACATGGAGTCGAACACTGTCTAGTAAAGGAAATGATTTGCACTGTTCTGTGAACTCTGTTCCATTAGAATTTATGAAGAGGAGACAGACAGCACAAAAGAAACTGTCACCACATGGTGGAGAAATATGACCTCCATTAACTGTGTGCACTGTAATTTGAAATATTGCGGGCTCAAATGCAAACAGACATTTTTCAGTTTATTAACAGCTATTTACTTGCATGTGTGTACGAATTGGATTGACGGATAAAAAATATTTATCCCATTCCCGATTCCTATAGCCGGGCTATCGGAATGAAAAGGGAACCGATGCTGCTGAATGAAGGTAATTATGCAGGTACCTTGAGAAAAGGGAAGTGAGAGAGCATTCCAGACACCTTCTCCGCGTTGTGTCCTTCGTTCAGGAAGTCCAGCTCCAGTGGCATGTTTTTCTTCGCTTCCTCCACCAGCCATATGAAGGCAAAGTCTGGAAAGAGCCAGTGGACCGCCCTCACCAACACCTGCCGTGCACAAATCAGAGCCAGCGTCAATAAACGGATGGCTGGTTGAATGCGGCCCTGTTTTTCGTTGGCAAAAATTCGATTTCCCTTTTATTTGTTTCAATGAGTTAAACATAGGACCAGTTTAAAAATAATGTCTGGAAAACCAGTGAAGCAAAATCAGTTTACCTCAAAATAAAAAATAAAACAACAAATAAACAAACAAACAAATAAATAGATAAATAACTAAATAATTAAAAAGCTGGCATATGTATCAAGGCCTCAAAGACCATGGGGATGTTTCTTGGTTCCAATTCCTTAGCCAATATTTTATTTTCTTCTTATTATTACAAGCATCATTGTCATTATCATTGTTCTTATTATTGTGATTTTTATTTATTGTATAATAATAATAATTATTATTATTATTACATTGCCCTTTTTATCATCTGCATATTCATTTCATTTATTGTTATTATCATCGTTAATATTGTTGTTATTACTTCGAATGTCTGAATTTATTCATATTTGTTATTTTCCACAGGGTGCTTTAGCTTTTTTTTTTTTTTTTAAAGATCAGTTGGAAATAACCAGTTAGTCGTAAACCAAAATATTTAATGTTCTTTTTCCCCACTGGTAAACTTGTTGAGTTCAAGTTACAACATTAATATCATCCAATGGTGGTTCTGGTTGGATTTTGTTTGTTGCTAATTGTCTTTTTAAAATGACTTTGAAAAACTTGGAGTATAAATTACCTTTGAAAACACAACTGTTGAATGAAGCTGCATGACCCTTGTAGTCAGACGGGTCAGGTTACAATTACCTCTCCATTCACTATAATTCATTATCTATTTTTCCACATGTAGTCCACATAATCTACGGATAAAGAAAATAAAGAAATTAAATGCTGTGTCTCTACAACTTGGATACGTGTCCTAATTATATTACTGTATAATTAGTTTGCAAATTGTGTATTTTATTATGTCCATCACTGTTTGAATGTGAATTGAAAAACCGAGCAGCATCAGTGCCAGTTTTAAAAATTGTGATTCTCCCTCTGTGTTTTTTTCCGCAGAATTTCCCTTTTCCTGATATGGCAATCGAAAGAGACAAGGTTGTCGATTAAATTTTTTTTAATTGGAAGATTAATTGATCTATTTCATATTATTTTAATTAAAATTACAAGGTCACACACTCACCTCCATTACCATGATGTCCTTGGAGCTTTGTCTCTGGACTTTAGGGTGCTGGACCTTGACAGCCACTGTCCTCCCATCCTGTAGCACTGCCTTATGGACTTGCGCTAGGGAGGCGGCGCCCTGTGGCTTCTCCTCAAAGAAGACGAATAACTCTGACAGCTTTTTTTTTTTTTTTTTTTTTGGGGGGGGGGGAGAAGAGGGCGGGGGAGGGTCATTGAGTGACATCAAAAAAGTAAGAAGTAGCTATAAATATATTCCCCTTTTCTGATTTACGATTGTAATTTTGATCTAAATTGAGAATACTAAAACTATATGCTATGCATTAATTCTAGACGATGGTCTGGCAGAAGGGAAATTAAAATTAATGGTAGTGTTATTTGTTTTGCTTTTTCAAGTCACTAATATAGTCTTAATCTGGGGTGCACACACTTTTTCAGCATATGAGCTACTTATAGAATTACCCAGTCAAAATACCTACTATAAAAATGCAAAACATATATTTATAAATAAATATATTGAGAATTCTTTATATGTACAATATCTGTTGGTGTAACTTGCATAACTGTATGAACCCAAATTGCACAATGCAACTCTACATTTTTTGTCACTACCTTACTCTGATGACTTGCACTGAATGGAATCAGTCAGGGATGTATAGTATGGACAGTGGCTACTGATAGCCAGCCTCAAGCACTTCCAAGCACTTCCAAATGATCATCAGTCATGGTAGAAAGGTATTTGGACTTAATGATCTTCATGTGGGAAAAGGCTGACTCACATAAATAAGTGGAGTCGAAAAACCTTACCTCATGTAGGGGTACTTTTCCTGTGTGAATAAGTTCCAGAACTATCCATTTTAATACGCTGTATTTAGTTTAAAAGAAATAAACCGGAGGATAACGGGTAGCTCGCTAGCTTTGCAGCACTTAGTGTTTTTATATGCACATGTGACCCGTGTGCCAGAAAGGGTCAAATGTCCGACTGGCTGCCTTATACATCAATTAAGTGACAAACTTCATAGTGAGGATGGATAATAGGCTAATTTTTCTGTTTTTAATACCATGCGATCTACACACAATACCTTTGAGATCGACGTATTGGGCACCCCTGACCTAGATCTTATTTCAAATGTAAGCTCAGGTAATGACATTACAGTTCCTACCAAGTAATTACCCCAAAATGTTTCTACTTCCTACGAAAAAGCAACCGATCAAACTCCTGTTTCCAATTTTTTTACATGTTTTGAGTATTTGGGAAATTGACTCTTACAACACGATCACTCACTTTGTCCCGTATTGTACATCCATGCAATCACATGATGAATAGTAGTATAGTGGTATACGGAAAAAAAAGCTGTGTTTTCATAGGAATGAGGATGTGAAGTTAGTTGGTATGAGAGAAAAGGGATGCACAGTTAGATGGCGGAGGTTGATTCGCTGTGGTGACCCCTGAAGGGAGCAGCCGGACAGAAAAGAAGACATTTTTAAAGAAATAAGATGATAATCTCGGCTCATCTTCGGACTGGAGAAGGGGAGGGACTGATAGCTGAAATTATTTTTGCCATTATTCCATTAAGGCTGATTATCATCAGCACGGCAGATGGTTGAAAATCACAATAACAGTGGTTTATTGATATATATTTTGGGGGAAATGGGTAGACTTTCGCTGAGTCTTCTGTGTGGCAGAAACTTTAATTTCTTATCCGCTGAACTCGTCAGACATCTACTTTATTTTACACATGAAAAATATAATCTCCTTTATAATCAGCAAGACACTTGACTAAGATCCTCCGAACCAGGGGTCTCAGTCTTGCGTCCCCCGGAATTATATTTTGTGGCCCATAACCTAAAATCAAAACTTGGCATTAGTGCGGCCCTGCCTGAGTTGTTGTCCTGGGCGTTTAATATTTTTTGACACTTGTGTGATACCATAGCTCAGGCTCATGACAACAACACGAATGAGCAACTGTGGTCACTTGTAACATCTTTCGGCACTGTCACTGACTGAAGGGGAAATATAGCCTGTCACCCAGCCTCAGTCGTGTCTTTTCAAAACCTGCCGTGAAGAGAAAGGTCAGCAATGAGCACAGATAATTTCAGGAGAAATGGGAGATTTTTGTGTGAGTGTGTGTTGAACCCAGGGGCACACAGACATGTCTACCGTAAAATAAAAACTTCTGGGCGAGTCGGAATAGAAGCTGCAACGGCAAAAAATAGATAAATGAATAAATATATGTATACATATTTAGGCCGCACCTGTCTATAAGGCACATGTGAAATATTTATACAGAAAGATGCTACAGACAAACTTTTTTTTTTAATTCTAATTAAATACATCCATAAATATGTACTGAAAATGCTTTTTTCTAAACAGTGCCTGTAACACGGCTGATGAAAATTATTATTAATACATAGCACGAGGTGACGAGTTCAAATGTATTGGCCGCATGAAACTTGTTAGCCCAAAAAAATCAAAAAATCAGCCGCATCATTGTCTTAGCCAGTGTTCACAGTGTGTGAAAAAAGTAGCAGCTTATAGTCCGGAAATTACAGTAATATGCATGGATAAAGTTGCGGTGTACAAAGAGTATAACATCGGATGTCATTACTCAACTAGACATGCTGAGGAGAATGCAAAATACCAGAGAGATGAGCGAGAGGACTGAGTTGCCAATCTTAAAACATATCTACTGAGGCAACAATATTTTCTCAAGAAATCCAGCAAAGAATAATGCGGCAGTCAGAGCTAGCTAAGTGGTGAGTGAGATGATTGCCAAGGGAGGAAAGCCATTCAAAGATGCCGAGTTCGTCACATAGTACATGTTACAGGCCGAAGGTATCATCCGCAAAAGAAGGCTCAGTTTAGCAATATCAGCCCTTCGGCCAACATAGTAGCAAATTCTCAATGTATACCCTGTTTTACCTTCAAACCACCATGTAATGGGGAAAATATTTTTTTATGAAATGATGCTTCTGTGTGAACTATGCTTATTATCTGAACAATATTATGTGTCCACTGCTTGATCAACTGTCTGCCTCATAAACAAGTCCAAAAACGGAGTATTCTTCCTGTGCTGTGCGTACTGCAGCACCAGGAGTATCTTCTGACTGATGGAGTGTGTCCTTCAAGATGACGCCTCCTCTCCTGGGACCATTGTGACCCAACATCGTCCGACTGTCACTTTCAAGATGGTGCCTCCTCTTTATGCATAAAAACATATTCTTGCCGTGTGTTCTTGGCACTCTCCTGCAGACCACACTGTACTCTGTGAGACTTGTGCCTTATGGGGCCCTAAAAATAGATGCCCTGAGACCATCTTGACCACTTGTGTCATTCACAGACTTTCTTAAAAAAGCCTCCAAAATTTCCATGACAGATTTATATTAACTATGGTACCACTGATGATAGTTTGCAAAACTATTGTATCCATTAAACTGGTATGAACTGGGCAGCTTTGGATGCTTGACTCCTACTGTCTTTGACGTTTTTTGCAGTTGCTGGCTTGTCGTTCAGTCCATTTCAATGCGGCAGTCGGGTGACAAATTACGAGGACCAGGGTGTACAACAGCAGCGCGGTCAGCACATAAGGAATTCACGCTGTGTCCCGCTGTCACTTTGATTTTGCACTGCATGGGCTAAATATGCAAATAAACTAAATACACGGCGGGTAGAGAACAATTACTCTACAACCGTCAAAATACTAATACTACAATTACTATAATCATAATAATTGTTGGATTTGTGCACCTAAAACAGAGTGTGCAGAGTGTGTGCACTCTGCAGAGAGTGCAGTAACCTACACTAAAGTTGATATCCAACAAAAAAAGGCCAGAGCCAATCGTAAAAAATATAAATAAAAATGGAAATTAAAGTCTCATGTTCACTTAGGGATGCGGATTAATTGAAAAAGAATAGTAAATATGAATGAGCTGGTGCTAAAGATATGATGTGCACAGAGGGAGTTCTTCCTTATCGAATATTTCATTGGGAATAAGAATTTAAAACACTATGGAGTCAAGTGTCTCTGCCCCCTTCCTGTGTTTATCTTTTTTCTATTTGTGCCATCTTACATATGCCCAAACACACAATTCCTAACTATTTGGAGAGCAGGTTGTCATTTAGTGTGTGTCAGCAAGTTTGACTGTCTTCTGCTGCTGAACGGCAACACATAAAAATGTGGATAACCCCAATTATCAAAATATAGAAGTAAGACACATTATAAACTAAAAACCTGACATCTGGTAATAGTTACACTGCTTCTTAAAATGGTACATCTTCACACCTCCATATGTGAAAGCATAGTTATTCTTATCTTTAAACGAGGATGTGCAATAAGAGACTGTTCTTAGCTGCTTTCATGTGCACATTTAGGTCCCTGGTGGGAGTTTTAACATAAGCAGTATGTTGGTGGGCAACTATGCAGTCACTTTGACGTGAGCTGACTTGCATTGTGCTCAAGTGATTTTATGAGCCATTTATATCCGAAACCCCCCTCCTCACTTTCCCAGCCCTAAGACTTCAAAACATGGGCAGGCGTCCATTATTATTCACACAAATAACTTGACAAATGTTAACTGTGTAAAAAAAAAAAAACAGCAAACACGACCCAGACAAATTTGTGACAAAAACAGTTACATCGTTTCTAACAGGAGAGCCAAGTGATTGCATTTTATTTTCATAGACATGCACCAGCTAATATTGGCCACCATCTTCTCTGACTCTCATATAAACCCAGATCTGAATCATGCAGGACTTGCTGGGAGGCTTTACCTGAAAGATGAAGGGCATAAAGCGGAATTATGCCCTCAAATAAGAGGGATAAATTGCTTAAATTTCCTTTCAGTTCATTTTAAGGTTCCATTTTGTTGCCTCACTTGTCTGACTACATTAACCTTGTGGTTTTAGCACCAGCCAGTTGTTTGTCTGCCTATCAAACACTGCAGCGTGCCAACAGACTGACCAGTGTCTGCCACAGATATTGGGAAACCTCAATTCTCCTGGAGAGAATATTCATAAATATGATTTACTGTTTGTCTCACGCTAGAATGTGCTGTTAAAAAAAAAGCATGAAAAATCTTCTTCTCCTTTCGGCTTTTCCATTCAGGGGTCGCCACAGCGAATCAACTTTCTCCATCTAACCCTATTCTCTGTATCCTCCTCTCTCACACCAACTACCTTCACATCCTCACACTACATCCATAAATCTTCTCTTTGGTCTTCCTCAATACCTCCTGCCTGGTAGCTCCAATTCCAGTATCCGTCTACCAATATATTCACTATCCCTCCTCTGTACATGACTGTACCATCTCAGCCTGGCTTCTCTGACCTTCTGTACAAAACATCTAACGTGCTGCTCCTCTGATAGACTCATTCCTGATCCTGGCCATCCTGGTCACTCCCAAAGAGATCCTTAGCATCTTCATCTCTGTGACCTCTTGCTCTGCCTCCTGCAGTACCTCTGACACTTTTCTCCGCCCATCCCCACCTGCTTGAAGCCATCTCTTCACCTCTTTTCAACACTCTCCGTTGTTCTGGACTGTTGACCCCAATTACCTGAAATCTTCTAACTTCTTGATCTCCACTCCCTGTAGCCTCACCGTTCCACCTGGGTTCCTTCATTCATTTCTCTCCTTTCCAGCGGATACCTCCACCTCTCTAGATTGTCCTCAACCTGTTCTCAGCTCTCACTTCAGATCACAATGTCCTCTGAAAACATCATGGCCCATGGAGATTCCTGTCTCACCTCATCTGTCAGCCTGCCCATCAAAACTGCAAACAAGAAGGGGCTCAGAGCTGATCCCTGATATAGTCCCACCTCCACCTTGAACTTCTCTATTATCCCTATAGCACACCGCACCACTATCCACTGCTAGCAAACAAGTCCTGCACCAGTCTAACATACTTCTCTGCCACTCCAGATTTCCTCATTTCCACAATGCCGCTCTCTCTGGCCTTCACCACTTCTCTATTAGCATTCTCAAAGCAAATACTGTATCTGTAGTTTCTAGGCATGTAGCCATACTGCTGTTCACAAATTTTGACTTCTGGTCTCAGTCTAGTGTCCACTACTCTTTCCCATAACTTCACTGTATGGCGCATCAACTTTCACCCTCTATAATTACCGCAATTCTGCAAATCTCCCTTATTCTTAAAAATGGGCACCATCACACTTCGTCTCCATTCTTCAGGCATCTAAGATCCTGTTGAATAATCTAGTCAGAAACTCTACTGCTGCCTCTCATAGACACTCCCATACCTCCACAGGTACAGTATATCATCAGGACCTAATGCCTTTCCACTCTTCATCCTCCTCGATGCTTTCCTCACTTCACTTTTACTAATCTCTGCTACTTTGTGGTCTACAATAGTCACCTCTTCTACCCTTGTCTTTCTTTCATTTTCCACATTCATCAGCACTTCAAAGTACTCTTTCCATCTTCACATCACTCTTCTAGCATCTGTCAATACAATCCCCTCTCTATCCTTAATCACCTGGATCTGTTGTGCATCCTTTCCATTGTTTTCTGTCTACGCTCTCACCAACAACTACTGTATTTTCCGCACAATAAGATGCACCTTAAACCCTTTAATCTTCTCAAAAACCGACAGTGCGCCTTAAATGCGGTGCGCCTTATATATGGATCAACATTGAGCTGCAAGAGGTCTCGCAACTATGGGTAGCAGCCGCCGACTCCCTTCTCTCCTGTAGAAGAAGTACCACGCGGTGCGCGCTGGGATATATGACTGCGCGAAGCGTGCATTTTCATTTCCATTTGTGTGTGCGTGCGTGTGCACATCCCTGAAGTAGCAGCGGTAAAATGGTAAAAGGGAATTCCACTCCCACACCACTTGCATGTGTATTAAGACCCCAAAATGGCACCTTTCAAGAAACACGCTCACGATGCAGAGTTTAAACTCAAGGCAATCAGTCACGCAGTAGAACAAGGGAATAGAGCAGCAGCGAGAGAATTCAACATTCAACAATCAATGGTACGGAAGTGGAGGAAGCAACAAGATGACCTGCACCAAGTAAAGAAGACTAAACAGAGTTTCCGAGGAAACGAAGCGAGATGGGTACAGTTAACCTTCTCCAGGCAGATGTTGCAGATTTGCGACAGCCAAATATCAGATTTTTCCTGCAACTACAACTTAATTTGAGCCTGAGAGGGTTAAAGGGAAAACTTGAACAGGAGGCTGTTGAACAGAAAGCAGCAAGTGGAAGTGTCTCTACAGTCACTATTCGAATGAAGGCAACAGCGCTAGCGAGGGACATGAACATCAATGAATTTAGAGGCGGTCCTTCTTGGTGCTTTCGTTTTATGAAACGCTTTGAACTGTGACAAATTGAGTTGGAAATACATTGTTTTCAACGAAGGCGGAGCAAATACCGGTAAGAGCGACCGGTTCATACGGTACCGTATTGCTAATGCACTAACTTGTTTTGGGAGTGAACGGAGTTGACAGAATGTGGTTTGTATTCTATTAATAAAGTTTGACTGACTTATCTGACTGTTTTGTTGACATTCCCTTTAGCGCAGCTCCATTTAGTGGATGCATAGCGCAACCCTAGCCACTACTGTAGCTTCTATTATATTCGTCTTATAATGCAGTGCGGCTTATATATGACATTTTTTTTCAAATAAGCCATTCATAGAAGGCGCGCCTTATAATCCGGTGTGCCTTATGGTGCAGAAAATGCGGTACTTTGAAGTCACTGATCTCTTACAGGTTACCTTGTCTAAACAAGATGTAGTCTACCTGCGTGCTCCTACCTCCACTTTTATAAGATACCCCACATTCCTGTCTTTGCTGGAAAAAAGTGTTAACTGCAGCCAATTCCATCCTTTTTGCAAAATCTACCACCATCTGTCCCTCTGCGTTCCTACCCTTATACCAAATCTGACCATCATTTCTTCACCCCTCTATTGCCTGCACCAACATGCCCATTGAAGTCTAAAAAAGTCTTTCTGAGGGAGAAGAAAGAAGTGGGAAATTGCTTGCTCACGCACACAACTTCCTAAGCATTTATCCGAGCTAAGCTGCTGAAAGAGCTCACAGGTGTGAATTTTGAATAGACACTAAAGCCAAACACCATGCCTACAGTTTTCTTTCACAAGCATGCAAAAGTTCCTTGGGAAACAAGTGAAGCCAGCTAGAAGAAACACAGCAGGCAGGAGAAACCCGATGTTCTTCTCGGGGACGTCAACAACCCATTACTGCAGAAGTAGCATCTGATGGTGAAAGACTGGGCATGTTTACGGAGGAAGCTGATGACAAGTTACCCAGTCAGTCAGCACAGCAGTCCATAAGTCAACAGTGAACAGCCAATGACAGAAAGTAGAACCCCTCACAACAAACGCTCTCTCTCTCTGTTAGCATAGCAATGCAGTTGCCACACGCACATCAGTGACATTTGCCAACTCTTGCCTCTTTGCAACTTTGTTTGTCTTCACTTTGAAGCTCATTTTGACTTTTGTCTTCAGCGCTATCCTCCCAACTCACATCTCTCTCGAGTTCAAATGGGAAGGGCTGCACAAATGACATGTTTTTGCACCGTATGCTAAAATGAATGGGGCTGAGCCCAGACCGACCTTGTCATGTCACGACTCAGGCAGCATTGCAATATAAACAACAATAGCTGCTTGCGAGTGAAAAGGTTTTTTTTTTTACAATTTTATACAAACTAAGATATGTTGAGTGAGTTTATTCTCATTTTCATGTAGCCGGTACAAAATTTGGTCAAATAGGACAACATCATCTAGGTAACGGGATCCCTTTTAAAGTCTTCTTTGCATGTTTTCACAACAACAGAGTAAACTGACTTCACATTTCTATCAATATTGTGCATCACATGGCATCACGCAAAGATACCGATGTGATTGATATCATGTTGCAACGAAAAAAGGCATAAGTCTAAATCACACCAGTCTACCAGAACTGGGGTCCGGAGTATTCCTCAGAAGGAAGACAACCAGCTTGCATTAAAATCCAACCCCCCCCAACTCTGATATCTGCTACCATTGCTATCAGATCAGCTGATGTACTTCATTCAGGAGGACGGAAATAATTACGGAGGGGGGGTCTGACAAGATCCTCGTGTGCTGTAAGCATAATTTTCCTTAGCAGAATATGGAACTATGAGTTAATTGACTTTCCAGATGAGCAGAACAAAAGCCATGGGAATGTTTGTGTAGAAGAACCACGCTGGAGTAGATAAAGCGCCTCTTTAATAACAGCTGACTATACAGTAAGAGGCCTATTAATTATATGTTGAATAAAGGCTTGGTTTGATGCAGCTACAGTAAATATGCTTATCCACTGCTGGCTGTTGATGTGCTCAACCCACCCACAGGACATACACACACTAATTATTGTGTGGGTTTTAGGGTTAAAGAGGACTCCCAAGGGACTGGAGTTCATTAGAACAGTCTCATTGTGTGCTTTAGAGGCTCGCCAGCTCCCTGAGGCTGGATACAAACCTTTTCACTTGATCACTGCCTCAATGCTGTGTCCCCCCACATGTAGTGTTCAGGGAAAAGGACTTCAAGAACATTAAAATGTCAAAACAGAGTCAACCTTGAGCACATGGATTTAATCTTTTCAATTTTTTAAACAATTACATATCGCTGCTACATAAACCTGTGATTTATGACCAAGCATTTGCTTGTAAGGTCACATTGACCCAATCGGCTCATTTTTTGAGTCCATGCAGGTGTTTGGACCAGATGGAATGTAAAGTTGGATGGATGTAGAGTCACTCCCGTGTCTTTATCCTAAAAGGAACACTGTCTTGACCTGATTTGCAAGATCGTGGGGAAGGAAATATGAATTTGCGTTGTGCGGATGCTAGATTTTGACCTGAATGGACAACCGGAAATTAAAATTTCTTAACTCATTCAAGGCAGTTCACAGTTTGAGGCTGTTCCCCAGATTGCGTACATAAGGATGTGACAAATGACAAACAGGCAGACACAATGTCTTCGAATTAGCCAAATAAATCCATAAATTAGCCACGTCATTGTTTAAGCCATCGTGTTCAAAGCAGGTGAAAAAGGTAGCAGCTTATGGTCCAGAAATGACGGTGATAAAAACTGCTGCACAGCTGTCTCTGCATGGTAAGCTATTGCATATAGCCAAAGAAGGAAGACAAAGAAGAAACTTTTTTTATTTAAAAGAAATAAATAAATACATACAAATTGAAGTTAATAATATGAATCCTACTTGGGTTTCATTAATAGTTACACTCAAGCAGCTGCAGTCCTGAGACCCTGTGCATTCCAGATAAAATGAATGTTTCTGCTGAGGAAATATCTCAACAGGATTCCTGAAGCACGAGTGTTTTTTATATAAAGCAGATATCTAATGTTTGTTTTCAGTTCTGCATTTTTATCCCCAGACTTCACGACAGAAAAATTCAAGGACTTCCATTTTATGATACTTTATACTGGCCCTAAACATATAAACTGACCATCAATCTGAGAAAAACCAGTGATTGGGGATTGTGGAAAAAGCTCTCATCTTGGGGGGAATAAGGGTGCTTAAATGTAAAATAAAATATATTTCTTGTTCTAGAAAAAGATGCATCTGATTTAAGAGCATGTTTATTTCTGGGTTAGTTCTCCACATGCATTATATGGTGACTACAGCAGTAAAAGGTTCTCCTTTTACAAAGCTATTAAGGTGCCTTGAACTGTTTATACTTATGGAGAAAAACTGCAGTCATATTTATAACTACTATAACTGCATATGTATATGTTTCCCCCTGTTTTTCCTTCTTCAAAATATTCAATAGCTTGGTCTTTGAAATACAATTATTAATTTATATAATTAATTTGGAAAACATTTACTCCGATTTATAAAGTCATTGTTCATTTACAAAATTTAAGCAGAGTGTTTTCATGGGTAAAAAAAAT
Source organism: Fistularia commersonii (assembly GCF_037954325.1). NCBI lineage: Eukaryota > Metazoa > Chordata > Actinopteri > Syngnathiformes > Fistulariidae > Fistularia > Fistularia commersonii. Next base: position 6,393,405 of record NC_141298.1, on the reverse strand, counting down.
GTTTGAGTAATATATGCATTATTTATTTATGATATAATAATTTATTTAAGGATAAAAAAAGATGCTTAACAGAACAATTCATCTGAAAAATGTTCTTTCTCATCAACTTTAAAGGTAGCAGAAAGTAATATGTAATACATTTTTACAAACCAACATATATATATATAAGAACTCAAGTTGAATCTAGATTCATTGGTACAAAGTCAATAAAGATGTATTAGAACATCCATTTTCCATCAAAATAGAAAACAGCATCACATATTTTGTTTATTACTTAAGGAGGGAGGATAAAATAACTTGAATTGTTATTATGTTTTTATAATGTGTTACATAATGGTTTATGAGTTTATGACTTTTTTTTTTTTTTTTTTGCAAAGGTCCAAATCAGGGAAGTTCTTACTATTTTTATCGCTTCGCACGGCTATTTCATGATCCAGTTAGGAACTGTTACAACCCCAGGTCAAACTAAATTAAACCTTCATCTTGACAAAGCTACTTTCTTGCAACGATTGGCTTATTTTGCCCCTGAAGAGGGGTTCTCATGCGAGGACTGCATCCTACACTGGTATCTCCTCTCTTTCCAATTCCAATTATTTCCGGAGCAGAGTGTTCTTCTAATGCGGTATCCGACCACGTCTAAGATGATAAAACACTATGGCAGACATATCATATTGTTTTCGACTTGGTCTGTGTGTTTTGGCTGGGAGAAAGATCATCAAACCCACCTTCATAATTCACATTGGAGAGGTGTGTGTGTGTGGAGGGGGATGCTGTTGGGGGGCGGAGGGGGGGATTTAAACATGCTGGCCCATCAGGTAGGTGGAGGCTCTACATCAGCTGTCTCAAACTGCTCTACATGGTCCTGGCAGAAGATGCCAGGGGATGAAAAATTGGTACTACAGCCCGGTATCCTGTGTTTGAACCAAGTTATTCATCCACCAAATATGCAAAAATTAAGTGACAACGTCTGAACCCACGAGGATTATGTCCGTCAATCGGGATCTAAGGTGTGGACACAAGTACATCGACATTTTTATGTTATTTATTGTGTACGTTATATATACAAAAGCTACAAATAATCCACTGTGATACTGCAATACATACAAGGAATGGAAAACGTATGCCTGACTGATATTTCAATTATAAAAAAAAAAAAAAGTTTTGATAGCATAAACTCTTGGTCAAACAAATTATATAAGATATATATATATATATATATACACAAACAAAATAAAAAATACATATACATATATATGTATTTCTCTATTTTTCAATTGAGACACCTTGATAGATCGATAGACAGACAGATAGCACATTTCACTTAATGACAACTTTCGAAATGGTTATTAATGTAACATTTTCCACTTTGAAACACAGGTTAGAGTTTGTCTTTGACAGTATAAAAAGATGCACAATGCTCCTCTTGTTAACAGTTAAATGCTCTATAAAAATGTCGAGAAAAATGTAATTTGTTATTCCTAATGGAATTATTTCGGCAAGATGTAAAATCAAAATAAATAGCCAAAGCACCTACAATAATCCTTCCTTTTGCTGATAGTGTCATTGTTTTCATTGTTTTGATGATGCTTTAAAAAGAGAGATAAAGTTAAAGAGTTGAAGTTCAACTCTCACCAATTGCCACGTGTGTGGGCGCGTGTGTTATGTGAAAAGTTTTTATTTATTTATCTATTTCTTTAAAAAGACTCACACTTAAGAACTATGTGAACGTATGCAGATAACTAAATGGTGGCTGTCAGTTGTTCTAGTTGTCGCCGTTCCACTTGTGTGCCCCGTTGCTACCCCACAATCTACGGTTCAAACACTCCCTGCCACCCAGTCACTGCCTATGCTAATCTCAGCTGTTAATAAACATGGTAATGTGAGCGCGTGGGCTCTGCTCCCAGAGGGTAGAGCTGCACTGACATACGCTCCCTGAAATGAGTTATGGCACAAATAAAATGGCCCCTGAGGCGTCACAGTTGGATGGCAACTCAATGGTGTCTGTGTAAGCATGGCAAGGTGGCCATTTTGGTCGCTGGCGGCTGGCCACGACCCCAGCTGGATGAAGTCACATACATCATCATAGAGCAGAGGGATAGAAATTAGAAATCATAGTGCGGGGAGCTCGGAAACAGATACAAGTCGATGATCTCAAGACTCAAATGATCTGCGACTATCTTCATGAAGGGATTATGGTTGTAAAGGTACAATAAGCATGCTGTAGTCTTTTTGTTTTCCTTCAAGGGTTGCCTCAGCGAATCAACCTAACCCAATCTATCTAACCCAATTCTCTGTATCCTCTGTATACATCTATAGATCTTTTCTTGGGTCATCCTTTAGGCCTCTGGCCTGGCAGCTCCAACCTCAATAAGTATGCTGTAATAGAGTTATAATCTTTCTTTCACAATGTAGAAACTTTTTGGTCAGTTTGTAGAACCTTTTTAGAAACAAAGCTGACCATGGGACTCAGTTCCTAGACCCAGTTTAGTTCCTACTCTGAGGCAGGGCGTTTTTACAGTTCCATAGGAACTTATGAAACTTAGGCGCTTGGTGGAGCTCAAAAGCCATTCCCATTACCAGACGCTTCCTGCAGACTATGGGGCACAATTAAAAAAAAATGACTGTGGTCACTGTTCAGCTGTTTTCTTGCTCACGACAATATGGACAGAAGCAGCAAATCGACCAAAGAAGAGGTCCAAGGTCTTCTGGTCTGCTAAACCAAGGAGGAGTTTCCAGGACTCATAGTGGAACCAGTAGTCCATGGTTATTGGTCCAGCCTTGCAGAACATGAATGCTGTGGTAGCCTCACTCTCCACTTTGTCTGTATAGCCTTGCCTTACTTCAGAGAGTTTTGCTTTTGTGTGTGACACTTACGGTACACATCAGAGCAGTCCATACCGTTGCCCCTTACTTCCTCTCCAATTGCAAAACTAAAAGGTTCCCCCGTAAGAGGGTAGTTCTTAGAATGAAATTTGAACTGGAGAGAACAATGAAGTTCAGTCCAATTGCAAAGTGTTCCTTCATGGGCATTAGTTTTGTCTTATGACTACGGGCGCGCAGCTATACCGCTGGGATGTAATGTCTGTTCCTGAAATGAGCTTTTAGGAGGTATCGAGGGATAATTGATCTTGATGTGATCATTGATGTTTGTGGCCTTAACCTGTGGCCACATGCACCCATGCGTCTTTACAGTGGACTAACTATAACAATAAGGCACTACTTCACATTATTAATATAATTCATGGTAGTTTTGAAGTCAGATGAGCACATTCTCTAGCAATACATGTGCCCACCGGTGTATCATTGGCCACATTGATGAAGGGACTAGTCGCACAAACATTGGATGGTTATTTTTAAGGACAGATTTTGAGTTGAACCGAAAAAGAAAAGGTTGTCAGAAGCCCCCCGGTGCTTGCAGTGTGACTGATCATCCTGAGGGCTGGCATTATTGCCACTTAACTCGTGGATGTGGCACAGGTGGCAAATAAATACTCCTTGGAAAGGAGGTTAATGTATGCAATTAGATGCACATTAAGGAAGGTTGAAAAAAAATGTCAATATGAAAATCGAATTATAGTACTATTCCGCCCAAAATATCCAGGAGCATGGTCCTGTTTCTTTTCCGGTGGATAATCTTTAGTTTAGTCATGAAAGACCATTGACAGTTCCTAGATTTGCAGTTGGCTGAAAAAAGAGTGTGAGCACCTACGATACGCCGATGTGCATTTTTGCCATGCCTTTAGACCGACAATATCCGACCTGGAAACAAATCCTGTAAATATGACATATTGCACAAGCTGGCCTTTCAGCAGTTTGACTGCCGAGGGGAAATGACAGCCATAAGGCAAGCCTGTCCAAATCAAGTCATAGTGGAAATATATATGGCACCGCAGGTTATGGAAACAGCATTCAGCAACTCATTACTCATATAGGAGAATATCTAACAGACATGTGTATACAAGCATGTGCGCAGTGAAAGGGAAATGATGCCAAAGCGGCTCCTGTGACTCCAGAGCTGCCTGGCTCTGCTCATCAGTGTCACTTCTTCTGCCGACACTCCACAAGGGAGGAGGGCTGATTCACTCTGCTGCCCTTTTTGTAGACAGCCATTTTATTACCGTCTTTTCAGGGATAATGACTTCTCGCACGGATACCGGAAGAAATCAAACTGAATTCAAATCTTTGAGAAAAAAAAAAGAGGTAAAAATCACTCTGAGATATTTAAAATCTGTGAAAAGAGTCATTTATGCATTTGTTGATTTACTAAATACATTCCACTTGTTCCAAGGGATGGATTTGTGTGCTAAGTTCCCAATAAATTAGCGACTGATAAATAGAGCTGATATGTGGGAGCGGTATGTCTTAATACCGGTTGGCAGACTGATACAAAACTTAAGAACCAGATATCTGGTTGGTAGATTACTTTTCCCAAAGCATTAGAGAAAAAAACAACCAGCATGAGTGCAAACTCTAAAACGATTGGCCATAAAGTTTTGAAAGTGATTCACAGAACTTTTCAGTAGTAGCCTGTCCTTTTAAACAAGTTGACTAGTGATTGAATCAGCTATATGACTCTATGCTTGTAACTGAATATACCTATGGTCCATTTAATACAGAAACAATGGAAAAATGACATTACCAAATCAAATCTTTTTAGTTTTTCCACAAAAAGAACTTTAATCATTTCATACTTTGTAACTATTTTGATTAATGATAATCCAAGGTCATGTGAAGCTCAACATCACGCAGCGGGCTTAACTGAAGACTGTAGATTGTCTGCTGGCATGCATAAAGGTTTATGTCTTCACACCTGACCCAGTTATTGATAGACAGCTGGCCCAGATTAACCCCTTTCCTTACATTAAATACCTATATTTCGAATCCAGTGTGCAGAACAGGCATGATACATGATATTAATAACAGTATTCTTGTCAAAATCTTCTTGTTGTGGCAACTAGACTTGAATTTCTTCACTTTCAAAAAAAAAGAAATTCAAGTCCAGTTGCCACAACAAGAAGATTTCAACAAAAACTCACAATGACCTAGATGACTGAGAATTTTCACAAATAACCACTACTACTACTACTAATAATAATCATACCACCTTCTCCAGATTGATAATTTGGCTTGAAAACTTTAAAGAAAAATGCCACTGTTGTGCATATTGTATCATGAGAACTTCTGATTTGACCTGATAAAGGGACTGATTTTTGCATCTGAGCAAGCGTATACAAATAATAAACGAAAATAATTGAAAAAATAAAATCCGCAGAGCTACTCTGAGGAGTGGACTGTTCAAATGTTCAAACAGCCTAGTGTGGGTAATTCAACGCAAGGGGATTGACATTATTTATTCTGCTACTTTGGCAAAAAAAAGACGAATAAAAGGTGATCGATATCATATGACTATGAGGTAGTTATTTTTTTTGTCCTTTTTATATCGCTCAAGGCATAGTGACTGGGCAACCAGATTTCCATGTAGGAAGCCAGTCTAGCTAATTTGATTAGCAATGAATAAGATTAACAAAAATATTTTTTCTTTGTTTGACAAACTATCTCTTGCCTTTTTATATACAATAATTTCTCTCACTCCTAACCTTTTGCGTTGGAACACAGTGACCAGGCACAGTTCATAAACACCTCCCTCTTCTCTCTATATTCTACGGTTTGTGCTTTTAAACTGCTCCCTGAAATCGTGGCAAAGCTTAGAATGGTTAATACACACTGATGCTTAAATGAAGAGACACACAAAACACAGGGGAGTGTGTAATAGGGGGAGTAGACCGATGTACTGCATCTCAGAATAACAGAACAATTGCCTTGTCTCCAGCTGGCTCTGAAAGGCTGTCATAACAACTCGTCTGAGAGCAACCTGCAACTCAAACAGCACCATTAACAGCTGTATTAGGAGTACGGCTTGCTTATCAAATGAAATGAGCATGCGCTGTCTGACATATCCACTTCTGCTTTATGTGACCTTTCCTGCTTCAAACAAATTGCACATGTAGAGGCACATGCTGTTACCTTCAGCAAGTTACTCACACAGTAAAGTTAAATGCTGCCACGAACCAGACTGCAAATTAAACAATCAAAGCGAGGATACGGCGCTTGGAAATGCAGCTGTAGACGTGGCATTAGAGCATATAGTTGGTATTAGCAATGCATGAGTTAGCGGTGAGTGCCTGCATCTTTAATGTGCCCCCTAACATGACAGCTAATCACAATATATAAAACGCAATGTTCATATATGTTTTTGCAGGCCTCAAAGCAGCTTTTCCTGGTTTTACTCACAATCATCTGTCTTCCAAATAACACTTAACATCAAGCGTGGAGTGTCCTACACAATCCCTTTAAATGAATGGGACACTTGGGCATATTAACAGCCACCAAAACATAACTGGCCACCAATTTTAGCATTTTATTCAACTGTTTTATTGATGTGTAAAAGCAATCATATGCAGGTCTGATGAACAGAAATAAAATAGGCAAGTCACAATATGTTATTTTTTCATTCTTTCTTTTTTTAATTATTATTATTTAACTTCAGTTCATTTATTTATTCATCTACATTGCCTTTTTCTATTTTCTTTTTTCCTTCTATTGGTTTACGCTCTACAAAAACTGACATCCTTAGGCTGTAGGATTTTTCCAGGAGATCTTAAACTGTTAACTACAAGTGTTTGCGTAAAAGGTTTTCCACAGACATCAGCAATAGGTGATCATGGATCTGATGGCCTTAACTGTAATTTCAGAACTCCTAGAGCCGACTGATCGGTACACACAAAGTGTGTTATTGCATTGCAACGTAATGGTAATGGTAATGAAGATGTACTTGTTTAAAGCATTCATAGCACTGTTTACCATCTTATGTATTTTCTACAATGAAAATGCATTGATGTCTCTAATGTCATGTGCAGATAAAGACAATTGTTGTTAAAAAAAAAATGAAAAAATGACCTACGGTTAGTGAAGCAGCCCATAATAGAGGAAGTGCTCTGTGCCCTCGCGGCTGAAAGAACACCTATGACTCCCAAGCATTGAAATGGTGTGTAGGAGTGCAGCACAATACAGCCATGCTATATGCTGCTAACATTAGGTTCATTGACTCCTCCATTAACTGCGATGCTACAGACTGAAGATCAGTTGGTTGCTTTGAGGCAGTAGTTTGCCGAGCAAAAGAGATCACATTTCACACAGTTTCTGCCGGCGCTGTAAAAGCATCCGTGGACATCACTGGGCTGACTTTGGCCTTGAAGTCGGTGGCGGGAGGCGGGCGTTATAGGAGTGCATGCAAGTGCATACCTAAATGAAGTCGCAATTATTTTCTTCATTTGTGAAACGATTTCATTGAGCGAAGCAATTTCTTGAAGAGTCTCCCCTGTTCTCAGACTGATAGTTTTGAAGAATTAGCAAAGCTTTTTTTTCAATGACAGCTTGAGGAGGTATCAATAAAGAAACACAGTTCACTTTGTAATGCAAGGGAAAGTGACTCATATTTGTTTATGTAAAATTTTAAAGGTTTTGAAAATGCCACAGCCATAGCCTGCATTTGCAAAATACTGAGGACTACTTTTTCAACAAACACTTGATACTTCTGCAATGAGTCACAGGAAACTTGAAAATTGTGATGGTCATTAATCGAACCAATAAACCTTATCCTGTTGGTATACAAATGAGGCTTTCGGGGCAAAATCACTTATTTCCTGTTATTAACTTCTGCATATGGTGACTTTTTGCAATTTTTGTAATACCTAACCTTGTGCTCAGTCTGACTCGGGTTGAAGTCATGCCTCACAAATACTTCACCCATACACGAAAAGGAACCATCAAGCAAATTAATTTAATTTACAGCCAAACTTATCTGATAACCATACAAAAGTGATCTTACCTCCTTGCCGAGGTCCTCCCTGATGACCTGCCTGATCTCCTCCATGCTGCTCTGAGGAGCTCGGCTGTGGAGCACCTTCAGCGTAGACGTGTACTCCTCCGGGAGGAGGTAGTCCAAAGCACCCAAGTGCTGTCCTACCTTGATGAAGGTACCCCGATTGGCACAGCACAAGTCTCGAAGGCGCTCTGCTGAACGCCGATGCACCTATAAGTAGACATAAATGAAAAAATGCGGTGAAAAACTTCATCAAATGGACGCATAAAAAAAAAAAAAAAAAAAACGTTGCTTATTAGCTTACGAAATTTTATATCTATATAGCTTTACTCCCACTGCAATTCATGAGCTAAGTCATCAAGTTATTCCTTCTTTTTTGACAGATATAACTGCCTTCTGTCATTTATACATATCTGCGTAAGGCAGCGACAACACAGTTTGGATGTGTGTACAAAGAGTTTGTGTCTATCAATATGAATAGATGGCTATTTGAAGAATATATGTTTTTTTTTAGCCAAAGATTCCAAGATGATCCTTTAGGCTCACATAGTAAACATGACTGCGCTTCTAAACCCTAGCTTCTAAAAACCGATCATTATACATATATATTACATGAAGCACAGGTTAGAATTGTGGCTTATGTTTCTTTTTATTTTAAAAGAAATACAGGCATGAAAATGGGTACGAGTGTTACCAGAGCACTTAGCACAGTTTATTTTAAGTCGTGAGTGATATTTTTCCTGACTTTACTCACTCCCTGTGTTAAACAGCATGCTTAGCCCTGTTTTTAGCCTTCCAGGACTAGCTCCAGTGAGCACTCTAAACCTTTTTTTTTTTTCACGAATCTCTAATGATTCCCAAAGCAGATGTCTTCTGTTTGATCCAGAGTCCAACCGGGAGAACAGAGAAATGACGACAAAGCTTTTTTCGATCAGCAGCCCCTGAGGCTCTGAAGCAAACTTCCCCAGGACAAAGTCACTGTCAACTTGCTCTGACCAGAATATGCTAATTTTTACCTGAATCCTCATTTTATTTATTATATTTTTTTTGTTCTTTTTTTCTATCCCCTTATATGCTTTTTTTTTATTGTATATGTTTTGTTATTGTAAATGAACATTAGTGTTATCTTTCCTTTATGTATGCACTGTAAATTAAAAGCTGTTGCAAAATTTAAATTTGAGGTCCATTCACAAAATATGCAATTTTTGTTAAACTTTTGGTGTAACAGATAGCTATCTAGTTAGCTAGTTATCTAATATGCTAATATGTAACTGCAATATATAAGACCTATATATATATATCATTATTTCAGTATGAATTATTTTGAGACTACACACATATATACATATATATATATATATATATATATATATATATATATATATATATATATACACACACACACACACACACACTGTATATTATTAACAGAGCCATCTATTCATTTAGACAGCCACAAATGCTTTATACACACACCCAAACTGTATCGCCGCTATCTGACGCAGCACAGCAAGATAATGGCCATTTGATCATGGTTTAGCGTGCCAAGAATTGTCCTGAACTGAATGCCAGGAAAACTTGTCAATTTCCCCATCATGAGACTAAAAATAAAAATAAAAGATTACGTTATCTTATCACCCACGACACTCTTCAGGACAAATCACCTCAGAGGACAACAAGAGTGACTCGGAATGAAGTCAAGGTGTTTGAATAACTGAGCTATCGATTCAATTAAACAGAGTAGGACCTTAAGACCTTAAGTGGAAGACAACCTCATCCCTTAGAAAAAAGTTCAGCTTCTTCTCTAATTTGTAGAAATAGGATGCAGAGATGACTGCAGAACCCTGAAACCCATCCGGAAGAGCTGCGTCCAGTTCAGAACATCTACTAGTTGGCCAGGAAGACATCAAAATGAGTGCAGAATTACGAATGTCTATGGAGGGAGAATAGAGGTTATGGTCAATGCTGGACACACTTATTTTCCAGCCCTACAACTGCAATGGCATCTCACGTCAGTATACATGGATGTTCAGGATCACGGGAGCAGAGAGTAGCGGTGAGCAAGTCAGCCGCACCGAACGTCAACATGTATGAGGGCGCCTGCAGGGCCAGGCAGAGGTGGTGACATTTGTCTCACTTCATCTTGCATGTATATACAATGAAAACAGTCCCTGCACCTTATAGACAATATGCAAATGGTTTCCTCTCTCAGCAACGAGGCAAAGGGCTACTGGTTCAGCGATTTTATTGATAATAAACTCAATCAGACCTTGAATTATGTAGGTTCATTTCAAAAAAAACAAATAACAGCCATTCGACCTACTTAATAGTTCAACTTTGTATGGATTTTAGACAAAGCCATTGAAGTCGCTAAAAATTAGTAGGTATTTTTTGGAGAGATAACAAGCTAGAAAATACTAATTTGAATAGATTATAAGTTAGTCTTCATTTATTGTTGCAATTATTATTGTTATTTGTATGATTGTTATTATTGGCATTATTATGGACAGTAGTAGTCTTTTACTTCTTAAATTTGATTTATGTTTTCACAGAATGTCACACCTCAAATGCATTTTATATTTATCTGTACAGTGTCCTTGAGTGTCAAGAAAGGTGACTTCAAATAAAATGCATTATTATTAGTATGGTATTATTATTATTATTACATAATTAATTTATTCATGTTTTAATGCTATACATTCATGTTCTTAATCACAAAAAAGTAGCTATTTTTTATTTCAAATAAGATGACAAAGACACTGTTGTTTAACTAAGCACAAGTTCAATGTACATATACAAAATAAGGAAATCAAATAAAAAGCTCTGTATTTTATTCTTGCTAATGCTAAACCAAACACATACCCCATCAACATTGCGTGCGTGCGTGTGTGTGTGTGTGTGTGTTCATTCACAGTCAATGTCCCTGCCCCGTCTGTCCCTTTTGAACCAGCTGGAAGTGATAATACTTATGGAGTGCTCCTCTCCTGAGACCAGTGCAAATAAAAAGCCATGAAATTAGCTCCTCTTAACCTTTGTAACCCGGCACTGCACACAACAGGAACGCACCCCCCACCCCCCATCCCCAAACACACACACACACACAGACACGGGGGAGTACTCCCACGGGCAATTTGACATGAGTATCGTCTGGGCAATGATGACAAAGAGATGACAGGAACAAGTTGCCTAAGATTCCCAGATGATCCTTTAGGCTCACGTAGTAAACATGACTGCACATATTTACGATTAAAAACTTTCGATTCTAAAAACTGATCACTATACATGTCTATTACATGAGGCACAGATTAAAATTGTTTTTTATGTTTCTTTTTATTTTAAAAGAAATACAGGTTTGAAAACGTGGATGGGTGATTTTAACTGAATCCTCAATTTTTTTTGTTTTTGTTCTTTTTTCCCACCCTCTTATATCCATTATTTTAACTAGTAATCACTGTATTGCGTGTGATCATTAATATTGTCTTTCCTCAACATGTGCCTTTATATATGCTCTATGAATTAAAGCTCTTGCAAAAGTTAAATTGTTATTTGACGTCCATCTACAAAATGTGCAATTTTTGCAAATGTTTTTGGGGTTGATGCTAAAATTGTGTCAGGGGAATTAAAAAAATACATTTTCTTCATTTTATATACTTCTACCATCAGTAAAAGCATCATTGTCAAAAATTTTCCCAACTTTTATATCTTCTTCTTCTTCTTCTTCTTCTTTCGGCTTTTCCCGTCAGGGGTCGCCACAGCGAGTCAACTTTCTCCATCTAACCCTATTCTCTGTATCTTCCTCTCTCACACCAGCTACCTTCATATCCTCTCTCACGACGTCCATAAATCTTCTCTTTGGTCTTCCTCGAGACCTCCTGCCTGGCAGCTCCAATTCCAGCATCCGTCTACCAATATATTCACTATCTCTTCTCTGTACATGACCGAACCATCTCAGTCTGGCTTCTCTGACCTTCTCTCCAAAACATCGAACATGTGCCGTCCCTCTGATAGACTCATTCCTGATCCTATCCATCCTGGTCACTCCCAAAGAGAACCTCAACATCTTCATCTCTGCAACTTTTATATAATCATCTGAATTAAATTATCTCTTACAAGTGAAATATTGCAAAGGGGAAGACACTTAAAGCAGTCTGACAGGATGAATAGGTTGCTTATGCGACAATATGACTGGATCTATCAATCATAAAATTGGCAAAATAATAAGTTTGGGGGGCAGGCGACTCTCATACTGCTTTTATTTGCACGAGATGCTATGCTGCTTAAATGGAGAGACAGCGTCCCTCCCTCACACACTTATTGGATTAGGATTATTCTGCTCTGTCTGAGTCAGTTATTCCATTCATGCAAATTCCAAGGGATGGGGGATGTCCTCGCTCTCCTCATTTTTTTTTTTAGAAACCCTAGATTGATGCATCTTATTGTGTGTGTTTCATTGTTATATAGTGTTTATTATTATTATTGTTATTGCGATTATTTTTCGGATATTTTTCCGGAGCCCATCCCACCTGAAGAAAACTCCACATGGTGGTTGTTATTGGAGGGAAAAAAAAACTTACAGCACACCACATAAATATTTTTCACAATTTTTATATATTGGATTTCATACTTGCATTACACACAAAACTCATGAAAAGATTTACTTTTGATTGCTGATTGCTTGCTGAATAATTATCTACTCCCCATTTATTAATATATTTTTTCTGGTTGTGAAATTAGTAATGATATATATGTACAATCATTACAATAAATACGCTTTCTCAACACCCTTGTAATGTCAGGTAAAACACATGCACGCTGTTTTATCTTTGATTGTATTACAGGCATATAATTGCAATAATGGTCTATTTTTAGAAATGTCAGTAAAGTGATGACTGTACTTAACATGGCAAGTGGCACTATGCCACTTTGCATAGTTTAGTGAAATGAATTATCACTACCCTTATTATAGAATTATTACACTGTTATGCACATAGTTGAATTCAACCCTGGGCGTACGAAGCAGGGTACACTATAAACAAACTGGATTCCGTTTAGAGACGATTCCTAAAGACACCGTTTTGATTTATGTTGTTGTATGTCTTCTTTCTGAGGGCAGGCATCCAGAAACTGGATTAAGTCTTTTGAAAACGTCCTCATTTAACCACTCATTTGCCTTTCCCTTCTCCTTCATGCTCCTTCTCTACTATGTGTCCTTTTCTGTGCTCACCGGTGTCTGGGCTTAATCTCCTCCCTTTACCTCACACCTAAGATTTCCTATCAAGGTACTTTCTCTTTCCCCCGGCCAAAATGCATGGTGTCGGGCCCTGTGTTTCAACACAGTGCATTTCTAATTACCAAAATTGTAAAAAAAAGGGAAACCAAAATAAGTCAGACTTTCCTAATGTTGCTCATGTCACTTGACTCAGTTAATACTTGATTAACTCAGTTAATGAATGTGATCATCAACAGCCCTCCAAAAATGAAAAAAAAAAAAAAAAAAAATACATCACACTCAGTCACATGCATCTGATGTCTCTGACTATTATTAGTCCACTTGCCCAAAGCATAGCTGATGGCACGGATGACGCATGCAGAAACGCTGAGGTAAAAGAATATCACATTTTTGCACAAATTGAACAAAATTGTGAGTGGACACAATGAGCTACCATTCAAAAACTAAAAACTTTAAAATGAATAACTTTGAAAAAATATTTACACAGTACTGACTGTTATATTCTCCAGTCCAATTTTTTTTTAACGTGGCATTGCTCGTCACTTCTGCATTTGGGTGCTGAATGTGTTCAGCTTTGGCTTTACCCACTGTACACAGCCCTCTTTACGCAGCTGTCTAAAGACCACCAGGATCCAGCCAAAATAGGTGAGAGAGATGACAAAACATTTAGCTATACCAGCAGACTGAGTATCAGCCAAAAAAAATAAAAAATAAATAAAAATTAATAAAAAAAATAAATTAACTGTAAAAAAATTAAAAATCATAATAACAAAAATACACAAAGAATCTGTCACTGGATTGTCTAAAAGGTGGACCGTGTATTATCTCTGATAACAAACTGAAGTTTTCACCTTTTCTATAAGAAGTACTATATTTCAAAAAAAAGATTTAAGATGGGTTGAGGCACAGGTTTTAATAGGTTTTAATTCAAAATGCAGCTAGCACATACTAGTATTAAAAGCGTTCTTCGTGATTCCTATTAATTGCAATTTGATTCATATATCAAGAATTGAAATTCTTATTTCAGCATAATTTCTGTTTGCAATCTAAAAGCCATTGGCTGTGTTGGTCACTATAAAGATCTGCCACCGCCTTGTCAACGAAGACTCAGATCCATTATCATCGCTCTCTACCGGTAATCAGTATGCTTTGTCCTACGGAGGCAGGCTCGCAGCTTGAGAATGACATTGCCATGGCAATGTTGCATACTGACAGCCTAAGAAAAATGCTGCCCAGCGATTGGCTGGGGCTGGCCGCCGCCCACCAACTCTGCACATGTGCCGTCCAATGGACCGGCACGTTAGTGAATTAGACACGTGTTAATTTCTGGTACAACACCAGGGACACTGGAGCCTGACGCAGAACGCCTTTGGGGTATATCTGCACTCGTTCTCTACACACAGTGGGAAAGGACATTAAATAAAAAGCTGGAGGGGTGTGTGTGTATGTGTGTGTGTGTGTGTGTTAGTGTGTAGGAGCACGCTGTGTAATGTATAAAAAGGTGAGTTGGAAAGCGTAAGAGGGTAAGACCGCAGAAAAAAGGATGGATAAAGCAGAAGGGAGGTGAAATAAAAATGGGATTTAAGAGGTATAGATGTGTGTGCGGAGGCGGGAGGGATTCATGCAGGAACGGTGAAGCAGGTGACAATAGAGGAGTGAAAAGTTGTGCTATGTTACATAAGGTTATGTTGTTAAACTTGTTTTTATAGATGCATATATTTCTGCGTGAAAAAATTGAAAAACCATGACATCATTTCCTTCTGCATTTTTTTCCACATTTCTTTACATTAGAAAAGAAGTTTTAAATTGTAACATCACTGATCAAGCTATTGCATTTATGAAAAAAATAAAAATGAATAATATATATATATATATATATATATATATATATATATATGTAGTAGTTTTGCCTGTTTGTCCTTCATCTTTTGTGAAGAAGAAACAGAGAATTTAAAAACCTACTATTAAATGTTTAGCAAAAACATCTTTCTATCTATCAATATATATATATATATAGATAGATAGATAGATAGATAGATAGATAGATAGATAGATACCCTTCCACTGTACACTGTAATCAGTATGCCATTAACAAATAAAAGTAAAGAAAAAAGAAAAAAAAATCTTTTTGTTTTTTTTAAGAAAAAAAATGTATGTAAAATACTTAAATCCACGCATGCATATTTTAACATCATTTTTTTTTCTTTAATGGCATACTGATCATTATGGTGTCACAGTTGAAGACTGTAATACAAGTTGCTGTTTTTTTTTGGTTTTTTGTCTTCTGTTAAAGACCAAAGTCTGTTTTTTTTCACCTGGTGCTGGTCAATAGACTGACTTCCATTGTGATTATACACAGATGGCGACCTGTATAAAAGTAATCACCACTCCTAAGCCTTTGCACCTACTGATGACTTGCAAGTGTGGCAGGAAATGTTAAGATTATAAACCCAAAAGACTAGTCATTATGTTTATATTAAACACGACATGAATACTCACCGCAGCGGCACACAAACAGGTTGAGTGAGTTCAGTCTGTTCAAACAATATGTTCTTTCTATGGGACAATAAGCTTGACTGTTTTCTTTTAAACATTAATCAAAATGTCTGCTGACAAATCTGCATATTGTGTGAAAGAGTGGAACTTTCATGAAATATAAACACGCAGAGATTATTAACAACTTCCAACGATTCAAATTTTTGTTTCACGATTTGTTTGTTTCGCACTTTGCTGTTCTTTCTCTGTATTTCACTCCATTTGCGTTCCTTTCTTTCCTTGTACAACAGAAACTACAACATCTTTAACCTAACCACATGAAGATACCGCACACACCACAATAACGTCCTGCAAGATTATCGTAATTACAGGGTAGATGAGTGAACCATCGCGACAAGTTTGTTATAATAGAAATTATAGTTGGGGTCTGATATCAAAGTCAGCAAGCAATCCTGAAACTCATTATCAAGGCTTAACGCTTAATATTAAAGGGCATTGCTTCACACGTTTAATTGTTTTCATTCCTATGTTATAACCATGTCAAAGACAGCCCCTCCAGCTCCACAAGGTATCAACATTTGATATTCAATTGTTCAGTGCAGAAGACATTAGTCAGGTTTTTGTGATTTTTTTTTTATGCAGTTTGCTGTCTGTTTTTTGGGCCATATCCTTCTACGCTTGAGGTTTATTTGGCGCCTAGCTCACTCGCAGCAAACCTCGATGAAGGATCTCGCCAGTTTGGCTGCTGTTTATCCGTTCTTGAGCTGCACTGATAGAGCTGTGATGGTGTCACCTCCATATTCAGGAGTAATCCTTAATGAAATGGTCCAATTTGGATTCACCGAAACCTTCTGATAGCGCCTGGATTTGATGTTCGCTTTTCGCTAAGAGAGACGACAGATTTTGTTGACTTTGGGAAGGGATAACAGTGTGACTGAAGCTGATGCCCCCGCCTCTCGAGGATTGCTAAGATTAAGTTTGGAAGGCAGAATATGTCACAAAGATTAATCTTCTTACAGGGTATTTTGAAGTACTGTTGACTGAAAGAGCGAGCGAGATTGCGGCCTTTGTCGTTTGTAATGGTTCGGACACAAATTCTATACTTTTAGAGTCAAAAGTAAAGATTTGGCTTTGATGATGTCGCAAAGCGTTTATAGCAGAAAAGATGCTAAAGAAACAGACACTATTCTGGAAAAAAGGTGACTTCGTAGAGGCCAAAGGGAAGCGTCCTCTTTTTTTGGCTCATCTTACAACATCACATAAACTGCAACAATTACAGACCAATAATTTTTATTGGCTCTAAAACTGAATATCATAATATTTCACAACAAAGACATCTTTAACATCTCTTTAAAAAAGATGCCCTCGAATGTTGCAACGACTATATTCTATTTATTGTCACGGGGTGACTAAAGATGCCAGAAAATATTGACATGTGAGTATTTCTTATGAAAGGATTCAACATCTTCCTGCCGCATCTCAGGGCGCTTACACTCTCGAAGCGAAGCCTCTTTGAACAGATAGATTCACCTTTCTTAGATTGTTGCTTTCAGATTCCACAGTCTGGACATTAAGACTGACCAAAAACCAACACATTCTGATTCTGGTTGACTCATGTCACCCCATTGAATACAAACTAGGGGTTATCAGAACTCTACACCATTGAGCCAAGAACATCTCATCAACCACCGAAGGCAGAAAAACTGAGGTCCAACATACTCAGAAATCCCTAAAATCTTGTGTCTATCCTAATTGGGCCCTTGCTGAAACCTGAAATCTGAAACCACCAGACCCAAGAGCACAGAATAGGAGGAGGACAGTAACAAGCGTAAGGACATGGTCATTCTGTATGTTGTTGGCATTTTGGAAAAACTCAGAAGGGTTTTTAATAAGCATCGAATACCAGTACACTGCAAACCAAAACACTCTGAGACAAAGGCCGGTGCACTCCAAGGACAAAACAACCAGGCACAAGATTGAAAATGTGGTGTAAGCTGTCACCTGCACTGAAGATTGTGAAGATGTCTACGCTGGATAGACAAAACAACCTCTGCACAAACAGATGACCTAACACAGGACAGCCACCACTTCAGAGCAGGGCTACTTAGTCCATCTATACCTGAAGGACAAGAGCAACTCCTTTGAAGACAACAATGTCCTCATTCTGGCAAGAGAAAACGGATGGTTCAAGAGAGGAGTCAAAGAAGCCATTTTGGTCAAAGCGGAAAAACCACTGAACAGAGGAAGCCTTAGGCACAACCTTTCGCCTATGTACAATGCAGTATTGGGATCCAGCACAAGACAGATTAGCTTACACAGAGCCGGACCTATCTGCACCCTCCAAAGCACCTGGAAAGATTGAACACAAGAACCAGAGCCCAGCTACTACCAACTGAGCCTCAGTCCATGTGATCCAACAGGTTTCTCTCCATTGTGCACATTCTGAGAATTTTGGCTACACCTTTTGAAATTTTAATCCAGGTATATCCCCAGAAGGTGTACCTTTGTTGCCACACAATAACCCCCTCTCATTGCAAAATTTCACTGTGCCTGCACAGTGAAAATCTTGATTCTTCATTCGGCCACATTTCTACACAACAACTCCCCTTTTGATTAACAATTCATAATTTCTTGGACCGGCCCCCAATCCTGGTGCTTATATTTGAAAACTCCCTGCAGTCCATTAGAACTGGAGAAGCCTCAAGAAAATCAAGTCTTGTTTCTATGATAAGAACATTTGGACAAGAATTCATTCAGTCATGATCTATACTGGAGTCTAACCCAGCAGCCATTGGGCAAGAGGCATGGTTGATCCAGTGCCAGTCACTAGTCTATCTTCCTCTTCTTCTTCTCCTTTCGGCTTCAGGGGTTGCCCGAGTGAATCAACTTTCGAGCCCTATTCTCCGTATCCTCCTTTCTCACACTAACTACATTCATATCCTCTCTCATGATGTCCATATATCTTCTCTTTGGTCTTCCTCGAGACCTCCTGCCTGGCAGCTCCAATTCCAGCATCTGTCTACCAATATATTCACTATCCCTCCTCTGTACATGACTGAACCATCTCAGCCTGGCTTCTCTGACCTTCTCTTCAAAACATCTAACATGTGCTGTTCCTCTGATAGACTCATTCCTGATCCTATCCATCCTGTTCACTCCAAAAGAGAACCTCAACATCTTCATGTGGTCTCACCAATGTCTTGTACACCTTTCCTTTCTTTCTCGCCAATACTCTTCTATCACATAGTACCCCTGACACTTTTCTCCACCCATTTCAACCTGCTTGAACCCGTCTCTTCACCTCTTTCCAACACCCTCCGTTGCTCTGGACTGATGACCCCAAGTACTTGAAATCTTCCAACTTCCTGATCTCCACTACCTGTAGCCTCCCCGTTCCACCTGAGTTCTCTCACCAGTCTATCACAGGGCCTCATAAAGAGACATAAAACCTTTCACGCGCTCATTCATACATCTTGGCAATTTAGGGTGTCAAATCGACGATGGGAGGAAACCAGAGAAACCAGATGGAACCCACGCAGACACGGGGAGAACATGCAAACCAAGGACCTTCTTGCTAAGAGGCAGGAGAGCTAGCGACTGCACCGCCCTTACCTTATTCAAAATTATCTTTTGATTCCTCAGTTTCCCCAGTTATGAGTCACAACAGTCCATCATACCAGAGTTTCAAAACAAGCACAAAAACTGACAGGCGTGAGTCCCAGTAGTCTCAGACAGTTGAAGAACAAGAAAAAACTAACTGAATGAATAAAAATTACAAAATCCTGGTCTTTGTTTCCACATTATTAATCAGCCAGATATGAAACCCCTCACCTTGACCTGAACCCAATTTATTTACCGACCAAATCTCAGAATTCCTTACGTTTCATAACGTATTAACTTGTTTATGAGCGTGAACCAACTGACTTGCACAAAGTACAAAAAGGTTGTCAAAAACAGATATTATTAACAGAGCCAAACTATTATCTACCGGAAAAAAAAAAAAAAACAAGTCGACAAAGATGCATTGCAGCAGAAGCTTTCAAGAGCACTCAGGATTATTATGGAATGGAGGAGTTTATCAGTCCTTGACCCCATGTACAAGAAACCTGGTCTGACGGCGTCTTCACTGAGTGCTTGACAAGAAAAAAAAAAAAGTTTCAAACTGTCTCTCTGTTTTCATGGTGGATACGCAGGCAAAGATAACCAGTGCACACAGCCACTTCATCCATTTTCACGAAGATGTAAATCTAAAATTTAAAGGTGCCAATTCCGCGGGTGAGGAGGCGGTAGTATAGTCAGAGCAACAGCGGATGATTACAAAAGAAGAAACAACAATACAAGGAGACAAGGAATGTCAAGAAGGATTATTAGAAATAACACAGAAACAAAAGCAAGTGTCGAGAAAGACATGAGACAACAGGGCTCCAAGGTTAAACAAAATCAAAAAGGACCTGGTTGTAATAAGGGTTTAACAAGGCAACAATATGAATACTTTACTGTCACAGAGAAAGCTTATTATAGGTTTTAAATCATACATATTTGTTTATCATGTTTGGGCCCTTTATCAGATTTATGTCACTTTCTGCTCTGAGGGATAAGAATTTGATCAACTTATTTGGATAACTGATATTGTCAAAGAATTGTATTTTTTTTTTTCATTTGGTGGCTGAATCACCTTGATCATAAAATAAAAAATAAAGCTTTATTAAATAGTATTATCTAATATATTCATTTTGTCATCATGCTAAGGGAACATGAAAAACATATTTAAGAGGACTAGATTCCAGATTGCTACACAAGCCTTTTGTTACTTATTGCACAACATCCAAATGTGACCTTGATTGCAACCCGAAGTAAAGATATAATTTTAATGATGCATGATAATTTTAATTAATATACAAGCCATTTTTTGCATCACTAACGAAGACAAAATCCTTTATGACATGCATTTGTGCTGTATTGATTTCAAGAGGCGATGCGCACAATAAAAAACAAACAAATAAATCAAAAAATAATATGCAATATTGTCTTCCAGAACAACTAATAGACTAAAATAAATACATAAATGAATATTTATAAAAGAAAAAAATGTTGTCTGGTTAAAACCTTGCCTGAGTTAGTTTTATATTGTCATTCCATATCCGTTTGACAGACAAATCACAGATATACCATTTGGTACTAATTATCGATGACAAATATGTTTATTTCATAATACATTTCAACAGTTTATTCCAATGCACCAGCGTAGGTTTATTATTACATCACGAAGTCCAATGTTATTACATACTGTAATGCACTGTGACTACAGTGATAAAGTGAGAACGTTTAGTAAGCAATTAGATCATGTAGGTGACATTACTTAATGGAGCAATATCCTTAGCATTTATCAGAAAAAACTTTGGCACTAAATGTATTCTTATGTAATGCATTGTTAAGGACCACCATATGAACACTATGAGACGTATTAATATATAGTCCAAACACTTACTATTACACAGTAAGAGATAGATAATTAGGACTTATTGTGTAGTGGAAGTCAAAGGTGAGTACACTGTGTGCAGCTGGGCAGCTGGTCCTATATGGGCAGCCCAGCTGCAGTAATTGATTTCTGCTGCAACACCGAGGCTAAATGACTGGGATTAGTGGACTATGAACAAGGCCTATTTATTATCGGGATGCTCATGATTAGCTCGTTACTCAGCTCACTGAGGCTCATCTAGCCGCCTGTCATCGCGGGGGTGGGTGGGACGGTGAGCGGATGCGCGTTTGTGCGCAGATTTAAGCTCGCGTTGTCAATGGGGCCCGTTCGTAAGTATTATAGCAGCTAAGGCTGAGGAGTTAGGGGCGCCGTTCGCGAGAATCCCCCCCCCCCACCTCCCACATTTTACACAATTATGTGGAATATATGGTATCTAAATAGGCTAAGGCTCGGCTCAGGCCCCTCTGCTACTCCGCGTATTAAGAATGTCATTTATTTCAATGGGGCCCAACAGCAATGGGGGAAAGATACAAGCCTATTTTATCTCTTACAGCCCAGTGAAGACGTAAGCCTTTGCTCTGATGATGTTTTTTTTTTTTTTTTTTTTTTTTTTTCCCCCCCACCACTAGTGATTTTATGGGGAAAAGCCAAGCAAAGCAGTCAATGTCGAATGTCTCGGAACAAAAAGGACGACGAAAACAGAAGCGGTGTGTGACTGCCAATGATGTCCCTCACTGACGTAAATGATAGTCCTTCCATAGAAGTTCTACCTCATCATTTAAAGGTCCAGGATCTAGGAACATCTAGTGGGGAAGTTGCAGACTGCAGCCCCTCCTTCAGGAACTTGCAAGGTCATTCGCATGATCATACTGGAGGATTCAGCTCCTTGTAAGTTTACTGTAGCTAGCCTGATACATATTAACAGATGGCGATTGCTATTTCAAAATCAATAACCAAGGGAGCACTGTTCTTTTCGTTGTACATTTTTTAATCAGGCATGAATGTAAACCTCGCACCACTGGAGTCCAGTCCACTCCCTCAGGAATTCCCTCTACAATGAAGTTATAGCCAGTACAATCAAGAACACTTTATTGATCACAACGGGGAAAGTACTTTTATTAAAAGAAAAAAAAAAACAAACAATTACCCTAACACTGTTCAAGAAAAGGAAACACAGCCTTTCTTTCTCAGGCGTCTTCAGTTACAGCGTTTACATCGATCTCCGGGAAACTAGCTCTTGCTGTGGCCCCTGTAATAGAAGAGGCTGATTAGCTTAAGAGCTGCAGGTGTCTGCAGACTCAAAAGCAACTTCAAGGAGACGGAAAGTCACAATGTTTCATTTTGGTTTTTTTTTTTTTTTTGTCCATGTAATGACACAATGGCCAGTTAGTAACTCCCTGACCCTCAGAGTCTAGTAGAGAGAACCAAGACAGACAGGGCTATCAAGCCAGGTGTGACACATCTATGATCGCGACAACCAGATTTTCTCCCTTTTGACACTCTTTAATCCCATAACAGAAGTGTTGACCTTGATTTTAAACTATGACTATGAATCAGGCCATTCCAAGCTTCTTCAGCTTTCTTTAGGGCTTTTCTCTTCAGGGGGTCGCTGCAGTGAATCAACCTTCTCCATCCGACCCTATTCTCTGTATCCTCCTCTCTCACACTGATTCCACATCCTCTCTCACTACATTCATCAATCTTCTCTTTGGTTTTCCTCGAGACCTCCTGCCTGGCAGCTCCAATTCCAACATCCGCCTACCAATATATTCACTATCCTCTGTACATGACCGAACCATGTCAGTCTAGCTTCTCTGACCTTCTCTCCAAAACATCAAACATGTGCTGTTCCTCTGATAGACTCATTCCTGATCCTATCCATCCTGGTCACTCCCAAAGAGAACCTCAACATCTTCACTTCTGCGACCTCTAGCTCTGCCTCTTGTCTTTTCGTCAAGGTCAGTTTTCCTAAACCATACAGCATCGCTGGTCACACCGCTGTCTTGTACACCTTTCCTTTCATTCTGGCTGATAATCTTCTATCGCATAGTGCCCCTGACACTTTCAATCAGGCAATTCCAATGACCTTTTGAAATCAGACATATCCACACGCAGGTCTGTTTTGTCATATTTGGATACCCCTCCAAAGGTTTTCCATCAAAAGTGCTATTTGCATTGGTTCATGAGGCTCAAAGAACATCGTGAGATCCATACCTACAGGAGCACGCCAGAGTTTGGGTCTTATCTACTCACCGGACGTAACAACTCACTTATGAATATTGTTTGAAAATAGACAGTGAGGTTGATTTCATTACCGTTGACCCCTGGCAATTCCGCGGGAGGTTTCACTGTGTGTTAGCAGAAACCTGCAATGACCGTTGCAGGTTTTGCTTCCACTACTGCTACAGCCATACTTCTGTTTCATTTTCATCCAAAATTACCCCCCTCGAAATTAATTTGGTGGATTTATTGTTAAATCCCCGAGTTATTGTTGAACACCTGAGTCCATGTCTGTCTGTCTTTTCCTGATACAGTGCTCTTGATGATTAGGCCTGATTACTTGACATCGGCTGTATTGAAAATGTCTCTAAGACGGTCTGATTGCCTGTACTTGAGTACTTGTGCAGTCTGATAACTCCATAACTAGACTTTCAAGTGTTCTTTTGACCAAAAGCAGACCTGTACTGCGAAGCCTTCAGGGAAACAATTAAAATATATTGTGGCTTAAAAGATCACCAAGTTCCTCAAAAATCATAATCTGTTCCAATGTAGTTGTCATTTATATCTTTTTCGTTTTTGTTTTCATAGTATTTGAAGTATCTCAATATTAATAAATTCCAAAAAAACTTTAAGTGTTATTTTTTAACAGTGAAACTACTCAACAGTGATGGTAAATGCTGTTTTAAGAAACTGGGCACAGTATCACAATATGTAAGAAATATAATTTAAGTAGAAACATAACTATATATTTTAAAAACCATCAATACATCAGAAAATTAGGGGCACAACTTTTCTCTTTTTTTCCCTTTTCATGAGTTTAAATCTTTAAGTAACTTCAAAATATTTTGAAACGCTTAAGAGTCATCTAAAGAGCAAACTCAATTCAAATCATGTCACATTTTGACAAGGACAATTTACCACATAATATATATATATTTGAATGGTACTCCTTTTTTATCCACACGTATATTGACAGATTGCATTTTTCAGTATCTGCTCCTGTCTTGCACTGAGAACCATCGAAGATTCATATCAATGCCACGTGCAGGGCTTCCGGAACAGGGCAGAATGTGAAACTATTTATTGGCAATTAAACACAGTCATTCTTGCTCTGTGTTACAGGACAACAGTCACTCCTCGCCACGGCCCAGTTGATTATATGTTTATAAGTTCTTACAAGCTTTACGGGAATTGAGTTTAACAGGCTTTTCCCAACGGCCTTGCAGCGTCTAAGTTTAGGAAAGCACTTCAGAGACAAGAAAGAAAAAAGGAAAAAAAAAAGTGCTCTCCGCGATTTATCGGCAGGTTTCCAAATGAACAGGTTACTTTTCCAAAGAAGAAAGTGTTGTAACTTATCTATCTTAACTGTTGTATCTTAGAAAGTCTATAAAGTATGTGTTTAACTTGATTTTTTTCATCTAAGAAAAATGGGATACAGTTTGAATACTTAATGGGCATACATATTTATAAAATAATAATAAATAAATCAACAACAACAATAATGAATAATCAATAACAATGATTTTTTTTTAAAAATGCTTAAATCTGCCAGGAGCAGGGGACTTGGAGCGCAGCAAAAAGGCAATATCAGTGAGGAATGTGTTTAAGGGTCATTTACGTCACTCTCAAATTTATTTATCTATTCATTTTTTTTTTTTTAAATGCAGCAGACTCCGCCGTTTCCGGATGTCAGAGCGAACGAGCCTTTGAACGGCCAGGGCGAGCGGAAATGGACAGACTTTCATCCAGAGGAACTCTTTCGCACCTCGAGGGGGGAAATCGGAGGAGAACCTTCACTGGTGAGTGTTTGGGGACGGATCAAAGAGTCGGGGAGAAATTCCGGCGGAGCTTATTGTCGGGGCTTTCCTCAAGATCTCCATCTCCAACCGACTGGATGGAACAGAGGATTAAGCTGTTTAGCTCTGGGACTGGGACTGACAGTTAGAGGACGGTGTGTTGGTTGAGTTCTAAAAGGGACTTCGCGGCGATCTTTGTAGATATCGGCTGCTCTGATGAAGAGCTTCGAGATATTTGAGTATTCACAAGGCCAGCCCCTGCACTAAATATATAAACCTGGAAAAATAGACACATAAAATATCCTCACTCGCTATATTGTAGGATCAGATTATTCATAAAATGAGGCCATAAATGATAGGAGCTGACATAAAAGAAAAAAAAAGTGGACCAAAAAATAAAACTGTTATTCCAAATATATAATATATTGCTAATAACAGAAAGTGATCAAAACCCTTCTGACTGTTAAGATCAACACAGAACAAAGACGAGTGTTCAAATGGATATACATTTGCAACACATCCATAAGAAGGTGGAGATGGAAATTAATTACAAAGCATTCCCGTTCCTGTCTTTAGATAACGGTCAGGATGTGTCTGGGGACAGAAGGCGCATCGTCCGATCCCTTGAAAAAGGAATTTCTTCAAAATTTACATTGATATTCAACATCAGCAACTCAATAGTCCACAGCTGCACACCTTGGATCATGAATAATCAGTTAAGAACCCCCCCCAGCCTGGGGATGCATTGAGGAAACCGTAATGTTGGTCATGATATCAGACCCATTAAGCACATTGCATTGTTTCTTTTTTTGTGCTCTGCTTTTTCAGTTTGCTGGCTTTTGTCATTCCTTAGAAAGATAAAACATACCATTAAGCATTTTTGGTTTTTCTTTTCAAGCTGTCCCGCAAAGAACATCTACAATTTCATTGAAATTGCTCTGCCTCGAGAAAACATTTTGACAGCAATAAAAATCGGTAAGACGCCCTGCAGCGCAGTCTGCATATGCTATCCGATCCCCGCATCGGTTTTGGCTACGAGCTGTTGCCGACTATCTTGAAATATAAAAGCTGTTTGCTTTTCTTTTTTTTTTTTTTTAATTACCGCACATCATGTTTGAGCGGTTGCTTCTTGACAAACATTTAACATTAAACTATCAGGCAGTACCAGCTGCCGGCTGCTGCCTCTGGCCTGGACGGTGCATGGTGAGCAGCAACACAGTATTTGTGCTGCTGCTGTTGTTGCCGCCGCCGCCGCCGCCGCTGCTGCTGGAGATCAGCTTGTCAGCGATGATCTAACCACAGCAGGCAGCTGGGAAGCAAATGTTAAATGTTCCCTCCTCTCCGTATCCCTCGAGGATTTTCCAGCCTCAGACTTGTTTAGCTGATAAGCCTCTGACACGAGCCTGCCAAGGTCAGCCCATATTGAGCCCCTCCCCTCTATTTACATCCTGGCGTCCCTCAGAAGAGCTGGCGCTCAAGGAGTGGCAATGGCTGTTTCCCCCCCAAGCCGAAGACCTCCCCATCTCCTGTGGGAGAACCGCTGGCCTGCAGAGGAAGAAGACGATGCTGACATCTGCTGGTGGAATAGTGAGATATGACTAGCCCCCTGCTGATGGGTTATTAGTTATTAGTTATTAGTTATATGAATGTATAAGGGTCTATATTGACTAGATTAAGCTAGCTATCACCTTGTGCTATTATTTAGATACAATAAAATAAATAACGTGAAGTTAGGTGTCTATCATTCAATTTATGGACCTAAAAAGATTTATATATATATATATATATATATATATATATAAGGATAGATCTAAAAAAGAAATGGCAATTAAGCTATTGACATGATATAAATGAATTGTATAATTGTCTCATGTCAAGTTAAACAAATTAATATACTACTACGAATAATAATAATAATAATAGAATAGAAAAATTGAATAGAATGCACATTTTATCGTTCCACGATGGGGATATTTCAATGGTGTCAGAGCAGTAGAGGAAGGTAGGTTATATACCGCTCAAAAAAATAAAGGAAACACTTAAACAACACAATGTAACTCCAAGTCAATCACATTTCTGTGAAATCAAACTGTCCATTTAGGGAGCAACACTGATTCATCTTGACTTGCTTTAAGGACATTACATCATTACAACATTCCAAGTTGGATCAGCCTGTAGTGAGTTTTTCTACTTTGAATATTGAGTGTAACTCTGACTTTTCAGTGTGAGTCTGACCTTCATGGGTTGATAAATATGATTTCATTGATAAATTTTGTGTGATTTTATCGTCAGCAATTCAACTATGTAAAGAACAAAATATTTAATAAGAATATTTAATTCATTCAGATGTGTTACTTTAGTGTTCCCTTTATTTTTTGAGCAGTGTATATTGAGTTGAGAGTAGCACCAAAAGTATCAGAAAATATAGAATATAAAATTTGAAAAATATAAAGATGTGCAAATGTACATATATATAAAGTGGGGAGAACAACTATTTGACGCACTGCTGATTTTCCCGAATCCCAGCTTTTCCCAAATGGTCTGTAATTTTATCTAACTTCTTGATCATCTGGACTTTTTGATCCAACTTCTTGATCTCCACTCCCTGTAGCCTCACCGTTCCATCTGGGCTCCTCTCATTCACGCATATATACTCTGTCTACCCCTACCTCTGTTACCCCTACAGCACACAGCACCACTGTCACACAGCTAGCATACATGTCCTGCACCAGTCTGCTATACTTCTCTGCTACTCCAGATTTCATCATACAATACCAGAGCTCCTCTCTTGGCACCCAGTCATATGCTTTTTCTAGGTCTACAAAAACGCAATGCAACTCCCTCTGACCTTCTCTGTATTTGTCTATTAGCATTCTCAAAGCAAAAACTGCATCTATAGTACTCTTTCTGAGCATTAAGCCATAAAGCCATTCAAAAATGCTAATTTCTGCTCTCAGTCTAGTTCCCACTACTCTTTCCCATAACTTCATTGTATGGCTGTTCAACTTTATACCTCTATAGTTGCCACAAATCTGCACATCCCCCTTATTCTTAAAAATGGACATCATCACACTTCGTCTCAATTCCTCAGGCATCTTCTCACTCTCTAAGATCCTGTTGAATGATCTAGTCAGAAACTCTACCGCTGCCTCTCCTAGACACTTCTACACCTCCACAGGTATGTCCTGAGCCTTTCTACTCTTCATCCTCTTCAATGCCTTCCACACTTCACTTTCACTAATCTCTGCTATTTTGTGGTCGACAATAGTCACCTCTTCTACCCTTGCCTCTCTTTCATTTTCCTCATTCATCAGCTCTTCAAAGTACGCTTTCCATCTTCCCATCACTCTTCTAGCATCTGCCAATACATTTTCCTCTCTATCCTTAATCTCCCGGACCTGTTGTAATCCTTTCCATCTTTATCCCTCTGTTTCGCCAACCTGTATAGATCATTCCCTCCCTCCTTACTGTCTAACAGTGCAGACAAGTGATTGTACGCCCTTTGTTTAGCCTTTGCTACCTCTATCTTTACCTTACGTTGTATCTCCCTGTACTCCTGTCTGTTATCTTCAGTCCCCTCGGTGTCCCATTTGTTTTTTGCTAACCGCTTTCTCTCTATATACTCATGCATCTCCTCATTCCACCACCAAGTCTCCCTATCTACTTCCCTTCCAGATGATACACCAAGTAATGTCCTACCTGTCTCCCTGATAACATTA
Organism: Fistularia commersonii; assembly: GCF_037954325.1. Taxonomy (NCBI): domain Eukaryota; kingdom Metazoa; phylum Chordata; class Actinopteri; order Syngnathiformes; family Fistulariidae; genus Fistularia; species Fistularia commersonii. The sequence goes on along the minus strand of NC_141298.1, from coordinate 6,364,583 downwards.
GAAGTTGTCCAGTCATCTGGAATCTCTCCCTGACTACCCAGAGCCTTTCTCAACTCCTCCCTTAAAATCATACAACACTTCTCCCTTTTCAGCTTCTACCACTTTGTCCTCTGCACTGCCTTTGTCCTCCTGATCTTCCTTGTCACCAGTGTCATCCTACAAACCACCATCATCTACTGTCTGGCTCCATTCTCACCTACAAGGACCTTCCACTCGATGATCTCTTTCAGTTTACCTCATCTATACAAGATGGAGTTGACCTGCGTGCTCCTCCCTCAGCTCTCATAAGTTATCTTATGTGCCTGTCTTTTCTGGAAAAAGGTTTTCATTACAGCCATTTCCTTCCTTTTTGCAAAGTCTACCACCATCTCCCCCTCTGTGTTCCTATCCTGTATACCAAATATGACCATCACTTCCTCATCCCCTCTTTTCCCTGCCCCAACATGCACATTGCAGTCTGCACCATTTACCACTCTCATCTCTGGGGATATTCTGCATCACTTAATCTCATTCATTCCAGAACTTCTCCTTCTCCTCCAACTCACATCCCAGGGCATAGCCACCAACAACACTGAGCATCACAACTTCAACTTCAGCTCGGACTCATAAGTCTATCTGACATTCTTTTCACCTCCAGAACTTTCCTAACAAACTCCTACTTCAAGATAGCGCCTACTCCATTTCTCTTCCTGTCAGTACCATGATATTACGACTTAAATCCTGCTCCTAAGCTTCTCGCATTACTACCTTTCCACCTCGTCTCCTGGACACACAATATATTCACCTTCCTTCTCTGCATCATGTCAACCAACTCTCTACCTTTTCCTGTCGTCATCCAGATATTCAAAGTCCCTACTCTCAGCCCTAGACACTTGCCTTTCCTCTTCTCTTTCTGCTTCCAAACATGCTTTCCTCCTCTCCTTCTTTGACCTACAGTGGCCCAGTTTCCTTTGGTACACTATAGGTCATCCGTACCATTGGCGGTCGTTGTTAACCCAGGCCTCGACCAATCCAGTATGAAATTATTAAGTTTGATTCACTGGTTTGGTTTTGGCAAAAGTTTTATGCCCAATTGCCCTTCCTGACACAGGGAGACACTGGCCATGTATATATACATATATAAATATATATACATATACATGGGCAAAAAATTAATAATAATAACATGTAACATGTTGAGTATTGTAAAGGCTGTAACAAAATGATGGTGTGTCTGTATGATAAATTATGTAATTAGTACGAAGCAGAATCCCATCTTTGTGATAAGTGACAAACAACAACTTTGTGGTGTTCATGTTACACAGGGTTATCCTTCTACTATTACTTTAAAAGTCAAACACATTTAAAGCAACTGTTAATTATCAGGTAAACCACTGGACAGAGATGACAGGGTAAATGTACCAGATGACCATCACTTCAAGCATGTCATTTACTGGCATTTGGAAAAAGTAAGCTTGCCAAAAGAGGTTATTAAAAAAAAACAAAAAAAACCAAACTTATTATCAATGAATAACAGAATCACTTGATAAATAGCATTTTTTTAATCTTTTTATTAAAAAGTGGATGAAAACTGTAAACAGGGTCTTATTTCAAAGAATATACAGGAGATCCTCAATTCCATGAATAAAAGTCATATACGTTTATATATCTAAATATATCTATTGAAATATACTGTATCTAAACACATATAAACATAAGTTTATATACATATGTACACACACACACACAAGCACACACACACACACACACAAATATATATACATATATATTAATAATACATACACACAATAATTCTACATTTTGCTACAAAGAAGGCCGAGGTAGACAATTGCAAGCAAGTATAACCAAAATGATATGTTAAACAGATTACCAGTAAATTCAGCTTTTCTCTGAGAAGATAACTTAACTAACTAAATAAATAACAATAAAAATGTATTAATCGAACGCTGCAAATACAAAGAAAATAACTTTGGTAGTATTATTATAATAATAACATTGAAATTAAAAATTAAAATGACAATGATAAATTCTGTCAGCACTAGAAACATTGAGAAGCAAATGACCTAATTATGGATCTGAATGATGTCATGCCCTCTTTATGAGTCTAGAATCTTGGAGCCTCAGCTGAACCCACCTGGTACAGAGACCCCGTCTGATCTAACGGGGCCCCTGGACACCCAGTGTACCCAAAATACCCAGCATACAGGTTGCGCACAAAATGAGGAACGGTATGTCAAAGTTGACTGTCCTGTCCTGATTACTGAAACTGCACTGAACGGCAAAAACAGATCGGGAGTTCTCTGAAAATCGAATTTGGGCACAGGTGCTCAATTGGAGCTTATTTCAAAAATCCAATTTAATGTGAGCCAGGGAACCAGGTGGGTTGGGTGATATTCCCAAAATGCATCTGTAAGCAACATCCTCTCACAATGTCAGGTTACAAACAGTCAGTGGGCAGGATGGGGTGTCACAAGGTGTGGGAACTTCTCACAGCGGCAACATTAGGTTGACTGAATGCGCATGGCATGTTGACCCTCATATACAACCTTCTTTTTTCGCTGAATTAGCATGTTCATCCCCATGCATGCACTGGATTCGAGGTGTTCCCTGCACAAACATTGACTCCTAACACTGTCTCTGCAGCTGTCAGCCTACGCTGGTTCTTTGGTATCTGTACACATCTGTTCACATCTTTACATGCACCGATCTAAAGATGGAAATCTGAAAAACAGATGTAGAAGAACTCATTGTCACAGCGGCTGATACCATACCAAGATTTGTTTTTTTATTTTTCCTCCGGACAGAATATGCACTAATCACTATCCGCCACAGCCTTTGAATCACTTCCCTATGGTGTGACAACCTCACACACATTCGCTGTAATTTGAGTAAAAGACAACTCTTTATCTCTAACCTTGGGGGTTGGGGGGGCGAAAGACAATTTGCATGATACTGTGCAGATGCGCAGTGAATCAGCATTTTGGTCTCCCTTTCATCTCAGCTATGAAAAGCCACTTTCAAAATGGCAGCGTCCAACAAACCTGCCTCCCCCGCCCCCTGTAGCTGAGGAAGGGCTCATTAGACGTCAGTACCTATTTGCCCTCAGTCGCAGGTTCGTCTTCCTCCCCCTTTCCCGAGGACACATGCGTACATCTGACAGAGGAGGCAGCCTCGTCTCTTCACGCCGCTGTACCGCAAATGCCCAACAATCAAGGACTCAATTTGTTTCTTTGTGTGGGTCCGCTTCAAAAATGACAGTCCAAATGACGTTTTCTGAGGATAGTTAGGGGCTGGAAGGTGGGGGGGGGTTGTGTGTGGCCACCTCAACCTGAACAAGGGAGATCCACTCTCTGATCCAGGATTCACAGGACCGGCAGGAAAAAAGTGCAATTCAAGCATCAATACATTACAGTAGCTCCCTTCTTTCCTATCATTGATTAAACCGCTGAAGAAAAACGCATACATATAGGCACACAAAACGATTTCCATGGTATACAACATAATTGATTTAGATGAGGTTCGAATAGGGGTGATGTGCAGAAGTCACTATAGAGAAATAAAGTTGATGAGCCATACAATTAAGTTATTGGAAATATAGTGGAAACTACACAGAGCAGAAGTCATCATTTGTGTTCAGCAGAAAGAGTACTACAGACTCAGTATTTGCTTTAAGTATGCTGGTAGAGAAGTATATCAAAGGTCAAAGGGAGCTGCGTGGTGCTTATGCATACGACAGCGGGCTGAGAGAGGAACTATGGTTCTGTATGAGGAAGTCTGAGGGTTCTACCAGTTCTGGTTTGCATCAGCAGGTACGAGGGTTTAGAGGGCTCAGTGGCTGGATGCCTAGCAACCTTTCGTGTCCATCAGGATCTTAATATCGGGTAAGACACAAAGGTAAAACCAGCTTTCTCTGGTAGATGACCTTCAGGTATGTGATTTGTTTTGAATACATGTGGGCTCAGGTTCAGTATTTCTTTTTCCTGCATGGTTCTGTGGACTGACCTTTAAGTGCATGGCTGGTTATAGTTCCATTCTTAGTAGTACATCTTCTGGGCTTTTCGGATTTTGGTAGATATTTGTCGTCATTTGTGTATTTGTATTCCCTCTCAAAGGATCACGCCACATCTTTAAATGTGAATATTTTTTTCACTCTTTAACACTGTGTTGTGAACTACTATTATCATTATTATGCCATGTGGGTGCAGAGGGTTTTTTGGAAGTGATGCACAACAGAAAACTCAACATGGGTGTCATATGTGTCTGTGTATGTTGTATTTATTTCGTTAGTCATATGTAATCTAGATTAGATGTACATATTTCTGGAATATTTCTTGCTTAATTCAACAGTAGTGAATTTGCAATTCTCTGAACTAAAATAAATGTTACATTTCGTCTTTCAAATCTATCAAAAAAAATTTCATCACTAGATGTATCCCCTTTTATTAATGAGAGGTTACAAGGTTCCAAAATCTCCTGAAAACATATTTCAGGTTACTCACCAAAGCCTGTCACTAAAATAATATATCGCACCTGGTTTACATGGAGATCTGCTATGTAACCCGTTGAAATTCGCAGGGCACCTGTATGATTATATTGCCAAATTTGGGAATTACAAAAATTGAAAAGTGGTGTTATTTCAAATGTTCTCTCTGCTGTGTGTTAAAATAAACTCAAGGAAAAAAATGCACCCTCTTTCTAAATGTTGAATTGTATGAATGGAACTATGGAATATGAAAAAAAAATCAATAAAATAAAAATACACACACACACACACACACACACACACACACACACACACACACACACACACACACACACACACATCTTCTCCTTTCGGCTTTCTCCTCAGGGGTCGCCACAGCGATCAAACTTCTTCATCCAACCCGATTCTCTGTATCCTCGTCTCTTACATCAACTACTGTCATTTCCTCTCTCACTACGACCACATACAAATATACATATACATATATATATATATATATATATATATATATATATATATATATATATATACATATATCTTTACACTGTATATATATTTTTATTTCTTGTCCTTTGTGTTTTCCAACCATCAAAGATCACAGTGATTTTTGTTTCCATTAAAATTTCAAAATCAGTTGGGGAAAAAAGTGCTTTTGGTCACAAAGGGGAACCATCATGACAAGATGCCAGCAACGACGCAGGAAAATATATTTCCATTGAAAAATGTTTCTCCATGGAGATTTTCCAACCAAAATGAATAGTGACAAAAGCCATTTATTGTTTTAAAGTTCTAATGAATAACCAATCACTTGGAATTGATGGCATCCATATTTCTGAAAGCAGGGGAATTAGAAAAAGGGGCTGCTGGCAGCAAGACAAAATATTACATTCTATACAATGAAATCTGTATGATTAAAATTTGCATCACTTCTTTGATTACATGGTTGCAGATCACACAACTTTGGTCGGTGTAACCAGATTTTACAATTATTAACAGTCTTTATTTGAATCATAAAGTCCCCATCACCCCCACGACCCCCAACCAAGGCTTTATGCATTATTCATGTGAGTTAAGCAAGCTACATTTAATTTCCCAACCAGCTGTTGGCATGACTTGTAATGAGATGCTAATAGTTTAGGAGCCTGAACTCCCCAGTGGGGTTGGGTCCTTTTAGAATTGCATAATCAGTCCAGAGATAAGGACCTATCTCCATCGCCCAGCCAACCATAATATTTTATCCGGTCGTGTGCGTGAAATATCTTCTTTTTTTTTTTCCTCTGCTCTTACATTCTTTTGTCATATTTTTTTCTCATCGCTAAGGTACTGAAGAAGGAATCTGGACTGACAGATAGAGGCCATTCACTGCAGCAGGTGTTCATAAACTTTTCAGGCGCTGTCACCTGTAAATTGAGATGTCAGATGCTCTTGAACCCAGCTAAGTGATGAACGTTTACAAATGCCACAGGTGCTCGCACTATCAAGCCCAAAAAAGGGAAGGATCTTGCAAAGGAGGCCTCATACAGCCGTACAACTGTAAGCAAAAGCAAAGACACCGGAAGTAGTAGAGACCTTCTGATGGGTCCCATGAAACTTCTTAGTTGATTTCCAGTGTTAGCAGCATTACATGTTTGTGGAGTCTTATAAAATTCTTTAATTGTGAAATTAAAAAAAATCAAATTAAATTTAATAAGGTTTGAAATTTAGCTAATTGAAGGTAATTTTATGATACATCATACATTGATGAGAAGTGGTATTCAATGCATACATTGCTTCTTTGTGTTATAACTCGAACTGGCATGAAAGATTATGATCAATATCTGTATTACCTATGCAAATATTAATAAAATTTCTGCTAGCTTGTGTTTTTTTTTTTAATAAAACCAAATAAATGTATTAATGATGTATTTGTATCACAAATAAATATACATAGAATTAGTATTAACATTAATACAACAATGCTAATTTAAAAATAGTATTAATAACATATATCAATAGCATTGATATTATATATGTATATATGATTTATTTATTTCAGTTTTATTGTAATACGGTAAATCAAAAAATAAAATGTAACACCAATTTCATGTAAAAACTGCTGTGAATTATTTTTGTTGCTCTGTGTGAGCTTGTCTATTTTTTCGCAAATACATGCTTTCACCCTGCCAACAACTATTCGCCACGCCCGTTTCTTAGTTTACAACCAAACACGGTGAACATCATACTTTGTCAATTTTCAAACTATCCAGTGAAACAACCACCTGCCTATTAAATATCCGTTAATCATGTGCGACAGACAGAAATGGCACAATATAGTGAAGCGTACTTTCCTCCGCCCATCCCTGATTCAATAACTATGGGATTTGGAGACTTGAGCGTCGGACATCGGTTGATGTGCTGCAATGGGTATGATTCATTCTGCCCTGATGTTTAAAACATCAGGTGGAACGGAGGGTTGCCTACCTCTCTCGCTCTCTTGCTGCCTATCTGTTACTATTATGGGACCAGCAAACGTCCATAAACAGCATGTTTCCCTGCGCTAGGAGCCTGGCGCCAACTTGCACTTTTCACAGATAATTACCTCTGAAGAATCAGGAAAACCTGCATCGTGATTTCATATACAGCAAGACAAAAAAACTTTGTGCTGGCTGCCCACAGGCGAGCCAAAGGAAAAATTACATTAAAAGGCATGCCTGCAAGTGTGTGGTGTTGAGTGTCTTTTTCAGATTTCGAATGGGTGAGTGAAACAGTGATCGACATGAAGACATGCAGTCTTCTACGTCATATAAAGTTAATCTCGCCAGTGGCAGTCTTGACAAATCAGGCCAAATACGTATGAATCTATTAGCGTATATTTAAATGACATCAATAGTACAGAAGGAATCCACCCGATTATGACATTTTATCGTTTTTTTTTTAGTCATGAGAGGCTTTCGTAAACTCTTTGCTGATCCATAAACTACATTTATTACTACATTTGTCAAAGTCCCAGGTTGCTACTTAGTGCAGAGAAGCAGCAACTGAGGCATCTTAAAATTACGACGTGGACCAAGTGGCGGTCTTGATGAGTCATGAGATGCATCACGAGAAAACATAAAACGACTTTCCCGGCTGCAAGTGGTGAATTCAAGACAGATAAACAGTTGCAGGTGTTACCGAAGCAGCTGCATGATAATGATACGTATAAATATGTAATATATGTTTTAACAAATCACTATGTACAACATGCGCAAAGGGGGAACTACTATTCCATACTGATTCCAAGGTCGAGCAGCATGGGCGGCACCAAAACAAGTAGAAGCTGCACGATAGCACGAAAAGAATTAACGGCACACATACTTTTCTGCGGAATTGTTCCAATTGAATGTTGAGAAAGCTTTTCAATGTTCACACCAGCCTTTCGCACATCAGCAAACAACGACATGTGGTGCTGTGTTTCTCACGAAGCAGCGTGTGGATAAAAATACAAATGTAGCAGCGTGTTTTACCTGAGCCGTGAAAAGAAAGGTCTCTAGAAAATCTACAATATCTTTCAGATTTGCTGTTAAGTCATAACTGTTGTGCTTCTATGTCTGTGGAGGTTCTCAGTCACCCGGGTTGAAAACTTGTCGAAATCCTATAGTGGCAACTGGACTTGAATGTCCTCACTTGAAGATATTTCCCCCCTCGTCCGAGCGGCTTCTTCAATTCTAATGACCTGTGGGGAGTTTCTGAATATAACTGCCAGGGTTTAGGATGGGTTTGGGTTATGTTATGTAAATGGAAGAGTTGATCAGAAACTAGGTCTATGTGTGTTGTGTTTCTAGTTTGAGTACAGAATCTATGGAGATACAAGTTGGGATCGACAGCATGCATTTCTGAAAAAAACTTAATTGCCTCATAGGTTTCATCATTTCTGCTGTTCCTCTGTATTTTCTGTAACCAAGCAACTGGAGCGAAGCGGTGCTGTGTGTGTTTTCGGGCGGACGTAATTACAGATGAGCATTGATTCCTGATACCGCTGGGGAGGGGGGGTAGCTTAAATTCTTAGGTGTGCGACACAAAATGTAATTATAGAGCAGAAATAAGTCAAAAGTGGCTATATGTTACTGAGTTTTCGGGGGGAAATCACAGCAAAACATGGCGAACGGGAGGGGACTGTCCGTCTGATCCATCAGTGCGGGGCATGCTTCTCTGCTAATTTGCCAGGCTTGAATTGCTTCCATGCTTGTTCTGTGATACACTCTAATTGGCTGTGAATGGCTCCCCGGTTCACCCCGGGCAGCGTTTGATGAGCCCAGAAGACGGGCCGCTTAAGTGCCTTTTGAGTGAGGCTCCTTGGAAGTGGCTGGCAGCTGGTAGGCTTCGCCGCTGAGACGTGAACACGGGGTGACAAGCTCCCGCGATGGGGGAGGGCAAATGAGATACGGAGATGGAGAGTTCATTAACGGCAGTCAAATGCGCCCCTTGTGATGAGAAGGTCAGAGGCCATGATCTCACCTCACAAAAACGCTTTGGATACAACGCCATTTTCAAGTGATTGGTCTGTATTGCCTCTTCCTTACATCTTTATAAATCAAACTTTTTTCCCGTGAAATCTGTATTGTTCGACAAATATTGTCTGGCTAGCATTATGAATCAGCTGTTGGCGTAAGGCCATGAAAACAAATGGTCACTAATTTTTTGTATCTCGGAGGCTGCAGCCTTATCTCTTCCATACAGCTTTTGATGAGCAAGAAAATATAATTGAAATGATTTTGAAGGATATAACAAAAAAAATATAAAAGCTTTGGAATATCAGGGAAAATTATCTTTTTTTTTTTTTTTTTTAAATTTAATTTCCCTCTGTCTCCCAAACCATATTGTCCCGTGTTAGTGTCAGTTGTGTCTATAGTGCTATTCATCTGCTATGAAGGGAACAGAGAATTTTACTGTGTCGTCCGAATCACCACATTCTTACAATGTATATGATAGTAAAAATCTTGAATCTCAAGAAAAAAAAAAAAAAATCATTAACCATTTTATAAATGATCACGTGATCCCTTTATCTGGCATTATTCATTCTTTCCTATGTGTTTCCAACCAAAGTGAAAAATCCAGACCTATAAGGGTATGTGAGAAATATCACAGCATTTCAAACAATGACAAAAAACAATGCAACCGTCATAGAACCAATGTTCTACTTGCAAGCATTAGCCAATTCATGATCCGCTAAAAAAAGAAAAACAATACTCACAAATAATTAACCCCAATTCAGGGCCTGATGGCTTAGGGCTAGATTGTTTTTAAATTCTAAAGATTTAGTGAATTTTAAAAATGTCTTAAAATCTTAAAAGTAGGATTGAAGTCAACTGTCATATTCTATGACTATATTTGCTTAATTACTTAATTAGGGAAGACCTTGAAGTGAAAATAAACCCACAACAAACTGGTTCTACAAGCTAATCATTGATGGCTGTAACACATCCATTTACATATCATTCAAATATAATTCATTGCAAATAGACATTGCATAAAATGTACATAATCAAACAAAGTTAATGAAACTTGCAGTGGGCGCCTTGACTCATAATTCATTAACTAATTTACTAAAAAAGAATGCACACAGGCCTGATTCAGTTTTATAGATCTCATCTACTTTGAATCAGTTGCCATTGAAGTTGTCGTCCATAAATGGATGGAGAAATATTCCTGCCAGCTTCAGCTGTAAATTGCATCTTTAGCCACTGAGTCACAGCACTTGTAAAACCCTCATCGCACTAATATCTCATCAAGTATCTCCACAATACAACGTCGGACGGATGATCAAAGCTCTAGCACTCGAGTTCAAATTTGAATTTGCTACATATCGAAATGAACATCGATGCCATGGCTCCGATGTACCGTATTTTCCGCACTATAAGGCACACCTAAAAGCATTTAATCTTCTCAAAAACCGACAGTGCGCCTTATACTCCGGTGCGCCTTATGTATGGATCAATATTGAGCCGCAAGGGGTCTCACAACTATGGGAAGCAGCCGCCAACTCCATATTCCCCCGTAGAAGAAGTAGTGCGCGGAGCATGCTGGGATATATGACTGTGCGAAGCGTGCATTTTCATTTCCATTTCCATTTGTGTGTGTGTGTGTGTGTGTGTGTAAAGACCCCAAAATGGCTCCTTTCAAGAGACACGCTTACGATGCAGAGTTTAAACTCAAGGCTATCAGTCACGCAGTAGAACACGAGAATAGAGCAGCAGCAAGAGAATTCAACATTAATGAATCAATGGTGCGGAAGAGGAGGAAGCAACAAGATGATCTACGCCAAGAAGACCAAAGAGTTTCCGAGGGAACAAACCAAGATAGCTACAGATAGAGGACGAACTTGAATAGAGGGTTGTTGAACAGAGAGCAGCAAGTAGAAGTGTAATAACTGTCACTATTTGAATGAAGGCAACAACACTTGCACGGAAACTTAACCCTTCTTGGTTCTTTCGTTTCATTTTGAAAAACTTTGAACTGTGACAAATGAAGTTGGAAATACATTGTTTTCAATGAAGGCAGCGCAAATGCCAGTAAGAGCTACTGGTATGTCCAGGACCTTATTGCGAATGCACTTACTTGTTTTGGGAGTGAACGGAGTTGTCAGAATGTTGGTTTGTATTGTATTAATAAAGTTTGACTGACTTATCTGCCTGTTTTGTTGACATTCCCTTTAGCGCAGCTTCATCTAGTGGATGCGTAATGTAACCCCAGCCGCTACTGTGGCTTCTATTCTATGCGCCTTATAATGCAGTGTGCCTTATATATGAAAAAATTTTAAAATAGACCATTCATTGAAGATGCACCTTAAAATCCAGTGCGACTTATAGTGGGGAAAATACACTAAACACGACAAATGATGAAATCCATCACTTGTGAATAACCAATAATGGCGTTTATATGATCTGACAGTGTAGATAACGAAACGACATCATAAACGATGAATCAGTCAAATGCATATGAGTGCGAGACTTACGTAGTTTAAGCTCCTCAAAAACACAAATGTTTTAAATTATCATGGGAAATTATAATTTTTTATCATCTTTCTCACATACTGTTGTGTTGCAAGAAAAGAAGATATTGAAATGATTTTGAAAGATGTAACAAAAATACAAATGCTTTAGAATATTAGGGGAAATGATCTTTTTTTTTAATTTATTTTATATTTTCATCCATTTTTCCCCTCTGTCTCCCATACTGTTGTGTGTTACCATATTGTCTAGTGTAATTGTCACATATTTTTTCCATTGCTCTTGGTCTGCTGTAAAGGGAGTGTACAAAGTAAGAATTAAATTTGCATCGTCTGAATCACCATATTCTTACTACAACACTAAAAGTCTTGAGTCTTGAACCTTGAAAAAAAAAAATCTGAATTATCCATTTTATAAAATGACAATCCCTTTTATCTGGCGTTGTTCATTCTTGCAATTGTTTTTCCGGCCAATGTGAAAAATCCTGACCTATTTGGGTACGCGAGACATATTGTACCATTCCAAACAACGGCAAAAAAGAATGCACTAGTGAATAATTAGTAATGGAGTTTGCATGATCTTAGAGTCTGGATAACAAAATAATCAGTGAATCAGTCGGGTCCATGCGTGTGCACCGCGAGACTTGTCAATATCGCCGGTGCGTAGTTTAATCTCCTCAAAGCTTGGGTAATCAGGCAAATCATCTGCCTTCTTCTACATGATCCAATTTCACAAAGCAGCGCCGCAGCAGTATAGACGGCTATCCTTCCTTTCAAACATTTCAAAGTTTCATCTGCTTGATGTTTTTTTTTTCATTTAGGTGATTTGTGGAACAAATATTCATATTCCTCTATGTGCAATAATAACCCTGCAGTTTACAAGGAAAAAAAAAACAATATATATTATTCTCTACTTTGATATTTCTCTGCTAGTAACTTGGACTAACAATTTTATAAGAAAGTATGAAAATGCTGCAAATGATGTACAGTTACATTACATTACAGTCATTTAGCAGATGCTTTTATCCAATGCCGCTTATCCAAAGCAATGTAAAAAGGGTTTTTTGTAAGGAACCGGATGATTTGACCCTAAAGAAAGAGTTGAGGAGCTGATATCATACATTTATTTGCACCCCAACATGTGGACTTTATTAACTTGATTGTGTTTTTTTTTAGCAGAGAAAAAAACAATTATTTGAATGGAGCTTTGTCGTCTGACCAACAGCATTTAAAGATGAGTTCTTGAGTTGAATTCTGTACAAGTATCTTTCACCAGACATAATGTTTTACTTTAGCAGCAACAGCAGAACATTATGCTTCATATAATCAATGTCTTTCAAACTATGTTCGCATTTCGCAGTTTTCAGAGACTGGGATTACACCTGACAGCAGAAAAGAGACACATCTTATATAAATTCACTTATTTAAGAAAAAGCTCAATTTCTTTTCTTCCCCCCCACTGGGAGAATGTGGCAAAAACTGGTAGACTTAAAAAATAATCCTTCCCCTAAATTTTATCTGCAAATATATATTTTTAATCGAAATGCAACACTGCATTCATATCCACAAAAGTCTTCATAGCCACTGTCTGAAAGACGTACTTCAGGCATGGCCAAAGAGGCCACGGGCCAGTGTAAATTTGAACACAGGCTGCATTTGGCCCGTGGCCTCTGTCATGAAATCAATAATATGCGTCCGCTAACACTGTTGACCACAATACAAAACACATTGTACAAAAAGCTATTTTATATTTCACCAGTGGATGCAATACAATCAAACTGGGTCTTGTAAACCTGACAAATTAAATATTAAAATCTAATTTGGTCCGGCAACCCATTTTTCTAGTTCATATTTTTGGTCTGAATCTAAAATTGAAATAATGAAAATCACTGCATTTCTCCTTTTGATGCCAAGTAATACAAGGATTTATACGGCCCTCAATGTTTTGTATTTCTGTTAGTGTTATTTTCCTATTCACATGTTTTGAATTTAGAAGTTCATAGAGACCACTTAATAGTGAATAATATGTTATGTTTGAAATGAACCTAGATATGTTTAATCTTTCTGAAATGTTTTTTTTTTTTCTAGTCAGACTTTTTCCTCATTTCATTTGGTATTCAAATATAAAAGATTTTGGTAAAACTTTAGATTTCTGTTCTGTGTTAAGACATGAAAAGTATGCCATTTGCAAAAAAACATAAAAATAATAAAAATAATGAAGTAGTTCATTTGCATTTAATGTTAATGGTTCGAAGAATGTCAGGCTGAATGGTTGGTCCTGACACATTTCACCTTACAAAAATATGGTCCTCTTTGCAAAAAGTTTGGGTACTTTGAAACCTGACACAGTCAGATCATGGGTAGAGGGTTTTAAATTTCTGTTTGAAATATTAAGCTGAGCAGTACAATTGTATTTTGAATTAAGCCATTTAAACATAGGAAGTAAAGAATATCCAGAGCAATGGGATTTAGAAGTCCAGTACAAAATACCACGCGCTACGTGATCTTTCAGCTCTCCCTCTTGTCCCTTGGAAATTGCATGCGAGAAAATTCTGCAGTGTGAAGACGGTAAACAAACACTGAGCCGCTTTTGCTTTTGACTTGCTTCATAACAATTAAGGAGGTGAACCTCCTTTCTGTATTAAATCTACAACGTGCATTAATTGTAATCAGCATGTTTAGCCAGGCTTGGCCGGCAAGACTCAAGAGGCATACTGAATGCATGTGAGTGCGCAGATACTGGTGTTTGTGTGTGTGTTTGTGTGTGTTTTTGTGTGTGTGTGTGTGTGTGTGTGTGTGTGTGTGTGTGTGTCAGCCATGCTGAACCATGCTCTTCAAGGTTGACTGCAACTCTATTGCGGCAGTAGAGCTCTCTGTTCACTTGCTTCCAGAGCAGGTGGTCTCTGACCTTTTAAGCACTGTCTCCCGAGTGAACCTGCCTGCCTCTGGCCTTTCGGCAAACACAGAGCAAAACCAATCAGGTCGGCCCTCCAATCAGACATTCACTGTAATTACCTTCATCCTATTAATGGGACTCCCCTACAAATATCACCCGTGTGGGTATATCAATCAGCATTTTGATGTCTGTTTTGGTTTCATCTGAATTTTTTTTTTTGACCAATTTAGGCAATGCCTTCTCAAATCATTCGACGTCCTCCTCCACCATTGGCAGTCACCCTAATGCCACCCATGCATCCAAAGACTCGTGTAAAACTAAGCTCTCACATCAGCTCACATCTAGAGACTAGTTTGTAGAGTTTTAAGTGTCAGCCTAGAGATTTTAAAATGACTCTGGATCTCACATCTAAAGAGTTTGAAAAGACTTGGAAAAAGACTTGTGGAAAACTGCAACTAGATTATTTCCTTCACCACTCGGTCGGGATATGTTGCAGGGTCAACATTGTACATGCTGGGCTGTTCTACTCGCAACTCCACCATCTGCAGCTTCTCCTGACTGGGACATCATTCGCCGTTCACGTTCATCCATGCCACAAAGACCACAATGGCAAATTTTTGTCTTCCAGGTTTCAAGCTTATCTATTGATTGTTGATGGTGTTACGTCAACTTGCTATAATTTCAAACACGTTAGATATTGTCGTAACACCCTAAGAAAGATTACCACCTTTCACTTGATAATTGACTGTTAAGATTTCCTTCCGACTTTCGGTTTAAGTCATAAATTGTAAGGCATAAGCCCAGCATTCATTAAAATATCCAACATATATCTAACATATATATATATATATATATATATATATATATATATATATTATATATATATATATATACCCTGTGGAAAACTAAAAATACGCCAAAAAAAGGCATTTAAAATTACCCATTTTAGCTAGATTTGAAGGATTCAAGGATTCCTCTTTACCATCACTGTATATTTATATGATTTCTTTGTTCAAAAACTCCAAGTTTCATTGTTTTATTTTTAATTTGACATCGCCATTCTATAAAAGAATGAAATACTGAAGCAGTTCTAAAGATTGTATTGAACATTTTCATGCACTGCTTAACCATGGATCAGAAAAATAAATGCATATTATATCTCTGTACAGCAGTAGTAAATGCACTTGGTGTGTGTTGACCAAATTCAACGAGTGTGTATCTACCTTGGACTTGAGGGCCCAGTACTCCTCGGTGTCACTTTCCACATGTTTGAAAGCGGTCATATAGTCGTAGCTGATGATGGCTGTCTGCAAGTAAACAGAAGTGTGTTGGGAGATGAAAACAAAACAAAAAAAAAGTTAATAATAATAAAAGAAAAAGAAAAAAGAAAAAAAAGCATGACGGTGTAAACCAATCCTGAAATTGACATTAGGTGCCTTATCTGGACACATTTCCAGCGATGTCCACTATATAGTTTGAAGACAAAGAATCGGGGGAACAATGACATGAAGGTTGGTCATAACTCCAGAAACTAAAAATTCCTCCTAGACACGTGTATTATTTGAACAGTCACTGCCATGCAAGACTGCTGGAGCATGGCCTCTGTATTATGACAGAAAATGTACATGATGTAGTCCTCGGGGGGCTTTGCAGGGGGAAAAAAAAGGATATTAAAAAGCACTTCAGACATAATGCTGTAGGGAAGAAAGGTTGTGTTTCCCTGCAACATTTCAAGGTGCATAGAAAAGTAAAAATACAGGCGTGGGGTATCACTATGTTAAGATCATCATGTCCTCTGTTTTTGCCCTCACAGATAAGCAAAATTTAATAACAGTTATTTCCTTTTTTTCTGATTGTTGATCATTTTATTTAATGCTTCAAGTGAGTTCCCAGAAAATATCTCAAGATAATTCATGTGTTGCAAACTTTTTAGAACTTTGGGACTTGTTTATTTGGTTGTTTTTCATCACATAAATTATCAAACATTTAAAATGGATTCTGGGACTGAGAAAAAAATACCCATCATTGCATTTTTGGTAGTTTTGGTGGTGCTAAAGCAAAAAAAAGAGATAACTACGATCAATTTATATAAATCTTTACTATAAATATTTTTTTTATTATTTTACTATTCTATAAATTTTTATTATTTATATATATTTTTACTATACTAAAATATATCAAGATAATTGTTGTGTTGCAAACTTTTACAACTATAAATTGTATAAATAATAGCATTTTTGGTAGTTTTGGTGGTGCCAAGTCAAAAAACCTAATTATAAGCAAATGATTAAATAAAACTGATATAAAGGAAGACCAGCTGCTACTATGAATCTTGCCAAATCTCCTTTCGGCCATGGCCTTCGGAGGTCGGATTGCCACAACCAATCATCTGCCTCCGTCTGACCCTCTCCTCTGCATCCTCCTGTCTCACATCAACTATCTCCATGTGCTCTTTCACTCTGCCCATGAATTCTCGTTGGTTCTCCTCTAGGCCTTTTTCAGGAGTAAAATTTAAGAATATTGCTATTACTGGAGGGCTTGTGGTATATTATTAATAGAATATTACATTTTTCCACTGAGGTGGTAATAAGTGTTCTTTGTGTCTAGGTTGCAATGGAAATTCCTGCTTGTCTTCATTTCTAACTTGACCTTATTAGATAACAGACAGTGACTGGCTAAGCTTTGTTGTATCTGTAAACAGAAATTATCCTGGAGCTTGTGAGTATCATCCCTTTTTCCACGCTACTATTCATTGGCACTGTGGAAAATTGGGCATTTTTTATTGCCATTAATTTGCAAGAAATCAACAAAAAAATATATTATTATTATTATTATTTTGAAGTCAGGAAGAGGAAGATTGCAAACCCCTGCTTTCATGTCAATGTCACGACTAAAGGGTGGATGAGTGAGTAAATTAGAGTATTATCATTAGACCAAGGATGCGTTCATATTTACATTTACATTTATTTTTCCAGACAGACCTTTTCTTCATTGTATGTGGTATTCAACAGACAGAGTGGTTTCGGTAAAACACTTTAAATTTGTGTTTCGTGTTAAGAAATGAAAAGTAGCCATTTGTAATTAAAAAATTAATGAAAATTTTACATTTAATGTTACCGGTTCACGGGATGTCAGGCTGAATGGTCGGCCCTCACATTTTCACCTCACCAAATATGAGCCTCTTTGCAAAATGTTTTGACACCCCTGCTGTGGACCAAATATTCAGGACACAAACAGTCCCTGTTGTGACGTACGGGATTACTCACAGTGACAGCGGCACGTCCGAAGCGGATCAAACTCAGGTCGTTGAGGTCGACCTGTCTGTTGTAGAGGTAGAAGCCTGAGGAGGCCAACACTGATATGGCCAGAGTCGGGACTCTGAACAGCCGATGAGCCATTGGAGGCACTGGGAGAGGAGGAATGGACACCACCATGTTAAGACTTCCCATACTATTAGTAATCAGGGAATTATATCTAAAAATACAAACAAAAGTCCAATACTTTAGCTTTTCTTCCAACTTGATATTATATACTTTACAATTTTATACCTTATAGTTTAATGTTTACCATTTTATGTAAAAGTACACTTTACTTGATTCATTTGCACTCTATGAATGTTATTTTGTTTATTTCATGTCTCCGTGGGATCGTGGGAAATGTCTTCTGGACTCCTCTGAATTTTTAGTACATACGGAGAAACTGAAATAAGCTTTATTTTCAATTTCTCTGCATTTACTAAACTTTGACTTTGCGTTTGATATGGATGGCCTTTTTTCAGTTTTTTTCCATTTTATTTGTTTGTTTGTTTTTTTTCAATCTACCCCAATGGTGTGTTACATCAGTTCATGTGCAAATAAAATTTGACCAACAAGCAATCTGGGTGCCTGATCACCAAGGCCTAATAATGCCCTTTCTAATATATTTTCTTTTTTTTTTAGCCGAACAAATTAAACCCTCAGAAAAATAAGGACTGCAAAATATGTCTGTATCTTACACTCTTGTAAGAGATTTGGAATGGATTTGGAATGGTACGCTATAATCTCAGGTCACTACATTTATATTCAATATAGAAGTGTCTAGACGTACTGTTATCTTGTTTTCTTGCCTTGTTTTATCATTTTCTCATCACTTTCTTGCTAACTTAAAGTAATTATTTTTTAATAAATTGTTTTTATTTATTTATTTCATTTCACTTTATTTCATTTTGTGTAATAATATATAGGTATTTGGTAGTTTTCTTATCCTTTTCAATACAATTCTGGTCTGTTGACTTAAAATGACTTCTCAATTGATTTAAAGCAGTTTCCTGTAAATGAATTAATGCCAGTTTTTGACAGAATTTTTTGCACACTCTGTTTTGAAGGGGTGGTTACTCATTGATCATTTTAAAGTAATATCTTTGACAGAGTAAATTTCTTGACTACATCTAAAGAAAATTTCCATGCCGTGACTGCAAATGTTAAAATAGGTGCAATATCAATACTAAACTATGTAACTAAATCTGCCTTTTTGTCTTGTTTTTCCTCATAGAGACTATCAAACACTTAATTAATAAGAACAACATATCCATATATACTGATGCTATAAATCATATTTGTGATGGTGTTAGGGGTGCAGATTCAGTTTGACTTCACTGCGGTTTCTGTCTTCACATGGCAATCAAATATATGTTGAATAACTTCCGCAAAATAAGAAAAAAAAAATCTACTTCCTCAAAATAGACACGTAATCCAAGTCAGATAAATTTATCACCGATCAATACTTGCTGATGGTGAGGGGAAGTGTATAGACTTCGTTAAACGTTTCTAAATCTCATCTAACAAATTTGTTTATTGTGAACTAACGATGTGTGGAAAGTGTTACCTAAATAACACAACGTGTGTTATGCAATGACGAGCAGCGTTCAGCTTCAAATGTTATCAGATTTGACAAACAAACCCAGCCGAGATAGCGGCTACATGCGACGTCAGCCGGGGAAAAAACACACGATCTACCTTATCGACGTCTCCCAAACAACTCGAGAAATGTCTCCACGCTTGCCTTCTCTGTCTCCCTGTCACTTACTTGCCGGTTTGGTTTTGACCTCCTCACAAGTGGCGACTTCAAAGTGAGGCATTCTGGGTAATGTAGTTCTGCGGAGGACAGTGAACGCCGTTTGTCGATATCTAACGTGACTGGAGCGATATTTTGACAAGTAACGATATAAAAACAGCACTTTTTGTCGAAAGGGAGGTGTTTTTTTTTAACTGAACAACGTTTGGTCAGTTTAATTTCTATCGTTTGAAGAATAAAACTACAACTCCGGCGACAGTGTTGACGTTCTATGTGCGTCACACCCGCACAGCTGTTCAGTTTTCCGAGAGCCAAGGTTTTCAAACACAGGCTCCGGAACCACTGGGACCAAAAACCCACCATTAAATTAACTTTTAGAACATTTCAAATAAAATTTAAACGAAAATGTGTACTAAAAAGTCTACCGTAATATAACCAAGAAATCGAACCAAAGCCATGGCCATATCAGCTCGACAAAAAGGTTTGTATTGTCAAACAATTTTCGAAGAATGTAAACACGCGTTATTTTGAAGATAAATAAATAAAGTAATGCATATGTGCAAGTGTTATTTGTGTTTGTTAGCTTGTTTGTTTGTCAATCTGAAGGAAACATCAGATATTATTGAAACGCAAAATTGCAGCTTTCTTTCTTTTTCTATTTCCTTCTTCATGTTGTTGCATTATTGTACATTATTGTATATTTATTACACACACACACACACACACACACATACATATATATATATATATATTCGGCTCCAGCATCCCCACAACCCTGAGTGCAGGATAAGCGGCGTAAGATGGATGGCTGGATATATATATGTATAGATATCTATAAATATATTTTTATATTATATATTATATATATATTATCATGTACATAGAGCAATTTGTCGTTCTAACAAAACATTCCTGGTTCAATTCCCAGCTCCTCCTAGTGTGTTGAGGTGTTGTTTAGGAAGATACTAATCCAAGATGGGTTTATATAGAGAACGAATTTCCCCTTGGGGATTAATAAAAGATAAATTATTATTATTATATTCATTTATTTGTGTCTTCTGTCTCATTTCATGTATGTCTAGAATTTTGGCTACGGTGACATAGAAACCTGAAGGACCTGAACCACAGCAAACATAAGACAACTCATCATCATGAACCCTAACATCACTTTTTTGATGTTCCAGGAAATCAAATGTAGAGCTATGTAAATAAAAATTCAGGGGAAGGTTGATCATAATCAGAAAAGTTACATTTATTCTGGTTTATTTGACCCAAACATGTTCAGTGCAGTAAACAGAAATGAATTATTTGACTTATTTATTATTTATTTTCAATTGTGTACCAACACAATGAACCTCCCGGTGGCCAGACAGAAATACACACCTGTCTTTATTTAAACACCTGAAAAGTAAGCGCACAAGCTTTCTTTTTTTTCCTTTTCTTTCATCAATTTGGCAGTATTGTAAAATATTGGAAATGTTGAGGGGGTAATTTAAAAAAGAACAAAATAAATGATAAAGAGCCCTTTCCTCTATTTAAATATTTTGCAGTGAATCGCTGTTGAAGAGTCTTTACAAACCACCCAATTTATTTTTGTACCTGTTTTATGACTTATTTACTGACTTTACTGCATTATTGTTTTTCACACATCTTCATGTATTAGAATTCATGGATACCTCTGTCAAACACCGTGAATAACACAATAACTGGTTAATATTCTCCTCATGAAGCTGAAAAAGCAAGAAAAAAAAAAGATTTGATGTTAATGTCTCGGCCCAGACGTCATCACCTAGTATTTGAAAATAATCCAAACTCTTTATACTGAGAAGCATTTGGGTTCCGTTATGTTGGTCTAAGGAAACCACTTAATAAACTAAATGAACACTTTGCCGCTCCATTTTCTGTTTTGTATTTATCTGTTGAACTGAATAATGGTTGAAAAAATATTATAAGTAAAGAGGCCACAGCCTACACACATTTTCGCAAGTCACAATATCACCTTTTTTGGAATTATTCTTATTGATGGAGTGTGCGTGCATGTGTGTGCGCCAATGTTTTACTAACATGAGCTGCACTGCAGATAAGCAGTAGTGCATATCTGTCGACAGGTGGCAGTGTTGCCTCTCCTATGTATGTCACGCCCCTCGTGTTATGCAGATCAGATTGCTGCACAGGTGTCCATAGAAATGCTACTATAGTGAAAAATATTTTCTTTTCAGCAAAAATTTCACATGAAAAAGATGAAGATGTGCACTTACTTTATCTAGAGAGATTCCTCGTTTCTTTTTTGTCAAGCCGAAGATGAAGTTTTGAGGGACAAGATCAGACGGCCATTCTTTAATAGTAATAATAAATCCCAGTGGGGAAATTAACCCATCATGGATGAACCATGAGCAGTAGGCTGCTGTCAACCAGCACCAGTGGTGCCTTGCTCAACAGCACTTTGGCACACTAGGAGGTGCTTTACATGAATGTTACTGTTTGGCAACACACGCACACACACCCATCTGTGTGTTGGGGGATTCAGCATCAGCGAGTGAATGTGAGTTGGTACATTTGTGATTTTGTTTACATATGTCCTTGTGTGTTTGTTTTGTATTTTTGTGAGAAAGATTCTGAGAGGCCAGAAAATAAAAGAAATAAAAGAAAAAAAAATATCCATCCATCCATCCATCCATCCATCCATCCATCCATCCATCCATCGTCGTCCGCTTATCCTGTACTCAGGGTCGTGGGGGATGCTGGAGCCTGTCCCATTTATCATCGGGCGAGAGGTGGGATATACCCAGGACTCATCATCAGTCAATCGCAGAAAATAATAAATAAGTAAATACATTATTAAATAAAACCAAGCTGTGGAAAATCAGATAAATCCATATTTTTTCGCAAATGGGGGTGTATCAGTCTGTCTTTAGGGTCTTTACCCAAAAGAGTTACGACATGGCACTTTTACTCCATTCATTTCACTTTGTTAAATTTCCAATCGCCGTTAATCTTTCTTTCACACACCCGTTATCAATGCCACAGTAAACCCTGAGAAATGTCCACAAATAAAAGAAATTGCCATCACATATTCATAGGAAACCTGTTTACCTGAAAATGGCTGCAAAGTCAGTTTATCAAAACCTGAAAATGTGTAAGTAAGCTGGAATTTTAATTTTAAATAAGAATATAAATAGCTGGGGTCTCACTGAAAAATCTGAAAATAGAATTGAATTAAATCAAATTAAATTAAATTAAATTAAATTAAAGCTCCAAATGTAACAAAAAAAAAAAAAGAGCAAAACATTGGAAAATTGTAATTATCCATCCATCCATCTTCTTCCGCACTCAAGGGGGGGATGCTACAGCCTATCCCAGGGGTGTCACCGGATGTAAGGCGGGGTACACCTTAGACTGGTCGCAAGTCAATCGCAGGGCCACATATGTAGACAACCACTCAGTCACTCATTCATTCAGGGTAATTTTCTCCCAATTAACCTGCATGTTTTTGGACTGTGCAAGAAAACCCACGCAGACAACATGCAAACTCCACACAGAAAGATCCCCTTGTCAGAATCGCACCAGGGTCCTTCGTGCTGTGAGGCTAAAGCATTAACCACTGCGCCACCATGCCAACCAAAATGCAATAATATTACACTAAATAAGAACCAAATCATTAGAATATTACCAAAATCATTTATTCTTACTAAGATATCAGGACAGGTTCTTTGTAGCCAATTTCTAGTTTAGTATCCTTGTTTACAGCATTTAATGTGTAAATAACAGCAGTTCTCCGGGGAGTCATTATCGTATACTAATTCGGTAAACTAGCTTTGGCTGTTGTTTGTGTACAATTGACTGTCTTTATAAATGAGATGCATCATTCTCCAAAATGAATACATCCCTCTTCTTTTTGTGCAGCGTGACATTATTCTGTGGTGACAGTCACATTCCCCGAACTGATTTTCAGTGGGTGTTTGGAACAAGTGGTGGAGAAGTAGGGTCTCAGTATGCCACTCCACTGCTTTTTAAATCTGTAGATAAGACTGTTGTCAGTGGCATCTGAGAAAGTCAGACAGCCTCTCTCCCAATCCAGTTGGATTCGGACTCTGCGCGGCTTCCTCCTGAGGGTAAGAGGA
Organism: Fistularia commersonii; assembly: GCF_037954325.1. Lineage (NCBI taxonomy): Eukaryota > Metazoa > Chordata > Actinopteri > Syngnathiformes > Fistulariidae > Fistularia > Fistularia commersonii. The sequence continues at coordinate 6,341,064 of NC_141298.1, read as the reverse complement.
GAGCGCTGCCCAGGGAAGGGACGGTACTCCCCGGAGGAGAGGGACACGGTCCAAAGGCCATCGCAGTGCATGTCTGAACTCAGATCCGGGTTCTGATCAGTTCTGGATCGGTCCTTCCTGTGAACGGTCTCGCTTGCCACGCCCAGAGACCAGGTGCTGTTTTCTCCCACCTCCACCTCCCAGCTGTGCCTACCCGAGCTGAAGCCCTCAGAGCCCATGATGCTCTGCGGCTTCACAAACCTCTCTGGGTTGTCAGGGAGAGGCTGCTCCTCACATACAAACACGCTGGACAGGTCAGAGGAAACACTCAAACACGTCGAGCCGGTGTTTGGGTCCAGGGTCACTGGAACTGAGAGGAGGGAAAAAAGGGCATTAACATTGACATAGGGATCAATACTAAAGGGCGACACACTTTACCCGAAGGCATATTATTGAAAAAAATGTCACAGAGTTGAAATTAAAAACTGATCATCATATCGCAAAAACACCTTTCTAACCCCTGTTTGAATAATGCAGATATTACCTCACAGCGCAACACCCAATATGGGGTTCAGTATCTGAAGAGTCCAATGGATATCTATGAATGGATGTAAAATACTCTCTTACCTCTACCTCTACTTGGGAAGCAGTTTATAAATTAACCTATTTGTCCACCAGCGCTTAAACCCCTCATCCCTTTTTCTGATTGGTTACTGATCTGGCGAATGGTCCAGGCAAGTGAATTTGGTTTCACCGTGGGTTCTGGTAAAGTCTGGTTTTCCTTTACACAGTAGCTGAAACTAAATAAAATAGAAAACCATTTTGTTCTGTATGTCGGTAATACAAGACTCAGAGCTGGCTTTGAACATTGGCTCAAATTTATGTTCAAATATGAACCAAAAAAGAACATCAATTGGGAATTCATTAGTGTAATAAAAAGTAGCGTAATTACAGTGTACTAACTGTGTGATAAACATACAGCAATAAACAAAAAATAGCAAAATATAACTAAATTAATTTATGTTTATTTTAAAAAGTATTTACTAATCAATTTATTTATTTATCTAGTTTATTCATTTTATTTACTTAGTTCTTTGTAAAGATTATGACATCACTGCTACAACTATACATCCAAAATACATAGGCGGGCATGATGGAAAAAAAAAAAAAAAAAAAAAAAGGCCAAGATAGTCTGCCAGTTATATGAGACACCAGTAATAATACTGCAGTGTGGAGAGGGGCGAGGGTCAATCCAGGGTTATGAAAGGTTTGCAAGCCACTGGGTCCAATACTTTTGAGTGTTACAGTGCCAAACAGTACGTAATATGAATTCCTTTTTATCCATCCATTCATCCATTCATCAATTTTCCCCCTCTTATCCGGATTCGGGCCGCGGGGGCAGCATCTGTAGCAATGAGTTCTAGACCTCCCTCACCCTGCCAGATGGTCCAGCTCCTCTGGGGGGACCCAAGGGCGTTCCCCGGCCAGCCTGTAGACATAGTTTCTCCAGCGTGTCCTGGGTCTTCCCAGTGGTTTCCTCCCAGACAGACATGACCGAAACACATCCCCTGGGAGGTGTCCAGGAGGCATCCTGACCAGATGCCCGAGCCACATCATTTGACTCCTCTCTATGCGGAGGAGTAGCAGCTCCGAGCTCCTCCTGGATGATTGAACTTCTCACCCTATCTCAAAGGGTGAGTCCGGCCACCCCTCGTTCTTTCAGTCACTGCCCACAGCTTGTGACCATAGGTGATGGTGGGAATGTAGATTGACCGGTAAATTGAGAGCTTCACCTTTTGGCTGAACATTGGAAGCATGGAACATGGCCCATTCGGTCTCAATGTCCCCCGCCTCCCTTGGGACGTAGTTGTAGCTCTGCCGGAGGTGGAAGAGATAGGGGACTGTGCCAGACGTTCCCAGTAGACCTTTACATTGCGTTTCAGCCAGCCAGGTCTGACTGGCATCTTCCCGTACCATCGGAGCCAGCTCACCACCAGGTGGTGATCAGTTGACAGCTCCCTCCCTCTCTTCACCCGAGTTCCCAGGATATCTGTCCGCAAATAATACTACAGGACCAGAAGCTCCAGAAGGTACAACTATGGCTTTTATGCCTGAACATGGTGTTTGTTATGGACAATCCCTGACGAGCACAGAAGTCCAATAACAAAACACCACTCAGCGTTGAAATTTTCCAGTAGAAGGACAGAGTCCCTGGAAGAAGCGCTATCTGGCAGCCCCTCTAGGGACCCCAAGAAGGGTGGGTGAACTGAACTGTTGTTAGGTGCATAGCCACAAAAAACAGTCAGAACCCGTCCCCTCGCCTGAAGGTGGAGGGAGGCTACCCTCTTGTCCATTAGGTTGAACCCAATGCCTACACCTACCTGAGGCCTCTCAAAGGGGGCGACTCTAGAGAAAAAAAGGGTCCTTCTCGAGAGGCCTGGTTCCAGACTCCAATCTGTGCATTGTAGTGAGTCAGACTATATCTAGTTGGAATCTCTCAGCCTCGCACACCAACTTGAGCACTTTCTCCACCAGAGACATTCCATCTCCTAAGACCCCACTTCTGCAGCCGAGGATTGAACCGTCACGGTTCCCTGCTCCAGCCATATCCAGCTCGCACTGCTCCCAACCCCCTTGGCCCTTCCCGTGGTTGGTGAGGCCAGGGGAAATGGGACTCATGTCAATCCTTCGGACAGTGCCTGGCCCAGCCCCGTGGGTGAAGGCACAGCCAAAATGTGCTCACCAATACAATAATAGCCCCGTGTCCGGGCCTCGCTCCAGGGAGCAGCCCCGGTGACCTGCATCCGGGCAAGGGGAAACTAAGTCCAAAGTTTTGCTTAGCTTTGTCTGGTCTGTCACCTGGGACCGTTTTGCCTTGGGTAACCTTTCCAGGGGCATTAATCCCCCAACAACATAGTTGCCAGAATCACTAGCATGCAAAAACTTCTCCACCATTGTGAGGTGGCAGCTCACGAAGGGGGAGTTCTTTTTAATAATCTTATATTTTGTTTTAGTGCATGAGACCCAATATGTCAATAAAACCTGACTGTGTTGCGTTTGTACGCTGACTTTTCACTGTCTGTTCCAGACCTTTTCAAGCACAGATCATTTGTTCTTCGGAAAACACGTTGCCGATATACAGCACAGAGTTGTTGTTGAAGTAAAGCCAGGTCGGTGGAAGTCGCAGACAAGCGCCGGCTAGGATAACTACAAAGAATGTCCATCCCACAGATCTTTGAGACGTTGTCGGTTTAAGTCAGACAAAATATAAAATGCATGGATGAGAGGATCTGTTCTCAAGTTAATTTCTCACTGTAGGTCCACTCCCATTCAATCTTATCATCCCTGTTGCCAGGACAACCAAAACCAATTGTAACTCATAATATTAGGCAAGGCGGGTTCAATACAGGAGTGTCCAGCAGCCAGAGGATTGTTCAATTCCAAAATTAACACATTTATTTGCTGGGAAGAAAAATATCTTTCCAGATCCTCTACTCGCATTTGGGAAGCAGTTTATAAACTAGCCCATTTTTCAACCGGCTGTTCAATCACTCATCCCTTATTCTGATTGGTTACTGATCCGGCTAATGGTTCAGAAGTGTGTTTCGATTTCTGAAGCTTCTTTGCATCTGAAAATAATCGAGGGAAACCGGTAGAATTTGGTGTCACTATGGGTTCTAGTATTGTCTGGCTATTCTTGGGCCTCCTCTGGGTAAGAAACAATTGTAGTGAACTGCTGAGAACAAAGTAAATGGGCACAACTTATATTGTCCTGTGCTCTTTCACTGTCAGTTTAATGGATTAATTCTGTATTCATACAGATTAAGGTAGATGGTAAACAGGATGGCAAATAAGGCGAGGATTAACTGTAGAATGAGCATATTTCCTTTACCGGGGGCCTGAAACTTAATGACGTAGAAAACAGAAAACAAACAATTTTGCTGTGTACTGTAATTAAAGGCTCAGAGCTGGCTGGGAATTCAATAATAGCTCAAATTTATGTTAGTAAAGAAAAGAAATAAACCCACCAAAAAAAATATATATATTGCTAAATGCATTATTTTAATAAAAAGTTGTGTAATAACAGTATTATAAACTATACATCAATGCGCACAAAAATAGCAAAATAAATCTGAATTTTCAACATATTTAATTGTATTTATACATTATTTATAATTATTTTTTGTGACCTCTCTCAAATCAAGTAAAGGTTGTGCCATTCAGTTGTCTACCTAATTCAGGGCGAATTCAGGGCGAAAGCAGATCATCACAGCCTGGACAATGGATTACTAGCTTGTGCATTTTGGTTGCTCTTCAGTACGGACAAAGAGTAAAATGTTCGCTCACAGTACTGGATGATCTTCAGCATGTTTTCCCAGACCCGGTGCTGCAAGCAGCCCTGGTGCTTGGCCACGTCAAGCAGAACTTCTGATTCGTATCCAGGCTCCTCCACTCTGCACTTCACCCTGGGAAAGATCGAAGACTCACTCATTTGTTGAATTTGTGCCATGGGTTACAATACAGCAAGCAGAGTAGCATACACGTATACCTAATGCCTTTACCTAAAATCATCTCAACATGCACATCTCAAGAAATGTAACCCCCCTCTCGGGGGAACGTGCAAGACGGCAATTGAATCCTCAGTTCTACTTGTGACAACAAATGCCCTTCATATTTGTTCGTTCTAATTTTCACACCCAGTACTCCCGTGGCCTGAGCAATTCATCAACATGTTAAGGTTGTCAGGAAGGTCAATATTCTTAAACAGCTATTCTACAATCAGTATTTCGTGCGGCACACTGGGACCACTGAGCCTGCAGGAGTATAAAGTCAATTTGCAAGGAAGCTACTTATGTTACAACACGGAGACTGAATTCTAAGCTGCAAAATGACAGCTGCTTGGGAGAGAAAAAGAAGCTAAACAATCGTACGAACAATCACCTCAGTCCTGGTCTGATCTGTGATTTATAGAGTAGAAACTTGCTGAAGCCAATACCACCCGTGCCCTTGGCTACACAAACTATCACAGCTTTCTGTAATAACTCTCTGTAAGATCATCAGAGGTTAACGGGAGTCTGAAGGATTGGGATGTGTGTGTGTATGTATGTGTGTGTATGTATGTGTATGCGTGTATGTTTGTATGTGTGTGTGGATGTATACCCTGTATGTATAAGGATGTATAAGTGGTGTGTTAGAGCTACATTGAAATATATGTGGACTTTTAGTGGATTTGGGGGTTAATCATTCATAGTTCCCCTTGTACTACTGTGATGATAACAATAATAATAGTTTTATATCTTGTCCTCTTCTCGTAGCAACTGGGCTTGACTTTCTTCCCTTGAAGATGTTTTCGCCTCTCATCCGAGAGCATTCCTCATTGACACTTATTATTTTCATGATTACTGTTATTTGCACTATTGAGACTTTTCAACAATGAAGTTGCAGCTCAGTGTTGTACAGTATTACATTATTATTATTTGTCCAACATAATCTTTCTATTATTGTATATATTTAGGGTACGAACGACAAAAAAAATAATAATTCACCTTTCAGAAGCCTTCTTGTAGTTCTGGGGGGGACAGAGGAAATACCAATAAACGCCAGTACTTTCACTTTTAATGTGTATTCCATCCAAATTCTGTAACTGTATCTTTCCTCCCGCTTTAAAAATGCATATAAACTACATAGATATACATTTACACACAAAGTAACCTTTACTTATATGAATTATTGCAAAACATATATTCAAAAATTTGGGCCTGAAAAGCACTTCGTATCTACAATAGGTACAGTTTTAGAATAGAATAGTCCTTTAAATGTCCCACATTGTGGGGACATCTCAACCACTTGCTGCAGAACATGCAAGAAAAGTTATTAGAATATAGGAAAAACTAGGAATAAACTATATAAATAAAATAAATAAAAAAATTACTTCTATACTGCCTTTTTCATTGTAACCACTTGAAATAAGGTATGGTAAGGATTCTTCCAATGGGCCCTTAGTTTGATTCTCATTCTCATAAGTACAAAGAGACTTAGTTATTGTGAAATAATGCAGAGGTTCTCTGTATTTAGTGTAAGGGTGTACCTTCAGGAAGGGCACGCCCTCCAGTCCCATGGCCTCCTCAGCCGAGCTGATGCTGGATGTGAGTTCTTGTATGTCATCGCTTAGCCTGCTAATCTTGTCCTCAACCTTCGCACTCTTCTCTTCCTCTTCCTGCTTCAGTTGCGACATCAGCGCAGCCTCCTTGTCACGGAGGTATTGGTGCATCTTCTCAAACTCCTCCCTCAAGACTTGAGCCGTTGTTATTGACTGGCTCTGGAGACAGGATTTACCACGTGTCATGCTCAATCATCTCTTTTTGTTTTTGCCAACAAATATTTATTTTCCCAGCAGTAGAATTGCGATAGAGCATGATGTATCCAAATTAGAAATTGATTGAAAATTTGTTGATTTTATATCCTGGCAAAGAGCGCGTGCGTTGGATTTTCATAAACTGCGGGTGCCTGTATGAAGAAGATGAAGCATCAATTTCCTCCACCAGAGAACAAACAGAATTTAAGTGCTCTGCTGGCAATTACAAATATTTTGAAATTTAGAGAGCTCTTCATGAGAAGCAAGAAAGTGCCATAACATCATGTCTTCCTTACCTTGTTAGATTATAACAGTGTGATTATTCACAAGCTGAACACGTTTGCAGAAGAAGATCTTAATAAAATATGATTGTGATCGGGATTGACATTTTGGGAAAATATTTTTTTATTATATTTGTTGATCCTTTTTGGAACTGAGCATCGACTTGGTCTATCTGTGTTCTACCTAAAACCAACAACAATTGACTCGAGGGACTGTACAGTGTCTGACAGCATGCATAATGGTCACATGTGGCCCATGAGAAGATGGTGTGGACGATGGAACAACACCACGGCACGAAGATGGAAAAACCCACTCTGTATTATTATTATTAATGCCGAACTTGGTAATTCATGTACCCAAGGTGTGTTGACAGCACAGCGGTGCAAGTAACGGTCACAAATATAAACGTATGTATCAGGGTGCTGTCAGTAATTGATGAGGGTGTTTTTGTTATAAGGATCATTTTTAAGCTTATGCGGTACAGTTTGGAGAGATGATCCATTGTGTTGATTTTCAGCCCCAAATAAAAATGTCTAAAAAGGGAAGACTTGGCAAGTCAGTTTGGCCACATCACCATCGCCGTTATTCGCCGCAATGCTATCCCACAGATGTTTTCAAGCAGATGCAGCCTCTTAATGAGTTTTTAGTGTGTACCGTGATGTGGGCCGCGGTGTCTTCCCACGTCTGTCGAATGGAAGTTATATTTTCCAATTGCTCCGTGAGGCTCTTCACTGCGGAGCGCAGCTGTCTCTATGGACAAAAAAATGCAGACAAGGCGTTATAAGAAAATATCACGGTAACAAAACATTTCCACAGCGTTGCACATAAATATTCGATTAATTGTTATATTAAATATTTGTAACACATGAGTTATTATGTAGCACATATAAATGAAATATACATATATTTTAAGACCTGCTTAACATATATTTAAACTGAATTAATAGCTGTTTATGGAATATATATGTATATACGCTACACACGCGCACACAATGATGTATATATTCATAAAGATGCATATACATACATACATGCATTTATACACATGCATGTTCACACATACACATGCAAACAAACAAACAAACACATATCTAAGACAGATATTTAAACCTTATTAATTTCTGTTTGTGGAAGGTATATATGTACATACACTGCACACACACATATGTGCAAATATAAATATCTATCATCTATGTGTATACATACATACATGAACACAAGCAAATATATACAGACGTACGTGCACGTAAACACACACATATTTAAGGCCCATTTAACAGATAATTTAAATGTATTGACACTGTTTTGGGAATATATATACATATATATATATATAATTTATATACACTCACACACATATAAATATCTAATATTTACATGTATACAAACATACATATATATGCATATATACTTGCACATATACAGGCATTTATGCATATATACACTATATGCAAGTGCACACATGTATTTATTGTATTGAGTCACGAATGTTGGGGATTATGTTGATGCTTGTTTTCAGTGTGATTTTGGGGTTGCTGGGAATTTGGTGGGTGTGCAAGAAATTCTGTTTTTTTTTTTTTTACCTGGAATTGAGCGGGTTAGTTGTATTTAGTTGTATTGTCAGCTCATGTGGTGTGGCTTTGGCCAACAACAGCTATTGTACACACACGCACGTGCACACACACATGGAGTTCAAGGGGCTGCAAGAAAGCTTGAAAAAAAGCATGAAAAATCAATAGCTGCTATGAAATTTCTTGCCACTGCCAATTGACTGACAGTGGTATGATGGCAAATCACATCTCCACCCAGAGTTTCTGCATCTTTAACGTCCATATGAACGTCTTTAAATCGCTTGGCTTATTCAGAGTACTGCCTCAAGGATCAATATTACGCCAACTGTGTTGTGATGGTATGGCAATATCCATATTTTAACGTTATTGTCGGTAGACCTTTATAGATTCAACCTTTTAGTTGAGGTTATCTGAGACTTTACTCAATGGCACCCCAACCATTCCCCTCCTTGCAACAATTGATACATATCTGGCTCAGATCAACACAAGCGGTCCCTGAGAAGTGCATAAAAAAGGAAATTAATTTAATTAATCTATTTATGTGAGCTGTAACACTGCTTCTTTGCAGTGTTTTGTTGATTCATACAGCTGGACTAACAGAAGAGTTTCCATAATTGGCTGAACCACTTCTCTGATCTTTGACTGTTTGTCGGGGATTTTATTTACAACTTTTAAATCTCAGCATGGCCTGGCCTCATTCTTGTAGCGTTTATGAGATGTGCAAGCCACAGTTATCTTGAAACAACAGGGCCGAAGGAATGGAGAAGTGTTTATTTTGTTGCCGAAGCAAAATCCCCTGTGTCGGGGAAGGCTATGCAGAAGGGCTTTGCAGTGAGCTCAAATGTGTTCTGGCAAATGGTCAGACAGAAGAGGTAGAAGCAGACCTTGGCCCGGGCTGTGTTTGGCAAGTTGAGCATTTAGCCTGACTGGACACATAGTTGAGCGGTGGAAAGCGCTCTTTGTGAAACTCAAAACTCAACCAACACTCCATGGAGGAGGCAGACTCAGATGACTCAGGGGAGAGCTATTCATTTCCCTAATAGAGCTCCCCCTGTAGCTGCTGATATGCTGATGCCTCATGACATTGATGGAGTGTCTTGGCCGATGAAATCCTCTGGTACGGTTCCAGTTTTTTTAAGCCAACGTCAGGTGGTGGGGAGCGATCCTTTGGTCGACTGTCAAAAATGCTTTCATCGAAATCAAGGCAAATTTAAGGTGAGTTTTTCGAAATATTCGGCTACATAAATAAATAAATAAAAACATGCGATAACATTTGAACAATGGAGCCGAGGCTTGTTTCAATGTGTGTCAAACATACGTACGAGGCTAAGGTGCAGTTTGTTCCAAAGTTAATATAAACATTGAGGGCATTCTGCGTGAAGTCCTGTAGGTTTATTTTAAGTACGGCAAAGTTGATAATCCTGAAGTCTGACTTTTACCAAACTAGGTGTTGTGATAAGAAATTTGTAATAATGGACCTTTGGTTGATATTTTACCCAAGAACACTATTTTCCTACCGATGATATCATTACTTCAAACCATCCTGGCAAGTAAAACACAGGGTTCCATTCAACTAATTGCTGACGAAATCAGATATTTCCTCATCAATATATTGATTAATTCTGTTTCATAGAATGAAGGTAAGACTTTTTTGGTGTTGCTGTCCAGTTTGGTCTCATGCTCTTGAATTGTTAAAAATTCTGTGCATGTGATGGATAAGCATTTGCATTATGCATTTCTTATGCTTGGAAATGTGCTATTAATTCCCTCTTCCCATACTTTTTAACTGCCTGTGTAACCACAGGAGTTTGGCAAACCAGTACATGTGCACCGAGTTGATCGGGTTTATACAATGGTCCCTGGTCATTCTTGTGTGAATTTGAGTCTGGAGGGCTTTTAATGTTGCTGTAGGAAAACAAATGGCTACTTAATCTTTATACCAATGTGAGCTATTTCTTTGGGCTGCTGCTTTGCTCTGTGACATTTGCCACTCCAGTACACAAAGTTGGCTCCTTTGGTTCTTGGTCCAAGAAACGGAACAGCTGACATTATCCAACTGACCGGAATGTGAAGTAAACATTACACGTCTTGATGTTGCAATTCAGTCTTCCTGTTCTATATTTGTGACACTGAGCAACTCATGACGACCCCTAATAATCTTAGTTAAATATCAGCCGACGACGAAGGGCCGTTGGTTCTCGTATCTAACCTTGCATACGAGTTCTGCTTCCTTGATGGAGCTGCACTGGTGCCTCTGGTGTTCATCGGTCTGACACTCCTGGCAAAACAGCTCCTCCTCCTCGAGACAGAACAAGTTGAGGGGTTCTCCATGCTGGACGCACAGCTCCTCGCCCTCCGAACCACAACACCTGCCAGCTTCGCCTCGAGCCTTCTCCCCCGAGTTGATCTCCTCCTCAGTTCCACGTGTGACCCTCTGTCTCCGAGGTTGGTCCAGGAAGAGGACATCCAGCAGGGTGTGAAGCACAGAGTCTATTAGCTGGGAGCCGTAGCAGATTGTGCATTCGGCTGGACCGATCTCCCCATGGCTAAGCTCGATGCACGTAGGACACAGCTTGTGTCCGCAGGGCAGAGTCAGGACACCCAGTGACTGGCAACCCGGACACTCAGACTCTTCAGTTTGTGGTTGCTGTTCTTGTGCACCTGCAGCTTCTCCGGCAGTTAGAGATTCTGAAGCCTCAACACTCAGCTTTCCTTCTTTTGGTTCCCTTTCTCGATCGGCCATGATGGAAGCCGAGGCCAAAAATATAGAACGGTACAAATACCGGTTGAGGCTCGACGACTGCAAATGTGTTTTTGTCTTCGGCTGTGCCGACCAGCATCAGCATTTGGGCCGAGTTAGTCTGGAGTCCACATGCAATCTGAGCCTTGCATTGCAAAATAATTTCTTAAGTACAAGCTCCTCCCCCTCAGCTGCTGCACACTCCTCCCCTTTGATAGGGGCACATGGCAGAATGGCGTTCTAAAAATACCCGCAGAAATTGTACACAGCACAAAATGACTCAGCAAAGTCAAATGACCTATAACTTATATTCATTGTTATTGTATTTACAGATCATTTGTATTTATTTACCAGGTTATACTGCATCAGAATCAGTTGTCTGTACCACAATAAGCGTTAGATATCATGACATTATATTTTGATTTCCCTTTGCTGTCAACAACTTCAACAGATATTAGGATCCAAATGGTGTTCTTGGGTGTCGTCTAGAATATTTCATGCCTATCGAATACTGCTGGTGCTCAATTGGGATTTTCCCGAAAACATCAGTGCTTAGGACAACTAAGTCTGAGGCCCTTTGATACAGTTTCTCCCCCAGATAATTTTTTGAGCATATAACATATATATATATAGCATATAACATTAGCATATAACATCATTTAGGTTAAAACTTTTGACAAAATATATCGATTCTACTTAACCTACAGGAATAGTTCACCACCAAATTGAAATATAACCCTGATTCACTCACCTTTTTGCTGATTTAATATCTGGCATGGTTTTAGTCCGGAGAAACAGATTTCCTTACAAACAATTGACGTAAAATGTGACCAATTACCAAATTCAAGAAACTGTGAAAAAGCCCCCACAGTGCCGATCTTGGTTAATGAAGAGTCTGAAAGTTAAGACGGATCAAGCTACACGATCTTCCATACACCTCCCAAACGTCCGTTGCGCGAGCTGTCAGCAGGCTATGGCACGGAACGTTGGTCCACAGATGAGCGACAGGCTCAAGTAGGCCTTCCTAAACTGGGATATAAGTCCACTTCAGATGACCCACATCTGGCTAAGCTCATTTTACCCCGGACACATCTAGTCACACAACACGAGCCGCAACTTGAAGTCGGTCCCGGTTCCATTCTATCTGGGACACATCTGGCCCACAAAACACATGTTGCCATTGTAACCGAACTATTAAAACCAAAACAGCCTCAGGTTAGGACTTGATGCCTGATGCAGGAGCTCTATTCTGGATACATATATCCTACTAAAACCTCATTATGTATCAAGGATGTTTCACTAACAGCCTTTTTTTTGTTTTTGTTGGTTGTGTTATATTTGTCAGCTGTGCATGAAAGCAGCAGGCGTCATTGGCTTTTGCATGAATGTTCACCTGAATATAAGCGTGTGATTTGTCAGTGATTGCTATGACACAAAGTGCATTTACAATGTTTGAACTGTCTGATTGCAGTTGCATGTATTACAGTGACGTGCAGTGAGGTTCATGGCTGGTGAGGCACTGACGTCATCAGTCAGATTTACAAACACATGAACCCTACGGAGTAGCTTATTCACCATTTTATTGGCAGCAGTTGATGTGTTTTGTTTAAAATATCATATCAGCATTCTTCACATATACAAACTAGCATAGAAAAAAATCACATTTAAAAAAAAAACGTTATCATCTCTTACCTTTAATTATAAATGAAGTCCTTGTGCCGCTGAGCGGTTTTCCTTTACCTCAGCATTGTGGATGCTGATGTTGAGTCTTTGCTGTTCATTCAAAGCCAAATCTATCCTTGACATCCCAAATGTTTTTAGAGCGATTTGACTTTGAATGTGAGTGGCTGACTGCTCATGTTTAATTAGGCTTCTTTGCAGATTCTTCAGGTCAAAATATCCCATTTGACTTCAGACATTGTCAGAATTTGAGAAAAGAATGCAGGAAAAGCAGAAAAGGCACTCTCTTACTGGACATCCACACAGCCAGCCTTTTCAAGTGTACCACTCCGTTTGAAAAGCCAGAGTCTTCCTTCTCCTAGTCTGAAGCAAATCCGTCAGCGCCAGCGTCGGTCTTCCCTTACTTATTATCTCCTGCTTCGACTGACCGTCCAGTTTAGAAAATTCTTTCATTATAGCTATGTAATACTCTATTTTGGAAATAAAGCTAAGCAAGAGGAAAAAATAACTGGATGGCTGCACTTGACTTGCTAACTGTTTACAGTAGCTTGCTATTGCACATTCTATCATTCTTTAGCCGAGTAGTAAAAAGGAACCCTGGGATCACCGGTGCCCCCTACCATGAGGCCCGGTCACTGCCTGCCTCACTTAGTGTGCCTTCGCTGCCACTTTACGATCGCTCGGCACGAGAAACACATTACAGTTGTTGATGAAAAAAATTATACACATCAGCAAAAGTATGGAAATTTAGTTCATAAATTAGTGCTTGAAGTGTTTGAAAATTTTAATAGTGACATCCGCAGAGACAGCAATATGGCCTCAGCCGCATAGCATGTCAGCACAGTTAGCAAAATCATTACGCAATCCATAGTGGGCTCCGCTGGCTGCTGTCACCGCACGTCTCTTCTTCCTATTTAAACGCTAAATGTGATTTTTTTTTCAGTGATTTTGAAAAAATAAAAAAACTACTAAAAATGGTGAAGTTAGATGGAAAATAACTATAATACAAATCACCGAATAGATAGAACCAATTTCAATTTTTCTTTTCATTTTACATTTTTTTCTTTCCTCGATGCCAGGTGAGACCCGGCCTCACCTGCCTCTACTGACTGCACGTCACTGATGTATTAAGAACTACTAATAGGTTTCTTTGTATATTATCAGCATATTGGTAATTATCATTATCATTGATTATTATTTTGTGCTTTGCATCAGTTACATGCCAGTAAAACCTGTAGGGTTTTAGTAAGTGACCAAGCACAACCCTGACATCTGCAGCATGTTTTTTTTAATGCTGAGTGCGCCATCTTCTGGTTAGACGGACACAAATTTCCATTAAATACAGTTAAATCCCTGAATTTTTATTAATGTTTGAAATGACAGATATTTATTATCATTGTAATAGTTATAGTTATTATCAGAGAAATAGAAATCACCAATACTGGTTCGGATAGTTTCTTCATTTTATTTAATTGTATTTGAGTTTTTAAATATCTGATTTCATTCTGATTGAATTTGTTGTACATTGTATTCTCACTTTTTTTCTTGTTCTCTTTAGTTTGTCTAAATAGCACTGTGACCTAGATTTGTTATCTATGAAATTTATATGTACAATTTCAGTGGATGATGATAATGAATGGCAAATATATTTAGAATTAAAAATACAATAAATAATAATAATAATGATAACCTTAGTCACAGTCAAGTAAATAGAATGTTAGAAAAAGTAACTGCAAAAAATAGAAATGATGGTGGCAAAGTGTGATTATATAAACTTTTGAAAATAGAGGACCCGATTGAATAATGAAACAAAGCAAATTTCAAATTGCTTTCAATCCGAAGTATTTTAAGAGAGAAGTGATGAGGACATGCTCAACAGACTGCTTGGCTGCTGAATATATAATGAAGATTTGAGATCTTTAAAATTATTTCTTTTTTCATTCCATAAATTAGCAAGCTCTTGACAAGCAAAACGAAAAAACAAAAAAACAAAAAACATAATTACATCTACAGCAGGACTTTCTGCGTTTCTGATACTGCAGTACATCATTTTGCTCACTAGGTGACTTCCTCCTTCCAGGAACAAGAAGCCTGAACTAACTTCCAACATAAGCCCAACATATGAGGCTGCGGGCTTTTGTGCCATCAGATTGATGCAGAAGTGCACGCCTGTGTCTGTTTGCCATGCAGACGTGGATGAGAACACACGTTTTGGAAGGAAAGGTTATTTGCATTACATAAAAATGAACAATATCTGTAGAACATGCATAGAACTATACAGTCTTGTGTCTGTAGGTCATGCAGGTCATGGCCTATCGCTGTCAAATCTTGACTTAGTGTCTTTCCTTGCCTGTAAAATGACTCTGGTTTACATTAAGTGAAACTTTTTTTTTCATCTTTTTGGCAAATATAAGACAGCTTTACTTAGAAAGGTTTTCTCCTCTGCAGTGTTGTAATCTTTCGCAATAAACTTTTTGACAGCTGTGGGTGAACTCTTCTGTTTTTCTCTTCTGTTTCTCTTGGCTTTCTGACTTATGTTGTCACCGTTGAAGCTGCTGCTTGACTGATGTCATCTATGTGATTTTATTTTTATTTTTTATTAGAAACATGAATTAAAACTTTCTTAAAGGGATCATTCAATTTAAAATTTAAAATTCATTTGTCACTCAACCGCCTGCAATCATTTTAAATCAAGTATTTCTAGTCCTCAATGCTCTTGAAGATTTACAAGGAAACACAACTGCCCCATCAGCGGAGTGAAAATGAAACTAATGCAAATATCCAAGGTATATCTAAAAAAAAGAGTGCAGGTGCACAAACCAACACTCGTGTGACTTGTGACTGCCGAAAATCCCACAACCCAGAAAGATCCATTGCAAGTTTCTGCTTTGAAGCAGTTCGCAAGATGCATTTATTTCAATTATGCACAAATTATAGGTTGGATTTGTGAATAAAGACATAGCCAGTTATTTCCTATATTTGACACTCTTCTGTCTGTCGTATATGACTGGTGCATGCAGAATGGAAACCGCCAGGCCCCCTGCTGCTATGAAATGTTTCAAGGATCCAGAGGTCCATTTCTTGTCAACTTTATTGGCGGCTTTCGATTTCATGCATGTTAATAAAAAGGTAAGCAAATGTGCTGAAAGCTGGGGTTTACACTTGTTCTGCACCATGCAGTCATGTCTGTTAAAATTGCACAAAGTTAATAAAAAAATGATGATGATGATCACAATTTAAAATATTATTGTTTACATGTAAAATAACATTACATATGTGTTTATATACACAATATGTATATTTTTTCACATATAATATATATATGTAAACAATTATATGAATATGCATGTAAATATGTATAATCCATATATAGCAATACATAAGATATATATATGTAAATATGATATCAAATAAATATAAATTGGCTTATATATTTGTTAATATGTAATATAATGAATACATATATATAGAATATTAAATACAGTGTATAGGACACCTTGCTCTCTCATAACAGTTAATTGTTTTCCTAGATTGTGATTCATGCATCCATATTTGTGTCAGCTTTCAGGTCATGCCTGACATCAATTACAGTGAGAGCACAGTGGTCTGACGTTTGGAACTTAGAGATTTTAAGGAATTCAATACGACCTTCTGTCCACTCTCATGTAGAAATGAATAAGGTCATTTAAATAATGATTAAAAAAACACATATTAAACTTCTAAATAGCTTATTCTCAGTCAGAGATCTGCATGCCTTCCCTCACAGAAAGAGGTTTTTCTGGAGCCTTTTCTTTTTAGTGTGGCGTGAGCTTAATAAAAATGTGTTGAAAACTCCCTTTTTATTTTAAATTTAGGTTTGCAATTCTTTGGATGGAGACAGTGCTCATTAGGAAAAATAAAACAAATGACAGGTTAAGGTTGGCTGGGATTTGAAAAAAAAAATTGAAATAGGGTCATCGAATGTTTGACTTTCGCATCCCATGAATATTAGTATTTTTTTACTACCTGTTTTCTGCTAATAAAACACCTCAGCATAACAGAAAGCAAAACCTTCAGGGTCAGTGTTTATACGTGCTGCGGGTTCAACCTCCTTTTCACCCCAATAACTACTTGGCAGAACAAGTCAAGGATTGTTGAACATGATGATGTAATCGTACGTTAGCGCATACTCATATGCTGAATAATAACGGGGAAATTATGAATGCAGCATGAAAGATATGGTCTTATGTAATGCATAGTGCCTCATTTTAAATCGAAATGAAGCCGGTTCATAAATTGTCCCTCTCATTTCAGACTACAGATCCCAGCAGAGAAATGCGCGCTGATGATACTATCAGTGATGATAATGAGCATTGAATCATCCCAGATGGCCCCTTCTGAAGTTACAGATTAAAGTACACAGTGAAGGCTTTTTCAAGTAAGTCATGACTCAGACTCATGAAATGGAAATGGGATTGTTTACTTCGCAGAAAACAGGTGTAAGAGGGTTAAATGTGGCCCTTAATCACAGCCTTGAGCTTGTAGTTTCCACTATAACAGTTATTATTGAACTCTTATCTAACGCCCCCTCCCCTGTCCGTATTCTCCCTCCATTGGCTATTAATTACAATATCCATGCACATCATTATTTGACTCATAAAGCGCAGACGAAATGAGCACCGATGCTGTCTTTTTACAGCGAGCATACTAGGAAGCTCATGGGGCCGTTCATCACGACATGCCATTAAATGGACTCTCGCCCCGAGTCCCTATGAGAGGTCGGGCACGGCGGAGGATTCGGATGACATCACAGATGCGCTTTTTGAAACACTTCCTGTACGGGTCTGGTTGGAAAAAAACAAAACAAAAAAAAAAACACTGGTGTGCATACATGGAGATAGAGCAGGAGGCCCTCAATGGACTTCCCATTCAACTTTATTGTCATAACACATGTAAAGATACAGAGTAACGAAATGCAGTTAGCATCTAATCAGAAGTGCAAAAAGCAGAAGTGCATATGTAGATAATGTACAGTATTTACAGAATAAATACATTTTTTACAGCTTGTGCAAGTATGGTGGATAATTGTTATGTGCAGATTATGTACAAATAGGTAATAATGTGTATGATTAACAGATGGAACTACAAATATACAGATGTCTTATACAGTAACTCTACATAATGGCCAATATAGAGAATTTACAGAATATACAAGTATAAATAGTGTAACCAGATGAGCAGCTGCCAGATGCTATTGAAGAGAATATTTTATAACCAGTTACACAGCTATGACAAATGTAGTTTGCCACAAAGCTGAGAGGAGCGCAGTGAACAGGTGCTGGTGAGGATAAGAGGATAAAAAGGTGGTGAAGCTCACCTATGGACAGAGTTCAGTAGGCTGACCGCTGTGGGGAAGAAGATGTTCCTGGCCCTGCTGATTAAGGTCTGGAGTTTCCTGAAACGCCTCTTGGAGGGGAAGAGGTGGAAGAGTCTGTTGGCTGGATGAGAGGAGTCTCTGAGAATGCTGTGCGCCTGGCGCGGGCTTCTTTTTTTTTTGTAGACATCTTCTATAGCAGGAAGTTGAGTGCCGTAATGTGTTGGGTGCCTTGCGATCAGCACAGAGCAATTCTCTTAGTGAACTGTCACACAGTTGGTCAGGATGCTCTCTATTGCACCGCGATAGAACTTTCCCAGGATGTCAGCAGACAGATGGTTCTTTTTCAGTGTCCTCGGAAGGTAGAGATGCTGATGGGCCTTCTTAATCAGGTTCAAGGTTAGCTGTCCAGGACAGGTTCTACCTCCATGTCATTGATGTGGAGGGGGCATGGCTGTCTCCTTTCTCCTTCCTGAAGTCCACAATGATCTTTTTGGTTTTACTGGTGTTGAGGAGCAGGTTGTTGTCTGCACACTATGCAGCCAGATGTCTTACTTCTGCCCTGTATTCAGACTCATCACTGTCATTCATGAGTCAAATCACTGTCATGTCGTCTGCAAACTTTACGATGGAATCGGATCCAAACATTGGTCCGTTGTCATAGGTGAAGAGGAAGTAGATGAGGGGGCTCATCACACATCCCTGGGGAGTACCCGTGCTGAGTGTGATGGAGGTGGATGGGTTGCAGTCTCACCTGACACGCTGGGGTTCGTTCGTTAGAGAGTCAATGATCCAGTTCCAGAGGGAGGTATTGATCCCTGGATCCACAACTTTTGTGATTAACTTGGAGGGGAGGACTGTGTTGAATGCTGAGCTGAACAGCAAACAGCATTCTAGTATAAGCGTTCTTGTTATCCAGGTGTGAGAGTACACAGTGCAGGGCTGTGGATACAGCATCCTCTGTACTCCTGTTGCTATGGCAAGGAAATTGGCATGGGTCAAGTGTGCTGGGAAGCCATTCCTTGAGGTATGCCAGGTTGCTCAAAGCACGTCATCACAATGGGAGTTAGTGCCACTGGGCGGTAGTCATTCAGGAACTTTGGAGAGGAATGTTTTGGCACTGGCACTATAGAGGTGGTATTGAAGCACACCAGTATTACTGCTTGGGCCAGAGACAGGTTGAAAAAAAAAACGTGAAGACACCTGAAAGCTTCTCAGCACAAGCTCTGAGCACATGTTCAGGTTAGGGTTTTCTGTACGTCTGTGTGAGAGAGTGCATAGCTGGCAGTTATCAAAAGGATTGGTCTTAAAAGTCTTCTCCTTCTTGTTCTTATCGAAATGAGCATAAAAATCATTCAACTCATTGAGGAAGGATACATTCATGGTAGTTGATGAGGTCCTGCTTCTCTTGTAATCTGTGATGGCCTGGATGCCCTTCCACATGGGTGTGGGTCGGAGTTGACAAAGGGTTCCTCCACCTTCAGCTTGTCTTCGTGCTCGGCCTTCTTAATTCACCTCTACAGGTATGCCCTGTATGTATTGTAGGTCAGTGCATCACCTGATCTGAACACCTTGTTTTGAGCCTCCAGCAGGAACCGCACTTCCCTGTTCATCCATCGCTTCCAATTGGAGTATGTGGTAATATGTTTCTCTGTTGTTCCTCTTTCAGTTGTGGTGTTGATATAATTGGATGTAAGAGTCAGTGTTTATGTGAGAGCCACAGGTAGCCTGAGAGGCAAACATACTCCAGTCTGTGTTTTCAAACCTGTCCTGGTGTACAGAATCTACGACCACTGGCTGTACCTTAATGGTCTTCACAGGTGGTTTCACACGATCAATGAGTGGTGAGCACTTGGGGGTGAGATACAAGGGAGGTGATCAGACTGACCCAGGTGGGGGAAGGGTGCCTCCTTGTAGGCTCTAGGGATATTGGAGTAGACATGGCCAAGGGTTTTGTCCCCTATGGTGTGACAGGAGACAAGTTGGTTGGAGTTATTGAAGTCACCTGCTTCAATAAATTCAGCCTTTGGCTGTGCAGTGTGTTGTTTGCTGATGGCTGTGTTAAGTTTGGCCATAGCAACCTTGGCGTTGGCATCTGGTGGTATATTAGCGACTGTTCTTATTGTGAGAGTAAACTCCGTCAGCAGATAAAATGGTCTACATCTAATCCTGAGAAACTCGGTTAGCTGAGCAGTCTGCCAACAGTGACAGAGTTCATGCACCAAGCCTTGTTGACATAAATACACAAATCTCCGCCCCTTGTCTTGCCCGAGTCGTTTGCTGTTCTATCTGCTTGGACAGTGTGGCACCCGACTAGTTCTATTGCAGTGTTGGGTATTCCGTTATTTAGCCATGTTTCAGAGAATACCATCGCGTCCATACTTACCCTGCCTTTGTTTACAGTCTCTGTGCTGCCTGCAAGCGCTTCTGCTCGGCTTCGTAGCCTTCAAAGCATCGGGAGATCTTCTTAACTCAGGGATGAAATGAAGGTTGCTAATAAAACTGTCAGATGTTTGTAATCCGATGTCCAAAAGCTTTTGTCGGGTGTAGGATGTTAGAGAGAAGCCGTTCTGAATGAACAGACCTGGACAGAATAGAAATAACACTGCTGTTTTGCAAAGAGATGCTGAGTCTCACATTGTGCATGTGCTGCCATCTTGATCTTCAAATTTAAGGTGTAGCCAAATCGTCATTTATCACGTTGAAGGCTCAATACATCATTACTTGACCAAAAAGCGTTGTTTTTGCCAACCTTCGATCTCATACCTGTGATGTCTCCATAATTTCATGATGTATGACAATGATAACAAATCGCCTGCTGCCGCACTTCTGTTTTTAAAGTAAGACTCAACTTAGAATTTTTAAAAGGTGAGAAAAACAGTGCAACTTTGGAGAACTTTCAAATCTCGCTAAGTCGATCTATCTATTGATCTATCTGATGGAAACATCCCTTATAAACGTCCCTTTACACACTTTCATCCCTTGAAGTAAAATTGTAGAAATTGTGGTGCGACAATGGATTGAGCCCTTGTTTGTATAAAAGTTTATATATAAATTAACAAAAAAGAAAATAAATAAGCAAAACATCACAGAAGCTTTGATTGCTGAAAAAGCTCATATATATATATATATATATATATATATATATATACATACATACACAGACACGTATATGTTTACATATATAACATAAAACACATACACACATACATTTCCATGTTTTGTGTGTGTGTTGTGTGTCGATTCATATAATCTGTATAACAACACAATCTTGGAAGCCAAAACAAAACTAGATGCATTTGAAATTTTCATAGACATGTTGTATGTGTGTTCACGTGTAAGTGTGCATGTGCATGGGTTTCCATGTATGCTCCAGCCCTCACATGACATGATAAGGCATTTTGTTTTGCCGGACTTGAACCGGGAGTCTCGAGAACCCTTGGGGTCACAGGATCATGCGAGGAACTGGTGTGTGTGTGTGTGTGTGTGTGTGTGTGTGTGTGTGTGTGTGTGTGTGTGTGTGTGTGTGTGTGTGTGTGTGTGGATGCGCGCACTTGTGTGTGTGTGTGAGTATGTAAGATAGCTGTGTCTAATGTAGGGAGAAACTTTTCCATTTTTTTCTCGCCTCTCCTCAGTGACAGTTCTATAGACCAGTGGAACAAGTAGCATGATGTAAAACGGATGGTCGAGGGTGTGTCTCCTTGCACTGCGGGGGTGGAAATATGGCATGTGTGGCTTGTTCCACGATGATTTATAAAACCAGACAGCTTTTCATATTTCTAAAAAAGAATGCATATTGCCGGCTGGGAACGTACACAGATTCAGTCAAGAATCCACCCAGTTTTATGCATCTGGCCCCGGGAGCCCTCTCCCACAAAGCATAGGAGGGATCACATTAGGCTAGCAGGCTAGCAGGTGCAACCTTCACATTAAAGCAAGGACTAATGCCTCGTCCATAAATGCCTTTATGGCTGCATCTGTTTTCAAGAGCTGTGGTGGTAATGTCAGTGAGAGAAAGGAATGCTTTATGGGGTAGCAACCACAGGGGGGTGGGGGTGGGGGGGATTAACTGTAGCTGCACAAATAGTATCAACAGCTATGTTGTTCAGAAAAACTACAGATAAACCGTGCGCTGCCTGTTAATTAAAGTGCGATGAAACAGTTTTTCTGTAACAGTTCCAGCGCTCGGAGGCAAATATTCACAATATATGCAGAGAAAAAAGGGGGAAAGGGGTGGATTTGTGCAGTGGGAGCTGCAGTGTATCCAGATGTGGAGCCTGAGCTGTGAAACATGCCAACGAAGACTGTAAAACTTCCTTCAAAGTCACTTTGTGTTGAATTTGAACATTTTCTCACCAATGGAAGTTCCAGGAAAGAGGAAAAAAAAGACAGAAAGTCCTACTGTTATCCTTTTTGAAATAAAACACTGTGCTCAACATGTGAAAACAGTGTAAAACATGCTATATGTTTTAAAAAAAAAGCATTTTTGTCATAATCAAACCTCGAAGAGTGCTCGGATCTCAAGGCTCCAGTGATGCAGGGCTACTTTTGGTCCCTGGAGGCTCGAAAAGCGGGATGGGAGCATTTAGCTATCTCGCTCCTCTTCTGTGGAACCATCTTCCTGTCTCCCTCTCTTTAAGAATATCCTTAAAAAACATTTCTCTTTGAGAAAGCTAATAGTTAGGGCAAGGCTAGCCCCTACTTCCGTGTGCATAGGCTGAGGGATATCCTATGATGCACTTCTCTCATTCCTCCCACTCTTCCTATCCCCTCCGCACTTACATTCCTCTATCAATGCATGATAGTAACATCATATCTTCTCATGAGTCCCTGTCTCGCCATTTAATTTCTTTTATTGATGTTAAGGCTATTTATGAATAATTTATGCCTCTGTTATTATTGATATGACCTTATTTTTTCCTTTGCTTATCCCTCCCAACCCTCATATCCACATTTCTCCGTCCTTCTTTCTTACTACTCAGATTGGTTTAGAGAAAAAAAGTTTCCTCTTTGTCCAGAACCAGTCATATGATTTTGTTTTTGAAGAGCAGCAGGCCTCCAGAAGGCTTTTTAACTTCATCTTGAGATGCTGCACTGAAGTAGGCAGATAACACATCAGCTCACATAACTGTTGATCCATAACAATGTCTATTTATAGATAAATACAAGTTCAGTATCTATTTTTATTCTTTTATGTGAAACTCTATCCAGTGAGAACATGGTTGGGACAGGTGGTTACTAAGAGACATTAAAAGCCGATGGGTAGTTTGACAAAGCCCTGTTGAAGACTCATTAGATTTGACTAGAATTGGTAACTTGGTAAAGCCAGACAGTTACATAACAGACATGCCATTAAATACAGAAATAGTATTGGCAATCCTGATATATACGTCTAAAAATAAACAATAATATGAGCAATTTAATTCATTCACTGTATCTTTTACTGAGAGCACAACAATCGCCTGGTCACCATACCACTTAAATGATAATAAGAAGTAAAAGAAAATAAAAATGATGATTATAATTGTGATAATAATAACAGTAATAATAATAGTAACAGCAATAATAAGACTGGCAACAACAACAACAATAACCATAACAATAATAATAATAATAATAATAACCCTGTGCTTATCTGCATTCTTCAAAAGGCTAAAAATTAACAAAACACCAGAAATGGATACTATAGTCAATACCATTAATATCTTATCAACAAATTTGAATTAAATCCAATCATAGTATTGTACAAGCATTATAGTCAAAGGGATATTTTGTCAGTCCAGGACCCACTGCCATATTCCATGACAAAATGCCAATATTTGAAGTCTCAGGATTCTAACTTGAGACAACCAAGTGGTTCACTTTGTACATTTTGGGGACAGGCAGACCCCACAGATATTTCCCTGAATATATTTGGAGGACAGAGATGCTGAAGTTGTGAATTAACTTGCCACACAATACAGCGCGTAGGGGGAGTTGGATCATGCAGACTGTCAAGTTCATGGCGAATGGTTGGACCAAAATGACGACTGACGGTCCAATGAAAGAGGAAATCCTACACTAAGGCTCTTTTTCCTGAGTAAAAAATTACCACGACAGGGGAGACCAGCCGCTGAAAAGTAGAGTTAAGTTAATCTCATGAGCTTAAGCTAGCCGTGTTGCATTTGTACACACAAACCCGTGGCGGAAAATCACCCCCAAAAAAAAACAAAAAAAACGGAAAAGATAATATCAAAATAAATGATGACGGCAGTCTAATTATGGTGTGGAAGAGCCTAGTTGGGCAAGAGGCAGGTTAAACCTTTGCCTTATCACGAGATGATGATTGGGCCACAAACTATTCTCTCACATGAGCTACTATGGACAATTTCATGTAACTTCTGGCATATTTTTGGACATAGGGAGAATATGCAAATTCAGCGTTCGAACAGGAACCTTCTCATGATATGTTGCGGGATTGTGTAGCATATCAGGGAACTCCATTATAGAATGTTATTTTGCAAGTTGGCGTGATGGTTGGAGGCTCTGGCTCGCAGCAAGAAGGTTCCTGGTTGGATTCGGACAGGGGGCCTTTCTGTGTGGAGTCTGCATAGCGGATACTTCGGTTTCCCCCCGCAATCCAAAAAAATGCACCACAATCATTGGAGACCTTAAATTGCACTGACGTGAATGACACAGTGAATGGTTATATGTCGCAATTTTTGGCAATTGATTGGCACCCGGTCCAGAGAGAACCCTGCCTGTCACCCAATGACAGCTGGGTTAGACTCCAACGACCTTGAGTGCACTCCATAGAGAGTGAGTTAATGTTTTTTGCTATATTTTCCTAAAAAAAAGGCCCCCATCAGTCCAATGTTTTTTCTTGAGGGAAAAAAAAAATATTTTCAATTATATTATTTTCCATTTATTTTTCCATTTTTTTACTACTCCAACAGAATAATTTTGGTCCCTGAACTGGATTCTGACTTGCATGAAAACAAGGCTTCAGCCAAAATGCTAAAAACTGGGACGAAAGTTTTCAGAAAAGGCGATAAATTGGACGATATGAAAGCAAAATATGTTTCAAATTATAATACATTAATAACACATTCAATACTCAAACACGCACCAAAGCTTAAAATGACAAAAAAAAAAACAACTTGTGAGCAGTTTCTCTGAATTTGTCTCGATCCAGATATCAAAAAGCTTTTCTCCATTCTTTTTTCCGACTGTTTATAAATATGAGCTGCTGTTTATATTTATATATATATATGTATATATATATATGAGAAACAACTACTACCTAATTCTATTGTTGTCTCATGGATTTCATTAGGAAAAAGTCCGGTGGCACATTTTCAAATGCATGAGTGCATGATTTGAAATATTTGTTTGATGTGTCAGGCTCGGGGGCACGCCAGCTGTTCATTGTTTTATCGAATCGTCATGTTTTTCGACCTCGATGGGGCCATCATTAATTAGCCCGGGCTGAAGCTTTTCCATAGATAATGATGTTGAAGAAGTGTTTACTCCTGTTGTAAAAAATAACAATTTTGGTGACATCATGGACACTTCCTCACTCGTTGTTTGGACAGCTCCCGCCGTGATAGACACATATGGTTTCGTCCGCCCCATCCCATGTATTTGTGTTTATGGCAGCAACATTGCGGTTTAAGTGACTCAATATGCGAAACTCTCTGAGGTCATTCTGCAACTTGACTGAAGGGCTCAGCTAGTGGTCCTGCTGCTGTTTGTATTTGGGAGGGGGAGGGGTTTATGGCATCGCACCTGTTTGTTTGCTTAATGGATGACTCATTAGCCTCCGTGTTGTATTGTTATATGGTCTGTTCTGTCATCTTGTTTTAATTTGATGCTATTTGTAATGATACCCCGTGGAATAAAAAATGCAGTCATTCCGGAGCCTGTCGGCACATTAACTCTCTTACTGTTACTGCCCTCCTTTTTTCCTCTGAGTTGAAATAGAAAAAAAAAAATACGGTGCTTCCTTTGCCGATGTGTGACAAGTTAACAATTCACCGTGAATGTGAATATTGGAAAAAGCAAAGGAGTGCAGGGAACCAATGGAGGAAGGTGACAAGTTGTCACAGATCAGCAGCCAAAGAGGTTAAAGCACAAATCGTCATGATTATTGTTCTTTTTCGTCAATAATAAAACAAAAAAAGATCGATACAGGTTTATACCATCTTACTCTGCAGACTTCGTACATCCCAATACCCCAGACGGAGCTCTGAGGTTGATCAACCAGATGTTTTTAGATGTTCCGAGATCCAGACAGACTATGGAACTGTTTGATGGTTGCTCAAAATGCCTGGAATGGTTTTTCATCCCCGATTTAGCTCACCTTCAATCTTTTGATTTGGAGGTTCAACTTGACATTGTCAGGTTTATCATCATTAGTTTTTTTCATATTTAAAGAGTTATTCATATATGGATTTTGAATGTATTAAGCAAATAAATTTGTGATTTCTGTCTGAGAACAAAAACTACGGCGGCATGTGTTCAAAAAAGACGTCTTTAGCGAGCCCAAATAAGGTAACCAAAGTATCTGCGAATGTGTTTATTTCAGATTTAACTGAAATAAAATAAAAACCTGGACCGGCCTGAACAGACCCCACCTGTTGAGGTCCTTTTGGGGCCACTCCTCAAGACCTTCTGCTGTGCTATCAGCCATCTTTTTTGGAGTGGTCTGCTGGTCGGCAGCCAGAAGCTGGACAGTCTCTAGCCAAGATATCGTCTCCGATGTATAACCTGTCCCACCCCCTGCAGGACACCACCACAGCAGTGGGCAGTGACAGACCGAAGAAAAATCTAGAAAGGAGACTATCGAACAGTCATTCCACCCTGGGACCATTAATGCTCTCGACAGGCAACATGTAGCAGAGTCACTAATTCCATGTGCAGTATCACAATGTCAACGCAGGTATGTGCAATATTTAATGTGCAATCATTGTTTACATTGTAAATCTACAATGTATATATTCTGGTTGATAATGTTCACACTTAGAATTGCATTACATTTTTAAAGCCACTGAATTTTTCATTCATTGTTATATACTGTCTCCTATTTGTCATTTTTTTTCTTATACATTGTAACAGCTTTATGTTTATTTTTTAGTTCTATTCTTACTGTCCTTAATGCTGTTAACTTTGAATTTCCACTTTGTGTGACAAATGATGGACTATCTCATCTTACCTTGTGATACTTGAACTAGTATTCAATAAGCATTGCTTCGAAAACGTATATATTTTCACAATCATGTAGATTATGCTTCTTATTCAAATTGTTTGGTGTATCTGCACAGTTTCATGTTTGTAATAAATGTGCACATGAATGGCACCAGTATCGTTCTGCTTGAAGGGCTGATAATGGATTATCTGAAAAATCTCTTCAGCATCGTTACTCTGCAGTATTTGGGATTGGAAACGTGTGCAAATGGTGCCTATCTGTCAATATTGCTGACTATCTACGCAAACTGCTGCAGACTGTTTGTCTTTGTGGGTAATTTTTGCCATATGTGTGTAATATTTTAGGCCTTGTCTTTTATTGATAATATGGTAGGTTATGAATCGAGGGGGAAGGATCATGTCTTTTGTTTTTTTTTGGATCGATGGACTGGCGGGCAAGCCTTAACATTGAGCTCATGCGGTATAAATCAACCTTAATGGCGGACCACGTATCTAATATGATGCAAGTGGTTCGTCATCATCTTCAAAGAGACTTCAATTGTTAATTTGACAGCAAATTGTGCCTTTTGTAATATGTGCAAGGGCATTTGTTCACAAGTGTATGGATAATCAGTAGTAATAGGAATAGCTATCCTTTTTTTTTTTCTTACAGAAGTTCCTTCCACTGCCCCACCCTTCTACATCCATCCCTCAAGTAATATGGAAACCATTATCCCACAAAAGAGGCATATGATCATTCCAGAAAATCTCGGAGCAGAACAGCCCTTTTTTTTTTTTAAATTTTAATGCTGTTTCCATATTATGTGAAAAAAGCCTGCGCGGCCTGTCAGACCTGTCTGCTGGAGGAGACATGCTACATCACCAAAAGTCCACCGATGTCAAGTTTACCAAACACCGTGACACAGAAGAGATAAGTAACAGTCAACATCCCTGCAAACCGTGGTCACCCAGCTCCAAAGTACATCATTCTATACTAATAAGAACCAGATGGCTCACTAACCATCTGCCACCACAACTGCTTTATATTTTCCGTCATTCAACCTGACCAACAGTCAGTCCTTGTATCCTTTAACCATTACCTGTAGCTAAAGCCAATCCCTTTTATTTGATTTATCCGAACGTAAATGAAAGATTATATATCGCTGAATGCTTTTTTTTTTTCTTTTAGAAGGACAATACAAGACACTTCCATCAACTCCTTTGGGGTGACTTCACCTTTGACACAAAGAGTTGTTTCATGTGGAGCTGGAGTAAATATTCTGTGAAAAGTCTCAGTCCCAGTATAATATATCCAATGTTTTCTTAAAATTTTGTACTGAATTTAGTAATTGGTAATGATGAAATGATGGACATCTGGACAAGTTTAGACTTAGTGTCATCATTGTGCTAACTATCTGTTTGTAAGTTATTAATTCAGTATAATTTTCATTCATATTGCAAATGCAGCCTCAGGGTGGCACAGCCAGTGTCACCCTGAGAACGATTCCAAGCCCGGATAAATGCAGAGGGTTAAGTCAGGAAAGGTGTCCAGTGTAAATCTTTTGCCAGAACCAAACATGTGAATCAAACCTAATAATCTCATACCGGATCGATCGAGGCCTGGGTTCACAATGACCGCCATTGGTACGGATGACCTACAGGGTACCAGTGGAAATAGAGCAGCTGAGGGTTGAAGGAGAGGAGGAAGGCATGTTTGGAAGCAGAGAGAGAAGAGGAAGAGCAAGAATCTGGAACTGAGAGTAGGGACTTTGAATATCGGAACTATGACAGGAAAAGGTGAAGTTGGTCGACATGATGCAGAGAAGGAAGGTGGATATATTGTGTGTCCAGGAGACCAGGTGGAAAGGTGGTAAGACTGGAAGCTCAGGAGCAGGCTTTAAAATGTACTTTAAGTTGTACTGTCATGGTACTGGCAGGATGAGAAATGGAGTAGGAGTTATCTTGAAGGAGGAGTTTGTTAGGAATGTGTTGGAGGTGAATAGAATGTCAGATAGACTTGTGAGTCTGAAACTGGAATTGAAGGTGT
This sequence comes from Fistularia commersonii, assembly GCF_037954325.1. NCBI lineage: Eukaryota > Metazoa > Chordata > Actinopteri > Syngnathiformes > Fistulariidae > Fistularia > Fistularia commersonii. Next base: position 6,311,892 of record NC_141298.1, on the reverse strand, counting down.
GATGCTCAGTGTTGTTGGTGGCTATGCCCCACAGGTGGGATGGGAGTTTGAGGAGGAGACATTCAGGAATGAGCAAGATGAAATTATATAGAATATCCCCATAGACGAGAGTGGTGATCGGTGCAGACTTCGGTGGGCATGTTGGTGCGGCAATAGAGGGGATGAAGAAGTGATGGGTAGATTTGGTATACAGGACAGGAACGATGGGACAGATCGTGGTAAACTTTGCAAAAAGGATGGAAATGGCCGTAGTGAACACGTTTTTCCAGAAAAGAGAAGAACATAGGATAACTAATATGAGCGGAGGTAGATGCACGCAGGTAGACTGCATCTTGTATAGTTGAGGTAACCTGAAAGAGATCAGTGACTGCAAAGTAGTAGTAGGTGAGAGCGTACCAACAGTCCAGAGGAGGACAAGGGCAGAGCAGAGGACAACGTGGTGGAAGCTGAAAAGGTAGGAGTGTTGTATGTTTTTGAGAAAGACTTTGTCTTTCGGGGAGAGCTTCCAGATGATTGGACAACTACAGCTAATGTTATAAGGGAGACAGGTAGGAGAGTACTTGGTGTATCATCTAGAAGGAAATTAGATAAGCAGACTTGGTGGTGGAATGAGGAAGTGCCGGAGTAATTACAGAGAAAGTGGTTTGCAAAGAGGAAGTGGGACACTAAGATACTGAAGGGACAGACAGGAGTACAGGGAGATACAGCGTAAGGTAAAGATAGAGGTAGCAAAGGCAAAACAAAGGGCGTATGATGACTTGTATGCTCAGTTTGACAGTAAGGAGGGAGAGAATTATCTATACAGGTTGGTGAAATAGAGATAAAGATGCAAAGGATTACAATAGGTCCAGGTGATTAAGGATAGGAGTGGGAGTGGAGGTCAAGAAATTGGAGGATTTCAGGTATTTGGGGTTAACAGTCCAGAGCAGCGTAGAAGACAGTGGTGACACCAGCGATGCTGTATGGCCTAGAAACAGTAACCGATGAAAAGATAGGAGGCAGAGCTCGACGTCACAGAGATTGAAATGCTAAGGTTGGGAGTGACCAGGATGGATAGGATCAGGAATGAGTCTGTCAGAGCAACAGCACATGTTAGATGTTTTGGAGAGAAGGTCAGGGAAGCCAGGTTTGGTCATTTACAGAAGAGGGATAGTGAATACATTGATAGGCGGATGACGGAATTGGATCTGCCAAGCAGGAGGTCTAGAGGAGGAACAAAGAGAAGATTTATGGACGCAGTAAGAGAGGATATGAAGTTAGTTGGTGTGAGAAAGGAGGATACAGAGAATAGGGTAATGGAAAAGGTTGATTCGCTGTGGTGACCCCTGAATGGAAAAGCCGAAAGGAGAAGAAGAAGAAGATTCATTCAAATGGCAGTTATTAGCCAATTCTTATTGGGAAAACCCTGTTAGCAACTGAACAAGTGTTTATTTTTGAATTCATCATTAATTCCAATTGTCCTGCGATCAGGGTCATTGTGAGGCCAGAGCCTATCCCCATTGGGAAACAGGCGGGGTTCACCCAGGATCTATAAGTATGTATAAGTACATATTTATATGTACACACACACATACATATATATATATGTATATAAAAATAAGGTCACATATGGGCCCTCAGGCCTGGTATGCAGCAGCCCCAACAAGCATCAACGGTAAAGGTCCTAATGTTTCAGCTTTTCAATAGTTTTGTAACCCTTTTTAAAGTTTAAATCTAGTTTGTCGTTTCAGATGTATCATTTGACAAAAATAAGGCGTGTGCAAAAAGCTCAAAGATGAAATGTATTGATGCATGGTTGCTCTATTTCATAATGAGTGACTACATGTTGGCTGGTGGCGATGGGAAGCGCATACATTCAATCTTGTACTGATTAAGTGTATGTGTGTGCCTGTGTGTGTGTACTCAATTATGCGTTGTCATTTATATTGCTGAAACACTGACTGAAGGCAGCTGAAATCAAGCCAGGGCCGGTGAACTCACCGGTTATGGGAGCAAAATGGTTCCATTCGGGCTCCAACTTTACAAATGTGAGTTTGTCTAACGTAGAGGCTTTTCTACACTTTAAATTCAAGACCATGACAAACATTTAAATAGAGGAAAGTGATTTTTTTTCTCTGATCAAAGCGTAAACCTAACTGGATTCGATCCACAGGTAGGTGGGATGTATTTTCGTAACGTTTACTTTGGCAAGAACTCCCCGGTCTCACCATTTTTCCCCGGCTTCATCTGCTATATTTAAAAAAAGCATAGCCACTGGCAATCTGTGGGGAAAATGTTTCCATATTTGTTCCACTAATGTACAATATGTAGACCTGGACGTGAGGAACAGCATGCCGTGTCCGTAACAAGAGTATGCACATCCATATGGACCATTATGCTACTTTGGTTCCACTTGAATGGAAATAATATTTGGTGTTTTATCAAGCTGTTCTGAATACATCAACACTCCAGTAAAACAGCAGGAAACTCAAAATGGAAATGGGCTGATTCCTTCCTTGCAAAAGCAGAGGCAGTTGCTTCAATCATTCGCAGAGAGGAAACAGGCAATCATCGATCTTTAAAAAAATATATATTTTAAAAGAATACACCTGGGCTCAGCGTCCTTCGGAAGGAGACGCTATGGACCAGATATGTGAAGGCTGTGTGTGCGCATGAACACGTGTATATGCAATTTTATACACAGAAATCTGCATCTGGACAAAATAATGGTCTATTTGGACGTTTTGAAAAGAAAACTGGACACACAACTATTGTCGTTTTAAAAAAAGATAATCATTCCTAACCTGCATTCCAGTTTGAAGTCGCTGATGTGTTCATTCATTCATTCCTTCATTCATGAAATCGAACCAGGAACCTTTAGAATCAACCCGGGAACCGTCCTGCTGAGAGGAAGAACTGCTTTCCGCCAAGTTACCAATGTTGGAAAACTGAATTTCCTTGATTTTGTGGGCTGCATTTTGAGCATTTCCCAGATGTAATCATAATGACAGTGATTATTGACAGCAGAGCGGGAGTCACTCTAATCATGAGGTTGCTGGTTCGATTCCCAGCTCCCACTCTTTGTATGTTGGAGTGCTCATGGAACAGACACTGAGCCCCACATTGACTGCTCTGCTTCTACTTGCTATCTAGTAAAGCACAATAGAAGTACAGACCATTTACTGAGGGGAGATGATATGTAATATTAATTAAAATTTTTTCCCCCAATCACTACAGTCCTGGCCTTAAAATTAGGCTACATTCAAATATGATGTTATGTATTTAAATACATGATAAAACCTTGATATTGTATATAATGTGATTATATTTTCATATAAAAATATTTATCGATTTAAAATTTTGAGAAATCATGTGAACGCTCCGGTCAGTGCGCATCTTGATTCCCGTTCAGGTTCTTCTCCAACCTGCCAATCACAACGTTGCTTAAGAGAACTGTGTGACATTTTTACTTAACATCATCAACCTCAAGTACAGCGAATAAAATCAAATGCTGCAATTTCAATAAAATGAAAGTGACATGAATTTCCTCTGCTTAGGCGCATTGTGTCACATTTTAATGTTTGTGGAAACACTTGGGTTGCGAAGAAACACAGTGTCACCTCGCATAGGCACAACTGACAACCGAGAAGGAGTTTTCAGCATATTTTGTGTTTTTTTTTTTTTTAACAAGAGTCGAAGGTCAGAACTCAAACAGCATTCTATGAACAGATTATAAAGGCCATCAGTGGGGGACTGTGTATTTTTTTTTAATAAATGTTCGTGTTTGCCATCTCACAGAAATTTATGATCGTACACATACACAGCAGTGTGTCGTTTACACTTGATTGAATAAATTTCATGATAAACATTCATGTGTATTTTTTTATCTTGTGTAGTATGATATAAACGTTTTGTTGTCTGTTACTTTTCTTTTGTATTTAATAATTACGTATTCTGGATTAATGGATTAATTATGAATTAATTCGGTCTCCTCTATTTTAAACTGGTTGTATTTACATTTCAATTCCTTCCTTGTTATTTTCCACTTTTACTCACTTTACTACACTTTGTCTCTTTGAGTTCATTGTTTTATGTTTCATTCTGTCCCTATTTTTTTAAAACTGCACATCTTTTGGATTTCAGGACTTCAATCTGACATATTTGGCAATGCAACCTTTTTCTCCTCTGTTTAATTATTTCGTTCTTTAACACCTTGTAATGGTGACTAAGCGTATAGTTCTATGTACTCCATGTTGAGCATGTTACATTTTTTGGAGTTTTTTAGAATTTTAGATTGAAGATGTTTAAAATAAAAACCTGATCGAATAAATACACTTAAATACATTTTATCTTACACAAGTCCTCAAAAAAACATTTGGGCAAAAATAAACCCAAAAACCCTATTTCAGGCACTGACAAATGAATATAGTTTGTGCACCATTCCCCGAGATTAACCTGCTAATTTTATTAAAATGCTGCCAAAATGTCAAAGTCCAATTTATCCCAAAAAGAATGGGCATCTTGTATTATTGCTTCCTTTCCCCACTGCAAGTTGAAAGATATTCCTTTTGTTCAAATTTTGAAATGCAACTAATTTTGTTTTGGCTTCCCTGATTTTGTTGTTGTTATAAAGATTATATGAATTGACACACAACACACACACAAAACATGGAAATATACATGTGTGTGTGTTATATATGTATATATATATATATATATATGAGGACATGAAATTAAAAAAAAAAAAAAAAGTAAAGGGGAAGAAGGAAACATGGGGTGGGGGACTTGGCACCCCGACCCCGTACTGTCATGTATTCTCACTGACATCATCATTGTAAAATTAGGAACCTGGTTTCATCTTTCCTGCAGATGTGGAAGCTTGAAATTGCATTCCATGGGCCTGTGCCACATTTCATCAGTGAATTTTCCCCTTGCTGGTGTCCAAAGAGGGGCTGCAGCCCTCGTCCCCCTGCAGCCGGCACTCCCCCCGGCCCCCGTATGGGGGGAGCCAGAGCTGCTTTGGAAGCACACATGGGTAAAACTCAGTGGGTGGGGCTGTTTGCTTTTTCTTTAGCTTAGTGTAATGACATATCAAAAAGCTAAAGCAGAAAACTCTTAAATGATATGACTGTCTTTATGCTGAAGGGATAATGACAACAACCCCCCCGTGTTATCAGTATCATCCAATTGTCACGAAGTATAAAAATCTTTGGTCACAATAAACAGGGCATCATCTGCAAAAGTGATTATTCCGCATGTTTATTGCAATGCTCGCGAACAGCATCAGATTGACGCAGTCTGATGAACACCAGTATTTTTTCTCCCTTTCATGTTTCTTAAGGAATTAGAGATGTTTACATCCAACTAATCCTTACCTTCAAACATGGGAAAAAACCCTTCTCTGGAACCTTCAACCGCAAATAATCAGCTCATTTCACAGCATCCATTCTGACATGACATAGTAGAGTAAACACAGGTGTGGCTGATCACATTATGACCCAGATCTAGTCAACGTGCCCCGGTCTTCCAGTGGGTCGGCACACGCACCTCAAAAAACCCTTGACTGTCTAAATAGAACAAGGCCTCACTTAATGTTGTTAACTACACTTGTGTTTATCCTGGTTACACTGAATTTGTTTGACTCATTTTCATTTATTTATTTCTTTTTAAACAAGAGTTTGAGCAGGAGCAACGCATTGGGTTCAACTTCTGACTCAGTGAAAACAGAGATGCTTAAAGCAAAGTGAAAGAGGATAAACGGCTCATTAGCTTTGCAGATGTGACTCAAATAATTTAGATTTCTGTGCAAGTTTAAAGAGCAGGAATATTTTAGACCTAAAAGTATGTTCTTTAAAGTCAAAGTCAGCTTTATTGTCAATTTCTTTGCGTGTACTAAATATACAGAAAAATTGACAAAAGAGGTTTCTCAAAATGCCATGGTGACATGAAATTACCAAAATATTGATAATGATAAAAATAATACAGTTCAAATTAGCAGTGAAGTGCACTGTTACAACACTAAACATTAAAATATGAGGTATGAAGTATAAAATGCATGCAGATACAGACTGATATTCGATGGCATGAGAGAGCAGAGGCACATTTGTTGTTTTTTTTTGTTTACAGTTTAGTATTAAGGTAAGCAGGTAGTACCACAGTGGTATATGGTGCAATCACAGCATAATGGTTTCCTCAGTGCAAAGTAGCAGTAGTGCAAAAAAAGAAAAAAGTGGTAATGTTTCAATATATTAAAAGAGTCCAGTAGAGTCGGGGAGATTTTTTTATACAGGGTAGCGAGGGGCAATTTAGGGTGGGCATGAAGTCCAAGAGAAAGAGTTCAGCATCTTGAGGTGGTGAATGAATGAATAGAGAGGTTTGGAGTCAATCATTGTCAAGGACTCTGACAGCCTAACTCAAGCCTTAGACTTAAACTTATTCTTAGAGCAGTGTTTAGAAAGATAGCTGCAAGAGTTGATTGGTAACAAATCAAATAAATTCAAAAAGGCCTTGCGTCTACCTGCAAGCGCTGAATTCCAGGTGGAAAATGTCTCATCTTCTTACTGGACACAGACTTTCTCTTGTAAATCCAAAGAATACTAATTGAAAACAGGTCCGAGCGTAAATCACACGCAATGTTTTCTTTCTTTTTTTTTTTCCTTCTCAGCGTACTGGTACCTCACACAGGTGGAGCTCATCACTGCCCCCTCAGGGCTGGAGTGCAGGCGTCCTTCCCCGGTAGTCACACTGCAGCGGTGGCTGTGTTCGCAGTGGGTGGTACATTTATATTGCGTAACGTAAGTTTAGTGGCCCGGAGCATTTCACCTGATTATCGGCACTGAAGTGATGACAACTAAATCATCTCCATGACAGTCTCTTTGCTCCCTCCAAAATGTGCTTCCTGTTCAAAAATGACTTCACCTCAATTCACCCACCCATTGTGGACTGGTGAAAGAGGAAGTTGTATTAGTTTTTATTTAAATTTTCTGCGTAGATCATTGATGTCAACAGGAGGACAATGTATGAACACCACAGGATGGATGTCCTATTCTTTCAATATATCTGTTAATGATTCTTTTCGGATTCTTTTGGTCCATCTGTTGTCAAGGTGCCTCATTTTTTGAGAGCGAGAGGGACTACGAAGAAAAAGTTCTTTTTCCGAGAAGTTATAGTGGACTGTATTTGAACTGATGTGATCGGTGAAGTTTAGGAACTAAGGGTCGATGTACCGTTTACTGTATGGCTAGTCAAAGCCAAGCCACCCAACTCTGGATCATCTGCAGATGTTAGGCATACATCAGCCAGGAGAGATCAGCCAGGGGATACGCTGAATATTTTTTTCATGCAAAAACCGGCTGTGACAAGAAGCTGCCCGTTTCTCAGATGGATAAAGCTGAGGATGCTGTTCTTCCACTAATGCAGCGATTCACGATGCACCTAACCCTAACCCTAAATCGATGCCAGTGTGAAAAGGTCACAAAATGGGAGGCCGGAGAAAGTCTCCGTGCCGTAGAAGGATGTCCCTGCAGACTAAAGTGCTTTTGGCGAGCCCTGCGCGACAGATATGTCACGTTGACTGTTTCGCATTAAAAGGCAAAAAATTAAAAAGACCCAAGGTCGCCTCTCAACTTTGCTGGAAGTTACTTGAAAAATAAACGAGTCATTTCCCGAGAAGTCGTTCTATTGCTGGCCCTTTGTGGCAAGTAAATGTAATTTTGCGTTCATCGTTGGAATATGTTAATTTCTGTAAGTAGTTCATGTTGATATTTGAAAATATATTTTCTGCGTGAAAAGCCTAAATCATTCTAATCCTACATATTAGCAACCATTTGGCTCCTCCCCCTGCACCCTAAGTGCTTTTTTCTTTGAAAACTGTTTGTGTAACTAAAACACCAATCCAACTGACACCTTTGGCACATGCATCCTCCTGGATTTCTGCACTCCTGTCTCACTAAGCTCCTCTCCTCCTGTGTTTGGCTGCTCTGCGTTTCCAGCGAAGGGCTGTGTGTAATCCCCAGGCAGAGCCCACACCTGCTGCTGATAGGATCCTTCTGGAGTACAAAGGCTCAGATTTACAGCCCCGAGGAGCTGCGGGCCCGGCTACAGCTGCAGAGCAGCAGGAAAGGGAAGTTGTTCATCACGCAGCGTGCATTTCACCAGCCATAGCCGCCGTGCTCCTTGTCCAGGCCAGAACCGTGAACTTCATCTCGGTTACGGGGGGCAAAACGGTGGCCGGCCTTTTTTTGTAACAAGCTACAGGTAATAAACATGGCTAGCGGTTTGAGCTTGCTTTTCCGCTTAAACCTGTAATTAATTTTGACAGGTGCCAGTGGTCCAGAGTGACAGAATTCATTTTGTTATTCGCATATTTATTGATTTCATTGATTAATTTTATCCAAAAAATGTCCTGAAGATAGAAATGTCCTATGTGTCTTTGTCTTTCAGGCTGAATACGAGAGTATAGATGTGGGCACATGAGTGCACGGCCCAGAGTTTTCTTTTAAAAACCCGAACCACAGCAGGCGAGCTGAAAGGAGGAATCTTAATTGTTAAATTTGTGGTTTTCAACATTTCAAAACATCATGTATCACATTTTTTTTTAAGTTTACCTTTATTTCTTTTAAGGAAGCTGTTACGCATATTTACTGTGCAACTGCAGCGGGGGGCTGTGGGCTATAATACATTTACAGGACATCGTTTGCCTCTGCAAACTTTAACGCCAATCAGCATCTTTGATTCTACACAAAGTTCACCCCCCCCCCCCCAAAAAAAAAACAAACCAAAAAAAAAAACCACTTCCTAACAGGAAGAGTAAACAAGCCCATGACTGCTTGACAAGAGCTAATGGTTTTAGAATTATGCTCCTGACTTTGCGTTCATCTCCAGACACCCAGGATGCAATACCTTACTGTTTTGATTATTTTGTTTATGGAATACACGCAAAACATTTTTTATTTTTTCTTTAAATTTCCATTTATATTCCCATCATCCCAGTCAGATATTTGTATTTATTTTTCTATTCAGTAGCTCATAGCAACAGGCTCCAGGTTCACAGGTTTCCTCCCACAGGAGACCCGAAATTTCCCAGACGTGCGAATGACAGAGTGAATTGGTTGTATACTTCAATATGTGGCCCTGTGATTTGCTGGTGACTGGTACAGGATGAAGACAATGAATGAATGATCAATGTATGTATGGATGCATTTATTTATGAAATTTGTAGATAAAAAGTACATGTCCTGAACCAGTCAGGGTTTTTAAAAAGCCGCCCCAGTGTTTATTCTAAGTTTATCCACCTGGTACGGGAATTAGGGCTTAGCAAAAATTGCAGTTTGCGTCCTTTAAATTTGAGAATGGTATATTTTTAGCTGTAGATTTTTTACGTGCCGTGTAGAATGGATTAGTTCTGCACTCAGGAATGCCTGTACGTGGTGGTGATGGTCAGGCCGGGGGTTGAAGGGAGAGCCAGGAGTCAAATACTGTTCTGGGAAACACGGAGCGCGGTGCAGGGGCTACCGATACAGCCCCGCACGGGTCGGGTGAATGACATGATTGTCTCGAACACGACGGATTCTCAGGCTCATTCCCTGGGAGGTTATAATTATCAAAACAGAATCCACTCCTGGAAGTGCCTGTTTTACTTACAGTCGGGAGACAAGATCCCGAAAATGAAAAAGTCAATTTGCCCCCTTTGCATGGGCAGGGAATTCGTATACACTCTGAAGATTACGTCTCTCAAAGTGGAGAATCTGCTGACATGTTGAGCTCTTGTGCACATGTAGAGAATCAGTATGGGACATGCACAGTGGAACTAATGCATTTGGTCACGGCTTTTCAAATCATTTCCATACAGCGTGCAGTCAAGACAAAATACATCTCTAGTGCTGCATTCAAAGTCAGAAACGAACGTCACTCCGGTACATAAAACATCCTTACAATTTTATATAGATCGAGCAAACAAGCATGAGGCATTTTAACCCCCCCATATAAATGTTAAAGTCAAATGAAAAATAGATTGATGGTGATTTGACCATTACGGTAATTATCGTATGGAGAAAAAAACAATTATCTTAAAATGACGGTACTTTGAGAAAAGCCATAGTGATGATTTATTCCAGCGTTCATCATTTGGAGTTTCAAGTTCAAGGGGAGAGAGGCTGGTGGGTGGAGAACATGGAGTTACTCCTCCACTGAACAAAGACTCAGATGCGTTTTTAAAATGATAAAAGCCTCAATTCCCGAGACGGGTTCCAAAATCTCCCCGAAACTAACAACTATCCTTGCGGGGAAAAACTTTCAACAAAACAAAGTGAATTTTTAGCACATACATGGACACTCACACCCACAGTCTTGCCAATTTATTAGATAAAACAGCCCAGCAATAAACAGCTTTGCCCGTCAGCCTTTGTCAAAAGTAATAAATAGTTGGGATTCACTTCCACGATAGGCAAAAGCCAGAGACCAAGTAACAAGTAGCTGGCAAGCGAGAGCCAGACGAGAGGAGATGCGAAAACATTAACTTTGTAATTCTGTTATTCGCTGCCGTTGCATTAGACATAAACAAAAGTCTTGGCAGCTTTTTTTCGTTGTTTTAATTATCATGATGATCGTTCACTTATTCTCTCTTTGTTTGTCCTCTTATCACGGTTGTAAACATTCCCATCCCCAGGGTCTCCATTAACTCTGGCTTTTAAGCCAATTCTCATAAAAAAAATAAAAAAGAAACGTCTCACGTGCTCTGCCAAATTGGAGCGACGGGTCAAGGAGGGAATGGCGTTTTATAAACTTCAGGGTGCCTTTCTGTGGTGCTCAGATGGACCGTTGGGGCAGCTCCCGCCTCATAGCAAAAAGGTTTCCGATTTGAAATCAAGCAAAAAAGAAAGCTTTAGGTGAGCATGTTAAATGGAAATCACCAATTCATGGCTGGTGAGACACTGACTTCAGATGACAATCTGATCTGATTTTTAAACATGTGAACCCTACAGAGTAGCTTATTTCTCATTTGATTGGCAGCAGTTAACGGCTTATGCTTAAAATCTCATATTAGCTTTATTCATACATACTAATTGTAGAACAGAAGAAAGCACAGTTCATTTAAAAGAAGTTATTATGGTCTTACCTTTACTAATAAATGAAGTCCATGCAAGTCCAATTTAGAAAATTGTCCAAATTTGGATACATAATTCTATTTTGAAAGTGAGGAGAAGAAAAAAATGAATGCATGGCTGCACTTGACTTGCTATCTCCAGCTTGCTGTCACTGTATTCTGCAGTCGCAATAAGAATCCCCCTACCATGAGGCAGGAGAACTGCGTGCTTCACTAAGTGGCTTTTCACAGATATTTTAGAATTGCTCAGAACAAGAAACTAGTAACACAAAAAATTGTTGACAAAAAAACACTGCACATTGGAAATGTAGGTCATATAGCAAAAGCGTTCAACCATTTTAATAGCGACATGCATAGAGACAGCAATAGGGTCATAGTGCAAAGCATGCCAGCAGTCAGACGTCATCGCGCAATCAATGTTGAGGCTCAACAGTCCGCGGCCTCACCGAACGACTCTTCTCAGTATTTGAAGGGTAAATGTGAAAATCCGGCGATTTAAAAAAAAAAAATTCTAAAACTGGTGAAGTTAACTGAAAAGTATGTTTATAGTGCAAATCACTGATCATTGTACCATTTAATTCTCTTTTGCATTTGACATTTTTTTCCTTCCAAGATTGGCAAGCGAGGTGCGGCCTCTCCTGTCTCCTCTGACTGCACATCACTGGCCCAGACATTTGAATGCTTGTACGTCTCTATATGTGGTCCCCCAGTCCGGGGTGAACCCCGCCTCTCTCCCCAATGACAGCTGGGATGGGCCCCCTTGACCCTAAGTGCTGTATAAGCGGTACAGATAATGAGTGAGAGACTGAGTATTGACCAGATGTGCAGGGAGATTGGAAATGACTGAAGGTGAGGCTACTCACTAGTTCAATTTGGAAAAAAGAACATACAGACATAAACAGTAGTTCACTTGATATGAATTTTAAATAGCATGCGTGATTTAAAAGTACAAAGTGCTGAAACTAAAAGCCGTCATTTTTTATGAGATTGAACATTTACATAAGGGTTGCTTCTTCCTTTTTCAACCCCTTGGCTTGTTGTTAGGCTGAAGGTTAAATTGCATTCGTACCAAATACTAAAACTGCCATGTACTTTGTAAACACAGTTTTTAGCACTATTATGATAATGCAGACATTCAGAAATGTACTGATGCAATCATTAAGTGCAGGTATTTGTGAAAATGTTAATATTACTCTCAAAATAAGCTAACAAACAACCCCCCCCACACACAGATGCGCACGCGCACACACACACACACACACACACACAAAATAAACCGCGTGAAATTACCCTTTGTGGAATCTGTGATAATGACACAGACCGAATACGAACGCACAGTAGACTTCTGCAGGCCGAGAATCAGGAACAGAAGGTAAAAGGAGGCCATCCTGTTACCTCAGGCCTTGAACCTTGGCACAGCAATCCCAGACACAGCTGTCTTGGACACAGCTCTCTTGTTTGTGTACCCGTTCGCACATGCACGCTTTGGAGTTTTATTTGCAGATCCCTGAGCATCACAGCTATGTTCCCTGAGCCAGACCACCTGCAACAATTAAAAATGCCTCTGCAGCCTGCTGGCTTAGCAGGACCCTGCTCAACACTGCATTATATTATAAAGAGAAGTTGTTTTGCAAATAGCTGTAAAGAGGGATATGGTTTCAACCCCCTGGCCTGCTCGGGCTGTCATTTTCCCCACAATGTTCCCCTCGAGGGAAAGACATGGAATAGAAGCATTGCAGTGGGAAACTGATGCTTTTCTCTGGGAGTTGGAAAAGGAATTTTTCATCACACATTCATTCACTTCATGTCTCATAAGTATTATCCAGACTAAGAAATCGCTGGAGACACGAGAGGAATTTTGACTGTTGGCAACAGATACGGGGCTGTGCCAAAATAACATGGCGCGATGTTTAACATGCAATGTCATTTTTTCCTTGGTCCGTGTCAGTGAAAACATCCTGTGACAAAAAAAAAAAAAAAAATACGTCCAAGCAACTCTATCCTCCCCAGCATGACTTATCTAGAAAAGGGGGAAGTAGAAAGAACAACTGAATCTGGGACGCGGCAAGGCAGGCTTCGAATAAATTGCACATTGGAGATCGAACATTCCGATCGAACAATGTCAAAAGACAGACAATCAAGAGGCAAAACAGGAAGCTGGAAGAGCAAAACTGACAATGGCACATAGGGACAACCCACAAGGACTAAGGAAGTATTTACTAAATAAAACAGGGAAGAGCATCAGGTAAAATGAAATTGTAGAACAATAAGTTGACGAATACAAATACATCATAGCTACCAACCACAGCAACAAAAATAACAATAAGAGGTTCAATAAATAGTCAATATTTTGTGATATATTTTCATGTTATGGTTATTTTCCCATTTGACAGATACTTTAAGCACAATTTTGGCCAAATAAGTACATTCCGGATTATGTACAGTAAGTACAGGCATCACAATTGTGTCACACAGCAAAGTCTCTATTTTTTTCATACGAGATGGAAGAAAACCAAAAGGTTTGCAAAAGACCCAGAGGCTATGATGAACAGAATAAAAGTCTGCAAGAGCTGAATGACGCAAGAAGCAAGTCAGAAAGTCACTGCCGGATTACCGTCACAGAGGGTGGGTGCACCGAGGCAGATCACGGCTCCGTAGGACCCCCTCCCCTCCCTCTGTTTGGGCAGAGCCCAGAACACCACGATTACAGCGTGTACAAGAGGGCACATAAAACTGAGTGCTCGAAACTTAAAAAGATGCTTCTTATGGTGTGTGTTGGCAGCTGAATTGATTAATGTATCTGGATCATCTGGTTCCACTAATCCAACCCTTAGCCACTTGCAGCGTTCGACTGGAAACAGAATTTTGCCCTGATGGTTTTCATCCCGCTCCATGTACCACACACCGCTTTTAGCCAGCGATGTAATAACTAAATGTACTTGTTACCTGATGTGGCTAAGAAGTGCATGTTAACCCAGGAGCACAATTATAAGAAATAACTTCACACGCATACCGGTACAAAGGTGCAGGTGTATGAAAACCAATGCATTTGGTTGGCCATATTTTGACTAAATAAACCAGATAGTTTATTCTGCTGAGAGTTAGGATGGTGCAAGACTTGTATGCTAGCTGTAAAACAATGGTGAGATGTGCTGTAAGTGTGACAAGTTCAACTGGGGTTTGGACAACATCAGGGGTCAGCTCTGAGCCTTTTCTTGTTTGCGATGGTGATGGACAGGCTGACAGATGAGTTTAGACAGGAATCTCCATGGACCATGATGTTTGCAGATGACATTGTGATCTCTTCTGTAAGCAGGTGGAGGACAATCTAGAGAAGTTGAGCTGTGCCCTTGAATAGAAAGGATTGAAGGTTACCCGCAGCAATACAGAATATATGTGTGTGACTGAGAGGGATCCAACTGGTGTGGTGAGGCTACAGGGAGTGGAGATAAAGAAGATGGAGGGTTTAAAGTACTTCGGGCTGACAGTCAAGAGTAATGGAAAGTCTAGAAACAGTCCTCAAGCAGATTGGAACGGGTGAAGAAAAGTGTCAGGGGTGATGTGTGATAAAAATCAGCCAGAATGCAAGGAGAGGCGTACAAGACAGTAATGAAACCAGCAATACCTGCTCTATGGTTTGGAGACAGTTTCATTGACGGAAAGACATGAAGCACAGCCAGAGGCAGTAGTGATGAAGATAAGATAAGATATACTTTATTGATCGCCATAGGAGAAAATTCCTTTGTCACAGAAGCGTAACATTCCAATGTCAAAATGAATATGAATATGAATATAAATACAAATATATATGGAGAAACAGTCAGAAGACAAAAGATAACAAAAAATCAACAAACAAAAAGACAGCAAGGAGAACAACAACAAGAACATCAGGGATGAGAATAGACAACAGAATGGAACAGTAAGGGTGAAAATAGACAACCAGAACAACACTATGAATAGAGTGACAACAGAAATGACAAGAATAAAATAAATAAAAACAAAATAGACAGGATGCGTGCGAGCTGTAACCAACTGGGATAAGAAAAACACCAAAGTTAGGGCAGGACATGAATGGGTGAGCTAGTGAATGGGGAGAGGTAGTGAGGTTGTGGTAGCAGCACAGATGGACCTTGGGATGTTCAGAGTTGTGTGCCGTCCAGACTGCTGTTAAACAGTCTGATGGCCATGGGCACAAAGGAGTGCCTGAAGTGTTCAGTTCTGCACTGGGTTGGGATGAACCATGTGCGAAAGGAGCTGCCCATCAGCCACAGCTCGTGGTGCAGGGGGTGGGAAGGATTGCCCGGGATGGCTCCCACTTTGCTCCCACTCACAAAACAATCTCAGTCTTCTCAGGAAGAACATCCAGCTCTGAACTTTCCTGTAGAGTGCATCTGTTTTGTGTGACCGGTCCAGTTTATTGTAACTGTGGACCCTGAGGTACTTGTAGGAGTCCAGTATTTCCACCACTTCACCCTTGATGGTGATTGGTACCTGTCTCCTTCGATTCTTCTGGAAGTCTACAACTTCCTCCTTGGTCTTGGAGATGTTGAGTAGGAGGGGGTTCTGGTTGCTCCACTCAACAAAACTCGTGATCAGACCTCTGTACTCCTCCTTGTCATCATTGTTGATGCATCAACGATGGAAGAGTCATTTGATAACTTCCGGAGGTGGCAGGAACCGGAGTTGTACCGGAAGACTGAAGAGGGTGAAGAGGAATGGAGACAGGGCAGTACCTTGGGGCACTCCTGTGCTGCACGCCACCGCCTCGGAAACACTGCCATCCACCGTTACATGCTGCAGTCGTCCTGTGAGGTAGTCCAGAATCCAGCCAGGGATGTCATTGTGAAGTTGCGTACTCAGCAGCTTGTCCAAAGCTGCTGAGTGGGTTGGACACTGTTGAAGGCACTGGAGAAGTCAAAGAAGGTGACTCTCACAGTAATTCCTGCACCCTCCAGATGGGATAGGGCTCTATGAGTGAGGAAGATGATTACATCGTCCACACCCATGTATTGTGATGCAGATAGCCGGTCTTTCAGGTGCTTAAAAAAAAAAAAAAGATGTAAAACGATGTTGAGTTTCTCATCCGGAGATTCAACCAGAAGGACAAAGGAGGGATGATGAATATACTGGTAGAAGAAGGATGCTGGGGTTGGAATTACCAGGCAGGAGGTCTAGAGGAAGACCAGAGGGAAGATTTATAGAGGAAGTGTAGGAGGACATGGAGTTAGTTGGTGTGAGAGAAGTGATAAGAGATAGGGGATTTAGTTTCTGTTAGATAAGAGATTATAGGGTTATATGGAGGAGGGTGATTCACTGTGGCGACCCCTGAAGGGAGTAGCCCAAAGGAAAAGACAAAGAAGAAAAAGAAACAGAGACTAGTTTAGAGTAGTTTATACCATGTTTCTGTTTGTCGCAGACAAGATGAATCTCGTGGCTTGTTTTTATCTCAAGTCAGCATCGTGGGATTTGCTATCATGGTCAGGATATATATACTATAAAGTATGATATATGTTTTCAAAATACAAACATAATTCAAATTAATTGATTCTTTACCTATACTGCCTATCCTGCCCGCCCCAGCTGTCATTGGAGTGGCGGGCTTTAACCAGTCGATCACAGGGTTGCAGATAAAGGCACACAAATAAATTACATTAATAGTAAATTACAATTTTTAATTCATCATTATTTAATTTATTTATTTGTGATTTAAATCATATGAGCAATTTATTTCTCTTGACATGGGAGGTATGTGAGGAAAAAAGTTAACTATGTACTGTTTTAATTTGCTTATTAGTACTGACGATTTACCCCCAAAACAACAATCTACATCTCTGGATGGAAATTCGACCCTTTTTCCCCACTGACAGCAGGTTTCTGAAAGTAAATGCCACTTGTGTCTGGTTAGGTTTATGCAAAGTAAACAAATTAGTTTAGGGAAAATGTTGAATTTTGGGCAGCACAAAAAAAATAGAGGTATGATTCATGATTTAAAAAGACATTGTCTGAGATTAAGGGACTGGGGAGCAACATGTAAACATATACTCATAAGACATATACAAATGCAGAAAAGATACTTATAAGAAGAAACACATGCTCGCTGGTGTGCCAATCTGCAATATATAGATACTACAATATGTCCAACCTCTTATGAAATGGAAATCTTAACTGGGGTGTTTTGGGATGCTACGTGGAATCATAGTGTCGTTTAGATACATAGAGACTTTGAACATCTGGCTCTAATGGGAAAAAAAAAGTCTGGTATTTTTTTCTACCAATCATCCTGATTGATCCCCCAAGGCCAGGATTTTAATGTTTTTAACAACAGAAATATCACAGGTGACTGATGTATTAGACATTTCGTGTGCCCGTTTGACTGAATTGAAACCACTTGATTTACATTGGCACCGATTCTACGAAAACGCCGCTTAATTCAATACCATCCCGCCGCCACCATGTAATGCACTCTTTAAAAGGTTACAGCCATTTTAATATATTTTCTTTGCATCATTTTGAACACTGATTTTTCCCCCCTCATTTTGCCTGTTTGACCTTCAGATAGCTAAAACGAGTTCCTCCATCACAGCACTGAGACAGCACGGGGATGTATGGAATACTATATTTAGATATTAAGAAAAACTTGAATGGCTCAGAGGTAGATGTAAATTTGCACTTCTCCTGGGATATTCAACAATGCATCACAAAACTGATCTTATGCTAACAAGCCTATATAATGTCATGTTTGCACTCTTGCCATATTTTCAAAACACCGAGTCAAGTTAGATACACACTCACAGATCTGGGGAGGAAGGAAATCTTAATTTATCTCAATAGATGAGCAGGGTGGACAGATGCTGAAGCAGTTCCTATGTTGTATTTGGCGGTGGAACTCCAAGTTATCCATTTTTGATAAATGTGTCTTTTGTGAATCCATGTTTAACACATTTTAATAGATGTGGGGTTATTAATGCACAGACCTGGAAGTGTGTGATTTTAGAAATCCGTCTTGTACATTTTGCTCAACTCAGGGACTGACAAAATACGAAATACTGGACGATGCTGACTTCTGTTGTGGATTTATTAGCATTCCGCTCTGTTGATTCAAACAATCTACATTATGACATGTATGCTTCATTCATATGATAAGAGATGTTCTGTTCCACACCAAGGCATCTGGTGTAAACTATTGTGCTACAGCTGCAAAATAGAGGAATCATTTATGTTATTAGCATGGGATCCAACTTTATCATAAGATTTCTGGAAAATTATTATCATTGCTATCCCGGGAAAATCCGAGACAAAATATTTTATCCAAAATACCAGTGATATAAAAATTATTATATGCATGAACCCTGGAGTTCTGTCTGTTCTTGTTCCATTAGTTAAAACTTTTTTGGAAAATAAAGAAGAATAAATAAATAAAAATAAAAGGACCTGTCGAATGATGCGGTGCTTAGTTAACCTCACAAAAGTAGGCCATCGGCAGCACAGCTCTTCATAGTGTGGTCGAACAAAGTTAACCAGCCTAGCACATTCTTGACTCATTTGACCCACTCCGAAAACAAAAAAAAGTGTCTATAAAACAAAAACAAAATGGTTATCTTCATTTCTGTCTAGTTGAGGCAATAAGGGGATGCATGTTATTTCCTGACGTTATCTAATATCAGTCACAGTATTTCAAAATTTTGTACGAAAGACAGACGTTTCATTGGAAACCTAAATCACCAAACACCCCCACAATGCAATGCTGGTGAGGTTTTTTTTGGAAATTGAAGCTATGCAGAGACTAATCCTTCTAAAAGGAGTGAAAATACAGATCCTTGGTCGCACCGTGCACGCATTCTACGCTGGCAAACATTTCACAGAAAAACATTCAGATATCAGATATTTATATGTAGCAACGTGTGTGTTGAAATGCATTTTTTATAACAAAAGCTGCTTTCGGACTGAAAAGCTCTGAATGCAGTTTTGTCCTAGGAGCTACTCTCCTGCGGGGGAATTATTTTGTTTAATGTTTGTTCAGGCATTACTGGGCCATGGTAGTGACAGGTCACAAACCACCGCAAAGAAATAGAAGACAACATGGGCAATGTAGAGAGTAAAGTTGCCACAGTACTCATGATCTGCATCATGAAAATAATAACAATGGACTATGAGATTGGTTTAAGTGTTTTTATTTTCTCCCTGCGCTACTTTACAATGTGAAAAACCTTACCATTGGCTAACTCTGTACTTATTTTGGCCCAAATTTTTATGTTCTTCCATGAGCTCTTAAAATTTCTCTGCGGCTTAGTGGGGCAGAGGAACTTGGACCTCCTCATTCGTCCATTTCTTACTGTTTCTGTCAATTTTTTTGAAAGAAAACAGCTGACCGGTGAGCATTATGTTTTTTAATTTTAAAAATGGCACACAAGACGTATCTAGTTATAGGCCCAGCTCATCAACTCAGCCAATCACCAACCTTGTGGATCGCATGGACTAAGATCCTACTTTGGCATGGGAGCTAAAATGGTTCTTGGAACAGGGGTCTTAGTTCCTGGTCCTATGCTGCCTCAATCGAAAAAAAGGCCTAGTTCCTGAAAAGGTTACAGGAACTGCCAGTTCTTCCAGCGCGAAATGGGAGTTTGCCTCAAGTCTCGTTGATGACAAAATCGTTTTGAAAAAAATGGCGCACCACAAGAAGTATCTGGTCACCAAGCACCTGTCTCACATGAGTTCCTATGGAAGTGTGAAAGGACCTTGTCTCGGATTGTAGTGAAAATGGTTACAGGAACTTAGCTCCATGGTCCCCTGGTTCCTCTGCTGACTGAATGACAAAGGTATAGGAACTGCGAACAGTTCCAAGAGTGAGAAAATGACTATATACACCGTAATTTACAGACAATAAGTCGCCACGTTTTCAACACACTTTAAACACTGCGGTTTAAACAATGATCCTGCTAATTTATGGATTTTTTCGGGCTTAGAGCTTCATGCCACCAAAACATTTAGCCTCGTCACATCGGACCAATGAAACCACCGTGAAATTTTTAGCCTGTTCAGTCCCGACACTGAAGAAAACAACTTTAATGGTTTTAGTGCGTAGGAGGAAAACTAAAATAGCGATCGGCTGGAGTAGGACAAAGCAGGGATAGAACATGGATGGATAAATGGACTTTTTCCTGTTATTATTAATCCTTTTCATCAGCTGTGTTACAGACACTGTTTGGAAAAAAAAGCATTTCCAGTATGTATTTGTGGATGTCACCAGTACGTATTTGATTATATGTAAAAAAAAAAAAGGTTTATGTGTAAAATCTTTCTGTGTAAATATCTCATCCTATATCATAGAAACTTGTGGCTTATAGTCAAGTGCGGCCTTTATACACATATGTATTTTTTTAAATTTTTAATCGGTGTGGCTTTTATTCAGTTGCACTCAATAGTCTGGGAAATACGGTAAAGATCCAGCAACCTGCAAAGGTCCTGTTCTAATGCCTCGTGCCCATCTCGACATGGTAGTGATTGCCGTTGGAATTAAAACAGCCGCATAAAGCAGCATCTGCTTTTGTCTTTGTCATTCCGGGGGGCCAAACGAAGCCTCCTACCCGCCCGTTTCGAATCCAGGGAAAACACGAGAGCGCGGCTCCACGGATGGCTTCGATCTAGCTGCCACATCTAATGGCTCTTTGGTGTTGAGATCCCCGCGCGGATTTTTCAATCCTCATCTTCCCAAGTTCAAAAGCACATCGGGCGGTTAGCCTCTCCCTTGACCATTCTCCTCGTGACCTCAGCCGGACGGAGCTAGCGAGCCCAAATAGGACCTAAGTGAGAACACGGGACGCACATATGAATTCCAGGTGTGAACGTAATCGAGGTTAAAATCTCTTCTTGATACAGTCTGGAAATGAAACAAATATTAATACCAGGTGTAAATGGGGTGCTTGAGTTTATCCCTGTGCAATTAGCCAATGATTTTTTTTTTCTCCTTTACTGTTTGGGGAAGATGGTCTTCATGTAGAAAACGGTTTTTGTTTATTTTGTTCACAACCTGGGAAACCGTGGCTGTATTTTATGGACACAGCTCTAAATTATTTTCTAATAAATCCCAATATTTTCATGAGATGTATTGACTTATGAAACCAACATGTGTTATTGATGCAGGGCAGACGGCCCCCGTCCGCCGTTTTGTCCTCCCCTGTTTTTTGCGGCAAAGAAGCGGCCCCTGTCATCCGAGCCGCTCCCCATCTGACTCAACTTAGGACAATTTGTCTAATTGTGCTAAATTGAGCTGCTGTCAGTGATTAAAGTTGTTCAGAGAAGGAACAAATCTCTTTGCCCATGTCAATTATTAGATCATTGATTACAATAATGCAGGAAATTGCCCACTATCAAATGTTAGCTTAGACACCTGGCTGACATGGTAAAGAGCACAGGAGCTCGCTGAGGAGACTGCACTCGTCTGTGAAACGAGATGTGACAGTAACCGCGCTCGATGCAAAGGCTCTGGACTACATTGGGGGGGGGTGCAGTGCACCCGGCAGAAGACCAGATCTCAGGACTGGCGTCTGAGGAGGAACACCTGGGAACATTGACCTACACGAGGAGATACCTTCACGTAATCTAGAGGCATATTTTTGAGGGTGTTGGTGTTACAATATATCCTTCGATGACATGACAATTTATCTACCTTGTATTTCCGACGAAGAGTTCAAATCCCAAATTGGCTTCAAGCTGGTCGGATTCAGACGATTCCCTGATGACCTTTTTTTTTTTTCTCTCGCCCCAAGACCTTAAACAAAAGAGACACCCGCATATTCCAAACGAGTTGAAGAAATACCTCGACCGGATTGTTGCATTTGCCTCTACCCGTTACCAGACACGAGCAGGAATCTGCAGCTCCTGTGCCAAATGCAACTGAAAACACATGGATCCACCAGGAAAGGCTCATAAATACTAACATGACTACCTTTTTTGGGAGATGCACTCCACAACACATTGAGTGAAGGTACATCGATATAATCCTTAACCCCAAGGTCAAAGATATAAATGAAAAAGGGCTTTATTCTAATTCCCTTCGAAGGTCTAGAGCAGTTATTAAGGCCCAGAGCCTTCCAATGTCAATGAGTCAAATCCCTCATCATTAGTGCAGCTCCTACTG
Source organism: Fistularia commersonii (assembly GCF_037954325.1). NCBI lineage: Eukaryota > Metazoa > Chordata > Actinopteri > Syngnathiformes > Fistulariidae > Fistularia > Fistularia commersonii. The sequence goes on along the minus strand of NC_141298.1, from coordinate 6,289,672 downwards.
TATATCATAAATGGTCCTTCCCACTTTTTGTACCGACTTACACTAATTTCTGAGAGAACTTGAAGTTGATGGTTAGATTGTTTTGTGATGACAAGAAACACGTTTACAAGTCCAGTTACCACGACAAGAAGATTTCGATACGAAGATTTCGACAAGAATTGACCGTGACCCGGATGACTGAGAATCTCCACGGACATTTACAACTGTATTTTGTGATCGCGAGATGCAATTTTGAGGAAAAATCACGTCACGGACACAATATGTCTCACTGTTATATCATGGAGACGAATTAAAGCCCACAACAGCACATTATTCAGTAGCTATGAAACACAAATTGGTTTATTGGAATTATTACTATAGTGTTCTCAAGGCAAGGTGACAAATAACAGTGCTGACTTGTGATACCAGCAAACACACCACACTTTGGAATCAACCTAAAGCCTCTTGCGTGGCTTTGGGTTGACATGGAAGCCATACGCTAAATGTGAGTTTGCGCTATCAAAAATCTGTCTTCTCTCAGAAACATTTTTCCCTCAGAAGCTGAATGTGATCCATGTGTTCTGACATAATGCTGAGCGATTTGCTGCATAGGCTGTTGCTTAAGAGAAGCCCTCTTTCCAAAGAACAGTAGTAAAGGGTGTGACAGACATTCCTTCATAACTGAGCTGGACTAAACTGGACAGTGAAAAATATTTCCATGTTTCTCTTTTCCCAACAGAAATACAAGCGTTACATGCATTTTTATTTTTTCTGCGGAAAGAAAATATGAAGCATATGTTAAACCTCTGAGTTCTCTGCAACTTTTCCCATGTCAAAATAATATAACATTTACAAGACCTGGCCTTAGAAATACACTTATGGAGCGTAGCACGTTTATGGAAGAGCGAGATGAAATATGGAGACGAGAGAGATCATAAGCGCACAGCGGTATATGAGTGCACGCGTGCATTTTGAAATAAAGAAAACATTTAAAACAATGTTGGATATTTTAGTTTGGAGTGCTCCCTGCACAGAATTTGGTTTTGCTTACAATAAATAAACTCTCAGTTGGTAAGAAAAAACGAATATGACAGTACTCATGTGGCAGAATCAAATGTCCTATAAACGTCACTTGCATGAGCAATGTATAATTAAAATGTTTGAATAATAATAATCACGGTAATAATCCTTATATCAAACAGTGGTTTTATTGGCCGAACAAATACCAAGTCTTAGTTTTAGCCAATCAGTTCTTGACCGATATCTAACTCCTGAAAGTGACTAAGATGTACCATGTCTATCGCTGATAAATAAGGTGAAGAAATTACTTTAAAATTCCAGAAAAAAAGCCAACTTGTCCTTTTGGCTCATAGCTACAAGCATAAGACCTACGATCAGATAAAATTAGATCATAATAAAAGTAGCTGTGGCGTAAAAACCGCAAAGACCAGAGCAGGTGAATTAAATGTTAGTATATCTTTTTTCACATCAGGTCTATGTGTAGAAGTGAAGAAAAGTAGATAAAGTAAATTTCATCAAAATTTAATCACTCAAATGTTATTTCAAATAATAGAGGCAGTGAATTTCACCACACACAAATAAATAAATGGAAAAAATTAGGAATGGCTTGAAATATCCTATCAGGGTATCTCACAAAAATAAATTTAAAATAAAGGAACGATGACAAAAAAAGAAATGTCTTGCAGAGTAAAAATTATTTTTTTCCACATTAAAAAATAAAGGTTAACATCAAACTCTGATTACTAAAGGGGAAAAATAAGAAAATACAATAATAATAATTATCCTCAATAATCTCCTAAACAAGGTTTATTTAGTGAACGCATTAGTTTGATTTAGTCGCTGTCTCTGGCGCCTTTATTTTGAAGCATTAAATATTTGAGAACCTCTAATTCAATATGTCAACCCCATTATCATTTATCCACAAAAATAGAATAACAAATTGGGTTCAGTAGGTGCAAGTAACTTTAGTCTATTGTAACATAAAGTAGACCATTCTGATGCATTGGTTATTTTTGCGGGGATCTCGTGTCTTTCATGTCAGACTAAGAAATAGCGCAGACACTGCTTAAAAGGACAAAAAAAAAAAATTGTTTAGATATTGAATTATATTTGGTTTTAGTAGATTTGCCCTCATATTTTAAAATCATGTATCAAGTCATGATCGTAAGTTATTTTCCCAAGACCATTGTTTGGACACTTGTGTAAGTTATACTCTTTATGGTTCAAAGTTGGTGGAGAACAGGAGGACATGTGGTTGTTGTTCATGTGATTCATGTCGAAAGAATAAAAATAAATGAATAAAGGATCGACACCACAGGCATTTAACTGAATTTTACTCTCGCCACAACTCACCTTCGAGCCAGGATGTGCCGGCGGAGATGTGTCACAAAACCAGAAGAAAAATCCCCTGTATATACGATACAAAAGTCACTCATCTTTCCTGTCTACCGTTTAAAATTAAATACGGTGCAACAAAATTAATAGAAAGATAACAATAATGTGAAAACACGAACTCAACATTAATATTTGATACTTACTATGCAATTCGTCGCTGGCTTGGACATGAGGAGGGGGATCCAGGCGAAAAGCTGTTCAAAATAATTCATTTTCTCCCCCCTGGAAATAAAGGAACACAAGAATATTGTTTTTGCATGTTTGCCGCAGGGCCATATTTTTACTTACATATTTAAACGCACCCACATGCAGTTAACATCTCAGCAGACTACAGGTGGTATATTACTTTCCTCAAAGACATGTGAAAAACATAAATTTTTACAAGTTAGCTCGCAAACTTCAGATTTAAAAATAATATTTGCATTCTTATTTGTCCATTTATCGCAAGTAGGCCTTTTCATCTGTGTGTGTACATACAGATTTTTTTTTTTTTCTTCTGTGACCTCCAAGAATATCTTCAAGCCTCAAAATGAGCTTTGTGTGAGCTTTTGGCATCATCAGCTGTTTTGCTAAAATATCACCATTTAGAGTGTATCAAACATTATGGTAGCTTGTGGTTGTGCAAATAATTGACAGAAAATATAGACATCTGAAAAAAATACCTAATATCAGTCTGTTTGTTTTCTCTATCACCCCCTGCCTGTCACATGGAAAATGGTATCGGACCACCTTTATGGAAGACCACTTAATTCTTTATGCATTTGGGAGGAGGGAGCACTGAGGAATGGATGAGGAATGAAGAGTCGGTGGGTTCTTTACACCAGGGATTTCAGCATTTGGGATATGAAGTGGTAAAAAGTGGATTTATTGTTTATCCCTACGGCTTATCCTGCAGTCAGGGTCAGTACTGAAGCCTACCCAGGGACACTATTAGAAACATACAACCATACATGACTAATATAGACATATAATCATTCACTCATTTGAGCAATTTAATTTTGAAGCCAAGAAAATGCAAACTCCACACAGAAAGGCACAATGTTGGAACTGAACCCATGATCTTCTCTCTGTCATGCAGAGGACTATCCACTGCACCAACACAAATGTGTGCTTCAATTATTTAAAAAAAAAATTGCTTGTCAAATAAAAAAAAAAAAAAACACGAGCATTGTCACACACATTTTTTTTATAACTCAAATAAATGTGCGGCGGGGAGCTAAAACAAAAATGTCGAGAGACGAGAGAACTGGAATAAAGCAGAATATTATAATAATATAATCTTCCAACTGTGCATACAGATGTTCCTCACATCTGCAGGACAAACGCGCATGAGGCAGAGTGATACAAGAGGATTTTCCACTCCTACTTCAAGTTGGAGTGTCACGACAACTAGCAGCAGAGGGTTTCAAATAAAAGTCTTTAATTCGCCGTCCAGGGTGCAAATAGGTTGACTTCCATGGCGGGAGTTTCATTTTTTAATTTTATTTCAGCTGCTAGTGCATCAAAGAAGTCATAAATTACAGCATATTCTTTCCATCATCTCCAACGTTTTTTTTTTTCTTTTACTCACTGAGTCGCGGTGCCATCTTCGCTCTTCAAAAGGCCGTCTCCCGAACACTTGATTAGTTCAAAACGAGGAAACACCCGGGGTCACACATCTCGGCGCAGCATTTTTCTGCGAGGCCACACGTGAGCTGACAGTCCGGGGCCTGACGGCGCGGAGGCCAAGCCGTGGCGGAGAAATCGGTGATGATGAACAGGTGCGCCGATGACAGGCAGGTGTGTGTGTGTGTGTGTGTGTGTGTGTGGAGGGGGGGGGGGTCACCGGAGCGTGCACACACACACACTCACACACTCATGCACGCACAGTCAGACAAAGAGGGGTGGAGACTGAGGAGACGGTGGAAAACAGAATACACACAGGAGGAAAGAGCTGGAGTGCAAACAGCTGCTAACCAAATTATTATATCAACAAGAACATTCAGCACTAATTTGCTGTATCTCGTGTTGTCATATGTGAGTCAGTTGTTCATCGTGGAGTCTGAAAATGTAATTCCCCAAGTTCAGTCCTGCATGCGGGTTGTTGAGGACTCTTGCTCGCTCTCTTGCGCAGATGATACGCCGTATAAGGTGTGTGTGCGTGTGTGTGTGTGTGTTTGGACAAGGACACGTTACTTCTGTCCAAATGAGTCACTTTGAAATAAAATAATTATGGTTGGAATAGATTAGAGAAATGACCCGTGTATCAACACGGGTTTGATGCGTGGGCTTTTAGGCTCCGAGGCTATTTTCCTCGGCAAAGTGGCCGCTCCAGGTGTTAAAATGTCTTTGGTAGCGGTTCACTGGATCTGTCAATAGGCGGTCCAAAGAAATATCAATAAAAATGAGGGAAGCAATCATTTGGCTCTGAAAAATTATATAAATCATTCAGAGATAGCAAAAACAAAAAAAAAAAAAAAAACTTGATGAAGGAATGCACTTGTGAGCTCAGCAACTCTGAATATTCAGGGAAGATCACAAAAGGCAAGTAAAGTAGATAAATGAAGAATTCTTTCCTTAATGAAGGAAAAAAAAGGGGCTTTATCATATCTCGTCTGATTAAGATCACTCTGAACGATATTCTCTCATCATTGTTAATACCCCAAAATGCAAACCATTGGTTATATTCAACAACAGTAAAGCCAAATAAGACTTTGCCAGAAAACATAAGAAAAACAGCCTTTCTGGTTCTGGAGAAAAGATTCATTGAATGCACAAAGCCAAGAAGAGAATATTGTGTAGAAGGAGAGGTAAGGTCATGATCCAAAATGTCCCACATCATCTGTCAAACATGATGAAAGAAGTGCAATACATGGGCATGTATGGTTGCAAACGGACTGAGTCACTGAGGGTTATTGATGATGTGACTGCTGATAGAAGTACCAGGATGAATTCTAAAGTATGCAGAGCGGCGCTCTGTGCTCAGTATTCAGCGAAATGCTGCAAAACTGGAAACAGCTTCAAATGGATAATGACCGAAAAACCTCCTGCAAAAGCAACTCCAGAATTTTCCAAGGCAAAGACAGGGGGATGTTCTTCCACGGCCAAGTCTCAACCCAAGAGAGCATGACTTTATTTTATTTTATTTATTTATTTTGCATGCTTTTTTTTTTTGTTGTTTTTTTTCCACATTGAAGACAAAAGTTAAGACAATAGGACACAAAGAGCGGGAACATCGTTTTTTTGCATATTATCTCGAGACTGTTTTCTGATCTCTGATCAGATGTTCCCATTATTCTAATAATAATAATTATTATTATTATTTTTGATCGTAATTATCATTGGATTTGGTGAACTGCTGATGGAGAAGTTCATCCTTGACTTTCAGGTTTTGCTGTCTTCATTTTGCAGTCCATCGGGCACTTCAGCAAAGGTATATTTATTCGCTGTCAAACTGGATTTCAAAAAGTGCTTCTGTGTCAAATTTCTGTGCTTAAAATTTATGCTTAATCTTTTTTATGGTTTATTTCTGTAAATTGATTTTATTCTTTCATTTACACTGCAGCTGCAGGAAATTGTGCATTTATCCATCATAAATGAGCCATATTATAATTTCTGTGACCTATCTATAGATGTCTATATCTATTATTCATTTATCAATTTGTTTGGGTAAGTCTGTAAAAAAAAAAAAAAAAAAAAATTAAAGAAAAACTGAGCTAGGTAAATAAGTTAATTTGCATTAAAATAAAAAAAAAAGATAAAATAAAAAGGTCTCTGGCATTCTTATACGGAATGATTTAATTGAAATCTCAGAGGCCAGGACGTCTCATTGACCGACTCTGGTCCTCATTTATTGTCTCTTCCTTGACTCTCCGGCTCCAGCTTGAAGCCAATGTGATGTGAACATGGACTGAGTCGAGGATGTGCAAAATGAGACATGAGGAGCGAGGAGGATGTGGGGTGGAGGCTCCCCTGGACACATCAGTTTCGTGCAGTGATACGTTGCCTCTCTGGAATGTGTTCAGCTCTGATATGGTCCTCTTGGGCTCCTGCATAAACCAGGAATGTCTCGCAGCATATTTGGAGCCATCAGTCATCGCTTGAGAGCCTTTTGTGGATCGGGCTGTTTATGTTAGCTGCTACTTATTTCTATGGTGCTGCAAGTAAATTGCACTTCACACGTAATGTGTCTTTAATATGATTATTGTTTTCCTAATGTAGGATGTCCATGCAAACAGTGACCAGACAGAGGGCCTCAGCAGCGAAACCACATCCTTCATAAAGGGGCTCTGAATAAATGCTCTGAGGGTTCTTCCTCATAGAAAATGAAATGAATCTCAAAAGGATAAATTTTACCCAATGAGGTTAAAAGACATTTCGTGCTATTTAACAAACCTGCTATTTAACAAGACTTTGTAGGTAAAATAAAGGTTGATGTATACTTGATCCTGGGAGCTAATGGAGAAAAACAAGTTTTGGCTGATACTTTTTTAAACCACCAAAATGAATTATCTCTGGTTTAACCAGTGAACTGGCTCAACTGGTTAATAAATAGATTATCACTTGATGTATATATGATCTACATAAGCAGATAAAAATTTTTTGTTGTTTTTAAAAGAAAGTATGTATTCCAATAATTCATTTAGTTTGGTCCCTTTCTTTGTTGGATGTGAATGTATGTAATTATTATCAAAGCAATTGTTTTTGTTTTTTTTTCTTGCATACATCCAATCATTGTAGTTGCATTTACAGGACTGTCTCAGAAAGTTAGAATATTGTGATAAAGTTCTTTATCTTCTGTAATGTGATTACAAAAAAAAAAATGTCATACATTCTGGATTCATCACAAATTAACTGAAATAACCTTTAATTATTTTAATATTACTGATTATGGCTTACATCTTAAGAAAACTCAAAAATCCTATCTCAAAATATTAGAATATCATGAAAAAGTTTTTTTTTTTTTTTAATAATTGCATTATAGAAGATAAAGAACTTTATCACAATATTCTAATTTTCTGAGATACTCCTGTATATCACTTTTCCCTAAGCCCCTTACCATTGTATGTAAATAAACATGCCAGCTAATGCTTAATTTCGACCCTCCCGCAGGCTGGTTGATCTCAGATGGTGCAGAATGATGGCATTCCAAAAACATAACCTTCTGCAAAAAGTGTTGTATTGTGCAGCTACACAGATGAGTCAGGTGAAGGAATAAGACACAAAAATCAACACAAACTGTGGTCATACATTAAAAACATGAAATATCTCCATTCATAGATGATCTAACTGCTTACGGATATCCATACAGACTGTCCACCTCAAAACTTGTCATTATATTTGTCCCCATTGTATGGTCACCAATCATGTTGTCATACTCTTGGATATGCAAGATACCTGATCTGCAAGTTAAAAAGTATGTTTTTATTCTCTGCTGTGTTTTATTTAAGTCTATTCCATTTAATTTCTTATCATGTCCCAACTGAGTCTGCACAAGTCAACTACCAGAACTCACGTGACGGGAGTAAAGACACGAAAACAAAAAAACAATTGGACCAAGGGCATGTGGAGTGTTCAAAGCGGACACACATTCCTTTATACTTCCACTGTACTGGAATCTGGAAAATAATGTTTTAGAGCCAATATGTAACATGAAAGCAGGGAGCGGACCTTTAATTTGGTGATTAGTTGGAGTTTACAGATCGGATTTACTGACTATTAACGCGGATCGTAAAAATACCTACGTGTCTAAATGTGGACTGTTGACTATTACCCACTCTCACTGCAAGACCAGCCTTAATGGTTGAAAGTGCTGTCAAAATGAACAATACATAGCAATTTGGGAATATGTTTGAATAAATAAAAAATATAAATTCACATATATATATATCATGTTTATATAATATAAAGGCTGGAAAGTCTGAGTAAGAAGGCACCTGGTTCCACCGAGGCTACTGTCTGTTTGTTTTGTTTGCGGTTGGATGTGCAGTTTGTGTCAGCTCTTACATTATGACAAGCAGCAGTATGATCAAAAAAAAAAGCAAAAACATCATTTCCAACTACTGCAAGATAACAATGTGAAAATTTGACCGCGTAATTCATTGGTGTTGCTCGAAGAGGTGCACATAATTTATTTTCCATTTTGATTTCTATTCCCAAGGTATATTAGTATAGTAAAGAGAGAAAGCATTATATATTTTTCTAAGTCTGTCTCTAGTTATGGTATCTTCGAGTTAAAAATTGATTTTTTCCAGGCTACTGTCTCCAAGTTACTTGCTAATCCGGGAATCTATAGATCTAAACTCTCCATGTAATGTATCTTGAGATGACTATGATTTGGCACTTTATAATAATGGTATACTATCAGTAATAGCAGCATTTGTCATGATTCACAGGAAACATTCTCAGTTTGTCTCTGCGATGCACCACAATTTTGTAATATACTGTCACTTCATATTAGAGCATAACTGTCATGAATCCAGACGGGATCCCTGACTGACAGAGTGATCTGGCTCCTCCATGTGCAAACCATTAAAGTGTCCTTGCTACTTTCGCTCCATCGTAATGATCAAAATGTGGATGATAACCCAAATAAACATACGCAAGCCGGCCGTTTGTGTTTTTGCTGGTTTGCAGCTTTTACGCATGTGTCACAAAGACGGAGTCTAGTCTCATCTGTAGCTCAGTAGGGACGCTTGTTTCACTTTTAACAATGCTGTGTCACTAGTTTGGTATTTAGTTCAACATGAAAGGGTAATGTCTTGATAAATGCCCTGCGTTTTGGAAAAAAAAAGGAAATAAAATAAAATAAAATAAACCTGGAGAGGTACTACTGGAGTGTGACCACAGTCTATCAACATAGACTTTGTATACTGCGCTAAATACTTAACAGATGATTATGCTGTGGGAATCAAACAATCAATCATTCAATACTTCATCAGTGAAAAAGGCCAACTATCCCAAGCAAGAGACCTAATCAATCACAATATACTGTAAATTGTTTACCAGCTGAACAAAACCAAAAATATACTGAAGGATAAGATTAACATTACAATGGTAATATATTCATATTTTGTGTTGGCAACCATGGGGTATCCAATCTAAACAACAGAATCTTTCTCACGGGAAGACAAACAGTCAGTATAAGTAGAGAAAATACACTCTGGCATGCTTTGCAATAAATGAAAAACTAGATATAATTATCTTTATTTAACTAATTGTACAAAACATTTTCAATAACAGACTGTGGATGACCACATGGCACAAAACAAATACATATTTCTATATAAAGTAGACAATAGCGTAGGCTCACAACAGAATATCACCATTGCCTTTTCTTCAATCCTTCATGAGCATTTCTTGGCAGTTAATTGTTTATTCTTTTCCCTTTTTTGAATCACATTTGCTTGATGGTGACCAGTGGATTATGATGAAACAATTATATCTTTGAATATAACGGCTGGAGGCCAAGATACCTATTTGAAAACAGACAGGTAAAAGTATATATAAAGTATATATAAAGTGTATATATATATATATATGTATATATATATATATATGTATGTGTTTGTGTGTACATATAGATATATATTCACAAATATATATATGTATGTGTTTGTGTGTATGTATGTGTGTATGTATATGTATATGTGTATATATACACACAAACACATATGTATATGCATACATATGTAAATATATATACATGTATATAAAATATGTATAGTTCTGTATTTATATGCACGCGCATGCATATATATGTTAGGCATATATATATATATATATATATATATATATATATATATATATATATATATATATGTATATATATATTCTACTTTTCCATTGCTACTTCTCCGTAGCTGCTTTTGAAGTTTCTCCCACTAGTTTAAGCTCCTTTCAACTATTTACAAACACTCCTGCTTGATTTGGACAGCAGTACTTTGGAAAGCGACCCAATCGTAACAGTCCCCTCTACCGGATCCAGTTACCTTGATTTATGCATTTTGGCTTTAATTTTTAGCAGGATTACACCATTTGAGGACCTCCTTGTATAACAGGGGCAGTTATCAAATGGCATTTGACCGGACTGGATGCCAGCAAAGGCCTCTTAAAACACGACAGACAGTAAAACATGTTTCAGGCTGCTTTAGAATCATAACACTTGTCAAGTTATTGGGATGTTAAATGTATATGACTTTCATCTACAAAAACAGGCGTATGAAAATCTGAATATTCGCTGCATTTTATAACAATGCTCAACCTCGTATTGGTAATTGGGACGATAGAATATTTAATTTCATGTTGAAATCGGTCATGTGGCCATTTCGCCATGTGAGCATCACCATATACCTTTGAATCATTCCTGGCATACACTCAGTAGACCCTGAATTGAGATATGCTGTATTTCAATTTTACTCCGAGTATTATTTCCTACACATGTGAACCTTCTTTGTGAATAGTGTAAATCTCTGATTTAAATTGGTAAGAATAAGGCAAACCTGTTTTGAGAGAGTAACTTTGCGAGTATTCTAAAGGGAAACTACATCAAGGATATTTTTTTTTCTTTCTTGTGTTCGGTGAAATTTTAAATTGAATGTTCATATCAAAGTGTGTTGATGCGAAATAAGATCATTAATGGGAATATTGCAATCCGTGTAAATATAGTCAGTGAGAAACACCCATGGTGTGCTGTCCGAAGGGTGGCCGCCTCTCAGCTGGAACTGATTGAAGGCCGACCTCATGAATGTTCTTTTTGGCTGGTTCGGTTTTTGGACTACGGAAAGATGTTTCATTGTTGTGTGAGTCAGGCCAATATAACTGAGTGATGGCTTGACTGTTGTTAGTTTGAGCAATAATGAAGAAAATAGCGCAACGTCTTTGTTCAGAACATTTAATCGAGTTCAGTGGGATAAAGGTCCCCGTCCGTTAAAGTGCGCTGGCTGGCAATCAGCAAAGTGGTCCATTTTGCCATCATCTTAATAGGTCCAGGAATAAAACGCAAAAGATGAAATACCCAGACGTAACCGGCCCGCAGCTAAAATGCAAAAGCAAGGACCCAGACACCTGCAGAGCTGAGACAATCCAGGCCTGGAACCGCAAACATTGTATGCGAATGTTGGAAAACTGGAACCTGTACAATGTAGATCTGATAAATATCAGATCTGAAACGCTTGTGGGAGACATAAAGCCAATCAACACAGATTTCTCAGCTGATCGCTATCTGCATTAACATCGTCTCGAAAGATGTCAAGAAAAAAAATCTTTATTTCTTACCTAATGTAATGTTAAGCTTCTCTGTTTTGTGGGATTGTGACACATACAATCCATCATCCTCGCAGGGAAAATTGGTAAAATATATCCAGGTGCTTTGTTAACCCTCCCCGCCCACCTCGCTTTTTTTTTTTTTTTTTTCAAACCACTTGTTATTTCAGTCAAACTGTTGTCAAAATGACAGATGACAAACCTGTTTGGAGACTCAGCTTTGTAGTTTTATTTTGCTTCCACTAGCCTGCTCTTTCTCGCTATCTAATAATTACTCATCCATCACAACATCTGCTAATGTTAAACTGGCTGGTTTATTCTGCCTTCTCAGAGATGAGTCAAAACTTTGCGAACCTCCTGCAGCGGCACTCCCGTATTCCGATTATTATTCTTCTGCAACCCACCGGGTTCGATTGGACGAAATCTGATGAGTATCCGAACCCCTGCTAGCCAAGGGATCTGGTCTCAGGGATTCTGGTCTGGGTGGAGCTCGGGGCGGAGCGAAATTACCGAAAACTTACACTGTGGTATGAGTTTGAGGCGCGGACCTTGACTGAAAAATTAAAGTACGTTCATTTTTCTCTGCTTCCAAGTGTTTCCAACTGCATACCTGCTATTCACTATATATGCAGTGTGTTTTTTTCCACCACACTAGACACGGATTTGTGTTCTTTGTTTTTAGTTTTTGATTTATTTTTTTTAATTTTCTTGGCTGCTCGTTTTGCCGAACTGCAACGGAATAAACAACACAGTATTTAACTTCCATCTGAAATTAATTAGGCTGTACAAAATAAAAACAAGAACCAAAAATCAGTTATGGCAGGAGAAAAGCATTCATTCCCCTCCTCCTTTTTTTTTTTTTTTTTTCACCATGAGGACCAGTTTTGGAAAAGCCCAGATGAGAGGATGTCTGACTCAGTGAAAACTTTCTTCCCACTTTCTTGTGACAATTCATTCGCTGTTAAATGAGGGAGGCACAGTCTTTTGATTTCCTCATTTTGCTGAATGCTTTGAGGTCATGGAAAAGATTTCCTTGCCTTTACCGCCACTATCCTTTGGCACGAGCTGCAGATTACGTCTTCTCGCTTGACATTTTAAATCCGAATTATGTACACAAAGTGAAAGTCTGAGGTAGTTGCGACATCATATTGTCTTGCACATGTAATCTGTTTTCCTCGGAGTGTGGGAGCCGTTCATTGGCACGAGCTAATAGAAATGTGACAACATGAAAATGAGAAATCGACCAATCAGCTGTCAGCGTGGTCGAAATTCATTTATTTACACCAGAGTACCGTCCGATCCCTGCATTTTGAGTGCTCGACTGTCACCTACCATCTTATCCATCTGATAATTTAGTGGGAAACAACAAAATCTAACCTTTATTAAATCATTTTATGGTCTGCAAATGTTCCATTACTATCTTTTATCGCATCCCACACCTCTACTTAAAATTCCCATTCCACCTCCTTACAAGCACAATGGATACAATCCCGTCTTCTCCGTATTTGAGACAGAGCGGGAAAAAATTGGAAATAAAATATAAGAGAGATATGAAAAGAAAAGGTTGCAATGTGTGTTCTGTGCATTCATCTGTTCTGGGTTTTCTTTAAAGACACAATGGTTTGTTTAGCTGGTTTGAACAAATCTTAATGTTGTTAAGTCCTCTGTTTTTTATTACCACACCCTGTGCATGAATGTGATTCTGCGCGCCGTAATAATTCCTTCCACTTCGATCCCAGATCCATCTGTCTTACTACTTCTTCATTGTTTTTTATCTCTGCTTATCCTGTACCAACAGCTATTCACCACCTCTTTTCCCGTTGTTTCTTTTTTTTTAACGCAAAATAAATATCCAGAGGAAATGTGATTTAAAGTCCTACTTGATGTTACACTTCAGCCTTAACTCTTCAATAGAATACCAAATTTCAATAAAGGACAGTTGCCGAATAACAAGATTTCACAACTTTGTATATTCTAATTTCCCTCATCCACTGGAGGACAGTGATGCCCCCCATAATCCAAATGGAGATTACTATTTCATCTGTTGCTGTGTTTCCCTTAAGCCAATCATATTACTGGTTATTATATATACATGTATTGATTATTTTAATGCATATCCTACTAAGCATTTGCCATTGCATTTACTGAAATTTTGCATTTTGATGGCTGTCTTTGTCGATCTAACAAATATCAGAGATGGCTGCTTTACAGCTTTAAACCTTACAGCCACTTGCCATTGGACACACACACACACACACACACACACACACACACACACACACACACAAGAAGTCCTGGCTCCATCAGGACTTCCTGTAAACTGTAAAACACAAACTGAGCTCTGATGTATAAACCAGAGTAGCCAACATATATGTTTATTTAGTGAAAGCATATATTTTGTTATTTTTTTCTATCTCAAATATAATGCAATGAGTAAAGAGGAGAATTATGAATGGAAGAAAAGGATGCGGAGAATAGGGTCAGATGGTCGAGATGATTGGCTGTCACGACCCCTGGAAGTATCACTTTTTCTCCTCCTCTCATATCCAGTTGCATCCGTGTTTACTCATCGGCAACATGAAAACCAAGTTGAGAAAATAAGGAAAGAAGTGTTCCGGTCAGTTGTTAAAAAAGACACTCCATGTGACTTTAATTTGTTTCCCAAAGCTTGAGTTTTAAAGATGTGAGTAATGCATCTTTTAATCCGTTTACGCATCATTTCTGTAATTTAGTTGAGACTTAAGATTAAGGAAAAAAAAGTCTCATGAGAAATTTAAAGACAGCTCATCAGCTTTATTGCATTGACTGCCAGTGCCACCAATGACTCAGCTGTATAATTGACCACCACCTCTATCTCAGGTTAATTATGCTTTTTAGAATTAGCATTAGCATTAGTGTAAGCATTAGCGTCAGCATTAGCATTATTAGAATTATTGTAACCTTTTTTACCAGCTTGGTGATTCTAGCTTGTATTTTTGCCATACATATCACGCAAACTTTTGAAGTATTTTTTTTACAGATCTGATCCAAGCATTAAAAGACATTACTGTGCGTCTATTTTACAGATTTTAAACAAGAACTGACATTTAGAATGGGAATCGAGAAAATAAATTCCAATAGATCAAATATTTATGTCACATCCCAAATCAGCTTTTCCTTCTCCAGTCTGTTTATTATTCCCCCAGATTTTTTAAACTTGTGAAAATATTGTCTCCTTTTGGCCTGACAGCATAACCAAACTTCTTTTGGCTTTTCCCTTCAGGGGCGCCACAGCGAATCAACTTTCTCCATCTAACTCTATTCTCTGTATCCTCCTGTTTCACACCAACTACCTTCATATCCTCTCTCACTACGTCCATAAACCTCCTGCCTGGCAGCTTCAATTCCAGCATCTATCTACCAATATATTCACTATCCCTCCTCTGTACATGACCAAACCATCTCAATCTGGCTTCTCTGACCTTCTCTTCAAAACATCTAACATGTGCAGTTACTCTGATAGACTCATTCCTGATCTTATCCATCCTGGTCACTCCCAAAGAGAACCTCAACATCTTCATCGCTGCGACCTCTAGTTCTGCCTCCTGTCTTTTGGTCATTGTAACTATTTCTTGTCCATACAGCATCGCTAGTCTCACTACAGTCTTGTACACCTTTCCTTTCATTCTGGCCGATAGTCATCTATCACATTGAAGCCCTGACACTTTTCTCCACCTATTCCAACCCGTCTCTTCACCTCTTTTCCACACTCTCCATTGCTCTGGTTTGTTGACCCCAAGTACCTGAAATCCTCTGACTGCTTTATCTCTACTCCCTGTAGCCTCACCCTCCCACCCGAGTTCCCCTCATTTACTGTCTCGCTACTACCAACTTTCATTCACTTTCACTTCACTTTCCACCACCAAGTCTCCTTATCTACCTTCCTTCCAGATGACATACCAAGTACTCTCCTACCTGTCTTCCTGATAACACTAACTGTTGTCCAATCATCTGGAAGCTCTCTCCGACCACCCAGAGCCTTTCTCAACTCCTCCCTGAAAACCATACAACCCCTTTCGGCTTCCACCACTTTGTCCTCTGCTTTGCCTTTGTCCTCTTGATCTTCCTTGTCACCAGAGCCATCCTACAAACCACAAGCCTATGCTATCTGGCTACTCTCTCTCTGACTCTACTTTGCAGTCACAGTATACAAGATGTAGTCTACCTACGTGCCCTTACCTCTGCTCTCCTAAGTAACCCTAAGTTCCTGGTTTTCTGGAAAAACATGTTCACTTCATCCAGTTCCATCCATTTTGCAAAATCTACCACCATCTGTCCCTCTGCATTCGTATCCTGTATACCAAATCTACCCATCACTTCTTCATTCCCTCTATTGTCTTCATGAACATGTCCATGTCCGGACCAATTACTACTCTCTCATCTCTGGGAATATTTTGCATCACTTCATCTAACTCGTTCCAGAACTTCTCCTTCTCTTCAAATTCATCTCCCCCCTGCGGGGCATAGCCACTAACATCATTGAGCATCACACCTTCAGACTCATAAGTCTATCTGACATTCTTTTCACATTCAGAACATTCCTAACAAACTCCTCCTTCATGAAAACTCCTACCCCATTTCTCTTTCTGTCAGTACCATGATAGTGCAACTTAAAGCCTGCTCCTAAGCTTCTAGCCTTACGACCCTTCCCCCTGGTCTCCTGGACACACAGTATATCTACCTTCCTTCTCTGCATCATGTCGACCTACTCTACCTTTTCCTGTCATACTCCGGATATTCAAAGTCCCTACTCTCAGTTCCAGAATCTTCCCTTTCCTCTTCTCTATGTGCTTCCAAACATCCCTTCCTCCTCTCCTTCTTTGACCTACAGTAGCCCAGTTTCCATTGGTACCCTGTAGGTCATCGGTACCAATGGCGGTCGTAGTTAACCCGGACCTCAACCGATACCGGTATGATCTGGTTATTATTGTTGATTCACATGTTTGGTTTTGGCAAAAGTTTTATGCCGGATGCTCTTCCTGACGCAACCCTCTGGATTTATGCGGGCTTGGGAGACACTCTGGGAGACACTGCTCTTCGTCCTCCAAGGCTGGCTCGGGGAGACACTCATCCATGGTTTTATCTATGAGCAGTGGATAACACCTGATAAAAGCAGATTGCAGTATGAAAAAACACTTCACAGGAAAATTCCTTAACCATTTTACATGCTAAATGGAATATTGGACAAAAAATATACAAAGTCAAGTTTAATCACTACAATCTTTATCATCTTATACTTCCCCTTTTTGTGAATATTTGGATCCCACCAAATACATACTAAAATAAATAATAAATAACTGAAAATTAAAATGAATAAATTGATTTAAAAAAAAGTAATAAATATATAAATAACCAAATAAACAACAAATAAATGAATAATAGATAAATAAACAAGCAAACAAACAATATATGGTTCATTATTAATATTAATAATATAATTATATATACATATAGATAGATAGATAGATAGATAGATAGATAGCTAGATAGATAGCTAGATAGATAGATAGATAGATAGATAGATAGATAGATAGATAGATAGATAGATAGATAGATAGATAGATAGATAGATAGATAGATAGATAGATAGATAGATAGATAGATAGATAGATAGAGAGTGTGAGACTCTGTGAGAATCAATCTAACTGAGATCAGCTGTTCTGGAAACAAATCCTTGAGGTGACTCATCGTCCAGCTTTGGAGTTTAACCAGGCTTTTTGGAAAGCCTTCTAGAAGACATTACATATGCTTGAATTCATTTCCAGAGGTCCTACTTCCACCTTAACTACCTGAACATAATCTTAACTGAACCTTATAACCAAATCATAACCGTTTAACATTTGTGTGTTGAGGTATTGTTCTTTTTGCCTGGACGTCAATTATTCCTCCCGATGTGTCCGTATAAAGGGATGACTGCACTTTCTCACACACACACACACACACACACACACACACACACACACACACACACACACACACACACACACACACACACACACACACACACAGCTATCCTTATAAGGACATATCATCGGCTTCCATTTGCTGTGGACCGCCCAAACCCAAGCTGTAACCATAACTGATTGGTCAAGGTCCTTACCCAAGAAGTAGTAAACACACACACACCCACACACATGCAAACATTTCCACAAAAACTCACACAGCTATCCTTATTAGCATATATCATTGACTCGTATTTATAGCGCAACTGCATGAACCCCTTACCTCAACCGTAACTGATTGGTCAAGGTTGGTCCCTGAGAGGTAACAAAAACATATCTTTGCACACACACACACACACACACACACACACACACACACACACACACACACACACACACACACTGTAATTGGCTTTTTGTACGGCTGGAGCATGTTACTTGTGACACAGGCCTGACTACTGCAGACTACAGCCTTCCATCCATGTGGCTCTTATTACTGCTGCTGGAAATATGACTGAGATAACCAGGTAGAACACAACCTCCATCAAAGCCAGATCTTCCGTTCGTTCGATTCCAGTCCCAGCTTCCCCACTTGGCACAGGGGGCAGGAGGAAACCTTCTGGATCAGATGAAGGTGGGCAATTGAAGATTGAAGACCCGTTTCTGGTCAGATTTGATGTATAACTAAAATCCATACTTTCATCTTTTTGCTCAAGTAACAAGACAAAGTGCATCCTGATGCTTTGATTTATAATGCCGGCTCCAGCCAAACACGGCTCATTTATTATTTGGCACTGTGAAAAAAAATACTTTCACACAATCTGTCTGCACAATGATTCATTTGATCATGTACTTCTTGAGGCATTTTTCACAAGGGTTTCAAAGCTTTTAGCCCATGCAGTGTGTGATTTTATTCACTGCAGGTTCCGTTCTCTGTGTACTCACAAATGATGCTCGGTAAAAATTTACGAGGTGGATTTTTCAGTTAACTTGATAAGAATTTTGTGAAATGGTTGGTTTGGATTTGATGCTTTTTAAGCTGCTAGACTAAATAAGGCTCATAATATCCTAACTTTGTGATTAATGTTACTGGCGTTGTCTGGGGGAAAGGTGTGTGGTTCACTCAGCCATGCTAAAAATAAAGAAATAAGGTGAATATTAAATTGAACAATGAAAAAAATAAAAATAAAAGTAAAATAAAAAAAAAATACCATTGTTGTATATACTGCAACACTGTTTGGGTAGTGATGTCATGTGGCTGCTCTGGGTTTGGTGCAAAAACATGTCATCTGCGCAATCTTCTCCATTCGAACCTGCGAGAGACGCGAGCGAAGAGGATAATGCTGAAGAAAAAAGTCAAAAAGAGCTTCAAAATGAAGACGAACAAAGACGTGAAGAGGCAAGAGTTGGCTAAAATTGCTGGTCTGGCACTGCGTCGCTATACCAACAAGGAGGCTGAGCACCTGTTGTAAGATCCTTCACTTTCTGTCATGTCAGTCACTGTGCTGACTGACAGGGTGATCCGTCATCAGCTTCCTCTGTAATCGTGCAAGTGCCTGGTCTTTTGTCATCAAATGTGGTAGCTGGTTGGTGACATCTTTGAAGGAGAGCGTCCAGTGTCTCCTGCCTTTGGCATCACTCATTCCCCGAGGTCCTTTTGTGTGCCCGTGAAAGAAAACTGTAGGCACAGCGTTTGGCTTCAGCGTCTGTTTAAAACTAGCAGCGCCCAGTAGCTCTTTCAGCAGCCTATCTCGGCTAAATGCGTCAAATGCATCTGGAGAGAACCAATGAGAACATAGTGGTGGATCCTTAGGAGGTTGCCTATATCCATAAGCAGTTTCCGACTCCTTTATTCTCTTCTTGTCTCTGGGAAAGCTGTGTAGATGAACGTGACTCCCGTTGTTTCTCTCCGAAATTGCACCCAAAATCACCACAATGTGGCGTTATTACGGTATTGTATAGCAAAAGTTAACAATAGCAGAAAGGCAAAGTTAACTCAATGCATCTGTCATCGATCCAGCCTGCATTGCGCTAGTAAAACAACGGCTGCGTCCGTGGATTAAAATGTGTTATAAATTGTGATTTTCAAGGAAATAACAAGTCATGTTTTTTTTAACAACATATTCTAGTATGAGACAAATATTAAAGGGTATCAATATCAAATATCAATTTATCTTCCCAGGTGAGGTTCCCTTTAAGAAGAGAGAACATGACTGCCTGTCTTAGTCAAAAAAAAAAACAAGAATGCTCACTAAGGACTTTTCAAGAGTTTTCTAAGTCTCTTGGACAAACAATAAAGAAAAAAAAAAAAAACATAAAATCAAGTAAATACAATTCCAGACTAAATGGATATTGATGTCAAGAATCCAGCCAACAGATGCTAACTTGTAGTTTGTGTGTTGCTATCCATAAACTTGCCAAAATTTCAAATGAAAATATCCTAGTAAAGCAGTGCAGCCACGCACTTCGCAGGCAAGGAGTCTCTGACACAAATTTATTTGGCTTTCAGAATCGGGTGGTTATAATGGAAGACATATTCAATAAGTCTGTGGAAAAATATGCATTATTTTTTGCTTTTTTTATTACTTTAAATGGCACTTTAATGAAAATAATGTATCTATTTAATCCTAATGGCACCTAAAAGAAATGCAATTTATTGATTTTAATATATTTTATGGAATGTATGGCATATTGAATTTCTCTTTTTAATATATTTCTGTCTCTTTTTCCAATATCTTCATCTTTTTTGCAATTTGCCATTTTTTTAATTGTCTTATTTATTGATTTATTCATTTATTCATTTATTCTAATAGTATTAAGGTCAAATGGAAAACATAGCTCAAGTAAAAGTCTGGTCATTATATAGAAATATATTATCAGTATTAGTAAGTTTAATATCAGACAGTTTTCAAACAGACTATGTTAAGTCAGATGATGTTAAAACTGCTTTCAAACAGAATTCAAAAGATTTTCTCAGAAAATCTGACTTGAAATTATCAACATATCGACATAATATCTCAGGTTTTTTTTTTTACTTTACAACTACAATGTAAGTAGGGTGTATCTTGGACCTCCTTCCATTGTTTTGCTGATGAAAATACCTTTAAAAAAAATTAACAACGGATTGATTTTTTTTTTTTTTGAAAAAGTGAATGAAATACAAATCAAAAACAACTGTTTGTAGATTTGAATGAAACGGTCCAAAAAAAAAAACCTTTTTGTGAAAGCGATAACGAAAAAAAGAGGGCCAAGCGGCCATCCAGAGTGATCCAGGTATTCGCCATGGTGCAGTTTTGGAAAAACACTTAGTCCGGCCAAACCTGAAGTGTGCGATACAGAAATGTCAAATAAATTCTAAAAAGTAAAACCCCCTCCACCAGCAGCAATCAGGACAGGCATGTTAAAATCATAGCAGCCTGAATCTAGAGCCAATGCCTGCATGCATTAAATGTTTTTTTTTTTTTTTTTGTTTATGTGTGTGTATGCACACGCGCATGTCCACACACACACACACACACACACACACACACATGCACATGCATGAACACAACACAGCGCACCTGCACAGAGTCCTAAATTTGTCCAAATCAAAAGCAGCTCCAACCACAAATAGTTCCAGTGTGAGTCAACAGCGCGTTGGCTTCTAAGAGCAACCACCCTCTGTGGTTTCATACGATCATAAAATTACACATTCCTTTATACTCTGCTGGCTCCCACCCAATGGCAAGTGCTAAAATGCATCAGGAATATTGTCACAAGGTGAGTGTTACATGCAGTAGGAGACAGAGAGAGAGAGTGGGGGAAAGAGAGAGAACCCCGGTCTCGTCGGGTTGCGTGATTTTGTTGTGCGATCAGCTCTAATCACGTCCTGCTGTTTGAGCTCGGCGCAAACTAACTAGAACCCCACACAACAAATACGATTTAGACATGAAACATAATTGACGCCCGTGGCTACGATGAGTCACCGCGACGGCAGAGTTTTTATGGAACAGAAAAGAAAATATAAATACATTAAATGTGAGGATTATTTTATAAAAGCCCTGCAATACACGTCAGGAGGTTTTAGCGGAGGGGCTGGATAACAAAGGGCTGTACCACACCTCTCCTTACTCCGCCACATATCTTAAACGCACTATTTCTTATTTCGACAATGTGTGACCTTTAGCATTTTCCCCTGGAATGTTTAACCAATTTCAAAATACTATTTACAGTTTTATTCAAGAATAACAAGGTTTTTTTTTTAACAGGTTTCACTGAAAGGCAACCGCCCCCCCACTGAAGGAACTCGAGGTTAAGGTCAAACTGAAGCAATCTTCACTTAATCTCCATGCGCAGCCGAACCCAAGAAATCCATCTGGGGTATGGGTTTAACACACCGTTTTTATATGCATAAACCTCTGCTGTGTCATGTGTAGACAAAGACGGAAAGAGTAATCTTAAAAAAAAAAGAAAAAAAAAGAACATATGTTATACATGAGATTCCCATAACAAAAACAGCAGCTCTGCTTGATTACAATGGAATTGATCGGTTACAGGGGTTGGGCTGTGCTGCTGGTGATCCAAATATATGTTTTTTTATGAACCCTTGCAAGCCACTGTAGGGAATTCAGGCAGGGAGGGGATATTTTTAATAACCTGGGTTCAAAAACACAGCCTTTTTTCGCTCGCGTCCTTCGGCAACGTTGTAACTGTGACTTTGCAGCATAGCACCCGAAGTCTGGAGTTGTCAAAGATGACAGCAAAGATAGCATGAAAACCTTGCTACGATCACGTCATGGATTTATTGATTTATTTTCTGGGTGGACCACTGGAAAGGCAGCGGTTAGCGCTTCCACCTCACCAAAAAAAAAGGTCCCCGGTTTGATTTCAATGAGTGGTGCAGTCGCCACACGGGTTTCCTCCTGGTTCCCTGGTTTCCTTCAAAGGTCCAAAAGCAAGCAGATGGTCGATTGAAAACCCTTCATTGCCTAGATGTGTTAAGCTGCCTATACATCTGGAGATTTGGAAAACTATCATCTCATGCCTCATCAAAGACAAGTTTTTTGAGTTTTTAGTCTCAGCCTAGTCTCAGACTGAGATTTGAAAAAGACGGTGAATCTTCCAGGATCACTACGTACAAGACTATGACTTTTTTCCCACAATGCAATGTTTTCAGCAGGTATTTGCAGAGCATCCACTATTTCACTCCATCTCTTTTCCTTCTCCACTTGGTTGTCTTATCATTGTACAGGCTTGGTTGTTCTTCCCACACCATCGCTCCGCTTTCTGGATGGTCCATATTGATCAGGACTTCCCTCGCTGTTCCCGTTCATCCATACCGCCAACAATTACCGCCTCTGCCGCTAATACTACTCTGGTGATTGTTTGTTGACCAGGTTTCCTGTTTACGGTTTTGTTAGAGCTCATCTATTGGTTGCTGATTGTGTTTCCTCACCATAGGGACTGAAAAACTTGCAATAATATCAAAGATGATTGATGTCGTAAGCCCACGGCTAGGTAAAGACGGATTCAAACATGTCAGATTACCTTATACTTAACAATCGAGATGCAATTTTAGTAAAACTCCTCAAATTTCCTTCAGATTTTCAGTTTTTAGTCTGCAACCTTTTGCTGTAATCCCAGCATAAATGAGTGAGAGTGCATTGTTGTATGTCCGTTAACCAGCGACCAGTTCAGGATGAACCTCTGCCTCTCGACCGATGTAAGCTCCAGCTCTCCCAAGATAAGCAGCATAGATAATGAACGAAATGGTAATTTTAAGTTTAAAACTATAATCTGACTTAAAAAAACAAGCTTGAATATACACTTTCTAGATTATACACTGGCTTCTGTATGCTAATGAGAATTCCCCTTGCAGGCAGCTAATCTGATAGCCGCTGTCTTTTCAGAATCGGATGCAAAATTGAGCATTGCACTGGCGTGGCCTCATCTCTGCTAACAGATTTTATGTGTGGGCCAAAAGTCAAGTCGGATTTTATTTATTCATATACTGCCAAATCGCAACGCAGTTGTCTGATGGCACCTTCCGTGTAGACCAGGTCTGGACCACACATCTTCAAAATGATCTGCAGGAACCCAACATTAATCTATACTGGATCAATGTGGGCAGCATTCTGCCTCGACCATTTGGGGTAGAAAGAGGGAGAGAGGCAGAAAGGACAGACAATTAAAAACGTTTCACCTGAGTCCTTTCCAAATCTTTCACATCGCCTGCGCCTAGGCTTTGATGAAAGTGCTGGAAGGATTTCTTAATTTTTTTTCAATGGATTTCGAAAAATACGTCATAGGAGGAAGGTACCCGGTTCAATACCCAGAGAGGGCCATTACTTTGTGGGGTTTGCGTGTTCTGGGTCTTAATGGGTTTCCCCTTGACTTCTCCAGTTTCCCCCCCAAAATCCAAAACCATGTAGTTGGGTTCCTTGGAGACCAAGAACCACTCTGGAAGTATGAATGACTGAGTGAATGGTGATACAGTAGTCCCTCATTTATCGCGGGGGCTACGTTCCAGAGCGAGCCGTAATAAATGAAAATCCACAAAGTTGTGATGTCCCTGTCCACTCTTTTCAATACTTCTCCCTTGCTTTAACATGTTGAGAAGTTGCAATATTTCCATGAAGGTTAGCATCTTCCTTTATCACTTAGGTTCAATGTAAGCGATGCTGAATACATGTTCTGCGCAGGAGATGCAAAGAATGATGCCACAGTCGCTGAGCGAATCAGAGACCCGGATATTAAACACCGTGCTCTGGTTGATCACTACCCTAGAAAATACTTATTTACCATAAATGTAATTACAATAATATATAAAAAAATACTGCAAGAACCTGTGGAATAGGAAAAAAAAAAAAACATATGAAATCCAATTTAAAAAAGTTAAAAATCTGCAATTTAGGACCATGGTATCTGTCTATATGTGTCCCTGTGATTGATTGGCAAAGTGTTCTCGGATGAACATGCCTCTTGGTCAATAACTGAATCGGCTCCAACACCTCTCTGTGTCACGGGGGCGGACTCGGGCAGGGAACTACACCTTCAAGGTTGAAATCAGGGTTGAAGTGCTTTAGGTAGACAGGGTGTCTCAGGTAGGCAGTCGCTGGCAATTCCCTGGCCCTGAGACAGAGTCACACAAGGCTGGGTCTCACCAGGACAGGCCCCGCGCAGGAAGGGCCCCAGGTAGGGTGGCAAGGCAGGATCTCGGGCTGGGTCAGGATCCGGTGGTCCACCAGGGGGTCCCGGTCTACACTCAGGGTCCGGTGGTCCACCAGGGGGTCTCACAGGGTCAGGGTCCGAAGGTCCAGAGGGTGCTCTCAAAGGGTAGGGGTCCAGTTGTGACAGGCGTCCTGGGGATGGACATGGCAAAGGGGGAGTCCAGGAACCACAGCTAGGTCCGGTCATGACATGGGTCATGGGGTTGTTGGACAACCACAATCCCCCGGCACCAGGGGGAGCGTGCCGCTGCCCTTTATAGGGATCTTGATTAGCGGCCGCTGCTGCAGCTGACGCCGATTATGAATTGAACCCAGGTGTGAGACCCTGACACCCTGAGTGTGGAATAAACGATACTGAGAATGAATCAACGCAAAGAGAAATTCATAATTTCCTTTTTCTTTCACCTGGTTTTGACACTTTTATCCACCAACTCAGCCCAATAGCGTTCAACCCAAATGTAAGGGTGGAAAAGTGATAAGGTTCCGGCAGTAATTTTAAAAGAAACTTACATGCCAGTGCGACATTACTGAACTGGGACTGAAAATTTCTGAAAAATCCTTCTGTCAGAAATGATTTGTCAGTCCATCTTCATCTGCAGGTGGACGCGAGAGGAGCTTATCTGCAATCCCGGTAAGACTCTGGCCTTTTTCTCGTTCTAGAAGACGTTTACGCTGCTTATGCGATGGAGGGCGGGTATGTAAAAGAAAAAGAAAAAGTATAAAAGTAATATTCACAGTATTTGAACTTTTGCAGGGTGGCATGGTAGAGCAATAGTTAGCGCTTCGTCCTTACAGCACGAAGGACCCTTGTTCGATTCCAACAAGGGGACCTTTCTGTGAGGATCAGCATGATGAATATAAAATATCATTTATCAACATTTTTGTTAAGCGGTCTTGGGTGGGATAGGCCGCAACCCCGCACCCACGACCCTGAGTGCAGGCTAAGCATTCGAGACAATAAATGAATGAAGAAAGGATTTGTGCAATTAAATCTGAGCCTGAGGGTGCAGTTTTTGCTCGCGTGATATTAGTTGATTTACGGTATTTTTCAGGAGGAGCACTGCAATGAACATTACCAAATCAAAATGCATTTCATCAAAAAGGGGAAACGCCCACAAGTCTAAAGGTATTTATTATTCCTATCTCACTCATGATTGATTCTTTGCGTTTGTTAGTTTGTTTTCACCTGCGTTTGGTCTGACAAACTTTCGTTAAAACTGAGTTCTTCTTTGGTGAAAAAAGAAGCGAGAGGAGAGCGTTAGATGGCAGCTGTTTCCTTTTAGCCGCTGCATGTTTGGCTTGCAGCTGAAATGATGTAAACAGCTGGTACAGTGTATGTAAGTGATCTGTAAACATCATTTTGGACGTGGGTCAGCGAGCCGTACGTGCGTGTGTGTGTGTGTGTGTGTGTATATGTGTGTGTGCGTGCTCTCAATGACACATCAATAATTGCTGACGGCTGACCTGTGCCCCGGTAGTCAGGGTGTAGCGGACGTCTCTGATGGATCGCCTCAGTTGGACTCTTAGACTCGGATCTCTAAATTAAATCTCCTTTTTTTTTTTTCCTTGTCACGGTTTCTTCAACCGCTCGCCTGTTTGCAGTCATTTCACTCGGGAGGTCGGTAAATTCGGAGTAATATTCACGTGATTTATGGATTCGTGTTTGCTGGGGGTCCTAACCTCCTCTCACGGGTGGGCGGGGAGGAGGGGGAGGACCTCTGGTCTAAATAACCGAAATAACAACCGCGCCATCCACTACTCGTGAATAATATAATAATATCGTGAAGATAGACAGAAGGCGTAAACAACACGGCAGCAGGAGAAAATTCTGCGCGAGGCGGGCCAGGGGGTGATTTATTGGAGCGAGTGTTTGGCCAGCAGATGGCAGATTTTGCTCACTTTGCTTCATGGGTCTCCCTGCAAGGAGGCCGCCAGCCTCCACCCCACATTGGGTCAAAATCTTCAACATTCATTGTTTGCAAAGCTTTTGCTTATGGCATCATAGAAAATAATATATAGAAAAAATTTATATCATTTACTTCTAGTCTGTTGTGTTGATTTTAATGCACTTAAAGTGGTGAGGCATTGGAAAGAGAACAAAACATAGGTGTTGCTGTCTTTTATTTTGTTTGGTGTTTCGATAGTTGAGGAAGTACTTCCAGTTTCAAACACAAAATTGTTTTTGTTGGAATTGTATGTTTTTGTTATAATTGTAATTGAACCCGGAATCCGGAAACTGACCAATCACACGTCTCTCTCTTCCGATGTATTTCATAAACAGGGTAATAACATACGGGTATTTTGATGCACTCTGTGTTCGGAAGAATAAACTCCTGACATGAGCAGATCCATTTTAGTGAATATTGAGAAAAATGATTTGTCACTTGGGAAAAGAAAAAATTTAATTTGCTTTTTTATTTTTATTTTTTTTACTTTAGATTATACTGACTTCACAGCTGCTGTGAAGAAGGAGGGTGTTACATTTCCTCGGAATCCAAATACTGTAAAAAATAATGAGAAAAGTTTATTGAATGTCACACTGATATTGTTCTATTTTAAGATCCATTCACCCTTTTCACTTGTTGCTCAGAATTAAAGTCATCAACACAACGATGACCAAATCTGTTAACCCACCTCATCTTTTTTGTTAGATCTGTTCCTGATGAGTCTTCAAAGAACTTTTTCCAAACAAATTGATTACATGAGTATTTATTATTACAAAAAAAAATTCTGATTTCAAAGAGACAAGCCTGCACGGGACGGACTGTGACATCACTAATATTAAAACAATAACGGTCCAATATCTAGCTTTAATTTGACACCCGGGGGTCACAAAAGAGGGGATATTATAGTAAAGTGAAAGATATTGACTATTTATTGATGAGTGAAAGAGGACATGAGGTCAGCGGAGAGGATACTTGGATTTGGGTTGGATGGAGGAGGTTGATTCGCTGTGCTGAATGGAAAAGAAGAAGAAGAAGATCAATATTGACTATTCGTGTTGGGGGGGGCGTCCAACAGCCTGCTTTAATTTGAAGGCTCATAAAAAAAGAGAATATTATGATGAAGTGAAACACATTGATACTGTGTTCCGGGAGAGGGACGGGTTGAAAATGTACTCTTATTTGCAAATCCAACTAAACAATCTAAACACGGTTCACATATTACTTCAAACAAAAAAAGGGAGCGCCGATGAACAACTCTTCCAATACGTTGTCCATTCTTATCCCTGATGTTGTTGCTGTTGTTGTTCTCCCTGCTGTCTATTTATTCATGGACGTCTTTCCATCTATTTATATTTATATTCATATTTATTTCATTTTTATTTTTAACATTTTAAATGTTACGCTGCTGTATCAGAGGAATTTCCCCTAAGGGGATCAATAAAGTTCATCTTATCTTATCTTATCTTATCTTATCTTACCTTATCTTATCTTATCTTATCTTATCTTATCTTATCTTAATGTCTCCAAAAAGAAAAAAAAAAAAAAAAAACAGTGCCCTTCAGTTATTATTTTGTGTACTGTAATGTGCATTTGCGCACGACGGGCTGAATTAGAAGAAGAAGCTGCTGCAGGTTGTGAGTTGTTTAAATGGCAGGAATGAAACGTCAAAGTCCCGGTGGGGTCTGTGCGCCCCCCCCCCCCCCCCCCCCCCCCCCCCCCCCCAAAAAAAAAAAAACCTCCTCCTGCAGCCGCTTCACACCAGGAACACCTAGCGGGGGTCATGTTGTGCAGCGTCGTGCGTTGATGTGTTTGCCTGTGGGCAGGCGGTGTGACGCGCCAGTAGGAGTCGGGGCTCCGCGCTCCAATAAAGAGAGACGGAGGCGGCCGGGAGCGCAGGAGAGAAAGAGAGGAGAGGAGAGAAGAGCAGAGGAGATCAACAGCTGCACCGACGTGCTTCTCCAGATCATCTCGGAGCCGCAGCGGCAGCGGAAGGGGGGGGGAGAAAAAAAAAAAAAAAAAAGAAAAAACATGCCGCCGCTCCGGAACGCGCATTAACGCACCTTCAGCAAAGAGGCGGGTCACGGCCGGCGGGGCTTCCACGGACACACTCGAGGCGCGGGGGACACTTTTCCTCTCTTTTTTACCGGTGAGTCTGATTTTTTTTAATTTTATTTAATTTTTTCTCAAAGGGAATTTTTATTTATCGCGATGCCACGAAATCCCATTTGCTATTTTTGACTGAATTTAAAGTTAAATAACTTGAGACCCATTGCTCGATGTTTGGATGCGCGTATCCCTCCCAGGTTTTATCTCCAATAACCGACACAGCTGCACGGGGTTGAGAGTTGTGTAATAACGGCGTAATTACACTGTAATTACTGTCTTGTTTTTGCCGTCAACCCCCCCACCTTTTTTTAATTCAATAAGTTCCGTGTGTGAGGGAAAGAAAAAAAAAACAAGAACATGTTAATTGTGGTTGTTCAAACCCCGCGGCGCCATGTCAGAGTTCACTGCGGTGGAAGAAGAAAAGTTTTTTTTTTTTTTTGTTTTTACAGATAAGAGATGCGTAAAAATCGGGACAGTTTGAATAAACATCGCCGACCGCGATTGCGGGGAGAAAGTCCTGACACATTAAGACCGCAAACTCCCCCACCTTCAGACATCAACCCAACCCTCATCACCTCCCATCGCATCTTTTTTTGGGAGGCTCTGCTCCGGAGTGAACCTGGAGCAGGAGGGTGGGGGGGATTCGAAGTCAGGCCCAGTGTGTTTCTGAAAGTCAGAGAATCGGACTTCCCCTGCGGAACTCCCTGCGTTTTCGCGCACTAGCAGCCATCAGGACGATGCACTGCGTTTAAAGTAAGTTTAGGCCCGAAAAGAAGTAGAAAAAAGTTCACTGTTAACGTGAATTGCAAGTGCAAGAAGATTACCCCTCTTTTTGTTATTTTATTTTTACTTTTGTATTTATTTAGTAGTTTTCATATGTTTGACTGACTCCAGACAAGAATAAAAATGCATTTAAAATGATTGATCAGGCATGCAGGTTCGATTGTGTGCCTGAATTAAAAGCAAGGATTTGGACAGGGTGCCGAACTAGACAATCTCAATTGTTTTATTGTTAACTTGCCTATTTAGTCATTATCTTGTCATTTCAAAGTTGTCTTTTTTCCAATCTATCCAACTCTGTAGAGGGTAATCATCATGTAGAATTGTCAGATTTTACATTTTAACTCCAGCGTGAAACAAAGACGTGCAGCCGAGCCAAAACAAATCACCAGTGAGATTCAGTGATTCTTGACAAATCCCTATGGATTCGTTCGTCTGACCTGCAGATGCATAGCAGCTCACGCAGGTGGAGACACCTGCTGATGTTATAGTGTTTACTGCTCCGACTGGTTTTAGCACAAGTCACACACGTACATTAACACACACACAAACACAAGAGCATTAGAGTTTTAATTTTATTGATTTATATTTTTTAACAATGGTGACAATGTAGGTCACGGGGAGGGTCCTTGCAAATTTCGCACATTTTTTTTTTTTGTTATTTTAGTGATTTATCATCAGGTTTGACTTGAGTTTTAACTGAATAATTAAAGACTATTATTTAATCAAACATGAATTTAATTTATTTAATCAAACACGAAAAGAAAGAAAAACTCAAGTGTGTCGATATTATTTTACAAGTCATTTGCTCAGGAAATTAAAAAAAAAAAAGAAAAATAAATAATAATAATGATTATAACGATCTGAAAACCAATAAAATAAAATTTCTTGGCCAGTGCATTCAGTGTTTAGATCATTGGTATTGAGTGAATTTTTTTTCCCTGATTTATTTTCCTAGCCCAATTCTCTTTCAACATTTAGGGAAAGATAATAAGTTGAAAACTAAAAAAAATCTCTAGGAGTGAATGACAAAGTGAACGGCTATATGTGTCCATAGGTGGCCCCGCCTCTCGACAATGTCAGGCGTGTTTAGTTCAATGCCCACCCCTGCATGAATGATTGAGTTAGCGTTAATACACACATATTAAATTTTTTTTTTTAAATGTTAAAGGCCTCGGAATCACACATCCGTCGCTACTAAAGAGTCATATTTTTCACAACTTCCACAGTAAATCAGGCTCCCAGGGATTATTGAATATACAAACATATAATTAAATCTCCCGCCATGCGGTAACGGCCGTGCTCGGCGTGCAGACGAAGAGAAAAAAACCCCGTAAATCAATAAGCGTTAAGTGCGAACTGGACCTGCCCGAAGGTGAGAGGCAGCGTTCCTCGAAGGTGCCGAATGCGGCGGCGGAGGGCCACATGGCTACTCCGGCCCGGAGGCCCCTGGCATGCAGACATCAAAGGGTTAAAGGTGAGGAGAGGCTCAGCGGCACAGCACTTCCATCTCTAATGACCTCCCGAGTAAAAGTCAATTACTTCTGCGTTGTGATCAGAAAGGAACTGACCACAGGGGGCTGTTTGAGCTTCACTGCGCCTCATTACAGCTGCTTTAGTGATGAGCAGGCAGCGGCTTAACTTCGGGTCTGCGGGTCCTCGGAAACGTCCTAAAATGACTTCAGTACCATTTTATAAATAGTCAAAATCGTCATCAAATAATCTCACGGTGAGTTCTCAACCACTGTGTCTGACTTATGATTGCGTTTCTATTTTAATGTGTTTATTATTCATGTAAAAACTCTTTAAATCTACACCAGATTTTTCACTTCACAAAAAAAAAAAAAAAACAGCAAAATCAAATAAAATAATTATCTATTTTAGTCTTCCCACATGAAACCAACCTCCGCACAGAGTCGCAAATTAGCCATTCACCTCAACACTTACCTGCAACACTTAGGGGAGTGCAAGTGTCAAAGAATGGCTTGCATTTGTTTTAAAAAAGATATATTAAACTAACACGTAATATCTTTTAATCATCAAAAAAGACAGAAGAAACTGCAAACACTGTATTTATAGGGCGAATGTGAAGCACCCTAAGCGGGTTATCAACGTCCTGCTAACAGTCTCAAAGTGCGAGGACTCTCACTTTGACGCCTCCAACGGCTGCGGCAGTGTAAAAATTTTTTAATTAAAGGAAGCGTTTCCTCCCGTTTCCCCGTTATTCCGCTTGCCCCGCACGGCAATTGGATTGTTGACTCGCGTTGAGCTCAAAACAACGTTTCCCTGAGAGAGGTAACCGCAAACCTTTGGAAGGCTTTTTTTTTTTCCTCTGGCAGTGGAATTCCAGATTGACCAGCAAACATCTGTGCACATTCAAACACCCAGACTGATAGTCATTATCCATTCTACTGTTACATTTCCAATGTAATTAATGGCTCATGTTTAAATCATTAATCATATTAACCTTTATTCAGTTTTGTTCATGAAGAGTTGTGCATGTGTGTCAATGGGGAGGACTTAAGCCCTACTCCTTAACAAAATTAATAAATCTGTCACTTTCATTGAGCCCTACATACAATTGTACTTTTTAAACTTTTAAAAAAGAAAATCTGATCATTTTTTATTGTTTTTTATTCAACATTTGATAAAAGTGAAATGTATTTCTAGTGAAACCCTAATAAATATAAAATAAATACAAATAAAAAAGAATTACTTGTGAAGCACTTTCATTGAAGGTATTCTATAAATAAATATACTCTTTGTAGATCTCGTCAAATGATTAGATGCTCAAAATAAATAAACAAAATTAACATAAATATATACAGGACTGTCTCAGAAAATTAGAATATTATGATAAAGTTCCTTATCTTCTGTAATGCAATCACAAAAAAAAAACATGTCATACATTCTGGATTCATTACAAATCAACTGAAATGTTGCAAACCTTTTATAATTTAATTAATTTTATTATTGCTAATTATGGCTTACATCTTAAGAAAACTCAAAAATCCAATCTCAAAATATTAGAATATCATGAAAAAGTATTTTTTGTTTTTTTAATTGCACTTTACCACAATAGTCTAATTTTCTGAGACGGTCCTGTATATATATATATATATATATATGCATATGTATATATATATATATATATATATATATATATATATATATATAAAGAGAGAGAGAGAGAGAGAGAGAGAGAGAGAGAGAAGGATGTCTAAGATAAATCAAAATGGTCAATCAGTGTGTGCATACATAGAAAAGAAATATAACACTATAAAAAAAAAAACAAAAAAACTTGGATTCTCTTTTTAAAACTGTGCGTAAATCTTCCTTGTCGTATTTAGTGATATTCACTAAGGTCAGGTCATTGCTTTCATGGCTGCGTGATCCCATCCAATAGAAGTATTTGACAACAGAATACTGTTGTGCATTGCTCCTTCTAAAATAACTAAAAATTAAAAAAATAAGGTCCAAATCATGCTCCGGTTCTGTGAGGATCTTTCACTGCCGAGTCCAAGAGGGTCAGAGAGGTTAATGAGTTACATTTTCCTAAAGACCCCTCATGCCTGATGCATTTTAACTTGTCACAACTAATAAATCCATTCTGTTCAAAATGAGGAATCTGCAAGTGAATGAGCTGAATTGCAGAGGAAAAGATTTCTGTTTATTCAGGTTATGGTTACAGATGAGTTAGTTTCACTAAATTGTACTGTAAATAGAGGTGGAGGGTAATGATGGTGTGCTGGGCAACCCGACAATGGAAAATGAGTCATGAGCATTGCCATGGAATTTTGAAAAAATCCTGTGTGTAACACCATTGCAATGCTACAATATGTTTATAACAACCACAACATGTTCTATTCCATATGTACCATATGCTTTGCATGTTGTCAAAATATTGATCTTCTTAGGATTTTTTTGTCAATATGTATATTACTACTATTTTACCAGAATTGGGTTTGAGGCAAAACAATCACAATGAGTTATTATTTAAGGTTAAACATACTGTAGTGTCCATGTAGATATATATGTAATGGTTTTCATCAATTAACAGTAGAAGGCTTTTTTGGTCATATTCATGGATGAATGGATGGATGACTAGATAGATAGATAGATAGATAGATAGATAGATAGATAGATAGATAGATAGATAGATAGATAGATAGATGATGGACTTTATTGATCATTATTGATCCCAAACATTTAAGGTCGAAGCTGTACAACATATATATATATATATATATATATACATATGCTGTCTAATTATTCATAGATGTCTTGCTGTCTTCTGCCATTCTGTTTATATTTTATATTTGTATTCACATTAATTTTCCTTTTTTGACATTATAACTGTTACGCTGTTGTGACAAAGGAAGTTTATCTTATCTTATCTTATCTTATCTTATCTTATCTTATCTTATCTTATCTTAAATTGTCTTATATATATATATATATATATATATATATATATATATATATATATATATATATATATATATATATATATATATATATATATATATATATATATATATATACGAATATATGTTTTTTTATATATAAGCCAAATGCACACTGAAGTGGCTACTTGTCAAGCGCTTTGCTCATAGCAAATGTAAATTTTAAATATGTTGATATAACTTGCGTTGCTATAAAGCAAACTGTCACTATGGGCTGAAGTGCACAAGTGAGCATGCTCACCTGCTAGTGGATGAGGCAAGGCAGGGTTTTGGCAATGACTGCGCGGTGCCCCGTCCATCATGGGTCGCATGAAACAAAGACACGTTGTTGTCTATTGTTGTTCCTGCTTATCAAACCTGATTGAACAGCTCTGGGCTGTTTCTGCAGCTCAATGCTGTCATTCTGTTTTACGCTGCCCTCAACAGCTCCAGGCATGTTCCTGGGAACAGGAAACGCATTCGCATATACTGCCGGCTTTCTGCCTGACGTGACCGTGAGTGTGTGTGTGGGTGTGTATGTGTGTGCCTGTGTGTTTGTGTGTGTGCACACGTTAATGTGTATGTGCTCTTTTCCTGACAAATTTATTGCCCATAAACATACATCTGTCATAGCGTGTTAGAGAGGACCATCCCCACTTAACATGTTATTATATCCTGTGCTGAATAAACATTTAAGCATCCTCAATGAAAAGAGGCAATGTTGTTAGAAGCCTGTTGACCTTCTATCCATTTCCAATTAGTTAAGACTTTTTCAATGGATACCAACCACAATAACCCAGATATATTAAGGTAGAAGTGCAATAAGTTGCTCTTGATTATTCTCCCATTCTGGAAAAAATGTAAATGGTAAACTGGTAAAAAAAAGAAAATTAATGAGAGATTTACTGAAGTTTATTGCATGAAATTATCTCAATACCAATAAACAATTATCAACGAAATCATTCAGAAAAAAAAATCGGTCTAATAATTGACAAAAAGTATGAAAAAGATGAATTGTTGAAAAAATAGGCAATAAAAAACGTACAGTTTGCTTAATGTCACTAAAACAAACACAAAATATAGAACGTATATAAATACAGAAAGTTATTACTATTAAGTGAACAAGACATAGAGCGGACAAATCAGTTGAGCAGTTATTAAAAGGGTCTTCACAAGTATATTAATGATTTTGCTGAGGACACACTCAGAGCTCAGTCAGCATTTAGTCAAATTAAAATGAATATGTATGAATTTCAGGACTTTGAGGGTTTCTAAAGGCTAATCTCATCAGCCCTTTGGTTGGATCTGTTTGCCTTTACTTAACCCCCGTTTTAGTTCTCTCACCGCATTTACAGAAGTTCACAACCTCCTCCGAGAGGATGCAGTCACCAAACTGTCACCTACTTGGAAAAAAAACAAATAAACAAAACAGAAAATTGCACTCGGTTGAGTGAATGGAGTTTTGCACGGAAGTACAGTCTTGATGTTCAACGATGCTGTTTGGATCCTTGGAAAGGATCTTCGAGAAAAAATTAGCAGTTGTCGGGAATTTGGAGCAGACAGTCGTAGCCATTCGTATGCAATCTTCGCAGGCAGATAAAGAACAGCTCATCCTAACTGGATGTGTATTGCCCCAAGGCAGAGGTGTGTAAGTGTGTGTGTGTGTGTATGTGTGTGTGTGTGTGTGTGTGTGTGTGTGTGTGTGTGTGTGTGTGTGTGTGCATGTCATCTGCAGCACAAACCAATAACAAAAAGTGTGAATCACTACATCCTTTTCCGGATTTAATTAAACTCCTGTTTCTTTAAAACTGCAGTGAACACTTTATAAACAAAACCAGGCAGAAAAATATAAATTGAACCAATAGCTAGCGTTAAAGTTATATGATGCAGTTTGCTTCAGCAGGGCGTGAAATATACAATTACCTGAAAATTCAACAATTAGCCGGGAAGGGTGTCGATGCAATGTATTTTGGTCGGAAAGAACTTTTGATGTCCTCATTGCTCTTCATTTAACTAATTTCTGTGATTCTCAGTGATCAGAAAAATTAATGAAAACAATTTCTTAACAACAATTAGCTTGTAGCCCAAGGCCTGCTAACACAATATTTGCACACACACATTATTACTTCTGCTTTGGCTGTTTAGGCTGTGTGTGTAAAAGCAAATGTCAGGGTATGTGGGATAGACTGTCTTTACTCAGCCAGCACCCTAGTACACAGTGACTGTGTGTGTGTGTGTGTGTGTGTGTGTGTGTGTGTGTGTGTGCGTGGGTGTGTTGATGAGTTTATTGTGTGACTGGAATGAAATAATGCAGTGTGTGCGTCTACTGGAGGAACAGGGTGTTTATAGGAGGCATCAACAAAGCGCAACTTTGGCACCCAAAAAAATCCATCAGGAGAAA
This sequence comes from Fistularia commersonii, assembly GCF_037954325.1. NCBI lineage: Eukaryota > Metazoa > Chordata > Actinopteri > Syngnathiformes > Fistulariidae > Fistularia > Fistularia commersonii. The sequence goes on along the minus strand of NC_141298.1, from coordinate 6,253,168 downwards.
CAAGACAAAACACTGCAATCCTTGGTGGGGTTGTATATGTTTTTGATATTTCTTTAATTTTTTTTTTTTTTTTTCTGTCACTTCTAGACTTTCTATTGAAACCATGGGCAGCAAGACTCTGCCAGCTCCCGTCCCACTCCACCCTCCCCTCCAGTTGGCAAACTACTCCCTCCTCCAGAGCTCCACAGGCCTTCAGTTGCCAGCAGATCACTTTCACAGCATCTACAGCTTCAGCGCCCTGCATGCCATCCACTTGCATCAGTGGACGCTGGGCTACCCCCCTCTGGCCCTGCCCCGTTGTACCATCTCTAAGCTGCCTGCCCAGTTCTCCTCCATGGCATCTATCCCCATCTTTCCTCATCTCTTACAGCCTAAGCAAGACTCCGCAGGGCTACTGGCGAGCTCCAAGAACAAGCCACGCTTTGACTTTGCCAACCTGGCTGCAGCAGCCACACAGGAGGATCACTTGAAGGCGGAGGACCTGAGCATGACCGGAGTTGCCGCCGCTGCAGCCGCAGCCGCCGCCGCCGCTCAGGCGTCATCTCATCACCCGACCGCCACCGGTCTAGGTTGCCTCCTAGACGTGACCAAACTCTCCTCGCCGGAGCGGAAATCCGGCAGAGGTCGACTGCCTTCCAAGACCAAGAAAGAGTTCGTCTGCAAGTTCTGCGGCCGCCATTTCACTAAGTCTTACAATCTGTTGATCCACGAGCGGACGCACACAGACGAGAGGCCATACACCTGCGACATCTGCCACAAAGCCTTCAGAAGGCAGGATCACCTTCGGGACCACAGGTGAGAAAAGTCACGGTTCAGTTTTTACTCAATATTGCATCAGGTTCCCAGCTTGAAGCCATTTATCACATGGGATAACACTGAATAGACGTTCAAGGAGAATCTACAACATGGTGAATATCTGCGGATCGGGCACAAATAATTATAGCAATCTGAATACTTGCCAACAGGGAAACTATAATGAATCCAACCAATAAATGGAAAATGCTAAAAAGCATTGGCAATCGATGATGATATGATTGAGGGACTGTTATTGTTTCTAAATCTCAAGGGTTTGGGACTCGGCTCATGATAGAATTGCATAAAGTTGGTATCACGAAAGACATTTGGAAAATGGAGAGCAAAGTCACTTAAGTTGTTAAACAATGTAAATTGCTTAAGTCACTTTTCCAAGTACAAAGATGATACGGCATCAGACTTATGGACTTGCTTCTCACAAATCGATAAGAAAAACCACTTAATGCTAAATGTGGCTTCACTTACCTTGATATTCACCCTCACACCCTCAGTCTTGGCATATTCCTTTTTTTTTTTTGCAAAGAGCAATCAGAAGCTGGGATTGAATCTGGTTTATTTCCATTCCATGGAAATTTTTAATCACCAACTTTTCAGACGTTTGCTCTTCACGGGAAAGGCTTGCGAAAGAAGACAGTGGACCAGATTAATATACACCTGGAAATCAAGTTGCCTAAGAGTCAAGCTACGCATCGAGCTTTACTCTGTAATGAATACATTTTGTAATTGTCTCTGTCATCAGCCAACAGTTTTTCCAACATGTAGGTGCAGGTAAAAGAGTTTGGTGGTAGAATAAAAAGTTCTATTCAGAAGAGCAGATTCAGAAATCGTAGGAATGGCACGTGACATCCCGACACCCACATGAGCCAACAAGGATGGAATTCAAGCCCTATTTTTCATTGCACCAAACTTTATGTTGGAAATGTTCAGGCTCACGAGGCAGATGTTCTGAATATGCTTAAATAAGCTAAAGAGCAGAAGGTCTGATAGTGTTTCAGTCTCGGCCTCTAATGGTTACTCTGCGGTGTTATTTTTGTGTAACTTAACATAATATCTTTGCGATTAAAAATGGGATTGTTGCGCTAAGCTATTGAGGACGCAATGAAAAGGTTGCATTATTGCATGTAAGAATATTTTGAGATTAAGCACGCAAATCTCCAAACTAGATTGCATTGTAGGGAAGCTGTTTGATCTGCCAAGATACATTCAAGAATTCTAAGTTTTTCTCAACATTTAGGAAAATAATCAATGTTTTTCCTTGCAACTAATTTTCCAATTTAAAAAAAGGCCAAAATGCAATGAAATTGCAGCATATACATACAGATAGAAATACCTGCAACTCCAAATATTATTTGCAAAGAAATCAATAAACAAACAAGCAAGTGAATAAACAAATCAACAGATGAATAATTGAATAAATAAATACAAATAATAAATAAATAAATTTAACACACTTACAAAGCCATTCAGTTCCATAACCCAATAAAGCTTCAAAACTATATTATCCATCATACTTCGATAGTTCTATACATAGATGTACACATTACTTTTTTTTTTTTCTTTTTTCTCCTTATTTGTATATTAATGTATTGGCGTCATTCGATTTTTTGAATGTCCATCAGTCAGAGTAGCATCATGTATCTGGGGGATCTCCACACACATATACACATATTTCATTGCCGTGAAACAAAGTAAATTCATCCAAGCTGGAGGAATGCAGTAACTGGTAGACAAATCATGATCTTAGTCAAAATGAACTATCCACTGATAGGAATTTGCTGCAGTAGACTTCATTCCTAAAGCAATCCCACCTCCGCTCATGTCCTGGAGGAGCCTGTAAGCGGAGATGAGAACGCTTTCTTTTCCTTTCTGTTCATTCCTTAATGAGTGTCAAACAGCTGGAAGTGAACAGCATTATTGTCTCACATCATTTTCTCATTTTCACTAATCTTTACATTCAAATCATGGCAAGTTAACTCCCCAGGTATGATAACTTGAGTCACGAGCTATCGGAATGCTTCGATAACACTTTTTTGCAAAATGCTTTTCAAAGTGTAACCAGGACAACACAACAGAGAAGAATACATTTTTGTTATAGGAAATGTTTGGGAATTGCCCATCCATACCTGGTTTTCTATTGCTTCCATTGTTTCAGTGATAATACTTAAACAGAGGTGATACAAAGATAGCTATAGGGTGTGGACGATCTCCTTTGGCTGGTGCCTTTTTGTGTAAAAAGGCACCAGCACCCCTTTCATTGCCAAAACGCAGCAAATTAAAAAAAAAACAGGTCAGTTTTTAGGGTTGCAGTTGTGTTTATGTGTGTGTGTGTGTGTGTGTGTGTGTGACGCTGTCTCACACACGCTTGCCCTGTGGATTGCGTATGCTCTAAAACAGCAACGCACTCCTGGGGGAAAAAAAAAAGCTCTCAGCAAGGTCAGGATCATTTCATTATTTTGCGACAGACAGATGTGCATTTGATCTTCTGTGTTTTCCCTTTTTTTTGTTACCACAGAAAACAACTAATCACATTTTGGTGTGAATTCGATAACAAGTTTGTCAACATCCACGGTTCCAATTTCAGCGAGATTATGAGCACAGTGATATTAAAAACAAACAAAAAAAAAACAAACAAAAAAAGGTTTTGCCTTTCAGAACTGGCCATAATGATACTTGCAATTGTTAAATAACAGATCACACTTCACTTTAGATAAAGTTTTGACATATCCAAACTATCTCATTGTTGAAGACTGGGACCTGGTTATGTGCAAAACCAAAACCAAGTGGCCAGTGTGTGTTTGGGAAAAACATAGACCCAAATATAGGGAATTGTAAAAAAAGGCTTACATAATGGGACTTTAACAACTACTCTGCTTTCCCAAGTGATGACATACAAAAAATCCCATACACACATTTTTTTTTGCATTTGAATTAATCTATTTTGATTGGTTCCCTTTGATTGTGATCCTGATTTATTGGAAAATTGTCTTTGCTGTACATTATCATTTGCTATTGTTATTGCATTTATGTTATGTCTCTTATGTCAAAAATGTGATACCATTTTTGATCCATTGCTGTGACTGGTTAACAGGGTTGGTTCTAAATGATTAAATAGCCATGTAATTGGAGAAATATTATCCCCATGCTCGCTCCTCGATCAGGACTAGATCTCTCTGTATACCCTTAGATGCCCCGTAAACATTCATAAGTAACAGTATGTTTAATAATTTCAATGCAAACTGGTTAACCAAGTATATGAAGCGGGATCTGAGCATTTTATGTCCTTCTGTACTAGATTAAGGTAGCTCAAGCATAAGGGATCTGCAGTATGTGTGAAGGCTCTACATGGACAGTTTAAAATAGGAGACTGACCCGTGCTAAATGCTAAATGCTAACTGCTCTGTTGCGTTACACCCTGCAGGTACATTCACTCCAAAGAAAAGCCCTTCAAGTGTCAGGAGTGCGGAAAGGGCTTCTGTCAGTCCAGGACTCTGGCCGTCCACAAAACATTACACATGCAGGTCAAAGAACTGAAGCCAGCCAAGATCAAGTGATTTCCAGCATCAGCTGAGAAGGACTGGGACATTGGAACCCAACAGGACCAAAGAACGCTACCCTCAAAGAATAAACCAAAGACTTCTTCATCTCAGCCCTCCTCCCTGTGTGGGGAAACACTGCTCAAGGATTAAATATTTCACCAGCAGATTCATAAAGACATGATACAGAAAATAAGCCTTAGCCAAGAGGTGGATGACTAGTTATCGGGGTTTGGCTTGGCAGAGACAGTGGTGGACGTTGGGAATGTGAAAAGAGCATTGAGAAAAAAAAAGAAAAGAAAAAAAAGAATGAAAAAACAAAGAGCCTTGTGGCCGTACAGTCCAAAGACTTTGCTGCAGAAGCTTAATACTCCAAAGACTTCATGATAGAACCCTTGAATGATAAAAGCCATGTTAGCATAGCCACATTGTTTGCCTTTACAACATCACATTCCAATGTTATTTTTGTACAAATGCATAATATCATAAATGTATTTTTGCACTTTAATCCGATTATTGATTATTTACATATATCACTGGATTTCTTGAACTTGTTTTCAAAATGAATAATCATTTCTAAATAAAAAAATATTTTACTGTAATTGGTCAGCTGACGTCTGAATTTTTCACGGTTGGACTGATGCCCCTAGAAAATCCTGTGTTATTGTGCTCATAATAATGACAGGCGGGCGTGTGTGCAAAGAATAGGTAATGAAATCAAGATTTTTTAAATGTAATTGCTATATTTTCTCAACATAAGTTGCTTTCAAACGGATATTTTGAGACCATCGCTGCAACATATGACTCCATTCATTGAGGAAAGACTGTTCTCACCTCAAATGTGATCTCTCTCCAAAATGTTTGGAGAAAGGAAAAAAAAGTGGAGGAAACTTCAGAAGGAGTGCCAGAGAAGGTTTACCACTCATAAAAGTGAGGACAAATTACAGTACAAATGAAAGAAAGCATCGATGCGAGAATGCGCAATGACTGTATAATATCTAAATTGTCAAACTAGAAAACCTCAAACCTTTGAATGTTGTCCAATATATTACAATTGTGCTTCTGCCTTTCTTCTCCTGTTTTTATAGATCCAGACATGTCATTTTTGGTCCCCTGAGTTATTGTCCGGCCCCAGTTGGACTTTGAAAAGAATGTCCAAAGGAAAGACTCCCAACAAGCGGTTGGAGTCATTAGGCCTAGTTCTGTCAGTTTCTTTGTTATTCATTCATTCATTCATTCATTTAGCCATTATCTTTACCACTCATCCCGCACTCAGGGTTATTCACACATTTTGGTAATTTAGGGTTTCCAATTACTCTTCTGCATTTTTGGACTGTGGAAGGTAATAGAATAGAATAGAATGTACTTACTTGAAAGCAAAACTGGGAAATTTTAAGGTCTGTAGCAGATATTGCTTCCTTTAACTGGTGAAATGCAACTCCTGCACAATGCAGATGCTGTACTGATACCCAAGAATTTGACAAGCTTCACTTCAATTTTACGGTTTTTAAATTTTAGGTTATAGGTCATTTTTAAAAAAATTTCACGAGAGACAAAAAGCGAAGAGTCATGCATCGTCGGTAAACAATAACGACGGGCTCCTTGTCTATCATCAGTATGGAAATGAAACTAAGTTTGCTGGGAATTTTAGTTTCTACCCGCAGAAATATCTCTCTTTAAATCATCGCTCGGGTTGTTGACCGCAGAAACAAACCCAATGTAAATCAATTAGGATCCTTTTCTTGAGCAGACGCAAAGTTTCCCTGGTTCAACAGAGTCACGCAATGGATGGCGGTTACTGGATTTAAGAGCTTGAATAGGTTGTGGTCTGCAGCAGCATGAGGGTCTTCAAGTCTTATTGAAACTATTCAGTACGTGGCATATTTTAACCTCTTCCCCATTAAATATGTACATATATATTTTTTTCTGTCTAAAACAAAACGAAACAAAGATTTTCTAACACAATGCAACACTCTGTATTTTCATTTTTTTTACTACTCAACACTTTTCAACTCAGTAACTCCTAAGTGACATTAACAGCTGCAAATAGCGTTGCGTTGTGGTGCGATGATTTCGTGAACAGCATGAAAAGATCCTACTTAGCTCCCATTTGCATTGTTTCTGTATCGCTGACAAGCCGTTTTAGAGGGAGAAATGTCATGCCGCCGCCACAAAAATACTTTATTGAGAGGTTGTGGCTGTTCCATGGATTTCTGTGAAATCTTCCTGCCATTAGTCCAAGAACTCCGCCAACCAGCAGTTCCCCTGGGAATGTTTTATGTTTTTTTTTTCATTTTTTCTATTTATTTAATCATATATCTATTTTTCTCAAGTATCATCCCCTTTCTTTAGAATTTCTGTGCACTATATTTATTATTACTATTATTGTTATTAGTAGTAGTAGTCGTAGTATTGTTGTTGTTGTCATTGTTAGCCAATAATCTTACACTATATAGAGAACAAAACAATGAAAGTATGTACAACACTAAGTGAAAGACTCACATTATAGAGAAAAAACAAAAAAACATGGTTGACCCTGTTTGACTAATCATACCCTCTGCACTTTTGTTCTGAAATGAAAGTGGAAATGTAAACAAATGGTGTGTGAGTGTGTGTGAGTGTGTGTGTATTTTAACGGAGGAAGGTAGTTGGTCCAGGAGGAGAGCTGAGCGGATGCTCAGCCCGCTACTCTCTATTTTTTATACAGCCAGGAACTCATCAGTCTGTCAACTCCATGAGTAGCCAGGAAAGCACGCACACAGCTGGCTTAGGTGAAGATGGCAAGGGATGGTGTACGTGACATCAGCCCTGTCAGGCCTATAGTGTTCAAGACAACACTGGCAGTTTCAAAAGAAAAAGACTGTACAAAGACAATGGGGAAGAATGAGTAACGCTTACAGACTGGGACAAAGATCTGCTCTTGGATTATCTGCAATACCGATGTTCTACAGTGGGGTAATACTGCAGTCTTGGGGCAGGACAAACATGTGCACTCACATTCTCCGCTTTTCTTAAAATTCACATAATACAGGAAGGTGTATCTAACATGGCATTCCTGGACTTAATCATTTGCCTCAGTTCCACATACAGATTGATATGTTTCATGAATAAAATCCTCTGTTCACTACTGAAATCATCCTTGTTCATAATGACCATTACATTACATTACATTACATTGAATTTGGCAGACGCTTTTATCCAAAGCGACTTACAATAGAGGACATGACCAGGCTTTGAACATTTAACAATGTTTAAATAAAAGATAAATAAATAAAAAAATTGGGACTACCGGGATTTACTTTTCATGGAAAATTGACACTAATTTACTTAATGTATCTTTAATTTATTCAGTTATTTTTTAGCTGTTTTTTTTTTTTTTTCTAATAAATCAATAAATAATTACTCGGTGCCACGGTGGCACAATGGTTAGCGCTGCATCCTCGAAGGACCCTGGTTCCATTCCGACAAGTGGGCCTTTCATGTTCCCCATGTCTGCGTAGGTTTCCTCCCACAGTCCAAAAACATACAGGTAAATTGGGGAAAATTGCCCCGAATGAATGAATGACAGAACGGTTGATTGTCTATATATTATTGACTGCCTCTCGCCCGATTACAGCTTGGATGGGCTCCATCATCCCCTGCAACCCTGAGTGCAGGATAAGCGGCTGAAGATGGATGGATGGAATAATAAATCAGAAAAAAAAGACTTGAATTATAAAATGTTAAATGAATAAAATTAGTTTGTATGTTCTCTTGTGATGTTTGCCCACAGTTTCCTCCTAAAGTCCTAAATCATGTGGATTACTTATTGATCTAATGTTAGAACGTTGATGTTCTCATTTTGTTAAAATGTTTCTCCTCTCATCGAAGAGGTTTTTTTTTCAGTACGGCACCAACTTCATGTGAGTTCTGTAGAACTTGAATGAGAATCTAGCACACCTGCCAAGTTTGCATTTATCAATGACTACCACAACTTAGGTGATAAAATGATAAGGCTTCCCAGGCTGATTGAATTGAAACTCTCAGCTTTGAAAAACAAAATAATCACAGAGAGAGTTACTCTCAGTATGGAACAATGCAAAGTCAAATTCTGAAATAAAACAAGAGACAAGGGTGCAACCTGAGGGCAACGACCTTTTCAATTAGGTAAAGACAATGAATAGGCAGGAAGACAAACAAGCAAGAGCACAAGGGAAGCAGGCTCACAAAACAGTGGAGGACATAAGACAGAAACTGAAAAAATTGAAACATTGCAAATAAGTACACTGAAAGTATTCAGAATCAGGGGGTGGTTCACGGTCAAATTTTAACGAAGGGTTTAAAAAAATGCTGAGCGATCACATTTTATTGTTCTATCAGTTTTTGTATAATGTTTTTAGACACTTATGATGGGGAGGAGGTCAAAGGGGAATAGGTGTGAATAGGATCTCTGGATTAGAATCAGGTCAAAACATCAAAAGTCACAAATGAAAAACTGTTATAGATACTCTCAGCTTTGAAGCTAACTAGCATTAGTCTTTATAAAAGATACATGCTGCTGTCATGGATGTATTTCACAATAATTGGCGTATGGCTTTGCCCGATATGAATTTGAGTTAAGGAGGAATCTCCTGGGAACATACTGCCCGTTTTTACGTTCTTCCTATTACACATTATATAAATTATGATTCTGCACAGCAGCATTTATAGCAGAACTTTGGTTGGCTCAAGATTTCATCCAAGCAATAAATTAAGCTTCTGTTTAGAACAGGCAAGATCACTGCCTTCGGCATGTTGTATTGAAATACAGTTACAGCATACAATCATATTTTGTTCTTCATCAATATAACATACTAGATGGAACAGCTCTTTTAATTATATACAGATTCATTTGATGAAATAACATGCAGTTTGAAAGTTTTTGTTCTCATTGCCATTGCCTTAAACACAAATATAATTCACTGCATCCCTTTGACAGAAGGAATAATTCATGTTTCATAAAGGAAAGGGTCATGACTGTCAAAACAGTCGACTTGAGGCTTGGCTCAATTCTCTCATAGTATATAACATTAGAAAAAGTAGAATTAAAAAATGGGGAAAAAAACACATGAATAAATTATAGTATTTATTGAAATAAAAAAGTATTTATCTATTAGTTATTTTAGCTGATTTTATACAAATATACTAATTCTAGGTAACTAGATAATGTCTTGGGAACTCTTATGGAACTGTTTTCAAACTTTCAGGGAAATTGTTTCTTTGTGTGTTTTTTCAATAACTTCTTAAGTGATTTTAATTGATTCAGAGGTACAAATAAGCGATTGAGAACAGTTGGTCTGAATAAATGAAAATAAATGAAAAGTAAGTTGTCCTGATCTCACTGAATATTTGACTCGAGTCTCTATGAAATCCAGATTCATCAGCATATTTATTTATCTGCGAGTGAAAACATGTCTGAGGTACCGGGTCTAAATATGTCCGTGGTGCTTTGATTGGGGAACGATATGATTAATAATCATTGGGATTATTGTAAATACTCAGAGATGTGCGTAATGACAGCAATGAGGCTCAGATGCTGTGGGAAGATGTTGCCAATGCAAGAATAGGAGCCATGCGCTCATCTATTTAGGAGAGAGGTGGGGTCCCCATCTTGTAGCTCTCACACTTGGATTGTTTGCACTCATGCACTTCTTCTCCCTCACGCTTGAAGTCCCACCAAAATAAATGCAGTCAGGAAAGCATAAAAGCATAAAAAACATTATAGATTACATAATGATAGAAACTCCCCAAAAACAAACCGCCAGTAAGCCAGCGCCCTGTTTCTCTTTTGCTGATTGTGTGTGCGGGAGAAAGAGAGCAGGATAGGACAGTTGAATCGAATGCAGCAAAGAACTGAGAAGATACCAATACCAATACAAATGTCACTACGTGTGTGTGTACGTGTGTGTATTTGTGTGTGTGTGAGATGCACTAAGCTTTGACCTGGTGGCCTGTATGCGTGATAGCAAATGTCAAAGGAAGTATCGCGGGATCTAAAATAATCTCGAACCAAGAAGCCGGTCATAAATGTAACGTTTAGTTTTATGTTATATTTGTATGAGTTAATACCTTTTATAAAGTGCTCATTATGGAACACCAGAAAGTGGCTATTGATTTGTTACTTACTTAAATGACTCTATTCATTCTGTCATTAAAGGTGTTAAAACAGAAATCAAGTCATCTCCCACATGCCATTTCAAAGTACATGTTCCTTTTTTTTGAGCAGATGTTTACTATATTAGCTCTCTCAACATTGAGAGGAAAAGTAAGTATCTCGGGATATAAAATAATCTTGAACCAAGAACGGTCCGTCATGAATATAACGTTTAAGATTTCAGAGACATATATATAGAAGCTCATTATAGCTCATTATTGAACACCAGAAAGTGGATATTTGGTTACTTACTTAAATGATTCACTATTTATTCTGCCGTTAAAGACGTAAAAACAGAAATCTCTCATATGTGATTTCGAAGTACATGTTTCTTTTTTTGAGTGTATGTTTACCATGCTAGTTCTCTGAACACTAAAAGGAAAAAGTGAGTATCTCATATATAGAATAATCTCAAACCAAGAACGATCAGTCATAAATGTAACATCTGCCATATGTGATTTCAAAGTATATGTTCCTTTTTTTTTTTTTGACCGGATGTTTATCGTACAAGCTCTCTGGACATTGAGAGAGGAGTGACTACCCCGACCGCCGTCCCTCCACCCTGGCCTTGGCTTTACCTCTGTGCCTGGGGAAATGTCATTCACTGCTACTGTCCTAAGTAACTGATTTAGGAGGGGCTGGCAAGGGGCATGACAAGGGTAAGGTGGTGTTCACACAGTAGACGTCGCTCTGGGCCACTGACACCTTTATGGTTTCCGACCGGCAGGGTGAGACGGAGGGTGGCAGGATGGACATTTATTGAACTGACAGATACAGAGCCAACAGGGACCGGCTGGTCCACCCCAGGCTTCCGTCAGCAAAGGAGTAAAAGGGAAGGAAAAGCCCCACCGTACTCCCCTTCTTCTCAAACGGTTACAGAGCATGATCACAGCAGGGCCAGGAAGGTGAAACCGGGTCTTGATGAAAATCACTTCCACATGGTTAATGGCCTCCTCACCCTTGTGCAGCAGGACCGTGCAGATGGTACAGGTCTAGTAGTGACTTCTGTCACTACCGGTCACTGTGAAAAACACATTCAGATTGTACTGGTCATTCTAGGTGTGGTTGATACAAATATATAAAACAAAATAAAAAAAATAAATAAATAAAAAAAACTTGTTCACAACCCATGTATTTAATTCAACATTGAATAATTTATCATTATTTCAATTTATTATTATTTTTTTTTTACAGCACAAAATAATGGGTTACAAAAATGAACACATTTTAATTTTACTTTAATTTGTACTCGGAACATTGTCATGATACTTGTACCATGGGGACAGATTTAACTGACGCACAGTTTGATTACCATGATGGACAAGGCAGATAGGATGATGCTGGTTGAAGAGAAATTTAAATATAAGAAAGTAAACAGAAATGCTGGTCTTTGCATTTTATGGTGAAGAGGTTCTTCCCACAACCGGTCCTTCACAATCTCAGTGCTGTATGTGTTGGAGCTATGGAGCTAGCATGCAGGTCAGTTTTGCTAACAACCGCATAGCTTAGTAATGCTAACTGTACTGTGGAAGCTAAGTTTTTATAGATTATATTTATTTGATGAGAATTACAAATTACAAATCTGTCCAGAAAGAAAAAAATAAAATCCAGCATCAGTATGAGGATGGAAGGAAAGTAGAACAGGTCATGTGGAAGAGACACATAATTACTTACAAAGTGACAAATTATTTAGATTTAGTAATTGACCAATTCCCAACCCTTATTTATGTCTATATAGATATATGTGTGTGTGTGTGTGTGTGTGTGTTTGTATAGACAGTATATACATATGGATAGGGGTATTTGTGTATATGAAATTATTCATATATGCACACGCATATATATATATATATATATATATATATATATATATATATGTGTGTGTGTGTGTAAACACATCAATATATTCTTTAAAGAATAGCTAAATGTTATAATTTCTGACCACACTACAACTTATTTATCTATTCGTTTGTTCATTTATTCAAAGGAACATAACTTGAATAGCTTAATAACTACGAAATGATGGTATAAAAGAACACAAATAATCCAAATCCAAACACTCACAATGTGAGAAAAATTAATTGGGAAAACAAAAGAGTAGATCTTGTGCACTCTTTTCAGGAACACATACAAACATACATTTAAAAATAAACAGACTTTCTCCATATGTGGCCCCCCTTTACCTTTATGTCCTTATAATATGAAAAAGTATTGGACAAACACACTAAACAAGAAACAAACAAATAAACGCAAAAAAATCACCTGCAGTTCAGGAGTCAACAAGACAAAAAAGGGCAAATAATTAAATTTCTCACCACATGCAATTATTTATCTGAACCTTATTAGCCAAATATTCAAGTTGTTACCTGCCTGTTTTTTTTCCTCTGCATAAAGGGCACGATGGACAGACCAGGAGGTACCTGTAATGAATGGCGTAAATCTTTTTGTGACCTCATAGAAATAGTGCACGGGTGGAGAGTAATGGCATGCCCATGAGAAATGGATCGAAGCCATCTTAGTTTTACTAGAAAAGCCAAGAAGTACTGAATCTTTAAATAACAAAATGTCCACCTTTACCACTGCCAGCACACCAGAGTGAATAATTTTCTCTGGTTGGCTGGGTCCAATCCTCATCTGAATTTGATTTCTATTGCACAAATGAGGTCAGATGGTCAGCCCTCATCTTCTGTATTGGCTTGGGCCACATTAAGGAGTTATATGAAACATTTACCAAGGAATCAATACTTTTGACATCTGTAAATGTTTGAATGATAACCTCTCTTGCTCTTATAAAAAATAAAAAAATCAGCATTAAAGACTGCTTTGCCTGGCAGTGACACACACATATAGTTTATGCTTGTCATTTTGAATTTGCATGGTTGAATATTATCTTAAATGATGTGTTTTTTTTAAAGGTTCACCTGTAACAAGACTGGAATGCCTCCAAGAAAAGTTGAGACTGAAGTTGTGCAACGGACATTGAGCAAACAGGTCCACTTTTCCAGCCTTATCATTTCTCAGTGCCCGCTAAATTAGAAAAGACCATATGGTCTCAAGGTGGTGGGTGGGATCCCCACGAGGATGTTATATGATAACCTACCATACAAAAGTAACCTGTTTTTACCATAAGAAGTGCATTTTTGATTTAATAAGTCCCAAAAATGTAATCTTACATTTACTTTCTAGAACATAGCATTTTCCATTTGCACCAAACCCAACTGTCCCTCCCAATATTGCTTCTCTCGCAGTTAGAAAACAGGAATTGAACTGTCCACCTTTTCAAGCTAAACATCATTCCATGTCCAAACTTTGACTTGCCCGAAACTTCATATGGGGCTCGAGTAAGAGGTATCTGGTGACGAAAGCTCAAGTAAGAGGGTTGCAGGTTCGTCTGTTCCCCTGGTTCTCTCTCAATGAAAGCTGGAATCTGCCTTGTTCACATGCTGTGTTTGATGCCAATAAAAGGCCGATGTTGACGGGCGTTCCCCAATGATCTCCTTGTTATCAAGGTACTTAGTGACGTAGCTAAATTAGTTAAACTCAAATGCTGCCAAGTGTTGGGGGGGTGATAGAATTATAGAAATACAGTCAACGCTTGTCCCTGAGAGGCAGGACGGAATCCATCTCGTCACTCATTTTCTTTTTCTAACTACTATGCAAACTTAATCTCTTGGAATGTACGGTACATGACAATGTAAAAAATAAATAAATGGAACAAAATAAAACAATTATAATTAAACCTAATTTCTAAGGACCTTAGAAATGCAGTGAAATGAAAAAAAAAAAAAAACAGCAAAAAATAACAACAAAAAAAGGACTCATTTTGTTGTTTAGTTTTGTTGGTTAAAAGGGGAAAATGGACTTATCTTCTTTGCCACTCTCTCTGAGTTCTAAGTTCATAAACCCACCAAATGGATCTCAGAAATAGCTTGATAATTGAGGTGATTTGAGACTATGGTAAAGACCCAGACATCATCTCTGCGATGTAATTATTAGAATAAATATGTAGAAAGTAAAACGGGTGAGGTTAATGCCGGAGTAGAATGTAATGGCCTATTTAGGCAGACTCCCAGGACATGGGAAAGTTATCGGCAAGATGAAGAGAGGGAAACGCTGATTGAATGTCCAAAACATATCACAATGCAGAACGGTTTGTTTTTACCTCATAACCTCTGAAATAGCTGTGAGCCATTTAGCTATCCCCGTGGTACCATTAGGCTTTTCTGTACTGGGCCACACTATAAAGTGTGTAACAATAAAGATCAAGAGAAATCTCACAGCATGCCATGGGCCGAGTGTTCTGTTTCGTCAAGCAATATTTTTAAAACTCATAAATTTATCCCCAATTTAACGCATGATCCGCTCGCCGCTCTACCCACTCCGCAGAGCTCCAAAGCAAATGTATTGTCATGCCTCACACACTTATTTAGTCCATAAAACATCCATTTATTGCCGTTAAATAAGTTTGCAATATAATTGAATGCAACAGTTCCCAAATCATTTGGAGATCATTCCATAATGTTTAAGACTCCAGAAATGTGAGTCGGTGCCAAGGGGGTCATGCAGCAGTAAAACGCTGCGCAGGAGGAGCTCCCTGCTGTGTCTTGTGCAACTTTTCATTTAAATTTTGAAAAATCCGGTTATCAGATATAGAAGAGTCTGCCTATTTATCATGTTAACATCAGGTATTTCAACATACTTTTATCTCTCTTTTTTTTTTATTTTTTTATTTAAGAATACATAGATGGACAGGGATTTTAACATCTTAAAAATTCACAAGCACGAGAGCTTTCGCTGCGTTTGTTCACGCCCTTGTTCTGTTTTAGGTATTAACAAATACCCTCGGAGAGTTACATTATGATTTAAAGAAACCTGATCTTTTTTGCACCCCCCACCCCCGTAGGATGTCTGCAGAGGAGCAGAAATAATAGCTCTTAGTTTGCATGCCATGTAATGTCGTTCAAAAAGCTGCATGGATATTGCGGTGTAAATAATAAATAATAAAATCCTTTAGATATAAAACTGAAAATCACATTGTCACAAAGACAATGGCCAACTACAATGCCCGACAAGTGCTAATCGATGCTACAGGTGTGTTTGACTTCACTGCTGTCTCCCCCAGAACAAGTGCTGGCAAACGCCGCTTTTTAAAACATGATTTTACCACGACTCTCACCGCTTATTGTGGCTTTTCCATCAGTTTTCCCCTTCCTTCACTGCAAAATGTTTCCAATTGTAACCTTTAGGAGAAATTAGATAATTAGCAGATAGTCATTTCTGACCAGTATCATATTGCGAATGCCTATGCCAGAGTTTCTGTCGTTTGGTCTTTGGCGTGATTACCCAAATGTACCAGCGGTAAGTCACGGAAAATATAATAAACTGCAATAAAGTTGCAAAACGGGGTTTTGAAGTCTGCAATTTAAAACCAGTAGTAACATAAATAACCAATACATCATTCTAATATAGGGGCATTATCCACAGTTTGGCATCGTGTTGCATTGAAGAGATTCACACTTATAAAAACGATTTCACATGGTCACATGATTTCTACTATAAAGTCAAAAGCCCGATCGTTTCATTTAAATCCTTTTTATGCTCAGATGAGATTTTGCAATGTCAAGTTTGACTGCTGAACACAAGATGTCTCCTCTTTCCCTGTGATGTCCACTCTGTGTTTCCGGCCTCCAGTTCTAACATCACACTCCTGTCTGTTAAATATTGAACTGGGAGTGTTAAATTAATCACCCAAGTCATTTTATCAAGTTTAGTTGAAAACAAAACCAAAAAATCTGTTGAATAAAGACTTACTCTAGCCAAAAAAAAAACGTTTTTTTTTTCCAATTATTTTTAAAAGATGATGATATAGTAAAAGAAAAAAAACAATTTTTTATTGAATGGGGGCACAATATCTGCATGTATTCTGATGGATGCAAAAAAATCACAACCAATCATTTTTCATAAAATAAGTAAAAGGCAGAGATTCAACGAAGTTCCCGGACACTTTGCTTTCATAATTTCTCCACACCGGCCATTACCCAAAATTCTCACTCATCCGTTGAGCAGTAACACTTTGTAAGCCTGTTTCCTACGGTGAGGTGGACCAACGGCCGAATCCTCTTCTGCTATTTCATGTTCTCTTTGAGAAGAAGTCCGCGGTTGTATTTTTCCAGCTGAGGCCATTCGTTGGTGGTGAAAATTTCCTATCGACCGTTTTCTTTTTCAAATTGTTCACCTTTGGAACTAAATAAACGTCCAATGGAAATCTACCCGACGCCTTAAAAAAAGGGAATTGTTTTTTAACTGTTCAAATGCAAGTCACACAACAAAGGCGACACCCAAATGATTTAATGGAATGGTGTGTTCACTGTTGACTCACTAAACACTCGCCGTCAATTACAGGGAAAAAGGTCACACTCACTTGTGAAGGAGCAGTGCCCAGATCCATATTTGTTGGCTTCACCGCTCAACGCCGTGGGGTACACTGTGTTCTGTTCCTTCACTTCATTGTGCTCAGGAATTAAATGCGCTGTTTTGTACGAGTTTACATTTGGGAAATGAAACACTGAGTCATTAAAGTCCTTGCGCTGATCTCTATTTCCATCAAGTGGGTGCTTTGAGTATATTTCCAGCGACCTTCTTTTTATTTGAAATTCACAATTACTTCATGTCAAGTCAAGTGTTTTATAGTGATTGTTAAAAACCATCTCAGAGAGAGGTCTGAATTCGATTTAACATTGCAGATATATTTATTTTTTTCGCATTTACTGAGACCCCAAATTTTAACTCATTTTGGAAAAATGGGGCTCCGCTTGACTGATTGTTTTTTTTTTTTTTGTTTGTTTTTTTTTTTTTTTCATCAGTGTATGCCTCACATTTACAATCATGACAATATGGAACACAGGAATCATAAACAATTATTTGTTTATTTCATTATTTATGAAGTTGAGGGCCCGAGAACTGGTGAAGTTAATAACTGTACAGTGAGTAATAACTGAATTCACGGCTATATCTTGAAAATGCGACAAAACAGGAATCAGGATGTTGAGGAAAACAAAGGTTGAGAAAATATGTGAAAATAAGATATGATTGCTTTGCTGATTGTGTTTGTGGCTTTGAAATGTAAAGTTTTAATTTGGCTTTTTTTCTTCTTTCATTTCAAGCCTATAAATCAAAACATTGCGAGGTAAAATGCTTTGAAAAAGCCTATCTTGGTAAGGCATAGGCCTTTTCATAAGGAAGAAAAAAAAGAATAAAATACTGTACTACTAGCTCAGAACAGTGAGTTTTTGCATCCACGAAATTAAACAACTTCATTAGAATTTTCATCTAATTATGCCATTGTCCTTTAGTTCCGCCACTTGACAATGTCAAAATAGAAAAACATAGCAATATTATTTGGAAAGACATTTGATATGCCTCTTGTTGTCAAATCAAGTTGGGCCGGATTTAGTCACATTACATTAGAAAATAATTTCCTCATAAAAGCAGGTTTCTTACATGCAAATATTAATATATTATAACCCTGTGGCTGCAACATCTGGTTAGAATTTTCTCTGTGGTTTTATTCCATACTGACTCAGCAATATTCCACCTGCATCTCAAACATAATGCGATAAGTCGTTAGTGCTGCGGAAACAATGGCAGAAACGCACTTGATTGCAGTGTAGGAGGAGAGTGAGCCGGTTGAACACGATAAGGCGGCACCAACATTGAATTCCGACAGTATATTGAGAGAAGTTTATTCGTGAGTGTGCTCTGTGTCAGGTCAACAGTGTCAACCCTGAACACAGTTCAGATCTAAAGATGACAGAGTGGGACCACAGAAGACTTAGACTGACTTTATTTCCATTTAGATTAATCACTGTTGCTTTGGCTCGAGTAGCATTTTGTTGTCAAAATTAAACAAAGTGAAACAGTGAGGAGTTACATTATATAAATATACAGTCTCTATGAAAGAAGAAAAAATGTACTTAAGGTATAAACTGATAATATGTTTAAATACACTTTGTGTATATTGCACAGCAAGTTAAGGGTATTTATATTGGGTGACTATTTAAATCTTGAATGTCTTTTTGATTATGTATGGTAATCCTTTGAATTTTATTTCATTTCATTTTTTTGATTTCAATGTGATGGGGATTTTCATTCTCACTTTAAATAACCAAAGTTATCTTTATTTGGTGAAACCTCAAACAAACCATAGCTATTACGCAAACAAATGGCATCATCATCATTTGAATATTGATCAAATGCAACTCCATTAAGTTTCTTCTGTTATATTCTTACAGGTCAGTGGATATTGTTTTAATTAGAATTTAGAGAAAATTCAGCAATCTTTTTCCTAGTTTCTCTGGTTTTGCATGTGTGTCCATCTCTTAACTTTATAAAACATGCAATGTGTCCACCTCTTTCCCTAGATCACACCCTGAATGACTCATGCTTTCACTCTAAATGGGAATCAAACTGAAAAAAACGATCTATTTAATGCTGTCAGTTCAGTTAAAGTTAATGTGCATTGCGGTCAGTGTGCGACACCGCGTGAGCAAAGTGTACATGTATCACAAGACATATCCCACCGCCGCCCCAAAATTTTACAGCTCTACAAGTCATCTCAATGACTATATCTTCAGAATCACACACGCTAGGCAGTGTTCTTTGCAAGTTTCTTTACTCTCACTGTAGGTTAGTCGCAAAGCAAGTGCACAAAGATATGGTGGTGTGCAACCAGAGTGACGTGATAAATCTCACAAATGGTTCAGCAGAGAATGACTGGGAAACCTTAACGTGCTACATGTTTACCTCTTGAGACAACGAAAGATCGGAAGAATTTCCAACAACAAAAAGAAACGATCATGCAACAGTACTTGTTTCACTCATCCCGCAGGCAGGCATCACTTCAACCAGATCTTCAGGTTTGTCCCAGATGAATGAATTCCTCTAGCGCTTTAGTGGAAGTAGATCACGATGTGTACTAAAAGAGCGGATGAATTTTTATGGGAGATCAAGTGTCTCATCTTGTGCATTTGCGAAGCGTCCCTCAGGATCTGAAATATGCTGCTATTAGTTATACAACTTGCTGGAGATGCTTTCAGCAAGTTCCGCTGCTTATAAAAGATTTGGATGCAGTAGCATTATGTTTGGTGGTTTATCTCATTTCCCAGGAGTTATTCTTGCTCTGGAAAAGAAGCCAAGGCCTTTCATTAATGATCAGTTCTGGTTTCTGTGAATGCTGCCCTCGAAGGTTTTTTGGTTTGCGGAGGAGCCAAG
Source organism: Fistularia commersonii (assembly GCF_037954325.1). NCBI lineage: Eukaryota > Metazoa > Chordata > Actinopteri > Syngnathiformes > Fistulariidae > Fistularia > Fistularia commersonii. The sequence continues at coordinate 6,233,380 of NC_141298.1, read as the reverse complement.
TCTTGTACAACTGAACCCCTTGAAATATTTAAAGCAACTGACAAGAGCTCTCTTGGCTCAAAGAGTCTGTTTTGTTTAGATGTGTTGAACTGAGAACCCACAAAGATTTCTAGCGGACCGGAGTCTTCGTCTCCATAGATCCGAAAGCTTGCGCCGCGGAGCCGTTTCAACGGTGGCACAGCAGTTTTGACCACAGATGTTTGAAAATGTGCTCGTTTTCATTCGCTGAGGGAGAAAAACAAGGCAATTAATCTTGCGTCTCAGAGTGACAGCAGGATTTCCTAAACATTTAATTTCTGAAACTTCCAACTCCCAAAATGCAAGGGTTTTGTGCAAAGAAATGATTCAAATACTGAGCGTAGACACAAACAGCACAGTTGAATCAAAACCCTTACAACTTTTTTTCTTGACAAGTGTTGGTGCTTTAGTGATTTACATGCTTAAAGGGTGATTTGATTTTTGAAGTTTTTCTACATCTTTTTGTCATAAGGGACATTTGGTTTATGCAATTTTGTTCTAGAATGTCATGCTGGCCAGTGTATTGCCTGTCCAGGCAAAACATTGAGCTTAAGATTAGTATAAATCAGTTCCAAAAAATTAATACAGTACAAAATTGCCTGTAAAAAAAGCAAAAAAAAACCATCTCTATTTGCATGTTTTTATTAGTATATTTCAGTTATCATGAATTACACCCAAACTATGCTAATTCTATTCCTTCTTTCATTCTTTCTTTCTTTCATTATCTATATAACTAATCCTGCAAAAGCCAGCTTGGGAGTTGGGGCTGCAGCCTCTCCCAGCTGTCATTGGGTGTTACACAGAGATCTCCCTGGACCAGTTGACAGTCAATTATATGGCCACATATAGAGACAAACAACCATGGCCTCGCTCGTTCACACATCTTTTCAGTTTTGTTCATTCATTAGTGAAATTCATATTGCACATCCCGTCTGCATCGTGACTTTATGGAGGCCATGGAAGGAATTAACTGGTAGTTAAACAATGAGGCGGTAGCAGCAACAAAAACAACACCTGACCCTATTTTTTGTCACACGTTACAAACTTTACAGAGGTCTTTCTTTATATAGGTACCACAATACTTCTGGAAAAGATTTTGGCTTGGGAACCTATAAGCTTTTTTTTCCACATATGTTAGGGCAAGCAGCTAATTTTAGAGCCAGAACAGTCACCAAATCGAATGAGAAAATGACAGACTGCTGACACCAGTTGAAGATTTAGTCAGGGTGTGGTTTGTTCCCTGAAGCGTCAAGGAAACTGTTGGCCTAGTCCTTTTGAAAGATTAGAAAATAGAAAAAAAAAAATCACTAACATTATTCACCCATGAGTCAAAAGTCATCATTTGGAAATTGGTACTTGGCCATTTGGTCTTAAAATACCCATTGTACCAAAATTCATCGAAGGGGTTGCACCGTTGCTCTTCTCAAGCAATGGTGCTCTGATTATGTCTCACCGCTAATCTTTTCATTCTGTTACGTGACAAGACAACTCAAATTTTTGTCCAATAGTATCAACTTATTTAACACTTTCACACTTTGTGGTTTCTTAAGTTCTTTACACTTGATAGTATTCACGCAATCACATGCATACTCACACACAGCCACTGGAGCTGCTATGCAAGTTCCTAACCAGGCCTTGAGAGATGGGAATCAGATGGGTTGATCAGATGAGATGGGTTGTCTACACCTATTTTTCCTCCCCGATTTGGTCTTTATCTGTCCACCTCTTCTCTTTTAGGTTTGCATACATGTTCTGTGCTTCTTTTTGTCCTGTGCTGGTTTGTCTTGCTCTCCATCTCCCCACTTCATGCCAGAGTCAGGTCTTTGTAATTTTGTATTTTTTATTCTTACTTTCGATCACTTAGAAGACCACCCATGATAAGTTAAGACTTGGGACTTATGCAGCTTCAATGGTCTCAGAGACAAAAACTTGGGCATAGGAGGGGTTCAGGGGAGACCATGGAGAGTGACTTCCGGTTGGTTTCGAGGGGATTCTGGTAGACCATCTGGCAGCTCAGGAGGGGAAAGCAGTGGAGCATCAACACTGTGTACAGCGGGAGCGGGGCACTGCTGATCTCAATGCGAAACGTTGTAGATCAGTGGAAAGAATAGCTTAGAGACCTACTCAATCATGTTGAAACACCTTTTAATGAGGAAACAGAGCTGGGGGACTCTGGGGCGGACCCACTGATTTCCGGGACTGAAGTTGCTGAGGCAATCAAAAAGCTCTTCAGTACCGGGGCCCGAGGTCCTACCTGGGTTCCTCAGGGCTCTGGATGTTGTGGAGCTGACATGCCTCTGCAGCATTGTGTGGATATCAAGGACTGTGCCATTGGACTGGCAGACCAGGGTGCTTTTAGAAAGGGGGATCAGAGAGTGTGCTCCAACTATAGGAGTATCACACTATTCAGCGGTGCTGGATAGGCGGGTCCGCCGGATTGTTGAACATCGGATCCAGGAGGAGCAGTGTGGTTTTCGTTCCAGTCGTGGAACACCGGACCAGCTCTATACCCTCAGCAGGGTCCTTGAGGGGAATGCCCTCTCCAGGTCAGGGAAGAGGTTCCGTCCCAAGTGGAGGAGTTCAAGTATTGTTCAATCACAGCATTCTTCAATGTAAAGGACTGTCCTTTGCACTTTATGTTGTGTACTTTGTACCTGCACACTCACATACTGATGGAGTTGGAGCTGCTATGCAAGTTCATAACTAGGCTTTCTGAGAATTCAATTTCTTGCCGATTCGACACGTTCACATGCAGACAGGAAGAGCCGGGAATCAAACCACCAACCTTCTGATTGGAGGGACGCCTCCTGTCCAGGACAGGAGGCTGCAATTATTTTGATCCCCATACTCACAGACAGCTTTCTTCAATGTGAAGGATTGCAGTTTGCATTTAGAAATTGTTAAATTTTTACTTCAACTTCAGATCTTTTTGCATGGTGACCTTTTTCCCGTTGAGAGATTCCCCTCTTCACCTTTTTAAAGATTGTTTAGTTGTTCCTTTATCATGAGTCTGCTTTTGGGATCTCACCTTGCTCAGTCATGGTCTACCAACATCTTGGGCCACCCAGCTGGGTTCACCCCTCCTTGTCTCTTTTCCCAAAATATCTTTTGCCAATCTACACGTGTCTTAAGTAATTCATGAATTACGGCATTAAATAAGTGGCATCCAGCCTTGGTCTCTGGCTCGCAATATATAATAGGATTTGGATGCCAACCTTTTTTTTTTAAATGATAAGAACATGTACATTCAGCACAGATTCTTTGATAAAATCGAATAAATGGATTTTCCTTTAAGCTGTAGCCAGGAGAGGAGGATTCACCATATATTTAATCTCACAATCCTTGGCATCTCACTATCATCTGCCCCCTCTATCTACTTTTAAGCATCTCTCAGACACATTCTAGGAAAGATAAGACTGCGCACCTGCAATAAAGAATAACCGATTAGAAAATGTAGTTTGTCATCGACATACTGCATATGTAGATACATTGCTCATGGGAAATGAAAACACCTGGAAGAGAGAGGCCTCTAACCATTAGGGTATGTAACTTGTATTTCATACATTGCACAGTAACAATGTGACATATGGGCTCTGTTACACATTTGTTTAAATATTCCTCGGCGTATAGCCCACAGCAGCACCAATTATATTCCCCATAATCACCGGCTTAGCTGCTCTTCTTATCTTGATTGGTACTTCCAGCAACCTTAACTCTGTAGTAGCTGGGTATTCAACTCAAACCTTCCACATCCTGTGACACTGGCACATTTATCTAGTGGAAAATGAAAACTTCCAACATGTTGAGACTTCTCAGGAAACACAAACAGAAGAGTGCAGGAAGCAGTCAGTTTTATGGGAAATACGATATTCTGGAGGAGACGAACACTCACACTCATCACTCGCAGGAATAAAACTACCACAGTATCAGAATTAATAGTGTAGCAAGAGGAAGACACCCTTTGAGGCATAAAGCTGGGTTTTAAGAAATGGGTACAGGAATGAAAAGTTGTAAGAAACCCCGATTGGCTCAAATTCAAGAGATTTACACATTTTTTCACATTCACCAAACCTGTTTTTTTCTCAAAATCCTGCAAGTGATGCAGAACACCATACCGGTCACGTACAACCAGCTTGCACATTTTCGGATGTTAGAAAAAGGATAATCTCACCATGACTAGCATTATCTAGCTGCCACTGGTAATTGATAGATCTTACACCTGTTCATTTATAGTGCAGGTATAGACAAGCATGCTTCTTTGTTCTTGTAGACAATGACTTATGATGATTTACCTTGTCAGCCCGTGTTTATTGTTTTGATCCCCCTGGGCAGCTTTTAGCCAGCATTTTTTTAAATTTTGATTGTGATACAATCCACAGCTAAACCAATGTTCAGTGTACACATCACCCCGCTCTGTGAGCTGCCACCTGACCGTGGTGGAGGGGTTTGAGCATCCCTCGTGATCCTGGGAGCTATGTTGTTGGGGACTTTATGCTCCTGGAAGGGTTACCCAAGGCAAAACAGGTTGCACGTGAGGGACCAGACAAAATGCAGCTCAGAAGACCCCCATGAAGAAGAAAAACATTGGATCTAGTCATCCCTTGCCCTCCTTGGAGCCAGCCCTGGGGGTAGGGCTCGATGGCGAGCCCCTGGTAGCCTGGCCTTCACCTATGGGGCTTGGCCGGGCACAGCCCAAGGGACTGACATGGGATAAAGTGGGTGTTCGGAGCAGGGGAGCTTGGCGGTCCGATCCTCGGCTGCAGAAGCTGGCTCTTGGGACATGGAACGTCACCTCTCTGGTGGGGAATGAGCCCCAGCTGGTGCGCGAGGCTAAGAGATTCCGACTAAATATAGTTGGACTCACCTTGACGCACAGCATGGGGTCTGGAAAAAGGCCTCTCGAGAGGGGCTGGACTCTTTTTTTACTCTGGAATTGCTCCCGGTGAGAGGCACCAGGCTAGGCCAGGGCTGGGAACGCCTTGGGGTCCCCCCAGAGGAGCTGGACCATGTGGCGGGGGAAAGAGAGGTCTGCCCCTGCAACTCGATGGCGAATAAGCAAGGGAAGATGAATGGATGATGGTGTACATGTCACGGTATCCCACACCCGGGCATTCTTATGACCTTTAATTAAACTACTCACACTGATATATTGTATTTTGGGCTTGAAAATACCGATAGGTTCTTGCCAACTATCTGTCTGTCTGATTCACGATGACAGTTATGAAAGGATTAAAAGTAAGAAAAGTGTTTACCCGTGTCCATAAAAAAAAAAAAAAAAAAACAGCCCATAGCCAGCTGTGTGACTCACCATCAGCAGCAATGGAAAATGAAAGAAATTTAAACAAAGGATCAAGTGTCCCTGTTCTGTCTATAAGCTGACATGACATTGCCTTGTCTGTGCTGATAGGCCTTTTAAGCTTGTCGCACTGACGTTTAACTTTGCTATCTTTACAGAAAGCTATGCGCTGAGCCGGGCACTGATTCCTTCATTTGGATTCTCGGTCTTAACTCTACCATCGCCATAAACCAGATGTACCAGCAAAAGGAAAGCGCCATATTTTACTCATGAGAAACCTGACTCTAATAAGTGCATTAGCATGACACTGCCATTATTTCATTCTTGTGCATTTTGTAATGCCCCATGGGCTGACTGTACCCCATCAAAGACTGCAAGGCAGCTCACTGGTCCAGCTGGCAGCTGGCCCAGCTGCCTCCACATCAGATCCTGATGTGGGAAAGCTGACAAACCGGACGGCAGGAGTCCTGGAGTTCTAATGTGAAGTCCTGAGGGAGTTCTGACATCCATGGAGAAGTTTATTACTGTGACCTCCATGCATGCTATTTTGTTCATGATCATGGTTCAGAAAAAGTACATGAAATTGATGTGAAGCTAATAAAGTTTCCTTATATACCATACACAATTTTACTGCATGGTAGTTTATCTAATTTGCATCAGAACCACCTGTTTCACATTTATTCTTGTTTTTCACCTCACCTTGAATCGATTTTGCTAATAATATACACAGTAGTGTGATGGAACACTTTTTCACACGGTGATACGAAAGCAAGGAGCACATTTTATCAATTTTAAACGTTACACCCATTATCGTGTACCGCATTCATTCAAATGCAGCCATGATGCATGAACTGTTTTCTGCATCTTTTTTGTCTTTTTTTTCCATCACGTTTGGGGACATGTTTTGGCAAACTGTGTGTGTCAACTGGGCTTTACATTTCCTAGCCTGCTCTCAGCATCAGTCCTGTCTTTAATGGAGGGTGAACTAAGCTATTTTTCACACAGGCAATTCCAGCTTCTCCACCCTGCCTGATGGTTTATGGCCTTTTGTATCTATAGCCGAAGACAGTCCTGGACAATGATTTGATGTCTTCATGTACTTAGGGATATAAGGGTTAACTTAGCCATTTGCAGCTGCATCTACTTGTACATGTCTGCCCCCTATTCCCCCGCTTCTGAGATAGAGGTGGCTGGGGTTCTCCCACCTTTGTCCGTCTACATTTCCAGGTGGAGTTATTTTTCTCTCCTGCTAGTTTTTCTTGCCCATCTCTGTGTGGAAAGAACCACACAAACTGCAAATTGCCTGGCCTGACACCCAACATGTTGTTTTACCCACCTTTGCCTCCCTTACAGCCTCTTGCCCTGAGCATCATTTGAATGGTGATTCATCTATAAATAATTACCCTTAGCATGAGTAATAGGCAATGATTAGTGAAGCAGAAGTGGTCGCCACTTAAACTTAAGACAAAAATAAATCAAATTAAACCATACGTGTTGGTCTGGATGACAGACTTGTGATTTGCGATATGACAAAACCTAATGTATCGGTTTAACTGCTAATACGGGGGAAGAGCATCTGCAAAAGCTCTTGCTCTGTCTGCTTGGACTCCACGTTCCGTGTGGACTTACAGCCTTTGATTAATGTTGAAAAAGATCTATTTGATAGCACTGACGCACTTACAGTTATACAAATACAGCTGACGTCCGATTGGTTTGGATCGAAATGTCCTTTGTGTTGATCGAGATAAAAAAGATTGCGATGAGAGGTGGAGACACATCTGATCGAGTTCAAGTAATCTGGCTTCCATATGTTCTGATGAGTCACGTCTGAAGTGAATATCATTGTCAAATGATATTAAGTTCGAGTTTTAAGGTTTTGATATTGTTTTCAGTTTCCTCATGCCTCTCTCTTTAAAAAAAAAAAAAAAAGCATATTAATGAATAAATGCATACACACATACATGCGTACATGCTTTATAGTCCTCATCTTTATTCTGCATAACTGTTTGGTCGATTGTTTGAGTGTTATCTATTCTGAAAGCCCTAATTGTAGTCGACATTGCAAACTAGAATGTGAAGCAATTCTTTTGAGGTTGCCTCTGAAAACTTTGGTTTTATTTTGAGAATCAAAGAAACTGCGGATGAATGAATTATTTTTCAATTCAAAGAGGAGCACAGAAAAAAAAGGCTTAGACTTACTTTAACATTGAGAGAGCCTGAAGATGCAAGCAAAAGATGGTATATGAATCGGTTTATTTGGCAACTCTGGAAGCACAGTGTACTTTGCGGTGCACCAGAGGAGACTGGAAATAGAATTAGTGGACAACAAAAGTTGAGACATATTGCCATGTGCTCTAGCCTCATTTTGAGATGGCCCCATGTTCTACCCTGCCCTTTTAAATGAAAATTGAAGGAAATTGAATGGGGGGACATATTTTTGTGAGTTGTCAGTGTGCTCAAACCCATGCACAAGGCACAGATCGGCAGGCAGAGTCACTTTGTTAAAACACTGACATTTTTTTGGTTATATGTCGCTCTACTGTTGCACAATGCCAGTGTATATGCATTTCCTGGGACATCATAATACTGGCACGGTTTGGTTCTGCGTAAACAAGCAAAGTGTGGTGGAGTCATTGTCTTGGCGGTTTTGAGGAATCTATGTAAAAGGGCCCGTGGTGAACATGATGAATTCAATACTTCACCTCTAAACGATTCCAATTGAAGATTTTGGGTGGACTGTTTACATGGGATGTGTTTTAATACCATCTGGTGTTTACTTACACTGCCACATTTAATCAGAGTATCTTTCTGATGCCATCCTTACGAAGAACATTATGGGAAACATCTACAATTGGGCAATGATGGTTACCCAAGTCTTGGCTAATAAAAAATAAAGGTTTATCAGGCCGATATTAGTTACTCGAAATGATAAATGACATTAGTTACTTGTGGCAGAGCTGGAAGGTAAACTGACCAGCAATGCCAATGTTAGTGTCAACATCGCCCACAGTAATGTTAAAAAAACAAATTCTCCCATCACACTATTAATTCTCAAATCCGAGGTCAACGCCTGTAAGCGTTGTTCTGTGTGGTTGCCCAACCATTACTTCATTTGCAATGTTGAAAAGCTAAGAATAGGTGTGTGAGATCGTTATTTAGTTTGTTTTTGTTTTTTTCTTCCTAGCAGCTTTATAGTTTGTCTTTGCTGGGTTCTCACTACTTTTTTAAAAATGTGTAATTTATAAATCAAACTACAGATACAACTTGGATTTTTTTTTAAGAAAGTCAAACATCACAAAGGTCACATTCAGATTGGGGGACCTGCACAGAAATACTGTGGTAGATTATATATTTTTTTACTAAATGAAGAGCCATGTAGATATATCTACCTTTTTTTTTTTCCCGAGTACCATGAGCCTAAAGCTCAACTGAAATTTTTTTTTTTTTTTTTTTTTTCAAAATTAAATTACTTGGCTTGTAATGAGTCCCCTGTTCAGGTTCTTTAGTATAATTGTAAAAAAATAAAATATAAAAAAAATACCACACAAAGCAGATGTTTTGCCTGACTGATGTCGCTGTGGAACATCAATATAAAGTACAATGTTGCTGTGGGAGAGGCAACAGAAATATTGTTTTTCCATAACATCATTTTTACTCAAATAATCCAGTGGTTATGCCATACTGACACTTAAGAGATGGCTTGTTGTTATTATGAAGCACTGCTTCTCACAGCCAGAGCTTGGGGGTTATGCTCTGGTTATGAACGTGTTAGGCAGCCGAATAAACCCTGATGAGTTCAGACAGGGCCAGGACAAATGAGTATGTTGACATGAAGAAAGATTGATTATAAAGGAGTATTATAAATGAGTACAGGGCTAGATTAGCTGCCAGCATCTGGATTCACACTGGTAAAAAAAAAAAATCTCTTCACATCGCAGGCTGTTAGGATCCTCTAGTCCAAACACCCACGGTCAGTTTGACTGCCAGATGTACTGAGGCTGCTCAGGTCTCTCATCCAAATCCCTCATTAAAAATCGACCACGATTGAATTGTCAAAAACGTCTCGTTTATTATTTTTTTTCTTATTTGCAACATGTTTGCCACAGTCACTTTGACTGTGTTTAGGCGTTGTCTCTGATACAATCAAATTAATTATCTTGGCCTTTTTTCTGTGTTGGGTGTAATTGCTTATGCTGGCTCAGCCAGCACACCAAAATTATTGTTTATTAAAATTGGCTACCTCTAACTTCACAAAATGACTGCAGGTTTACCAATCGCCATAGCAACCCTGACAGATGATGGTGATGTGAACGTTAAAATATGGTAATTGCAAGTCTGGACTCTTGTCCAAATTGCATATCTGCACGGGTCGTTGGTTTGCCAATTACACTACTGTACAAATTAATGTTTGTTCTAATTAAAACATAGTGTACCACAAAGAGTGTTCGAATTGTTGTAAAGCTTTGAAAAACAAGTATATTTTACTACTAAACTGCAGTAGCTGAAAGTGGCATATGTGATTAAGTAACTGTTGCTGAGACCCTAATGGAGCAAAAACCGGTGTCAAAGTCTATGTGTCATATCTGACCACGTCTGTCAAATAAATCGCCCTGATGGCAGAAGTCAGACTTGAAAGTTTATTAGAACCCTAAATGTTCTAATTATAGGGAAAGAATTCCAGTCTACACTACACGTAAACTTTAGTTGTAACTTTGATGACATTTTACCCGGGGAAAAGTAATAATACAGTGCTTTCTATTAATCAATCCAGATACAGTTATAATTGATTGGAAATGTACAATTTATCATACGTTATTTAGGTACTTTTGTGGCAGACCATATTAGCAAACAAATACAATTTGGCATGTATGAGTCTACATCGCAGTGGCATATTGCCTTGTGATCGACTGGCAACTACTCAAGGTCATAAGGGTTGACTTAGTATGGAAATCGCAATCTAATATTGAGATAGAATCACTAAAACCAAAGCAGTCACAGTCTGTGAATTCCCTAAGGCTGGAGACACACTGCACAACATTCACAGCCATTTTGAAAAGACTCACACTACTCGACTGGTTTCGGCAGATTTTTTATAACAATTGGATTCCAAGGGAATTATGCATTTACTCTTCTTAGACTACGTGATTTGTCAAACAACTGAGGGCATCAAATTCTTGTGCAAACTCTCACAAGAGCGACCATGTCAATGAGAGCTACTGTTCAGTGAATACAAACACGGATGACAAAAGATTCGCTATTGCTGTTGTTTACGCAGCCATCTGCTTTATCCTCCATTGTTTAGTTCTCTACATTGGCCCACTGCCTCCATCAACGTTCCCCATAGTTGTTTTAATATTCAAGCTACTTCCTGTTGTCTTTGTCTTCATTGGCTGTTGATGACAAGTGTTTGGACTTGGATTAGCTCTCCACCCACCCGCTTCCATTCCAGAGTTGTCTCTGAAATTAAAACATTTGATCGGCAGCAACTGTTGACTGGTCATACCTGATCTCCTCATATGACAGATTTTTGTGTTGCCTAACCGCAACTACTGTACACAGCCAGCACTGTCTGGAGCCAAAATCTGTCCGGATGTGAATCTTGGGTTAAATCAAGCACCAAATCTTGAAGAGTGTCCCCAGCCAGGACCAAGTGCTTTTCCACTGCTCTATCACTCACTATTGATTACATTCACCTGAAGCTGATCATGACAATCAAGGGCAGACTAAAGACACCAGCCTAATACGCGCCCGTTTTCCATATTGTCTTTTACGAGGCAAGACTTTGGAGCATTTCTTCTACTTAATCTACTGGTTTTGACCCGGTCCATCCCTAACTGATCTGTTTTTCTGCTTCCCTCCATAGGGAAAAAATGGTTACAAGAATTGGTGGGGATTTTGGACTCTCATCTTCAACTGCAACCTACCTTGAGAGAGGAGGCACTGAGGTAGCTGTATGCCCAGCATAACAGGTCGGTCTCTTTTATTTATTGTTATACTGTGATACTGCGGTTTCAAGAGCAAATGATGGACGGTATTACAATGTGCCCGTCTTTGTGATGTGCTGATTGCTGTTTGAGAAACACATATTTCTACAGCCTGGTTGTTTAGATTGGCGCTAGAGTTGATACTGGGGAAAGGAACTGTGATTGTGTTTTACCTGGATGACTTTGTCCTTGTGGGCCCCATCCAACAGAAAGGGCCACAAAACGGAGGTCAAAAGTTGGCAAACGCTGGCGTGTACTTTAGACTAGCAAAATGACACCCTGATCCCTGCTAAATTGGTCATTTATCGGGGATTTGACTCACTGGCGGCAAAACTCTACTAAGACAGACTGCTTCTATTATGAACTGTGCACTAAAAAGTGATGGTGGTGTTGTCAGTGATGCAGCCGCAGGATGCGTCTGCATGCTCTGTGGTTTTTCCGGGGCTTCACAAGGGTCTCAACCATCCGCTCACCGGCCCTGCCTCCATAGTCAGACTTACAATGGCAGAAAAGACCGTGTACCCTGCTATGAGGGCTTCCTCTTGGAAGAGTGTCACTTGTTGCACACTTTGATATTGCTCTTGGAATATTGTGTTAAGCTCTTTGATTTGCTTGGACACTTCAGGACATTACCATCATCCATAGCACTATTCATTGGTCTGGCATTGAATAACTTCTTAGTCGGATAATAGGACTCACCCTGGTGTGCTGCAATCTAGCTGTTAAGTATATCCATGGAGTGTAACATTACCTTGGCTCTAAAAGGAATACAGCATTTGAGCCAGTGCAACACATTATTGGTCCTACATTATGCAAGTCTGTCATTTACTGAGTGCAAGAACTGGTATATTAGTGACTTGTGAAATGCCGTTTAGCTTGCCGAGCAAAGATACTATCAGGGATGGCAAAAGATGCGGTATAGATATGGACAAATTGATGCATTTATCACAGAACTCAGATCTACACAGCTGCATGTGCAGTGAAAACTAGCATTGTGGGTATTTTTGGAAATGACTTTAAAAGTTAATTACCGTATTAGATGTGTTCAATCGAATAATTATCGCAACCGCTTCAATACAAGCACAACTTGATGTTTACATCTAAATTTCGTGTTCTGCAACGCCTCCAAGATTTCAAAAATCCACTTCAAATTTCTTAATGGAGGGATCTCTTGTAATTTTATGTTAGTCACACTGTTTGTCAGAAAATGTTGAAACATGTTGCAAATTGAAGGAAAAAAAAAAAAAAAAGGGAGTTGATGGAGGTTTTTACATGTCATGAATTCATCATAAAAAGACTAACCTTGAGCAGCCCCCGGCACTGAATGATCTTGGAATCAGTGGTACTGTATAAGCACATGCACACGTGAAACGAGAACTTAATAACAAACACTATGTGTGGCTTATTTGCTCTACTGCTTGTTTGCTGACTCTGCCTTTCCTCCTGTGCGGCCTTAAGCTCACATTCCCATCCAGTCAAGACTCATCCTGTGGTGCACAGAGACTAGCCAAGGGAGCCTTGCCCTTGTCCTTGTTTCCACAGTAGTCTGAACACTGACTGATCCCTGTGCAGGAAGGGGAGATTGCAAGGTGAGAGATTCATGCGCTGTACATTGAGGAGCCAGCCGGAGGCTTCCTGCGGCCAGAGAGGCAGCTCCTCAAGGTACGAGCGCGTATGAACCGGAGTTCACCAAGAGAAGATAGGCCTTTCCAAAAAACTCCCACATTGAAGTGTTTTCTTTGAAAACCTCTGAGACACTTGAGATAAGTTTTCACCCCAAGATGCATCACAATGTCTTCCCTGTGCTTCCCCCTCAGCTTTACGGAGCAGTGGCTGCAGGGAACTCCGCGACCTTAGGTGGTGGGTGGTGGACAGTGGAGGCGCAGTAATGCGCAGGAAAAGCATCCCCAGAATCCTTTGGTGGCTGCCAAAGTTAACATACACCAGGGGATTCAGTATCAAAGTTTCCAATATTTGGCTCCACAAACACAATAGCCACTACAAAAACACAAGCCAAGGAGTTCCCTGCTGTCTATTCAAATAGAAAACGTTTAATTATGAACATTTGGGAAATCAAACTGCTCTACCTTGGGTACTTTGCACCAGGCTCCCTCCTGCTTTTCAAAGCATAGCTTGAAGTCTTTCACCAACATCAAACCTACACTTGGTTTCACCATTGTCTTTCCACTCTGTGGGGCAGTGTTTCTTCATTTCAATTTTCATTTATGTACTGAGGATGAAGAAGAGCCTTTTGAAACTGCGATTCACAGACAGATACAAAATGGAGGGTGGGTAGTGGGGGGTCTTTTTGGTCATATTTGTTCACTTAGAACATTTTTTGATATTTGACCCCTTCTGTAAGATTTATGATAGCCTCTTTCCTAACCTTATCTTAGCAGCTTCCTTCCCCAACATTACCATTGCCTGAGGCCGATTATTCTAATCAGCAATTCTAATTTACGATATTAAGGAAACCTCTTGTAGATATAATCACCCGGGTCAAAATATCATATCATTGGCTTCGGCTAAAGTTCGTGATCAAACCAGCGGAGAATGTATTCATGTTCCATCAGCTCTCTTTGATGTGTTTGTTGACTAGCTGTGTAATCTATCATGTTGTTGAACATCACGCTAGGTGTATTCTCTCACAAAACACAGAGGCAGACATCTCTAATGAGCTCGACATCCTCAGCAAGCATCAGCTCCATACATCTGTTATTCCATCTCTATGCTCATTTCCCCCTCTGCCAGGTGGACAATGTAACTGCTGTTCCTCTTTACTGACACTTTGCGTATACACAAATTCATCACTGATCTGGCAGCGTACCTTGATACAATAAATCACTATGGTTAAGAGGGTGTAGGTATTGGTAGGAATCCCTTTAATAATTTAAGACAGAGCAAATCAATCTTATAGCTATGTTTACAATGTTCGGAGTATTTCATAGAAATGGTATTCAAATAAATACATTCTGGAAATAAATGGTTTCTCTCATCTCCCTAAGCATTTTCTCAATTTTTTTTTTTTTTTTTGAAGGGCAGATTTACTAACCATTCTTTGCCAATCATAATATACCCCTCCAAACATAACATTATATATGCAAGGAGAGTGTGCAAGATATAAAATGCATTTTCATGCTAAAGAATCACAATATTCCCCTCTCCATATTTATCCAGAGACATTTATAGAAGGGTGGAGAGAAAAGTAGTTTTGTGGAAAATCATGGGAGTAAATTGTACGAATATATGAATAATGTACGAAAAGAAACATCTGTTTTGCTGTGAAAATTCTTTGCGTCTTATTACCGGAAGCGGACCCTGCATTTGATGCATGTCCATGAACTGCAGCAGACCAGACTTTAAAGCAATGTGAGCATTAACAAATGAAAATCAACATTTCTTCTTAATCTATTAGACTTATCACATTTGCGTAGATAGTACAAATTATATCTGTCAGTGGATAGAAAAAGTCAGATGTAGACAAGTGGAAAATAATGATGATAAACCATTCTTCCAACATTTTTTTGTTTTCTTCTGTTGTTCTGCTCCTCTAATTGAATTTTGATTATATAGCCCAAGCCTGTTGAGATTCTGCAAATGTTTTTGGCGTACAAACCCTTAACAATTACAATGAACCTTTTTTTTAATTATAGTACCATTTCTTTATCTTCAAGTCCTAAAAGGGGGATTAGTACTGGTCTTGGAGGTAGTCCAGAGACTGCGTTGGGCATAGGGGGCCATGTTCTCACTCCAGCACAATGATTGATCTGGAGACAGCTTCAGCCAGCTGTGCAATTTCTTTTGAATATATTTAAGTAGAATTTGGCTGCCTTCCGATTTTTTTTTTTTTTTTTTTTTTTTTTTTTTTTTTTTTTTCAAGTTCCTCCTCCCTCTTTTTTTCTATATCATCAGTCTTAGATCCCAGACTTTTATGAGTTTTTAAGTTTTGTGTAAAATCTGTTACGTTTTTTTTTTTTTTTTCCAGGTAACTCATCATTTCAAAATTCTATTCTCTTTCGTGCTTGTGGTTAGTGACTGTCAGATCCTGATTTTTCTTCGAGTTAAAACATAAATTGGCAAGCCTCAAGCAATAATAAAGTTCCAAACAATTACCAAAGCCACCCAGATGGCCTTACTCAGCACATATGGGAGAGACTTTTGGTCTCCAATCTCCATGATTAGTCTCAGTGACAGCTTTCTTGGCTAGATGCAACCAAAATGTTGTTGTGGTAGACTTTGGGTGGACTTTTTTCTGGTTCACACTGTTTTCGGTTTCATCCCATTTTGAAACTGTCCGAGTTGTGTAGCTGTTTTGGCCACAGCCTCCATCAAAGTACACCGGGGGGGTGGGGGGGTGCCACCAACGACTAGCAGGCTTGAGCAGTCACCAGTAAGATAAAGAATGCCACATTTCTTGCAGATATTGATTTTAGTTTGTTTTTGTTTTGTCAGTCTTATACATATACCTGCTGAACTTTTTGTTTGCAGGTACGATGCCTGAGACAAACGCTTCATGCATCAATATGACTGCAACTTGCATTATATTTTATCAATTTCAAGAAAGAAACCAGAAACTAGATATCCCCATCAATAATCAGAAACTTAGTGTTATCATAAAAAGCAAATAAAGGTTGAAATGTACCTCTGGCAACACACAATCGTGATATATAACTACAGAAAATCCTGATTTCCTTGTAGCAGTGTTTTTAATGTTTAAAATGTCAGCTACCAGCCAAGTAGTATTTCTTTTTCTCAGTTCAGCATAATCAAGAGTGGCCCATGAAGAGATTCTTTGAGAAAATGAGCAGTTTTACCTCAGATTGCCAAATGGGAACTAAATGAATATTAAAAGGCTGCATGGAGAAACCGTCCCACTTCATCTATCAGGGGCAGTCTAGCGAGAGTACGAGGAATTTTGATGACTATGCTGAATAACTGATACTGGAATGTTTATCTGGCTGCTAGTATTAAAAGGTGTCATAGATTTGAACAGTTTTTTTGTTTTTTTTCTTAATATAGAACCAACGAGAGAGCGCTAAATAGTGAATCATGATCTCTTGATAGATAAAATGTTACCCAGGTCTTGCCATAGTAAATAAATACCATGCATATTCATGTCCACTGTATGAGATGGGGGTATAATGCATCTGTACTTGTAGATTTCCCTAGCTTTCCATCCTCTGACTTTCTCTCTGCAATATGTTCTTGTGTCTGGGGTGGCCATGTCTTGTCTTGCCATCCAAACAGCTCTCAGCACAGCAGCCACAGGTGGCTTCTGCTGCCCCGCGGCTCCAAATCTTCTATAGCCAAGCACAACAGCAGCCTGGCCCATGAGGCCCATGTCAAACAGCTTCTTTAGTGAGTGCACCGAGGTCTGATGGATCATTTTCCTATTTCTATCTGAAGCTTCGGTGTCGAGAGTTTGGCCGCTCCCAACAGTGATAGTCCTACGCAAGCACATTCCCCTCTCCTGCAGCTAAATGCCTCAGTGTCCTGCTGATATGTGATACAACAGAGCAGTGATGGCTACTTCATGAAAACCGCTGAAGATCACACAAACCAGAACAAAAAACCAATGCAGATCAGACCATCTCAGGCTGTGTGACTCAGTCCTGCTCCCAAATGATTCTGTGGGTCAAAGGTTAGGTTATTACAGCCCCCACCAGGTTAGGTTATTACAGCCCCCACCCCCATCCATAATTGCATGCCGCTTTTAAACAAATGTGGAACAACATTTAAAGTCCTTTTTCGCTCATGGAACAACCTGCATGACGTGGGTTCTATTTTGGCCCTGTGAATGTTTGTTTTTTCATAATTGCAGGTAGTGACTTCAAGGCAGAATCAATTATATAGACTGATGATATCATTAGGAGCCTGGTTTTATGGCTTGGATGGAGTGTGAAAACAGTGGCAGTGACTGGGTAGAATATATGACCTTGGCCTTGCTGATGAAGACTAGAAACAGTGGTGGCTCCTAAATTGGCAATGATGAAGAAAACTATTTTTAAGCCACTTTTAAGCAGCATAGAAAAAAAAAAAAAAAAAAAAAAAACAAGGAAATATGTCGTAATTGATTGGTCTTGTTCCAGGCAGCCAAGCAGACCGCTAAAAGCACCCTTTAAGAAATATGTGCTCATACATTAGCAACATATTTACTTGCCGTCTTCGTGTCCTAACACACAATGACATCACCTCGTGCCTTCATTCATTCTTGATTAAATTAAACTTACACAGTTTTCTAAACCCTGTTTATTGAGGGTCTTTATATATACACGCTTGTATTACTTTTTTTCGTCTGTTACATATTCCTGAAGAAATACTTATTGTTTTAATTCCCCCATCCATGAGTCCCATTCCGTAAAATTTCCTCAGGGCTCTTGAAGACAACGCATGGGGTGTATAGCAGTGTAACTTTATATAAAGCTTCTAACTTTTTACATTTAACTTTTACAATACAAGGCACTAAGAATGCTGATATATAATCATGAGCCAGCTGGTTAGCAGCCATACAAGACATTTTCTGTCATGATAAAATGATTTTGGCATACATGTTTGAATTAACCACTATATCTATGGATATTTATACATATGCATTTACATATCTTACAATCGGAAGCAAAGCACATGGTTCTGAAAAAGTCAATGACTGCTTCTACAACTGTTTGGTTTTATTAAACATCCAGGGGATGCAAGTACACAGAAATTAGCTTACAATAAGAGGTTTAGTATGTTTAGAACAGGAGAGTGCTTTTTTAAAGTTGGTTCAACATTTATCAAATGGAGTTTTAGTTACAAGGGATTTCTATTGAAACAGTGATGCGTTTATTGGCGGCACGGAATGGATAAACCCCTCAAAGCTGTCTGAATATAGAGTTTATGAAAACTTAAACCCCTTCTTATAGAAGCTGAGCTCTGTTGGACTCGTCAGCGTTAGTCTGGACAGTTCTTCCTCAACACTGCCACAGTTCCTTCACTGCCACTCAATGCAGAGCTTCAGAAATAGGCTTCCTCCCTCCAGATGGACGTTCCCGCAGGTGGATCCGCGTAAAGATTTCTCTTATACATACTGACATTACTACTTCTGGAGAATATAAGCAATGCAACGCTACCAAAGAATTTTCACATTGACTAACCACCAAGTTCGATAATGCTTGCAGGCCTCAGACTCTGCGTTGCATAAAGATTCTTTAATCATTTACCAGTCATCCCAAGCGAAAATAACGTATTTCCCCTGGAACAGATAAGTACATTGGATGCAAACTGAATTCACATGTGCTGGCTGTCGGAAAATTCATTTGTGGAAATTGTAATTTGTATGACTGCAGACTTGTGCTCGCAACCATCAATCTATGCCGAAATCCTTTTGTATAAACAGAACCTCCGCTGTGTCTTGTGGAGTAAATCCAGCTTGTGACATTGAGCACCATACTTGCACTTTGTCTTCTTGGTGGTGTACTTTCCTCATTTCTGTGGGTAAGTGAACATGACTTATCTCTCCTTTTTTTTTTTTTTTTTTTGCACGTTCAGCAATCATATTGGGGGTCATCCGTAAGGGGGGAATATATCAGGATTTGCGCTAACAGGAGCCTTCATAGACCACAGCACAGTGAGGGGCACCACTCCTTCTTTTTCTTGGATATTCTCACCTACTCTTTGTTACTGACATGATATACTGAAAAGCTCAGCTGGACGCAGCACATTTTTTCTGAAGGTGTCTACAACGTTTCTGTGAAAAACGTGAGAAAGCAATAAGGAAAATTAAAAAAATGATTGCCATTTTTCGAGGAAATGTGGAATCGCTAAAAAACACCTATGACCACACATCATGACTGAATAACTCCTGGAACAAACTGAACGTCACACCCTGATGGAATGGAGTGATGTATGAGGATCCGACTGTGGAATTTTCCACACAGTTTTATACATTAACTCCCAGGTTCTTTTACAGTGATTTAGATGCCTTTTTCGCTTTTTTCTATTGATCATGGAATTTGTCGCTTGAGCAAACAACCCATACTTTGTTTCAGGTGAATGTATCTCCATCCCAAGACTTTCATCTATAATATATCTGCCCCCACCCTCGGTCCCACTCCCACCCGGTCAAACCTAAGCTATTCACTACGCTCATGTAAATGAGAGTCAGTAAAATGTGCAGAGTTCCTTTCATGTCCAACTGTAAACAGAGGGCAGCTCCTTCCCAGAGCATGAAAGGATACTGAAGTGAAGAAAAATGGGTCCTGGTGACAGAGCACCCAGATTGGAACTGGATTTTACACAGAGTTCACGCTAAGCCTTTCTCAAATACCTCAAAATAGTTATGTTGTGTTTTCAGCTTAAGGCCATCACAGGTGTGTAACACAACACTGGAAGCGTCACGGAATATGACTAGCAAGACTTCAAGAGCCGGTTCCTCCAGATTCAGTTGACGCCCCTTTTGTGTTTGAGTGAAGCTAATATCTAAGAAGCAGTTTCATCCATGGACAAAATGATTCCTGAGATTGTGTTTTGGAAAAGGCCTCTCACAAGTCTAACTACAACTGAATGACGAGCTTGTAGGTGTTAGGGCAGTGTCATAGTACTTTGGTGATTCTGAAATTACGCTCCGCAGCAAAAAAGATGGTTGTTTTATATGACTTGTCGACTGAGCCCTCGGGGAGTATTTCAGAGTGAAAGCAGTCATTGAAAATCAAAGCATCAGGGCTGCCAACTTTCGGGTTTCCAAAAAAAAAAAAAAAAAAGACAATACGGCACGGTATTTTATTTAGAATTTTTTTCCAGTTGAGCTCAACTCCTTTTTCTAAAAATCGATCAAGTGACTGACCAAATGGTTGCAGTCTTTTTTTAAGTATAAAAAAAAATTAAAAAAGAAAAAAAACTTTTTTTTTTTTTTTTTTTTCCCCCAACAACTATTTTCACTCAGTTGGAGGGATTGAACTTTACAGAGTAAAACTTTTTTTTCTTTTTTTTGGTAGAAATACTTTGGAAGATAGCCATCTGATATGTCAACACAGGCTTTTCCTGACAGCCTTGCCACAGTTTAAAGAATCATTTTTACAAAGTGCCTTGGGATTGTACAATTTTTCCCAGTGAGTATATGTAATATAATTTTTTTTTTTTATCTTTTATGCGAGCATTCAAATTCTGTGGGAAAT
The DNA here is from genome assembly GCF_037954325.1 of Fistularia commersonii. Taxonomy (NCBI): domain Eukaryota; kingdom Metazoa; phylum Chordata; class Actinopteri; order Syngnathiformes; family Fistulariidae; genus Fistularia; species Fistularia commersonii. The sequence continues at coordinate 6,212,930 of NC_141298.1, read as the reverse complement.
GTATGTACCAAATGAAGTGGTGTTCTCCCAATGGGCAAACAATTCCACAATTTGGAACATCAGACTTTGAGAAGACAAAATTCATTGGTGTCACAAACCACCAATGAATTTTCTTATTTTTTGGAATACTTGTTTACAATAAATATTCAATATTTAGCATTTTAACCCTCTGTGGATGGAGCAACACATTAACAGGCAAGGAGGAGCTCAAGAATGAAACCAAGAACTTTTGGGTCTAAGATGACCTCTTAAGCAATCTTCATCTCAGTTTTAAAATTTGCCTGCAAATAGTCATTCTGAAATTATTCACAGTTCAATGTGTATACATCAGATTATTCAAAACCTCAGCCATAATTACAATTTTATTGAGTTTAAATGGTTTGTTTGACTCTATGGGGATGTTAGAAGCAGTCTCAGAACATCAAAATAAAATAATCTCCTAAAGAGAAATCGTGATATCCTTTAAATATATACTTTTGTTTGCCCCAAACTATGACATCCTATGTGACAGAAATATTACACCATAATTATGCAAATTTCTTGTGAAATAACTAGATCTCACTCTGCCTCTTAACCATGTCAATTCAGTCCAGAAGAAATGTTTTTTAAAGCGGGGGTTGTCGGGATCGTGGGGGAGTAGGTGGTATCTTGGCACTGAAAGTGTTATTGCATGTCTGCAGGTGTTTGGTAATTGGATTAATGCAGGAACAAAAAAAGGAATGTCTTTCCTCTCCAGGCTGTGAAGCCCCGAGGACTGACATGTTTGTTAGAGCTAGCGGGCAAGGGAATGCATGATGACAAGCTTTATCTTCCCACAACTCATCTATACGGCAACTCCCGTAACTCCTTGAGAGTTTTTGTTCCCCCAAATCTGACAGTAAAATAGAAAAAGCCCCCAGCCCAGTGCAGCTCTCACCCACCAGAGCAGGAGTTTATCTAAAAGCCTAAGCATAACAAGAGCAGCGGGACTGAAGGATGACGATGAAGGGCCTCCTCAAGGTTTGATCCCTCTCCAAGAGCAACTTGGGCAACCTTAGCCAAACAACCCACACTCCACCCTCCCGCCCCCGTCCTTATGTGTTCCTTACTCTTTTTACCCACAGTGTCTTGATTAACCTACTACTTTGTTACGGCCGAGACCAGTTAACATGTTGATCTATTGAAAAGCACGGTAAAGCACCCTGTATTTATGTTGGGCTTGCCCTGGAGAGACAGGACGCTGACAGCAATAGGTTATGGAGGTTACTTACCTACTGTACTTTTTTTTTTTTTTTTTGGTTTGTGTCAAACAGCAGGGAAAAAAAAAAAAAAAAAATTAGAACATGACGCTGCACAGACCAGATGGTCAGTTAATCCTTTTCAAAATATCATTTGTTGCACGATCAGCTGCATGTCAAGACTTTTGATCAAAAAAGGTAATGGGATACAGTTTTGACTCTATCCGTCCAGTCATAATCTACATCGCGCATCCAGCACTTAGGGTTGAAGGGGGTACTGGAGCCTATCCCGGCTGTCATTGGCCGGAAGGGTTCGGTTCAGCCCGGGCTGGTTGCCAGCTGATCACAGGGCCACTTAGACATACAACCATTCACTGGTCAGGGTTAGGCGGTTTTGTGTCCAACCTACTGCATTTTCTCGGTCCGTGGGAGGAAACCGACACTGACACAGGGAGAACATCCCCCCCACCACCACCACCACCATGCCCCCAAATTTTGATAGTGAGTCTATTTGATCCCATATATTATCAGAAATTCTGCTATCATGTTAAAATATGGTGCTCCATCTTTTGAATTCAGTTTATTTTTACATTGGGCTCAAGCAAGTATACTGGGAGTAGGAAGTGGGTTTGTTCCGTCCGAACCATGGATTACCCTCATTGCATCCATTTACTCATTGTCCATGATGCTTATCCTGCAATGAGGGTTGGGTTGCAGTCGGGCTGGAGCCTATCCCAGCTAGCATTTGTATTTAATTGTATTTTCTAAGAATATAAATAATTTTAAATAGTTAAAGTATTAATTATTATAATTAAAATAAATCCTCAAATAATTTAAGTCTTTCATAAGATCACACTTTTATGTAGGAAGGTGTTATTTTATAGCTTGTTGGAAAATTGTTTTAACAAATTGGCTTGAATTCAGCAAAGATAGCATATGGGAAATTTAAATGAGATAATGTTGAACAAAATAATGAAGTGGTAGGAGAAAGGAAAGAGAGGAAAAAATCACAAGAATGAAAAAAAAAATTAATTTAACAAAATAATTGAAAGTAGATATTAAAAAAAAAACAGCATTCAAAGCATTATCTTTGCACAAAATCATATGAACAATTGGACAAAATCTGCATATTGAAAATGAATAATTTATCAAAAACTAGTAAAACTTTAACCTGTATAGTCAGACAGTAAAAATATGACATGAGATATGAGATGAGGAAAAAAAACGGAAGGGCTCCGGGGACAGACTTACTGAAAACCAACATTTAAGTTGAACGTCTGCACTATCTATGCTTCACCTTGGTCATGTACTTCCTACATGCTAACGTGAAAATCTGATTGTTATTCATTTATTGAAATATTACATTCATCAAGCTAACATTTATCTTGGAAATGCACCGTATATATCCTGAAGTGTCAGCTTCAGTTTCAGGCACTTGTTTTGATTAATCAAGTGTTCATTCCTCTATGGAAGCATTTTGGACATTCGAGACAAAGTAAATATACCCTGTCTTTGATTGGACAGTTAGAACAGTTCATGAGAATCCCTTCCAAATGCTTTAGAGATGTCTGCTGGGATATCTTCTACAAGTTTAATCAACTAATTTTCATGGACACCAGATCTGTGTACCTTGTATTTATTCCAGATATGTTGCGAAACCCCCCCAAAAAAACCTGGATCCCCGGATTTATAAAGAAGGTATACTGATCTCAAACATTTCCCTGCCAAATTTACTAGTAGATCTAAGCAACAAAACAAACATTTTTAAAATCTCTCTAAGCTGCATCAACAGGTGACAAATGGGTCCCTTTAAATCAGAAGCTTTCCAAAAGGAAAAGCCTGCGTTAACATGTGAAAAAGAAAAGAAACAATAGGAGGTCACAGTCGTGGATGGTGTGAAGACCTATTTGGGGTAGCAGCAGACTAGCCACATTGTACCAAAAATTGTACTTTTCAAAGCCATGTCATGATACAAAGCTGAATACATATGTATATATATCGGGTGGATTACAAGGATTTTTATCCTTGAGGCTGCTGTAGAAGCTCAGCCTGATATAAGGCAGAGACAGAAGGATGAAGACCTTAGGGTAAAAGGTAGTCAAAACTTTCTTCTTACTCTACATTCTATCCCCACAAGAACCTGAGCCGCATGACCCAGGCATGTCTTCCAACTTGGAAGGGCAGAGAGTGCAAGCCATTGGATCCCTTCAGAAAGAATTTCACTTTACTCCTCATGATGGAAGTCCCAAAATAAGAGACTTCAGGAGATTGTTTTTACTCTGTTGGAGAGGGGCATCAGTGAATTACCATCAAACAGTTTGTGTAACTGGACACCTCATTGTTCCTAGTTCCCCCTCTTGGGGAAGAGACTATCCTCCACTTGAACCCATAGAATGTCTATGACCTTCCTCATGCAGCAAACTGTCAGTCGAGAGAGCAAGGTTGTCTTCATCTCACAAACCGGCCTCACTTGACATGATTTTTGAACTACAACTGTTACTGGAAGAAAGTCTAACTCACACCGCATTCAAAACCTGGTCTGTCGCAGGTACTGGGCAATCATATTTGAATATTTTCTCTTTCAAGACTAAACTTTGAAAAGGGGTGAACTCTTGAAGTGTGTAGACCACCAACAAAGCTGTTTCATGGAAACCAAATCATGTGGTGAAGGGTACAATCAAACAGGTCATCTGACATGTGTAGGCCTTGAGAGTCTGGTCTTCAGCTTTTGGATGCAAGAAAGCCACCCTAAGTGAATGGTAATTGAAATCAGTGTAGCACAACCATGAAGATCTCAGTTTCCTGATAATATTTTAAAAATCTGTGCGCATATTTTCAATTGACAAGTTTTGACTTTTGATGTAGACCGCCGTTCTCATCCAATTTAGAGCTACTCCTACAAACTGTGAAGTATAAGTAGACATGAAATTACAGGTCTTTTTGAGACCATCACTATGCTGGCACAAGTTCGTCTGAATAAGAAAGGAATCCCAAAGCAAAGTTCAGCCTTCTCAACAAGAATCTATCCATGTGAGTGAGCCGGTTGACATTTGGTCTGGCTACACCGAACAAACAGAAATTATGTACAGCATGTGAGCATTTCGGAGAATGCAGCAGTAGTCTGTGTCTTTCGAGCCAGAGAAACTATCTAATTTGGCCCTTCACACAGAAAAACCTACATAAATGAATTAAAATTAAGTGCACCTGTGAAATACACTCATGTACAGTATCTGTAAATACAGATACACCATTTAATTGTTTTGTCAATGCAGAGAAAACAATAAAATTGCTAAATGTACCTTTGACCGTGAGCAAGGAAAAGGTTGTTAATGCTTGTAAAATTACCCGGTCTGAAAAACATGCGGTTGTTTCTGAGATAGAACTCCCTAACCAAAATTGATGTTTGGGCAAACATGCACAAGAACACAGGTGGTTTTACTGATTTGGTGTCGAGGCATAGGGCGGAAAAAGAAAATAGCAACAGCACAGGTGGAAACTAGGAATGACACTTGAATTTCCCATTTGGCAGCTTACGCAAAGAACAAAATTGAGCCACCGGACTTTGACACAGCGAGTCGTTATTGGCCAACCTCAAGGGAAAAGTACCGTCCTTAAACCTCAACCACATGGTTGTAGTAACTTCAGAAGATCCAAACCATTTGTTTCTCCAAGCATTACAATATGTTTATTTAAACCAAAACCATGATATTTTTCTAAAATATAGTGGGTTTATCTGACTCCACATAAGTAGATTTTTTTTTTTAAATCTGTCTGAAAGCCATGGTCTGCAGTCCAAAAGATTGGTGAAGTAGGTTAAGCTTGTTGTTTTAAAAGATTTCTTGATTTTCATTAAGTGTTTCATTACCAACTCTATGGGTTGGCATCAAGATTGCTCCTCTAAAGGGTTCCAGAAACATTAGGTTTTGAATGACCACCAGTTATACATTAGCATACATAATCAATTGATTTTTCTGAGCCTATGTCTCCCAAAAGAAAAAAAAACAGGCCTGAACGCCTTTTGTCTTTTACAACTAGAAGTGCCAGAAAGTCACGCATAAAAATCACCATCTCATACCAGAAGTTTTGTCCAACTTTCAGAGGGTGATACACAGAGACCTCACTAATATTGTATACATAATTAGCACTGATACTTCCTGGTGTGTCTAAATGAAACTTCCCATACTAAAGTGGATATTGTTTGGGGTGGCTATGGTTCATTAGCAGCGCAGGCCCTCCACCAATCAGAAGGTTGGTTGTTGGATTCCTCACTCTGTCTGTATGCTGAAACGTCCTTGGACAAGAGACTGTGATCCGCGAGTTGCTCCCAGGGCCAGGGGTCCTGTTAGCATCCATCGTGTGAATGGCTGAAATCAGTGTCGTGTAAAAAGGTGTGAAAATACTCTTTATTTTGCGACCATTTACCATGATAAATTGTTGGTATGTAATTTATAATATTTCACAATTAAAACATTTGTAGCCTAAAAACAGAATGACCTTCATCGCTACCAGAGGCAGAACATGATCTTGTGGTTGAAATAACAAAATAATAAAGCCTGATTGGCTGAATCCAGTTGAAGCAATGAGCTGCTGGAATTGTTTTGAGACTGGTTGAGAGTACAAATATATTTTCAGAATCCTTCAGCCAATATCTACGTTATTCTAGGGCCAGTATAACACAAACAGTTTTCAATTGCCAACATCTTAGTTTTACCCAGTGATGGGAAAAGGTTAGCTTACAGACTGACAAATAGCAAACTTGAAGTTGTTGTGATATAACTTTGGTTACAGACACAACTATTAGAGGACAAGTCTTGTACATGTAGGATCTATCCTTGAGTTTGTGTTTAAGTGCACACACACACACACACACACACACGAGAAACTTCAATATACCGACTTTATTAAAAATGCTCTGTTCTTTGTGCGGTTGGCACATTAGTCTGTGCATCTCAGTGTAATTCAAAGTGATTAGCTACTGAAATCAACACACCATTAGTTGTGAGAAAAATAAATGGAGACTGATTCACTTATCATTGGAATCCGCCAGTGTATGAGTTGGAGCCAAAACTACCAGTGGATTCTCAAGTTTGAGCCATTGTTATCCATGTAAATGTTCAGTGTTGAGAAAAATTACTCAGGGAATGCAGGGAATAAGCAAAGGCGAAGCTGGGAACCGTTTCAGGCCAATAATTGTGGCATCTGTTGTAGAACAGGAGTAGTGAGGAGCGTTTACCCCCAACTTATCGTTATCATTCCAGACCAGTTATGAATACGCAACTCAAACAAAAACAAGGTCAGAGTAAATTCATATAACAGATAAATAAGCTAATAATAGGAGGTTTGATGAGGCATTGTTCCTGTAAATGTACAGCATTAACGGGAACAAGCTCTAGTATGGAATGAACCACATACTGTAATTTGCGTTAAACAAAAGGGAAAATATTTGTTTAAAACCCCGAACAATCCTCAATATAATATACTAATTGGTATTCAGACATTACATGCACTTTTTTTTCTGGTTCCATGACGATAGACATCAGTTCTTACACTGTGTGTGTACGTGCAATATAATTATATATAGAAAAACCAGTATAATTCCAAAACTATATCTCAATGTCAAAGACATTTGCTTAATGACATGTGGTGATTTATTGCGCTGTAAGGATTAATTGCTCTGTAATTGTAGATAATTTTCCACCTCTTAGCTTGTCTGTCTGCTTGCATTCCACTTAGACTCTCTGGTGCAGATACATACAGTACATACCCTTGATGTTTTTTGAACTTTATACCGAGTAACTCTTGCTATAAATCCCTGTACTTGGTTGATGGCCTTATTGGAATGATTTCCTATTCATCACCTCTAATTCATTTGTGTACTTTCATACTCTTTGCAGATGTCCACTTCTTCCAGCAGGCCTTCTTCTGTTCATGGTGGTTCGATGGAGCCTCCAGAATATTACATCTCAGTTCAGCCGATATCATTGCCACTGATACTACCATTACAGTTTTAACATACTGTTATGAACCAGGGCATTAATTTGCATATAAATCACAGTTTTTCACTTGAATTAGCCCGTGCAGACGTTTTTTAACATCTCACAAAACCAATTTACGACCCCTTTCCACTCAGTTTCATGATAAAATAAAAAGAGAAAAAAACTATATATATTTTAATAACCCCCCCATTATCTGATCCCGTTTGCACATCATAGTTGTATATATATATATGTGTGTGTGTGCGTACGTGCACGTGCACAAACACTCGAACAAACATAGTGGTACCATTTGACCAATCCACTGTGGACGTCATAGTTGTAAATAAATTGTGTGTGTGTGTGTGTGTGTGTGTGTGTGTGTGTGTGTGTGTGTGTGTGTGTGTGTGTGTGTGTGTGTGTGTGTGTGTGTGTGTGTGTGCGCGCGCGCACATGGCATAAGGCTGCAATGTCAGAGTTCTACTGTTAGGAGTCTCAGCACTGATCTATTGTTGTGTTCCTCACACAATGTACATCAGCTGATTTCAGGCTGTTTTTTCCTTCAGCCCATGTTAGTTAAACTTTGAGTTAAATTACATACATTTTATATAACGTTTATATCATCTTCTCCTTTCGTCTTTTCCCTTCAGGGGTCGCCACAGCGAATCAACCTTCTCCATCTAACTATTCTCTGTATCCTCCTCTCTCACACCAAGCACCTTCATATCCTCTCTCACTACGTCCATAAATCTTCTCTTTGGTCTTCCTCGAGACCTCCTGCCTGGCAGCTCCAATTCTAGCATCTGTCTACCAATATATTCACTATCCCTCCTCTTTACATGGCCGAACCATCTCAGTCTGGCTTCTCTGACCTTCTCTCCAAAATATCCTACATGTGTTGTTCCTCTGATAGACTCATTCCTGATCCTATCCATCCAGTTCAGTCCCAAAGAGAACCTTATCTTCATCTCTGCAACCTCTAGCACTGCTTCCTGTCTTTTCGTCAGTACATAGAAGCACATACATAAACATATATATATATATATATATATATATACACATATCCAAACTGGTATCCAGTGACCAATCCAGTATGGACGTTTTAGTCCTAAATAAATATACATATACAGATATATGAGTGTGTGTGTGTGTATATAGATAGATAGATAGATAGATAGATAGATAGATAGATAGATTTGTGTGTATATATATATTTATTTCGTCTGCATTTACATAATTAAATTATTAGAATTGCTGCTAGTAGGTGTAGTTGTATATGGCGTGTTCCAAAAAGCTGTAAATGCGGTTTTAAACAGAGATATTCCACCATGTTAGACATTTATCCCAACGGAGCTCAATCTTCAGTCCCGAACTTCACAAAATGTCACTTCTGTTCCATGACTACTAATGGTGTTTTAAGAGATTAACCAACAATGTTGGCATTAGACATGCCCACAGACACTTTGAATGAGCAGGCTCGAGCAGCTGAGAGCCGACTGTCTTTTCATAACAATAAACCTCCAGGAGTGTGTGGTGATGACAGACAAATAATCTGGAACAAATACTGTGAATACACATATACGGCCACAGACAGCTGCACTGGGAGGGGAAGCTGGGGCCCTAACCTCTGTGTGGATGTCTTTACACTATGGGGAACGATAATCATTCATCTCCTGGTATATCCACTCCTAATGCCGTTTGATCCTCCATCCATTCCACCCTACTGAGAGCGACAATCTTTGCGGTCGGGTCAGTTCTTTGGGGATACCGGAGCAATTTGTGAGGAATCCGCTTCAATCAACACTCAGCCTTTCTGTCACTTTGAATGAAACTTCCAATGTGTCTGACTTGAAAAGCAGTCATTACACATCTAGTTTTTTGTTGTTTTTTTTTTCAGCTTCAGTGTATTTTTCTACATGTGAACTGATACTTACACACCCAAACTGACTTTATATAAGCATTTTACTTTGACTCAAATTTAGTTTTCGACTAAGAAAAAGTAACTGTGTAACACATTGTTGTGGAAAGAATGAATGACACTGTGGAATCCGACGTAGCAAACATTTTCAATATATAGGACTGTCTCAGAAAATTCGAATATTGTGATAAAGTTGTTTATCTTCTGTAACGCAATTAAAAAACAAAAATTACTTTTTCATGATATTCTAATATTTTGAGATAGGATTTTTGAGTTTCCTTAGGATGTAAGCCATGATCAGCAATATTGGAATAATAAAAGGCTTGCAATATTTCAGTTGATTTGTAATGAATCCAGAACGTATGACATTTTTGTTTTTGTAATTGCATTACAGAAGATAAAGAACTTTATCACAATATTCTAATTTTCTGAGACAGTCCTGTATTCCCTTTGCTTTACAATGAAACACAGTTGATTGATGGATACTATAACAAAGTTTCACTTTTGAAATTAATCACTGCATCACAAACCATTCATGAAGGATGGGGATTGGCTCAACACCCAGCCAATTCAAGGAAATGTTATTTGTGTAATACTTACATCAGATCACAAATGCAGTGGGCCTCTTGGGGCTTTTAAATCTGTACGTGCGTAGCTGGACAAAATACAACGCCCTCTGGCCTTGGGTCCGCTTCACTTGGTTCTGCAGGGCAAAGGCAGACCTTTCGATTTGCGAGCTCGAGTGAGACTCTTGCTTGGGTTTGACGCGAACGCCGGATTCTGATTCCATGTGTTGCAATAAAAAGGTTGTTTTCGTGTCTGCCTTAAAACATATCTCAAATATTTATCAATGTGATGGTTGGTGATTCATCAACATCTATATGTCTGTCTACGTTATTAATGCTCCATTTACATGCGAAAACAAATATGTCTCGTGGAAACGCTTTGAGTTTCATTGCTTTCATATGCAACCATCCCTTTCAGGGGTGTGGATGGTAATTCGAACGTCAAACGTTCCAGACAACATCTAACAAAAATCAGAACCCGGATTTAAAATGGTGTGACTTAGTAAGGCAATGGACTACATTCTCATATCATGAAAAAAAAATGAAATTCACTACACATGTGAATGGCTAGATCCTTTATTTTTTGTACAATTTTTTCGTGCGTGTGTCGCTGACCTTCCTGAAAACCCGGACAGGGTAACTTTGAATCACCTTTTGCAGACACGGAACGCTGCTCTTATGTTTTTGTTTTTTTCTCCATGAACATCTTTGTAATGGATCTGTTTGTCACTTTGAAGTAACCCCTAATTCTAATAAACTATATATAGCATGAATGATGGCCGCAGATGTGACTTCCCTCCGTAGTCATCCATCCGTCAGTGCAGAGATTCAGTTGACCTCGGCTCTTCCTGGCACTCATCCTGCTGCCTGACTGAACATGCCGAAAAACAGCACCTAAGCTGGGAAGGTCCTGCAACTCTCCTCTCCCTAGTTCAAGGACAGGGCACACGTCCTTGTGTGTAAACTATCGAAGCGTATTTTGAGAATAGATATACATTTTAAGGACTGAGTCAAAGTCAACCAAATAAATCTGGCTGTTTAAAAAGTTTGGAAAGTCTAGAGTTATTCCATCTTTTGCATTATTTGTCGACCCTCTGCCAATGGTGGTGGTCTTAAGGGTCCAATATGACCTGGTTGGCGCATTTAAGGGCATTTTTTTTTCAATTTGAAATTCGAGGACTTTTCCAATAGAAAAAGTAAAATATTCCAAAAAAGCTGTACTCAACATTGTGCATTGGTAGTCTTAGGGTCAGTTTTGACTGCAGTTAAAATCCCCTTCAGAGAGCTTCAAATCCTCTCCACACCTTAAGATTTTCCAGGCTTAGACTTAAAACTGGAAGTCGGAAGGAAATCTTAAGAGTCGTGGGGGAGTTGCAATCTCAGCTGGTAGCCTCAAAATTTAAAAATCGTTTTAAAAAAAAAAAGCAGAGTCATAGCTCAGTCTACCTATTCATGGGGGCTTACTATAATATCAAACATGTTTTGATATTATCACAAGTCTTTGTGTTTCGTCGCCGTAATGACTGTATCAAGAACAAATAGCTGAGTTCCAACAAAAGCGGAAACAGGAAACCTGGTACCAGCAAGTTTGGAAAACATTGCATGATGGGAAAAGAATCTAGTTGTAGTTTTCCACAAGTTTTTGCAAAGTCTTTCAATGTAAGATGCAAAGTGTTTAGTCTCAGACTAGGTTGAGTCTTACAACTTTAAGCATGAGTCTTTAGATGTACACGAGTGTTTTAAAAATATTTTCAAAGTCTTAAGGTGTAAGCCCAGCATAAATTATATACAAGTTATATACATACAGTTTACACACACACACACAAAGAAGGAAAAACATTGAAATTCTGTGCAAGTGTTTGATTTCAGCGGTACGTCACCTATCCAGTCAGTCGAGTCATTCACACACAGGACACACACACGCTCACATATGCACGCACACCCATATACACAGATATCGTTTACTAACAGGGTATGCAATCAGAGTGTATAGAGGTGCTGCAGATGACAGTGCCCTCAGTCCTTGCTGAAGCCATGAGTGCAACTTTCACCCCCCCAACAGATCGCAGACCAGATTAATTGAAACCAGGAGGAACAAGAAAACAGGCATGTTGAAATGAAAACGAACGATGTTCACAGACTAAATTCGGTTTTTACCATGAAAAGAGAAAACTCAGACATGTACCGTTCTGTGTGATGGGTGACAAGTTATTCATGCAAAAAGCTTTTTTTTGGTGGTTGAAAATAAAGCTAAGCTGATTTTAGTGCTCAAGTGAAGAGAGGTCACATTTTACCCTTAAGACCGCCACTGTATACAGGAAGTTAAGACCGCACAAGGTTAAATGTGTTGACAGTCGTGCTAGTCCCCTATTTCTGCTTTTTTCCTTCACAGCAGCCTTTATCACCATGCCTGCCCGACTTTCCGCTTTCATATTTGGCTCTGTTAATCTGTCCTGCTTGCCAGTTTGGTCCCCAGTCTGCCAACCTCACACTGCATCATCGCAATCACATAATACTTAAATCTTATATTTATTCTCAAAACCACCCATTTATGACCTCCTCTGGACGCCACCGTCAACATCCATGGTTAAGTGTCACTTTAAGAAAATGTTTTGCTGGATAATTACAGATGACTTTATTAAGGTGGTTGGACTTGTTAACCGTTTAATCTGCAGACATCTGTTCAGCCAAGGGCAGGAACGCTTAGTTTACAAAATCGTCATCTTTTTAAAAATAATCACTAAAGTAATTTTTAACCATTCTTTTGCCAAAATATACTCCTTACTCAACAGATGGCTCAGTTTTTTTTGTTTTTTTTTATGTTTTCTGAAAAACTTGAACTTGACTTAAGCAATTACTTTAGGGAGAGGAAGATACAGAGAATTGGATCACAGAAATATATGTTGACTTCTGCCGGATCTTCAACATATTTGCAGTTAAAAATAAGTGATAGGGATTAATAAAGTATGATAAAAAGAATACAGAAGACAAAAAAATGTTGGATTGGACTAAACCTAGTCTATATTTGTTGACAGTGCACAAGCCCTTTACTTGCGCACATTGTCACCTTTTTAAAATAGTTGTGTATTTCTCTTTGAAAATATATTTTTTTTTGCCAAGATTTACACCTTTTAAGGAGGTTACAATATAGAGGATCTAATCACAGACATATGTTGACCCGTGCTAGGTCTTAAACATTCTGTATATACATTTGTTTCAGTGATAGGGATTAGCAAAGAATAATAAAACTAAAAAAATATATAATGCAAAAAAATGCTGGATCGAACTAAACTTTGTCTATATTTGGTGACGGAGCTGGTGCGCTGTACTTACAAACATCATCATCTTTTTTACAACAATAGTCTATTTTTGAATAATTTTCCATTTATTTTTTTTGCCTAAATCAATGCCTTTTAAGGAGGTGACAATATAGAGGATAGAATTGTTGAAATATATGTTAACCTCTGCTGGGTCTTTAACATATATACAGTTGTTTGGGTTGGTATGATGACTGGACTACATCTAGTCTATATTTGGTGTTACTTGCAAAATACAATAGAAGTTAAACCATACCAGAGTTTAAACGTGTAATATATATAGTAATATGGAGTGGTAATGGTTATAGCTTTGTGATATATTTTGCATTTAGAAGATGGTGCAAAGACCATCCTTTCAAGTTAGACATCCGTCGTCGGCTCATGTGTGCAAAACACCGAATCTCTAGACCACAGGTGTCAAACTCATTTTAGTTCAGGGGCCACATGGAGGAAAATCTATTGTCATGTGGGTTGCAAGTGTAAAATCATGACATATTAATTACTGTTAATATACCTATTGTTCAATTCACCCATGAAACCTTGTATCTTCTGGCTTTGCAAGCCTGATTAAAATCCTTTTGCTCTGATCCGGCCAACGGTCGTCGAGTTTGACACCCCTGCTCTAGACTCTGTGAAAATGAATTTACGATGCTTATCTGTCAAACGGACACTTAAACCAATGTGTTTGACACGCCCCCCCACAAATACCCACGCGAAAAAAGAAAGAAGCTGCTTTATTTTCAAATTATCACAAAACTTGGATAGTACTATGAAGTGAGGGTATGGGTGTGAGCATCAAATTTGCTTCCACTTTCAGAACCTGTTCACCTAAATGGGAAGCAGCAGCAGCAGCAGTGCAAGGGTGATAACGATGCTTTTAGGATGCTTTTATAGACATCTGACAAAAAAGGTAATTATGCTAACTAATTCATGTTTTAGGGGACTTCCGTTATTATGACACAAGAAGGAATGTAAACATAACAGGGGAACAGATTATCCTGCAATTGCTGCACGCATGATATTCATCCAAGGGCTCCTTAGCAGCGCAGCAGTGCCAGGAAGGCAGAGCGATCTTTCAATTTCAGTTATCGCTAATGCGGGATCCTGTTCACAGGATGTAATGTAAAGTTTACCGCTGCGTAAAACATCAAACCAGAGGGGGTTGAAGTTTTCTCGCTCACAGTACGTCATGATTTGAACACTATATAGATGGTTTGTGTTTGTAATGGAATCCGCTGAGCTTTGACATAAATACATCATTAGTTCAAGGTTTTATTTCATTTTATATCTATTAATTTGTTTATTTTTTATGTGACAAGCTTGATTAGAAACAACTTTGTTGGATTTTGTGGAAACTAAGCTGTCTGGTTAAAAACAGATCCTCTGACTGGCCAGGATCACAAAGGCCTGAACCATGACTGAGATTAAAAGGAAGCCAAGTCAGGTCCATCGATGGAAAGTGTGTCAGTGTAAACAAAATCAAATAACACATATAGAGGTGATCACTTTTATAGTTGGTCATCCTTTATGTACCCCGGCAGTCATGGGGTCTATAACAGGTCGATGCTCGGATCATTTGCCGTGTGTATCCACTGAGTGATGTCATCTCAACTGATCAGCAAATAAACAAAATAAAAGGTCTGGTGGTCAAGGGAAGTTGATGCCAACTGATCACAGCCCATACAATATACAGATTTCTACAATTGGAGCCAGAATTTAACGTTGTAGAACATGAGATTCAAAATTTTTTGATTTGTTTTTCTATGTATTTTTGTTATTCTCCCTCTCTCTGTTCCAACCATGGGAATTGCCAAGTTGATGTGGGAAGCAAATGGAATTCAGATGCTGTCTGTGTCTTGATGTTGTCTTTTCAAAACAAAATCATTTGTATGAAAATGTCCGCCCTGATGGTGACGCAGTGCTGAAAGTTCTCAGTCAATGCAGGGTCGATCACAATACAGTTTATTAAAACTGTCTTTGTCCTGTGGAGCGCTTAGATATAGAAATTGATATATCCCCCCTCCATACATACATACACACACACACAGCAGATTGCAACTCCGCTTACAAGTCACGCATGCTAATGTTTTACAAGTATATTTAGATTACATATTATATATTGGAAATAAGCTCCCCTTCTCTTGCATAATAAGGCAATTACTTCATAAATGTAATGTAAACATTCACTGGTATGTAATAAGCTTGCTTTATACTGTACTTAGATGCTTAGTATAGAATACATTATTTCTCTCACACGTTGTTTCACAAAAATCATATGATATCATCAGTTGGAATAAGTATCCTGGTAACACGTTACAGTAAACTTTGCTTGCTTCACGTATTAAAGGGCCTGCAGGGGGCTTGCCGGTCTTGTGAGAAGCCTCTGTGTTGGTTTCTGTATGCGTTTGCCTCCTATAGGAAAGGGTGTTTGTCTCTGAGCGGGGGATTGTTTCCTACGCCGTGCCGCAAAGCGATCCACCACCCCTCTGTACTCAGTGGGTGGGGGGCAGTGGATGTGTATGCATGTTTAATGTTTACGTACGGTAAATCAAATGTTTTATTTTTCTCTGGTGGGACAGTCAGCAGACTGGAGCGAAGTTGGCAATGTAACAGAGACAGAGGACTGCGGTGAAAGTCTCCTGAAAACAGCGGCCGGCCAACTGGCCACTATTATGATGAGATTGTCGATGGGGGGGTGAAGGTGGGACGGTCATGTGATCAAAATTCACTGCCAAGTCAACATGTAATATCAGTGTAATGTGAAATATGTTTATATAAAAACAATATGAATTTAAAAGGATTTGACACTGATATGTTGATGGTTGGATTATCATCTAAAGTTAATCTGACGTGGGGCTTCAAAAAAACTTGTGCAGCCTCATTGTGGGGGGGTGGCAGCAAGAGGTCAACCTCAGCATCATCAGAGAATATTGGCATTTTAGGCTTTTGAAATCAGTTGTCCTGATGTTTTAGTATTATGGAAACAGCTGGCCATAGCAGGGCGCAGATGACAATGTATGGATAGATCTGATGTTCCTTTTATTCTTGGACTTTTAAAAGAAATGAAAAATGTGGTTTCACAAATCATCAGACAGCTTAAGAAGGTTTAGATGAAAAAAATAAGAAAAAATAAAGCCTTGTTCTAAGTGAAGACTAAAACAGAATTAAAAAAATAAATAAAAATAATAATTAGCAAATGGGAAATAAATAGGGGATACATAAGAATTAAATTAGGTTAAACAATGAGGTCCAGATTTTTTGCATAAAATTTTGTAAAAAAGGTTTGGTTGCAATGTAACTTAACAGTGCAGTTTTGGACTCAAATGTAATTTCTTCAGTGAGTCATCAGCTTGTAACCAGTGAAGACAGGCTGCCTTTGGCCAACCAGATTGTGAAACAGTAGCACTGAATCTGCTGCTGTAATGATCAATGAATACCTGCAGGTATGATATCAGTCTTATTTTAATAACTCTTTCTGTCTTCAGCACACCACAACAAAGGAGAATGGGAAAACAAAAAATACACAGTAAAAGGCCTGTTTGTGAGATACAAATTGAACTCGCATGTGCTAAAAATGACTACTTTGCAAGAAATTACTAAATAGATATGCAAGTTACCGTTTTAAAAAAAGTATCAATAGTTACTTGTCGTTCATCTAGGGCAATTACTAAATATCAAGTAGAATGTTGCCGAATTGGGCTTGTTTTACATGTGCAGCGTAACGGATTTGGAATACAGTGAATGATTCATATTACACCTGGATCACACACGATACATGTAATTGTATCTCCGACACTCGGGGTCCAGAGACAGCCCACGGTGATTAATGGTGAGGTCTGGGCCCCAGCCGCGCTTCTCTCTGACTGGCAGCAGTAACTCCGTTCCCTCTCCAGCTGCTGCTGAGTGATTAGGGTTTACTGACATTGTGGTTGGTTATGTGGTTTGAACGAAGGGCTGATTACATGTGTAATGAAGTCTGGGGGAAACCCTGAAATGCCCACAGAGCCTTCCTGAGGTGACCGCAGAGGAGCTACACAAGCGTGAGAGTCAGTGTGTGTGTGTGTGTGTGTGTGTGGTTCATCACACTGTGAGGAGATTTGCCTTACGGTCCCGACAGGATGACGACTAATGTCTGCATTGAACAATTTCATACCAAAGTATCAAAAATATTGAACCAGAAACTTCCCTCTAAGGTTTAACCAAAATTTTACATTTATAAAAGTATTTGAACCGATTAATCTTTAAATGTAGTTTCTGGAAAACCTCTTAAATTTTGAGTTTTTTGATATTTAAACCCGATTTTTAGCTTACTCGAATCGGCGCAAATAGCTGGAATGCAGTCACATAAACAGATAATTATGATTCATCCATTTTCTTTATTGCTCATCCCGGGGTCAGGGTCACAGAGGTTGCTGGAAACAATCCCATCTGTCAGTCTGTAGACCAGTCAATCTCAGGGCCACAAATAGATGCGAACCAGTCACGCATTTGGGCAATTTACAGTTTCCAATTAACCTTCAGCATGTTTTTTGACAGTGGTTTGAAACCGACGCAGACACGGGTAGAACATGGAGACCCCACAGAGATTGGCTGAAAGTCGAGATCAAACCAAGGCCCTCCTCGCTGTGAAGCAGAAGCGCTAACCGCTGCACCACCATGCCGCCTGAGATAATCATCATTCAGGTCAAAAACACATGTAATCCAAATCAACATCAACAACGAAAAGTTGAAAGCATTCGTGTGGGAACCATAAAAAAATAGAGCATTCTTAATCCAAATGTACCATTTTTTGTTTCTTTTTTTTTTTTTTTTTTTTTTTTTGCATTGTGTAATTTATCTTCCACATGTAAAGTGAGGTTTCTAAAGTCAATACAAATTAGGCTGGAAGCAAAAGCTTTATGATGTGTCAACACTTTGGTTAAAGTCTGGCCAGGTTTTAGACACATAAAAACATTTGGTTGGCTTTAAAGAAAGATGATGGTTTGGGTTACAATAACAACTGTGCGGTTAAAGGTAGGGTGGTCGCTGTTGGAAAACCCATTATGAGAACAAGATTTTGGAAATGTCTAAGTGAAAAAATCCCACCCTAAGGCCTCGGCCCCTCCAGGCCCTCCTCCAAATCAAATCCTCTGAAAACTCCGCTGCTTCAATGCCACTGTGCTGAACCTGTTCAAAACATGACCTTCGATAGGGGGAAACATTGTTTTCATCGCAACCGAACTACTTCATGACTTATCCAGAGTTAAGATAACATTATCGCACAATGGATTTGAGATGTTTTTGAAATTTCTGTTCGAAGCAATAACTGGGATAATGTCACGTAGCGCAGTCTTTGAGCTAGCCTAAGCTGTCAAATTGAGCTAAAGTAATCCGCGAGATACAAACCCCACACGGCCAACGGTTGTTTGAATACTTATTTTCAAATATCAAGGTTTACTCTTTTCCCACACAGTTTGTTGCCATTAGAAACAATGATGCATTCACAAATATGAATTTTTGCATATGACTCATAATTGCGACCTTTGGTACGTCTCGAAACCTCCTTGACGAGAGCTTTGTGTTGGCTACGCTTTGTCAGTTCACCCCAGGGCCCAACAGAGAATGAGATTCGAGCCAGAGGACAGGGGTGAATTTGGGATGGAGAGGTCATGGGAAACTAACTACAGTACAACGTTGAGACAAGACGCCAGGGAGCCTATAGTTTGTTCTCGGTGAAGGCCTACGTCTTGTTTTAAGACCTGCAAGGTCAGCGGACTACTCATCGACAACAATGTGTATCCCTAATATGCATATCAAATAATGAGAAATGTCATCAACAATAGCGACCTTCTCCAAGTGTTTTCGGACGGCTGCTAAGGATGTGCTCCAGAGTTCCCCTTCCCTGGCACAATGTGCATGATGGCGTTTCACTCTTGCCCTGAAGAAAGAGGTCTGACGGGCTGGGCAAGACATCATCGGCACGGCACTTTCTATCCATCTAGGAACAGCTAAATTAAAACAACAGAAAATAGAGGCTTGAAATTATAAAAATGCAGGAGTGAGTTTGACGGATGACAATCCATTTCTACAGGTACTCCAGTTTTTGTTCAAGAATATGCAGGAGGTCAGATAAACCCTGCACACTCCAGTCCACTGCCATCACGATATACTGTAGTATAGGATAAGTGGTATCAGTAAAAAATCAATGACATATACTAGGGGTCCCCAACCCCTGATTATTTGGTATGAGTCCACAAAGAAGATTTTGCCTGGCACAAATGATATATATATATTTTTTTTAGATCTTCCGCATCTTATTTTGAAAAATGTCTTTTTTCCACCTTTGCCTTACTGCAGCACTAAACTCTGCCGCGCCATTTCACACATCGGCCACCACAAGCTAGCCCTTGAAAAAAACGAGCCAGAAACAAGTCGCTGTTGAGCTTTTTCATGAGGAAACAAGCAAACGATGAGACCGCAGAAGCGTCGCAGACTCACAGCAAATTTCAAATTTAGAGCTGCATTTAAATGAAAATATAAAGATTCCTACCTAAGTTACAGGTTCATCGCAACAGGTGATCCACAAACTCCTCACCCGCAACTAACCCAGGGCTCCCACTGACTCCACATTATGGTGAACTGATATTATAGTGCAAAATTATTGTAATTGCTGACTATAAAGTGTATTCGTTGTATTGAGATTAAATACTATGAACTGACAAAAGTTTTATTTGAACACCCACCCTTTATGCATAAAACTGGTTCCTGGTACGAAAAAGGTTGGGGGCTGCTGATATATACCACATATCCTATATCTACTTGCTATCCCATTACTTTCTAGGACATATCACAGGATGACAGCCACCTAAAAATATAAAGTGAATTTAATTGATGAGTGCAATGTCTGCCACAAATATCCTGGAGAATAATTTGTTTTACTACGGCCTGTTAATCCAGACCAAGGTATTAATATGTAATATCCTAATATATATTTGATAGTGATTTTATAATAAAAGACATGATATCAATGGTCAACTGGCTGTTTACCAGCAGTGGGCTGGTTTTGTTAATCAAGCATAATAAGGCGTAACATTGGAGTGAATGAAAAATGAAAAAAAAGAAGAAACAATATGAAAATTAAATCAAATAAAATGCAGACAGACCATTGTTACATATCCATGCCTTCAAACCTTGTCTTTGAAACTCGGTGTAACCTTTTAGATAAATACCATCAAATCAAAACTTTCCCACAATTACAATTCAGACAAGGTGTTTTGTTAAAGTTGCGGTGGTCTTGGATGTGCAAGCTGAAACAACATGGAGGAGCAGAACTGAATCTGTGGATTTCTACATGTCAGTCTGACATTGTAACACACCCCTGCGTCATGTTCACGTTCAATGGCCTTGTGTGGCCCAGGAAGAATTATAACATTCATAGGTTAACGTAAATCTATGCTTCTGAGTTTAAGAGCAGCTTGTGAATGCTAATTAATGTCAATGCAAAGGTTCTGGTGAAAGCCATTACTGAACAACAGTAGTGGGTTTTATATACTTATTTTTGATCATTGACATGAATCCTAACATGTTAAAAGATGGAGCAGGCAGAGGTATACACTTTTAAACGCCGACTACATTACATGACTCCAATTCCCATAAAGGAACATTTTTTTCATGTTTTTTCTTTTACACTTGTGAGTGTGAATATGTACATATTTATATAAATACACTGCTCAAAAAATAAAGGGAACACTAAAATAACACATCCTAGATCTGAATGAATAAAATATTCTTATTAAATACGTTGGTCTTTCCATAGTTGAATGTGCTGACAACAAAATCACATACAAATTATCAATGGAAATCAAATGTATTAAGCCATGAAGGTCTGGAGTTGGAGTCACACTCAAAATTAAAGTGGAAAAACACAGTACAGGGTTGTCCAAAATTGATATAATGTCCTTAAAACAGGTCAAAATGAATCAGTGTCTCTTCCTAAGTGGACAGTTTGATTTCACAGAAGTGTGATTGACTTGGCGTTACATTGTGTTGTATAAGTGTTCCCTTTATTTTTTTGATATGTTTTGTTCACGTAGAATTTTATGACACAATTTCCAGAGATGGAACTTGATTAGATTTTTCAATTTTCTCAACTATTGAACAAAAAAGTTTGGTGTCAAGCTTCAATTGTTCTTCTCATGTTTAATGTGCAATAAGCATACCGCTGGATAGTTTCTGTCATTGCTTTGCTTTAAATTAAATAATTCAGAAAATTCTGAGAGTGCAGCATCTCTCGAAATAGGATATTTATTAATCAGGACAAGCATTCTTTTCAAAATAACAAGTCATTTCATGAAATTTATACTTTCTAAAGTGGTACATGGAATCAGACAGAATTTCACACGATGTAATATTTCATGCATGAAACTGTTTGATAATTCCTGAAAGCATGTTAAAAACAATTACATATTTTCTGTCATGACAACAATTTTGCACCACATATTTCATAAAAGAAAGGTGTCATCCCAATGTCTGGGAAAACATCTGTATAAAAACATTTTCAAGATGCAATACAATACAATCCTTGATATTCCTCAAAACACATTGATGATGTGGCAACATTTTAAACATGTCATCCACTTCCCCAATCATAGAAACTCATTCTTTAAGAAACACTATATTTGCAAAATCTAATAACATTCCAAATGCAATATTAACAGCACGAGACAAAAAATAGAAAAACATATATTTTTGTTGTGTAGACAAGACAAAAGTCTTAAAAAAAAAAGGAAACAGCATCATCTATGTTATAATGACAGTAACGTTGCTGTTAATCCTTAAATAGTTTCCAAAAACTTCTAAGAATGTCAAAGACAACAAACAGGCAGTAAATACTTCCCTTGGAGTTTTCCATCTTGTTTTATGCGTCTCATTAATGCAGAACGACTGTTTTTACAAAAGCAGTTACCGGCTTTTCACCTGTGGGCAAGGCATCACACGCTCCCCGTCTGTTTTTGGACACGAACGTGGCCGTTTCGCAGCGCTTTGTGTCGTAATAGTTGGAGCTATCGTGCATGTTGTCATGTTTTTCTTTTGTAAGGGGCTGCACTTTTCGCCAAACTTCTGTCTCATCAGTAGAAAAACAAGAGGAAACTGTACAGATGTGTCCAGCGAATGCTACTGATAAGATTTCTGAGGCAGAACGACACGGCGGGGCTCGATGTTTGGGAACTAATAAGGAGAGGTGCACTTGAGTGGCCTTGGATAAGCTAAAATCTGTATTTAGCTTGATTGTTGGCCATATTTACCTAAGCTAAAAAATATTTAGAGGAGACATTGGAGCCAGTGAGAGAAATAATTAATTGCTTATGAAAACAGGCACTTGCCAAGGACTATAACAAGAGCGCCTGCTAAATGAGGCATCACAATGTAGGAATGTGTAACATGAACTCTGTCAGACCAAAGAGTCTTTTTCACTTATACAGATAATCAATCTAGCATCAGTAGATTCAGATATTATCAGCCCATTAAATGTTCATTATCAGTTGTAATCAGCGGCACGTATACTCGAGGTGGAGAGCCGGTCGGCGTGACCGATGCCCCCTGGCGACCGAAGCAATCATAACCCGAGGAAAGAAGATGAATCAGAGGAAGTGCAAGAAATAGCAAAGCGCTCATCCCCAGAAAGAGCAAGAGCCGGTGGATACATCAGCAATGTGGGAGATTTTGCACCGCCAGGCGTTCAGAGTGCTATTTCTGTGCTTATTCCCAGCCTAGTTTCATTTCCACAGTGAAAAGATGACTGTTTTCTCTTTGATTATTGAACTTATTTGTGTAGTCAGTCCGTGGTCCTGGGGTCCTTTGCTTGTAAAAACAAGAAAATACGATAAAGCAGCTTCCTGTAGTTCAGGATTATGTTGGGGTTGCTATTGTTGTTATTTTAACCCACACACAAGTCCGATGTGGGATATAAAGAGCAACTGGATCTCACCTTGGCATCACTTTTGATTATATTCAGTTTGAAACCATGCCGACGAACTAGTTATGATGCATTCACTGCGTGCCACTGAAACAGCCATTTTCAACTAAAGCTCAGAGAAATTCAAAGAATGATATGCAGTCATTTATTCCACACATTGCATATTGTGTTGCGACAGCCATCCAATATACTAGGTATAATAATCTAGTAGTATACCATGATATATGGGGGCTCATTCTTCAAAAGCAGTTAACTGTTTCGTAACCATTCAAGCCCAACCTAGGGGGAGAATACAAGAAGTTTTAGATATATACATGTGTATATGTATGTATATATATATATTGATATAAGTACCTAACAGCTTCCCGCCATTGTCATACTGATCACCGTTTAGTCACATTCTGCTTCAAAATGTTTCAAAGCCATGATATTTTGCAGAATACAATTATATTGTAGTGGAAATGACAATAATACCAGTATTGGTGTGTATTGGCTGCATTTTATTTTATTTTTTTGTTCATTTTGCTGATTTTTTTTAATTTTTTTTATTGCACATAAATAAGATAAGTTGGAGGAAAAAGAAAAGGTTACATTGGTTTCTGTCAAACACCAACTTAGACATATGATACCAAACCCAGAGATGTCATTGTGTGTGATTTATCTCCCCAGTTTGTTTGTAGCACTGAAAGAATGCATGTCAAATCTACATTGACATCTGACAGCTGGCTCAGTTATTATCTCCTGATATGCATCACATGCTTGCACACAAAGGTGCATTCAGGTGTGCAAAAGTTTAAAACAACTTCATTAATCTGGAAGCGCAAGAACACAAGTGATTGTTCCTAGCACATGCGCTGCGGGGTGAGGTTCTGAACGCACACGGACATAATTGTTTGCAGGACCCTTTATCCCTTTCGCCATCCATTAACTTGTAGCGAGTGCAAATGAACATGTTTTAACTTTGAGTGCATAGATAAACAACCCAATCTGATATATACAATCTGGTCAAGTATTGGTGAGAACGCTTTGATTAATTGAAACTGGAGGAAATTTGGATTGTCTGGTGGTTTATGGTCATAGAGACCACAAGCACTTTTTTTTTCAGCACGTTTATCCTTATCCTTTAACCGCCGAAACATGAACCATATGCAAAAGTGATGCATCACCGTCTGTGTCTTATCTGTAGTTTTAGAGATAGAATGGGAGAGCAATGTAGATGTTGGGTGACACGTGCCAAAGTAAATTTAGCCCAGTGTCTGATTAAATATGCAGCGGCAAGCGTAGTTCGTGTTGAAATATTTGGAACTGTGAATTATCAGTCATGCATACAGTATGTGGCCTGATATGGACCATTTGGACTTATTTGTGGTTGTAAGCCAGAATGCTATATGAATTTCCGCGTTTTTCTTCTAGGAAGATTTTTTTCGAAGGCGTGTGTCCAAAAGAAGTCATGGGAGTTTCTTGGTCTGCTCTGGCAAAACTATAAACACAAAGACAAGCAAAGAGGTTTGCAAACATTTGCGCGATGGATTATTTTCTGCAAAATAAACGGGTAAACAAAGAGTTATAAAAAAGTACAGCGGTTTGCACTCCCACCTCACAGCTAGAAGGTTCCTCTTCAGATTCCCACAAGGGCTTTTCTGGAGTTTGCCCCCCTCCCCACCGAACCTCTGTTGATTTTCTCTGGGTTCTCCAGTTTCCACCCAAAGTCCAAAACATACAGTAGGTTAATTGGAGAGACGTTCAATTGCCAATAGGTGAGATTTTTTTTAATTTTTTTTTAATGTCTCTGTGTGTGGCTTGCGGCTGACAGGTGACCTAACATGTTCCAGGCTGTACCCCGATGTTGACTGATGTCAGCTGGGATTAGTCGCAGCACCGTTGTGACCCTGTGTGAATCACTTTATAAAACTGTATGTCAGTGGTATCAGTTTGGCAGATGTACAAGACTTTCAATGCAGTTTCAGGATCGGGAGGCACTTTTCTTGTCCTTTTTTTTGTTACATTTAAGAGGACTTCTTAAAATATAAAATGTAATTATTTATATACATGTGTATTTATGTGTATATGTATATATGTATTATTCAAGGCAAAATTTACTGACACTGTACAGACATATATACATAATACAGATTTAGAAAACAATAAAAGTGAAAAAGTGGTAAATGAAAAATGAAAGTGACAGAGTATCCGGCTGCTTTAAACAGATGTGGTTTGATATGTTTGTTTGTTTGTGTGTGTGTGTGTGTGTGTGCATGTGTGTGTGCGTGTGATGTTCTAATACAAATATATGCATCATGAAACTGGAGAGTTTTCAAATTGTGGGATAATAAATAAAAACAAATTATAAAATTAGCCTTCTCTCCATGAAGAGCTAAATTAAAACAATGGAAAAAATAAATTTGATATTGTCTTTCAATAATGCAGGAGTTTGACATAACAATCCATTACGTTCAAAAATTGCATAGGACCTGAAACCAATTCCACCAACAGTAGTTTGAGCAGGACGAAAGGTTCTGTAATTACAGCTTTGTTTACTATGGAGTGAGAGAATAGATTATTCATATACGATTGTATGAATGTGTCCATTCATTCAAATAACAGAAACAACAGATGAATATTCCCTCTTGCTTCAAATTTACATGAACAGACTTTAGTTTTTTTTTTTTGTTTTTTGTTTTTTTTTCTTTTTTTGATATAACAGTATCGCTCCAGTCAAGACAAACATGAGTAAATACATGTTTTTAAGCTTTGAGTTAATACCAGAGTCACTCCAAGTTTTGACAGCTTGACCATGCAATTTGGTGGTTGGAGTTGACAATTCCATGCGTCTTGTCTACTTTTTAGAAATTAGTTGGCTCAAAGCTCAAGTATTGTAGTATAATGTATTGATACTGTATACAGGTACCACCAGCCAAACACCCTTAGAACTACCTTTGAGACATAAACAGTTATACTACTGTTTGCAAAGTACGCTTTTATGTTCTTGGATTGCTTCTGCAGCACAAAAGCTATTATTAACAACAGTTGTGCTTTGAATCAGGTGAAAACTGTTGTAGCCGTGGTGCGTTTTGGGGATAATCAAAACCTTGAAGACTAGCTAGAGATTCCAAGATGTTGGATCATAACAGAAATGTTAATATTTGACAAAAGATGCTGATATGACAGATATCACCACATTTGGGAAGGGGCGTGCTGTGAGGCCGTTTTCCCTGAGGCTTCAAAAAGACATGGTTAAGATTTACTGACATCTGTAACTGTTCCCAAACTAAGCGGGAATTTGAAGTTAGATGAAAATGAAGAACTGGGAACACCCTCTGGTGGAGGGATATGTTACATCTGTGGCATATTGAATTGTGAGACCAAGGAAAAAGAAACAAAAATTGAAGCCGTAATCACAGATTACAAATCAGTTATATGCAATAACAAGGCAGGTACTTGATACAAGATTATTCTTGGGATTTCCATTGCAATAACCTTCGCTTTCTTGGTAATTCTTTTGTTTTCTAACAGTGAGCCCGGTTCAAAGTATCCCATTCAATCCATGTGACACTATAGCGATATCGCACTACTGAATAATACATTTAATAGGAGAGGAATGTCTACTTGCAAGAAAAGTTGCATGAACATCCATTATTGAGAAATCACCATCAGAGGGACCCATCATTTCAAATATATTGGTTGTTGTTTTTTAGGTACCGTAATTTCCAGACAATAAGCTGCTACTTTTTTCGCATGCTTTGCACACTGCAGCATAAACTATGATGGGGCTAATTTAAGGATTTTTTGGGGGGCTAATGACCTGAGGCTAAAACATTTAGCCTCAGCACATTATTATTAATCTTTTTCATCAGCCGTTTTACAGGCACTGTTTAGAAAAAAAGCATTTCCAGTAAGTATCTGTGGATGTTACTGGTATGTGTTTAATAACAATGTTAAAAAATGTTTTTGTGTAACATCTTTCTGTGTAAATATCTCATTTGAACCAGCGGCTTATAGACAAGTGTGACCCATATATATACACAAATATTTATCTTTTTTTTTTTGCCGCTGCGGTTTATATTCAGGTGCGCCCAATAGTCCGGAAATCACGGTATTCTGTATTAATGCCCAACTGTGTTTTGTTATGTTATACAAAGTGAATGTTGCATAAATGCGAAAATATTTAAATCCACATTTGAAATGCATGTCCTCGCATGTGTTAACTCACATCAAGTTTATTTGAAAAATTGTTTTCACCATTTTTTTGTTTTGTTTTTTTAATTTTACCGCCAAGCTGTTTCCTTTTTTCACTGCTGCGGAAGAGCTGCCACATGCTTTGTCGACATTTTGGCACCAAAATTCTGATTGAATGGATGGGAACATGTTGCATCCATTTTCAGTTATTAAAAGATGGCCAGTTAGCATGCAATCTAAAAGGACTTGTTATTTCACCTACCATTCAACATCCGAGTTCAGCCAAAAGTCTGACAACTTGAAGTGAACAATCATCAGAAACAGGATTTATATTGAGGCAGAGACTGACAGTAGAACCAAGACGTGTTTTTTCTATCTCACCAACACAAAGGCAGCATACTGCCAGTTTCATGGTTTATTAGAGGACGAGGCTGGAAGTCAGGTGTCAGTGACAATAAGAAGGAATGTTTTATATGAAGGAATCCTTCAGAGTGCTCTTGGCTGCCAGCTTTTAAACAATGCTCATTTGTCAAAGATATCATTTTGGAAAACACCTCTCATTCATATTTTTGGATCGCTTTTCGGTTGCCAGTGAGACAGTGTGGCTTTTGTCTGAGTTTCTTCATCTACAAGATACAGACAGGAGATAAGACGAGGCCAGATTTGAGGCTCCCACTCATGTAACTTGTACATAATACCAACACCGCAATTATCGACATCACTGAATGCTAATTTGCACAGGAGCAGCTTTCCATCACTCAGTGTTAAAATCACTAAGTTGACATGGTTATCTAATGCTGTCACTCGTGGCTAAAAGCGCATGCATGACATGTTTCATTCAAAATTCATATTTTCAAAAGCCACTATAAACAAATACATATTTGCCTGTCATAGACTCTTGAACACAGCATAGACAATAATGCATAATTTATGTATATGAAGACTAACACACATACACAAAAGGTTTAATAACAGCCCATCTGATCTGATAAAATTATAGTTCACGCCTAGAATTTTGTTTTCGCCCTGATATCTGGTCAGACATATGAGTCGATATATTTTGGCTAGAATTATGGTGACCAAAGTCAAATAAAGTACAGAAAAGTTTCAATATGTTTTACGATATTTCACACACACACACACATATATATATATATGCAAACAAACACATACTATTATGGATACGATCAGTAATGAGTCTATCAGAGGAACAGCATTTGTTCGGTAGTTGGTGTTAGAGAGGAACATACAGAGAATAGGGTTAGCTGGAGAAACTTTTGGCTTTTCCCTTCAAGGGAAAAGCCAAAACCAGTAGAAGACAAAGACATACTATTGATGTGGTCAATACATTTGATAGCATATTGGCGTTATATTATTTTCAGTCATTCAAACATGTCAAGGTAAGAGACATGTTACCCCATCCAATCATAAATAAATTCTGAAAAAAGAAATTCCCCATTTGCAGAAGAAATGTAGCAATCTTCATTTTTTGATGATATTCATGCTAGTGCGACGAATAATTATCGTGCTGGCAAAAAAAATAAATATATATATCTAACATGAATTTATTTGCCATGCACTCAAGCATGTTACTGTCAAAAGCCAAGACTGGGTTCCTGGTCTGCACACTCGGCCTCCGTGCCCTTCCAGGGAAGATGCAACATGTTCAGTCGTGTATCTATCCGTCACAATGAAGGCTACATGAAAAACAGGTTCTTAACACTGCGCTGCTCTGTGAGGGAAGAGACACAGGTGTTTGTTATTGTAAGAATTACCATAGCCAGACAACTCCCGAATTCCTGCCTCAGGTCTCTGAATATATACAGTGTGTGTGTGTCTGTGTGTGTCTGTGTGTGTGTGTATGCGCGCACGCGCGCATGTGCACCCATGCCAGATACTTGTACATTCAAAACTGCAAATGTTCCTTCATTGACTCACTGAGTCTTGGACGCTCTGCCAGTCTTGGCGGGATGTCTATCAAATACCTTTTTTAGCACTATAACAGGCACAATGTACTGATCAACAGATTTCTTGTCAAAAATAAAAACCAAATCAAATTACCCTTGGGTGAATATTTTGATGAGCAACATTTCCAAATAGGATGACAGACTCTGTTTCAATTAATGAAAAGCCAAATCACTGTCGGTAATCCCTTACTTTTGTGAAAAGGTCATCTCCCACGTCCCCTCAAGGCAGCTAGACCAGCAATGTAAGTACCTTGATGCAAACACAAGTAACATGACGTCCAAAGATATGCCTCTCAAAAGTCTTCATCGGGAACTGGCCATATCGGTCAAACAGTAAAAGAACCCCATAAATAAAAAATTGTTGTGATAAAATACAATGATGCGTAAAACTCTTCGCGTTCTTAAAAAAAGGTATTAGATTACCTATTTGTTTCAGCTGACTAATATTTCAATAGAAATCATGGCAATATATGAGCATATGAGGTGTGTCATCTGGAAGGAAAGTAGATAAGGAGACTTGGTGGTGGAATGAGGAAGTGCAGGAGTATATACAGAGAAAGCGGTTAGCAAAGAAGAAATGAGACACTGAGAGGACTGAAAAGAACAGACAGGAGTACAGGGAGATACATTGTAAGGTAAAGATCGAGGTAGCAAAGGCAAAACAAAGGGTGTACGATGACCTCTATGCTCAGTTGGACAGTAAGGAGAGAGAGAATGATCTATACAGGTTGGCGAAACAGAGAGATAACGATGGAAAGGATGTACAACAGATCCGGGTGATCAAGGATAGGGAGGGAAATTTATTGACAGATGCTAGAAGAGTGATGGGAAGATGGAAAGAGTACTTTGAAGAGCTGAATGTGGAAAATGAAAGAGAGGCAAGACCACAAAATAGCAGAGATTAGTAAAAGTGAAGTGAGGAAAGCATTGAAGAGGATGAAGAGTCCTAATGATATACCTGTGGAGGTGTGGAAGTGTCTAGGCGAGGCAGCGGTAGAGTTTCTGACTCGATTATTCAGCAGGATCTCAGAGAATGAGAAGATGCCTGAAGAATGGAGACGAAGTTTGATGGTGCCTATTTTTAAGAATAAGGGGGAGGTGCAGAATTGCGGCAACTATAGAGGGATAAATTGAATAAGCTATACAATGAAGTTATGGGAAAGAGTAGTGGAAACTAGACTGAGAGCAGAAGTCATTATTTGTGAAGAGCAGAATGGCTCCATGCCGAGAGAGTACTACAGATGCAGTATTTGCTTTGAGAATGCTAATAGAGAAGTAAAGAGAAGGCCAGAGGGAGCTGCATTGTTTTTGTAGACCTAGAAAAGCATATGACAGGGTGCCAAGAGAGGAGCTCTGGTATTGTATGAGGAAATCTGGAGTGGCAGAGAAGTATGTTAGACTGGTGCAGGACATGTATGCTAGCTGTGAGACATTGGTGTGGTGTGCTGTAGTGGTACCAGAGAAGTTCAAGGTGGAGCTGGGACTCCATCAGGGATCAGCTCTGGGCCCTTTCTTGTGTGCAGTGGTGATGGTCAGGCTGACAAATAAGGTTAGACAGGAATCTCCATGGACCATGATGTTTGCAAATGACATTGTGATCAGTCGTGAGAGCAGAGAACAGGTCGAGGAAAATCTAGAGAGATGGAGATATGAGCAGGAAAGGAGAGGAATGAAAGTTACTCGCAGCAAGACAGAGTATATGTGTTTGAATGAGAGAAACTCTGGTGGAATGGTGAGGCTCCAGGGAGTGTAGATCATGAAGTTGGAGGATTTTAGGTACTTTGGGTCAACAGTCCAGAGCTACGGAGAGTGTGGAAAATAGGTGAAGAGATGGGTTCAAGCAGGTTGTAATGGGTGCAAAAAAGTGTCAGGGGTAGTGTGTGATAGAAGACTATCAGCCAGAATGAAAGGAAAGGTGTACAAGACAGTGGTGAGACCAGCGATGATGTATGGACTAGAAACTGTTACAATGATCAAAAGACAGGAGGCGGAGCTAGAAGTGGCAGAGATAAAGATGTTGAGGTTCTCTCTGGAAGTGACCAGGATGGATAGGATCAGGAATGAGTCTATCAGAGGAACAGCACATGTTAGATCTTTTGGAGCAAGGGTCAGAGAAGCCAGACTGAGATGGTTCGGTCATGTACAGAGGAGGGATATTGAATATATTGTTAGACGGATGCTGGAATTGGAGCTGCCAGGCAGGAGGTCTCAAGGTAGACCATGAAGATTTATGGAGGTAGTGAGAGAAGATATGAAGGTAGTTGGTGTGAGAGAGGAGGAAACAGAGAATAGGGTTAGGTGGAGAAAGTTGATTCGCTGAAGAGAAGAGCCAAAAAGAGAACAAGAAGAAGATGAGCAAAGCTGTAAATGTATGTAATTTAGCTCGAAGTTTAACCAACATGGGCAGAAGGAAAAAACAGCCTGAAATCAGCTGATGTACACTGTGTGAGGAACACAACAATAGATCAGTGTTGAGACTCCTAACAGTGGAATTCTGACATCGTAGCCTTGTGCCAGCATTGGCGCAAACCAAAAAATGATGAGCGACTATATTGCCGCTTTTCCAACTGCTGAAATGCATCATCTTTCTGACTTTTATTCAAAGATATGATTCTCAGAAAATGACATTCATAGGAAAAACAATAACTCATGTAGTCACACCTAGTTTGCTTGCAACGGTCTTCATTGATGGAGATGCCGCAACTTTGATTTATTTCCTCTTCTATTTGTTTTGGTTTTATTCAGGCAGCATTTCAAGCAAACTAATACATATCAACAAAAGCCATTCGAGACCTAAAGTTTTTTTTTTTTTTGTTTTTTTTTTATTGATCAAAAATCTTGCGGGTTTGGCAGGAGGAAAGAAGCGAGTCTTGTTTTCCATCTTGGATGGAGAATTTTATCCATAACAGACAAGCGCAAATTTCATCTTCATACAATTGCGGTCAATACTCGTGCCATAAATCAAGCCAAAACACCAATTTAAAATGGCACCTTCTAACACATTTATGGTACCGTCTCAAACATACCTTGTTGTTCGACATAAAGTTATGCTGCTTTTGGTCAGTTTGAGAGGTTAAGGGATCTCAAAACCAAACAATGCAGCTGCTTGGGGAACTGATTTAGTCCAAAATCGAAAAATACTTCCTCCAGGTGGGCCATATCCAACTCAGATTTGTTTTTTTGTGTCAAAGAAACCGTATCAAAATCAATTTGCGGCGTGATCAAGGCCTTCTTGAAGATATGATCTCATTGCAATTGTTTTGTTTCACATACAACGCCAATATTTTCTGCTCTCACTGGCTTCAAACACAATGCACCAAGGAGGAAAACCAGGCCTAGCTCATTTTAACAGGTCTCACCAAGGCAGGAGTGAAAATTATAGATCATAGCCATACAAATTATAAGCTTTATCGGTATTGAAAGAAGTCAGTTTTAGCACTGTAAGTTACTGTCAAATCCCAAGTTTGAGCAAAACTTCTTTTTTTAAGCGCCAACAGATTTAACAGAGTGTAACTAAACCAAGAAAGTGGATTTATTTGTCTTTGAGTGACGGATTGATCCTTCTACAATGAAGGTACATGTATGGTGCTTTTGTTGTGATATATATGCCACCAGCTTGTATATCCATCAATATTACTGGGTCTGGCTGCTTCACTGTCAACATGCTGCTTGGTCCACATAAGTTTGGTTCAATCACACACACAGCATCCCATCAACAGTCTCTTCCTTGTTGGTGGGAAGCTCTCGTTCTGCAAAACAACATAGAGTCTATCCACCATTCAGGACAAACACATAAATCATATCTTGCCATTCAACATTGCCTAAGTCAGGGTCCAAAGTACCGGTATTTTCCGGCAGCATCTCTCCAAGTGGCATTGCGGCCAGTAAGACAAGTCGGTGAACACATCGCATCAGAAAGGAATGGACTGACTGTTTATGGAGGATTGTGCTGTTTTGATTCATAACAAAGCAGCTCTTTCACTGACAATCAGTTATCAAACACAGACACATCAATAACTAGAAAGGGTCAAAGAAGCAGACCTCTGCCAAGGCCAACATCCGCTTTTCTTCACACAAACACCAATATATAAAAAAACAACAACATGTGAATTGATTTTTATTTACATCTTGCATCTTTGATGGCTGTACAATAAAATATGCGGCTCTGAACGGTTAATCAGATCTGCCTAGATATCGAATTGGTTCCTCCTCGGCCAATGAATATTGAAACCTGTAGTTTTTCTGTGTTGTCCTGCTGACAAACTGACAAACAGCAATAAAATGCACTCGGCGGAGGTAATTAAACAGCTACATAACACCAGTTTTTGTTGGTTGAAACATCTTGGTGCAATCGTTGACATCCGGACATGTCTACTGGCACAACTGTATTGCCATTTTCCGCCTTTGCCTGGAAAAATAAATTGGTCAATATATATTTTCTTCTGCTGCTTATGTGCGTCATTACAATGCCTCACCATCATAAGTACATGTCAACTGTCATGCCACTCCCATCAGAGAGTGATGTGTTGGCACTGACTGAACTGTGACCTCTGACGATATGTAGAAATATAAATTGACCTTAAGAGGTTTTCAGTTTTTTTTGTTGCAGAAAATAATGCCAATAAAAATTTTATTTGCCCCCGAACTTAGTTCACATTTTGGCATGACATTGCATTGTACTGCAACAAACCCTCCCCCATCTGCAAGCCAGTTTTCATAACTGCAGCTATTTTGTATATGCTGTATAAACAATAACAGTGTCAGCCGTGCTGAGTATTCGCCCGAGGCCATTCAACCACCCTGAGAAGACAGACAGCACAAACCTCCTTTGTTTCATCTCAAGAACAGAAGTTGTATTGTGGTTAAGCTGTTTCGCTGTGATGGAATGTACTGTTGAGAGAAGCCAATTGGAAACACACACCCAACTGTTTTTACTGCAGATAGCATTGAGACTGTCATAATGAAGGCTGCTAATTTTTTTTTTTTTTTTTTTTTTGGTTTTGATGATGCAAATATGTATAAATATATCCGCTTGTGGCATTACAGATGGCACTTCCACTGTAAAGAACAGACAGGACACTGTGCAAAACCATATGACACTCATAATATGCTAATTTTAATGACTTTTAACGATACAGAAGACTCTGGAGCCTCACATTGTATAAAACATGCACATTCTTTTACATGAGCTTTTACTCTCTATTGGCTGTGTGAGTGCAAGCATTTAAGGACAGATGAGCTGAGGATGCCACCAGGTGGAGGTGCGTTAAAGAGTAGGAAGATGTCTGAAGTAAATCTTCCAAAAGCCCATCAGACAAGTGGCCGTATTTGTCACTGCACCATTCTTCAATGCCAATGTCTCCGAGACTGGCAGGCAGCAGCAGAACTAATGCATAATGAGTTTCATTAACTTTCCAAATAGGCAAGGTGTTAATATTTAAATGTTTAGCTTTTCCCTGATTTTTTTTTTTAGTTAATTTGATCTTTTCATCTTTATTTTCCTAACAAAAAAAAAAAATTAGTTACTCAGAATTGGCACTATTGGGAAAAATTGAATAAATAGAAAAGGAAAAAAAGGGTAGGATTATTGTCGCCCCGCACAATCATTTTTCTTTCATAGATGTTGCTTCTGTCCTCCATTATTTATCCCTGCTTAGTTATGGATTATGGACCTTGAATGAGTTGTCGTCATATCTTAGTGTGGCAAGTGGACTTGATTTCTTCTCCTTGAGAGACATCTTTGGAATGAAAAGATTTTGAGGAGAAATCGGTATCTGAAAGTAGTCCAAATCCAAAGTGATTTATTACTGCAAGTAGTAAATAGCACATCATTGTTATTGAAATTCACTTGACATATATATTCATTATTATTATTTGGGGCATGCTTTATGCGCTCTCTTTGTTGATCTGCATTTTCTTTTATTTTTACTTGTGTTTTTGTGTTGGCTCTGTACTAGAATATGCCTTTTTTTGGTCTGTTCTTTTCATAGTTTGATTTTGGTTTGTGCTTTATATGGTGAATGTGTGTGGCTGGTGTAGTGGGAACAGTTTGGGAGAATGTTGGAGCCTTTATGTGGCTTTTGATTGTTTTCTTATGATTTTGAGTGGTGCCATTTCGATTGCGATGTATTTGGGTTGCTACTAAGTTCCTGTTATTCTGGAGAATATTATATATGTAATAACACAGTATATTGTGGTCTGAAAATATTAGATAAATTGATTCATCAATAAGCAGAATGGTTACTTGCGTCTTAAAGGTTTCAGTTATTAAGATAATTATTCCGAAAGAGAAAAAAAAAAAGGGGGGGGGGGGGACAAAAAATAAACATAAATACTCTTATTTACATTAATATGTCATTGTCATTTCAAGTTTCAGTCATGTTGAGAGAAACATCTTCCAGCATCTGCTGTTTTGTGAACATGGCAATGATCTAAAACAGTTGTGGGTGTGGGAGCTGCATTGGCAACAGTGTCTTGTGGTACACATGGATCCTATATTATTGCCTCATATATATTGATGCATGTGTGTGTGTGCATATATATATACGTGTGTGTGTGTGTGTGTGTGTGTGTGTGTGTGTATGTATATATATATATATATATATATATATATATATATATATATATATATATATATATATATGTGTGTGTGTGTGTGTGTGTGTGTGTGTGTGTTTAATTCTATTATTATCTATCTATTACACGATTACACAATTCTGACCTCAGTAGTAGCCTATAGCCATCAGATAGGTAGTTTGATGTGCAAAAAAAGAATCATCCCCAACCTTGAAACAAACACAGCCAAAAGTATTCCAACAGCCAAATCTATAATTACATTCAACAGCCTGCACATCTACAATTCAGTGTTCAAATGACTCCTGCATTAGATATCTGCTGAGGTGGCGCCACACCTGAACTTACCTTTCCTGGAAACGTTTGTGTTATTTCGCAAACCTTACGTACGGTGCATTCCTCGTCAGCTGACTTAAACCTCAATAGTTGCAATTAAATAATAGCTTTAACTTCCCCTGGTGTAAAAGGAAATGGTATTCTCTTTTCACCTTGTTCCTGTTTGGAGGGAACAGCTTAGTACGCAAAACTTTGTACACTTTATACTTCATATCATGTTTACTGTTTAATGTTTAATGTAACAGTGCACTTAACTACTAATTTGCACTCAATTATTATTATCATTATTATTATTATTTTAGTTTGATTTGTATGTTCATTGCATATGGAGAAATTGACAATAAAGCTGACTTTGACTTTCGCATGGAAGTAACAAGTAAAAAGATTCATCCGACCCTTTTTGAAGATGTGGTTTAAAAAAAAAAAAATATATATATATATATATATATATATATATATATATATATATAAGAAATAATTAAAAAAAAAAACCTTTCCACTTGCAGTATTGACAGAAATTTATGTTTCTTTGATAGTATTAAATCACTTTTTGGCCCTCAAATTTGAGGAGGTTGTGTTACGAGGATAGCATTAAATACATATATATATATATATATATATATATATATATATATATATATATATATGTATGTATGATTGACAAAAATGATTGTGGTGTTATTGTATCCACGTGCTTCTCCCAACAATAGAGGGAGTTCTGCTCTCTGTTGATCTTGTGCATACACCTGTTCCCGTTCAAAAGATCACACAATGTGGTACGAGATGATGAATGAATCTTCACAATAAGCAACATTTGCCGATTACTTAAACTGGACGTAAATTACATATGGTGTCAATGTTTAGTTTCAGCTATATGCACCAACTTGTTTGCACGGTTCGAAATAGCAACAAAAGCAACAACTTAAGGGTGATGCTGAAGACTGACGCCTCGTGTAGCTGCTTTTATGACAGCTGTGGTCAGCGAAACCATGCAGTCCTGTGGTAGGAAAGGATAGTAACCGAGACCCACTTTACACCTCTGCACTTTGTGATCACAAGACACCCGGTTTGTTTGGCTAACTCCGTACTCCGCATTTAGAAATATACTCAGATTCCTCTTTTGAGCTTTGCAGCGCGGTTAAGAGATGAACAACTGTAGAGACGTCGCAACAGAATGTTTAACTTGAGTGACATGTCAGCAAAACGACTGAATACTTGATCTTGAATATTTTATGTGTTCCTCCCACGCTGCGGTGTACACAATCAGGTCATATAAATACAGGTCTTGAGTACTGCCAACACTCTGCTGACTAGTTGTTGGAAGGTGGCCTTAGTGCTTAAAATCCCAAAAGCCATGACTATGTACTATAAAAAGTAGTCAGTCATACAAGGAGATTTTGGAGGCTTGATCTGTTCAAGGCACTTGCCAAGAGCAGGTCTAATTTTCTTACATATTTGGCTGAACCTAAGTTGTCAACACAGTCTTCCATCTTGGCAGAGGCTAGGATTCAGGAACCAGGCCAGCATTTACTTTATGGAAGTCAGTTATGAATCAAGGGGAACCATCAGATTTGGCCTGTGTAAGACGGGGTGAACTCCAGGAGCTTATCACATTAACTGGGTTAACACTGGTAAAATCACTGGTGTTCTACCAAGGCAGGGCGCAAAAGAATGTTGGCATCTTCACCCACCTTCAGCTTCTTCATAGATTCAGTATGTGCACCAGGCTCTGTCATCGCAACCTGAAAGTCTTCCAATGGCGCAGTGCGCTATGATGACGCCAATTACACAATGTCTTATAAATCCACCAATTTAACAGTGATCTAGGGTTTAAGCTCCACAGCATTTTACAGTTTCCCATTACCACTTCTTTTTGTTTGAAAGAAAACAAAAAGCAGCCGTCCAAATTCCACGTCAACAATAATTTTATGGCTACGGGAATTTTGGCTTATGCAGATATCCTGGATAAGCCTTTATGAATGCTAAGACCCAGTTTGTTGGGAGAAAGGGAAGCAGCATAATACCAGATGTAATTGCTAAAAAATAAAATTGTTCGTTACGAGAAGGTTTGATTTGCTAAAATGCAAAAACACAAGAGGCAAAATCTAAATAAAAAAGAAAAAAGTAAGGAAATGAGAAAATAACATGTGGCATAAAACCAGGACACAATTAAACTTGTATCCCTAACTCCAGTGAAGAGAGGGAAGTGTGTATACATGTATAATAGGTCTGCCATAATAAAAACAGGTATATGCCCAAGTAGATATAACCAGATGCCTAATTTAACATCAATCACTAGCCTGTGCAGTTACAGACTAAATCAGCACAGAATTCATGTCAACACTTGCTTTTACCGTCACAAAACAAGGGGTAGACAAAGAGGGAACAGGCCTAAATTACAGCAACTTTGAGTGATGAGCTCACTTACGATCCCAAACGCCCCGTCCACTGATGGAGCTGCGAGGAGTGGCCGGTCCAGGTAAGAGCAACATAAAGGTTGATGGAAGGGAGGAAGAGGTGCTGCTGTTGTATCACAGTAAAACACAGAAGAGTACCAAACAAGATCAGACTAGCATAATGGGGACAGGCAAAGGCTGCACTGTAACAAGGTCTAGTCTGCACTTAATGTGTTTTGGTTGCTTTAGAACATGTATTTTAAGCAATATCTTATTTCAAATCCCTTAACACGAAACACATTTTAATAATGATGATAAAATGTACAGGAAGGTGGTTATTTAGCTTTTGGCACCAACTCAGTTTTGGAGTGGGGGGGGTTGAGTTCACCGGGGCAGTGATCTGGAAATGCAATGTAAGGAGTTTTCAAAGTTGTCTCATAAGACCGATAGAGTTGTGGACACATTTGAGTAATAAATAATTAAACAGGTGGAGACAGATCAGCTAAGATTGGGAACGGTATTTATTTCCCGATGGTGAACGGGGGGGGGTGAAGCAAAGCGGTCGTCGGAGGTTCCTCGCCGCTGTGTTCGCCGTAATTACATCGGGATCATTTTCCAAACCATAGGCATCATTTACATATGGCAGGAAATGGCAGCTGCCACATGTCAGGGCCGGGACTCTTCAATCCGCGTTGCGTGTAAAGTGCCCTAAAAGGCGTGCGATTCTGTGTAGGCTGTGTATTTTTTTTTTTGGAGGATCCATGCATCCGATGAGTGTACTCCACCAATGTAAACCCCAGCACAGGATCAGACATGCCCCACTGGAAATTCTCTTATTACCTGCCTATGTGAGCATTGTTCAAAATTCTGGGGTCACTTGTGTTAAGTTTCCCCTTTGCTTTCAATATATCGTCCAACGGTTTGTCTTCAACGCGGGGTCTATTTCGAATCGGGGGAGTTTTTACACGGCAACCCAGCGCCATCCTTTTTTTTTTTTGAGTTGGTCTGCGATTACAGCGACTTCGATGACGCAGTGACATTTTGACATAGGTTCGTTCTTCAAATCCTATCATCGCTGAATAATTGAGCAACGTCATGTCACACCGCCCCGCAGTCCAGACAGTATCATTTTTCCCGCTCGCTGATCACTGGTCAGCTCTTACTCATGCATTACGAGTACTCAGTGAGCCTGTTAATAACAAAGGTTAACGCAAGTATTTGAACTTGTCTCTTTCGTTCAGTGTGATGATGATGAATGAAGATCCCGTCCCACTGTTCTTTTTTCAAAATTGAAAAATCAAATAAATATATGTACAGTATAATGAATTCTGACTAATTAGCAAAATCAGCAAATTAGCATGATGCTAGTCATTTCGGTGCACATTATGATGCGGCACGAAGTAAAAAGGTTTCCTATATTTTCAGAATCTACAATTAAAT
The DNA here is from genome assembly GCF_037954325.1 of Fistularia commersonii. NCBI lineage: Eukaryota > Metazoa > Chordata > Actinopteri > Syngnathiformes > Fistulariidae > Fistularia > Fistularia commersonii. The sequence continues at coordinate 6,173,097 of NC_141298.1, read as the reverse complement.
AATTGAATTCAAAAATTTGACATTATATACATTGTGATTTTTCACATGTAAGTACGACAAACTCCGAGAAAGCGGATATTTTTCAAGTTGGATAATTTGTTTCTGACACACATTCAACAAAGGTCCCTTCACTTTTACTTTCAAAAGTTTTCCCAAAATGACCTAATACCTGGATTAAAACATTCTTCTATCCATAACTCATTCACAATAGTAGATTAAAAGGGGAATTTCCTTTTCCCAAATGCTAAAAACAGATTTTTTTTTTCTTTTCTTCAAGAAATAGAAAAAGGAAAACTAGAAAAAGTGCCTGAAAGTTCATTCAGCTTGTGAAAATACCTCCCAACCAACATCTTAAGACCAGGCGGGGGACAGGAGGGAAGGCATCTGACATTTTTAATAGCTTTGCAAAACCAATAATGTGTCACTCCGTTTCACCTCAGGCAGATTGGCCGGATGTGCGGAGGCGAGAAAGGAGTCGGGATTAAACTTCTAACTCTCGTGTCCTGTTTTTTTATACCCTCAACAGTTTGCGTCCCTTTTCAACGTTGAGTTATTCAAACCGACTGTGGCAGTCTCTTCAAGGAGAGGCGGTTTGACGTTATTCATTTAGATTAGTACAACAGCAAAGTAAATAATAGCTGAAAAACATCAATCTGATTAGATTAAACATAAAAGCTACTTTTATTCATCATGAAAACTAAAAATGTTCAGAAAGAAGGAACTTATATGTTGTTTGAATAAAATGGTTTCTCTTCCTGAAAACATAAACCCCTTTTTTTGTGTTTTTTTCTTTTACGGGGTAGCTTGAAACGGAATCAACTAAACATGAATCCTCTGCTCTGAAATTGTGTTTATGCAGACGTTTCCCCTGTGTTGACATATTTTATGTAGGTTTTGTGAACTTTCCAAACCTTCCTGCTCTTATTTCATTGACTTTACAAGCCATTTAGAGGATTACAGCACAAACAAAAGAGGGGGAAGAGAGAGAGCGAGAGAGAAAGAGAGAGAGAAGTGTTATCTCAAACCAGTCAATCCATCCTACTCACATGTTGTATAGTATAATTATTTGGCTCCCGCTGCCGTCTCATCATGACGCATTAGGTCCTGGGACCCACGTTGCATACCTCAGGCCCTTGTCTAAACAGGAAAGAGGTTTGAACCAGTAGTCCTTTGTAGTGGATGACTTTGGCGGGCAGCTGGCCAATTCTTCTTGGTGTAACAGCTCCACAGCGAGGGGGTAATAGGTGGGGGGTTAAACTGCTGAGATTTGCTCATAGAGCCTGATCTCCTGATCTAATGACGAGCTGCCTCGCTGGCTCTGTTTACGCGTGCTTAGTATTGTGCTGTTTAGATTTTTATTGTAATACGGCTCTGGCTTTGCTCATGTAAACTGGACCAGGTTGTAATGAGGGGAGATATATTAGAAATATAAAATTATTACAGCAAGGTCGTTGTCATTATTAGTTCGTAATGGCTAAATAAACCTCTGCCTGGCTCCTGATGATTTTTTTTTTGGGACGATTGGTGCTAATAAAAGTATATTTTAAAAGATGATGAGGAAAAAGAGCAAGAACAAGTCAAAGCGCTGTGTCTGTGTGTTTTATTCTTCATGTAAGCACTGTAAGCACATAGGTGTATGTACATTATTCCAGATAAACAGCTTATTTCCCAAATGAGGAGATTCAGTTCATGGCAATCCCATATAATACGTTTAAACATGTAATACCATTAAAAATAAATGAATGAATTTATACTAAAAATAAATATATAAATTTAGATATAACATACTACCTTATTATCCCCACAATGGAATTTTGTTTCTGACAGAAGCGCAGTAATAACAATAAATATGACTAGAATATACACATAAATAGAAGAGACAATTAAAAGGAAGAAGACCATGCCGCAAGCATAGAAATAGATAACAGTATGAATACAACAAGAATATATATATATATATATATTATGTTGTTTAATAATTATTAAATATAGATCTAAATATATAATCTATCTAACAGAATATAATCATTTAAATCCACGGAGTCATAAAGAATACTGGATAAATTCGATCATTTTTGCATCCAATATCTGTGATAGTGTGGAACCTTCATTTCTTTTTTGTCAATTAAAGTATAATAGTTTTCTTTTTGTGTACTTTTGAACACTCCACTAGCAAACAAGTCACTTTGAATCTTTAAGTGTTCAGAGAAGGCCCAGAGAAACGGTAAGTAGACCTTAACCAGAGTATACAGTGAATAATTCCTCCGGTCATGGAAACCCAGTGGGCCTGTTTTAAATCTGACACACACACTGCTTCTGGCAGAGGAAGACACTTTTTGAGCATCCGGCAGTTTCCTTCTGCTAAGCCCTCGTGTTTTGACAAGAAATTCTTTCTGTGAGCCACTGTTTGAAAAGTGGGACTGTGTACATGGCAGACATCTGCGCCCTTCTGCCGCTGACATGCCGGCTCAAATAGTGCTGTGTGTGTTTTACGATTGTTAGCGTGTTACTATTTGGGCTGATTTTTCAAGTGACTTTCATTAGAAAGTGGGAGGGGAATATGGTGGTAGCGTGATACTTTCATGAAGAGATGTTATCATTCCAGGGTGTTTTTCCTAAATATTCCGGTTTATCGGCATCGTGCTGGCGTAGACACTAAAAAACATTGGTTTGTGCCGGAGAGAGAGCAACTGCAATGTCGGTTTTTGACTTCCAAATAATGTCTTTATTTTTCTGTTTTCCTGCCTAACGAGGAATTGCCTACAGATTAAAAACATGTTTTATCGAATTATTGGGTTTTTATATGTGAAACAAAACCAGGATATGACCTAATGCCTCTGTATGCTGATCAATAAATAAATAAACCATTGTATTTATTTTTGAGGAGAAGTTCTTTTGCAAATCTCACAGCAAAGTATGTGATCACCATCTTTTAAAGAATACGTAACTGTTCAATCTCATTCTTGTGTGTGTGTCTGTGTGTGAAATATGCTTTTATTTTGAGTTATGGAATAGAATATGTAATTGAAAATGTATTTAAACAGAGAAAAAAAAAACATTTTTATAAATGCAATATTTCTTTAACTTTAATTTTTCTTTTCTTTTGCTTTTTGTTACTGTATTTTTTTCTTTTTTTCAATTATTCATTTATCCATTAATCTGTTTATCTCTGTATGTCTGTAAAATGTATTTATTTTTGTTCAGTCAATGACTGCCTGTGGCTCAGCATGGTTTGATCAGAATCAGAGAACCTTTTTTTTTTTTCCCAAAGGGGCATTTTCGGGGTTTATTAATGTATTTCAAGTTACTAGAACTATTCCTATTTGTATCATGTATGAATTATAATGTTAAACCTGCTAATTTATATATATTTTAGGAGTTATTAATGAAAGGAAAAAAGGAAAACCCATAGTCCTCATCCAAGTGGATTGCACTTTTTCTTCACAAACTAAGAAAACAAAATTCCTTTGACCTCACAGCCCGAAATGTACAAATTTGTCTAATTAGAAACAGTAACAGCATATGGTTTCGGCCACTGAAAAAGTAAGATTTATAAGGTCAAGTTTTTGTTGGCCATGGCTGAGGAATACATAAGCGGTGCTCTTATTTTTTATCGCACCTCATAAATCCACGGTAAATTATACAAATCTCATGGATAGCTGTACCCGGAGCCCACTGTAGCCCCTCTGACCACACCAGACACTTGAGGGCATGAGGGCCACATGAGGGCCAATTAGTCTGTATTGTCCTCAGAGAGCTGAGCATTTTCAAAATGCAATTTTTCAGTTTAAGTTTACTCAGACACATTGCAAAGTATAACTTACATGCCAATAAACAAAACCACAGGGAGGGGAGAGACTGCCGGGACACCACTGCAGTATCACACCGTTGAGGTGGTGGAAATCTTTGCAGCCGACGTGCTGGGCTACGTGTTACCAAGAACCATATGGACAGTTTTCCTTTTTGTTCAAGGAGGTATTTTGAAAGGTTTTGATTGGATGAACATGTCGCCACTTCCTCTTCAGTGTGACTTGACCCCGCTGATGAAGCGAATCTCGGGGGAAAACAGCACACATGCATAATGTTGGATGTCACAAGTACATGCGGTGTGATCGGATTTTTGGTTGAACAACAAAGTAGAAAGTAGAGCTGCGATGATCCAGCTGGGACTTCGCTTTGCTTTCTATCTGTTTTGGGAGAATGGTTAGCTGATTCTGGCTCCTGTCTACTCACACACACACACACACAAACACACACACGGCAGCAATCAAGCACAAAATCCAGTGTTCAAGAACCTTCGCTTTCCTTCCACTCCCTTCCAGATTGCTTAGTCAGCTAATTGGTAGCTACCTGCTTTTGGCTGCTCTGTCTTTGACTTTTCCACTGTTGCTTTGATCGCCGCACAAATCATCCCCGCTCCTTCCAAGTCCCCCGTTGCCAGGCCTCGATAACCTCAAGAGCGCAGCTTCGAGCCAGCTCATCTGCCTGCTCGACAAAGCCAGCCCCGACATATTCGCTGTCACAACTCGCCTGTCCCTTCTCCGCTGAAGTCCCCCACCTTCATCATCCTGTCCTGAATTTTCTTTATCCAAAATCCCGTCCAACTGATTTTGATCTCCATCGCTTCGAGCAGGTCCTCAAATGACCTTCAATTGTAGCATAAGTCACGCACACCCTACATCCCCAATCCCATCTTCTCTTTTTCTCTTGACAAAAGTAACTACAATGGAAAAGAAAGTGAAAAAGGGTCCCCTTTTCTCACGATTGCACTTTTTTTTTCTTCCATTTATTCTATTTATTTGATCATTCTTTTTCCAATGTTTTATCATCTCCTACAATTGGGAGACTTTCAGATTGAAATCTTGTGTTATTTTCCCTCACAAATAAGTGGGTTCTTTTTTTAACAGAAATAGCAAAAAATCTTTGACAAATGTCAGTGAGAATTTTTCCCAGAAGCTATTCCTCATTTTGCATGACCAGAATATATAACTGCGGTTTGCTCCGTGCAATCGCTCCAAAATCTTGCTGTTACATTGTTTTTGTTCTTGCATTCAATTTGGGTTTGTTTTTTTCATACAGAGTTACAATGTTCCCTACACATTCTTTCCAAAAATTTGAATATGGTGTTTCATGTATATTTCAGCTGAATTAAGATTACATGCAGCCATGCATCCAATTTATCAATTTACTTTGACACAAATGAGTTTAAGATTTTTTTATTAAACTATTTGAGCAAAATTAACTTTCAAAAGTGTGTTTTCACCTGGCAGACGCTTCATAAACATCCCATGTATTAATAGATTTATGTAGTAATTAATTTTCTTGAAAAATTACATGAAGAAAAAAAATCAAAAATATTGCATGTGAGTGGATGGGAAAATACCTGCATAACATGTAATTTCTTTATACCTTTGGAAGCCCACATTTTAAATGTTGGATCTGGTACATATGGAGGGATGATTGGATCCTTTCCCAGAAAGAGGTACATTTAATATATTTTTTTAATAATTTTTATATTTTTAATCATTATTTTTGTCATAAACCATTGGCAGATCATGCACCATGGCCAGTGAAATTTTATTCTTGCACAGGAAGCTAACTATATGCCCACTGTGACTCGGGAATGAGAGACGTTTTTTACACAAAATTCTACTGATCCTAATTATTGTCCATTTTAGCATTTAAAAACATTTTGTGCCACTTTTCTGTGCTTTAACATTCACAATGTTAAAGCACAGAACTAAGTCAAGATCATGAATGTTTCCATTAAATGAAGCTGTTGGCTTGGCCCTTTGTCAACCGCACATATTTGACTGTGCCAACATGTAAACCTTGTATTTCCACCAAACCTGTGGCAGCAAATAGCTTTATATTGTTTTAATTTTAAGAGCTTTAACTATCTACCTAAAATGAATTAACTTATATGTAAACAAGGTATTGCCACTTTTGATGTAAATCATTATTATTGGTACATGTTTTCTTTTTTTAACTTTTGTTTTTCTTCTAATTATTATTATTATTATTGTTCTTTTTTGTGTTTGTTTTTTTTTGTCTATTTATTCATTTATATTTTGGGGGGCTTTACACAGAAGGCATGGTAATCCTAACCCTTTGGAAAAACTGAGAAATAATGTATGGTTTTTTGGCTGAATGAGATGAGATGCACTTTAATGATCCCATGATTAGGAAATTGTTTAGCAGCAGCAGCATGGCATAGAAGGACAAGACAGTGACAAGCTAAGAATAAAAAGGAAAAATAATTAAATTAAACTGTGAAGTGTAAAAGTATAAAGTACGATCTGAAAAAAAATGCAAATCTTTACCTTTGAAAAGGTGCAAAAGTTGTCATCTCCCATTCGGTGTCAATGGGGTAGACATGAGTCAATTCCAGTTGGAGCGTTTTATTTAATCTAGGCATTCATTTATGTAATGAGACTTGATATTTTAGCCTTAGAATGGTCAAATGGTAAAGATCCCAAAAGGAGGGGCTCAAATAAGTTTCCAAAATAGTTCTGGACAATGAGAAAGAAAGTCTTGATTACTTTTAATGATAAAGGCAAATATGTTATTTATTATCTCAATTAGAATAGTCAATTTATGTAAATGAATTTTTTTCGGTCACAAACAAGCGTGTTGTCATGTCATATCGGAGTGCATTGTTATGTTTAAAAAAAAAAAAAAACTACATACCGACGCCAAAAAAACACGACAAGTACACATATGACACAATTCCACATATTCCTAACAGAGCTAGTAAATGCTAAGTGTCCAGCTAACTTGAATTTTGCTTTAAAAGAATATTTTTTAAACAGCGTCTACCCAAAATGAAATATGAGGCTCTAAAAAGGAATTTTAACAGCCATAATCACCAATAATTACTGAAGAAAAAAAAGTTTAATTCTTCTGTTTGAAACATGAGTTCTAACAGCTCTGGTTTTCTGTCATGTGGCTTAAAGACCAAAGGGATTTTTCTTCCTAAATTTGTGGATTTTCTCCCTCCCACCCCTGACCCTTTCTAGATTGTGTTCTTCTATAATAGATAAGATCCCTTATGCAGCTAAATGTCTTTTGCTTTCCATTTAAGATCGCATCCATCTCAGACTATAGCAATAGCCATATGTCTAGTTTACTTTGTATTGGCCTGCAGCTAAATTGAGGATGTCTGAGCAGGAGCAATCAATACTCAACATGAATGAAGCAACATTATTTCTAATTAAAAAAAATTATGTCTTGCTGTAGTTTTGAAAAGCAAACAGATTTTGGGCATTTAATACGATCAAAAATTATTAAATTAGGTGTTTCCGAGGCATGCAACAATGTCGATATCTCACGGTACGACAGGAGTCGGATTTTGCTGTTTTTACGATTGATGAAAATGCTAAATGTGCAAAAACACCGTATTAAAAATGCATGATAAATCTACCGCAATAAAAGTAAATGCGAAAAAAAATGATGCAAGTGAAGACTAGTTTGCATATCATACAGCGGTCTTGCTGGTATTGCATTAGGTGGCTTGGGGAGACTGGGCTTGTGGCGATATAGAGGATTAATAAGGATGATTTTAAAAGCCGAGCTCCTGAAATCTATCAGTGATATTTCAACGAAAGATGAAAAGAAACATCTTCCATCACAAATCCTTGTAAGGGAGACTAAAAGTTCAAAATCAAGATGATCTCGGCAGAAAAGCAGCAACTAAATTTAGGTACAAGATCACAGAGCTGCCATCACGACAGAAAAAAGCAGCAACAGCAACTTATGAAGTTCTCTGCTGATGCAGACATTAAGTTGTTTGATCCGAACCTGAAAACGTCACGACAACACCGAAATAGATGAGACAATGTGAACTCTCTTTCAACAACCGAGCAGAGCAAGTAGAGGCTGCATAAACCGACCAACGCAGTCACCATGGGCACGATTGCATGTACTTGATGAGAGACAATACCGAATGCTGGACAGGATACCGCAAGATCAGTTACAAATCAAAATCACAGTGAGAAACGGGTGTTAGTTTTCCAAAACACTGGAAAAAGCCAACTTGATCAAATTGATCAGCATTGTCTCATTTGTCTTTTGCATGCCAGGCTGAAATGTCTTTGTAGAGAGGATTTTCTCTTTGATCACTCTTAAATGGACGGACTCACGAAACAGATGCAGCCCTTCACCGATCAAAAATGAACATCAAATGTCTCTTAACTGTGACCTGTCATGCAAGGATTTCAAACTGTGCAAAAAAGGCACCACTTGAATCAGTCAATAGTAGCAATGGAAAGAAAAAAGAAAAAGTAGCTGTGGGGAATTATGCTCATCATTTCTCCTTTTGCGTTTGAAATAGATTTCCTTTGTTTCATTGTTAAGATTGACATTGGTATATCTATCATCATTTATTTTGAGGTTTTTCCACATGCCTGTCTACAAAGTTCTAGTAAAGCAACAATAGACTAAGTAAGATATTCAATTTCTGTTTTGACTTTTCAGTATAATACGAATAGCAGTATACATTGCATATTCACACAAAACCATACCCACACTGCTATGGCACCCTGCACAAGACAAAAGGTGGTGTACCACTGGCATGCAACTTTTGTTCCTATTTTGCAATGAAAAAAGTTGGCAACCTCGTCCTTAATGCATTCTGTGGGATTAATCCTGTGTTTTCCCACACATCTGAAATATGGTTTGACCATGAGAGTCACCGCTAGAAGCCCATTTCTCATGTCACATCAGTTTTTCTTCTTCTGACAATCCACGGCAACACGCAGTTATGGCCACATTTTGGAAGCGCAGACAGTTTTAAAAGGGCCTGCTTTATTTTCTCAGTTGACTGTTCATTTTTTATCTTTTTTTTAACCTTTTAGATTAAGTACCGAAATAGATCGGTAATATAAGTGGATGCTAAACACACATATATAAATGCTTTACATGCACATGCACTAGAACACTGAGTTCCCTGATTTATTTTGACACTGGTACAATTTATAGAAAATAACATTGTTATTGCTGTTATTATTGTGCCGTTATTATTGTGCTGGGAGTTTTGCAATGTGACAAACATAGTAAAGGATGTTATGCTCGTGGGATATTGCTTTTGGAAGACAGTTTTAATTCAACAACCAGCAGACAGGGAAAACACAAGGGTGGCATCTCACAATGCAAACAGTTAAACTACGGTTGTACCCCCTTGTTATGACAACTAACGGTGTAAGTCACTGTAACACATCAACCCCAAAAATGTTGCAACTATTCATACAATGGAGTTCTCTAACAGAGAACCATGAGAGACTCCCAAAGGTCATTGTGGGTCATTAAGAAATCTGGGGTTCCACCAGCCAGTCTCCCCACCACATGCTACACAGTCCCCACCTAACAGGTTAGCTGTCCTCAGCAACCTTAGCTTCCATAATAAAGTCCTTAAAGAGGTATGGACCCCTATGTGGTTGGCAAGGTCAGTTAGTTGCCATCCAGGCAGCCTCGGTAGGCAAGATGGATCTTTCCTCTCTGGGCTGTCAATCCACAACTGCAACCCAGGAGCCAGCTCCTGTCCATGACCCAGAATGTTGATGGCCTCATGTTCTACAGGGCTGTCCGGATGTCGGTTTAGTCCTTTCCGGCTGGCGTAGGTGTCACCGTGGTGGTCAAAGAACTCAACAATGCCATCCTTGCCAGAAATAATGGTTTCAAAGGGGTTGGTGGGTCTTGGTTGCCCTGGCGGGAACTGTTCTCACTGAACCATGAACTAGTTGAAGTACATAGGGTCATAGCTTGCGGGGCACCAGGAGCTGGAGGCAATTTTGGTTGCGTGTAATGGCCTTCCAATGGCGGTGGAAGAGGCCCTCACGAGTCACAATGTTGGTCCACTGCGAGTAGAGAGTCTTAGTCTCTCAAGGTTGGGGATTATGGATGGGACCTGGGGATCACCAACGCTGCTGCCTGAAGGGTCATCCTCAGCCAGGACTTCACGCAAGGCTTCTCTTACCTGAATTGAGGTTTGCTGTTGTCCTTCCTCATCAGCAGGGTAAAGTGTGGCAGCTCCAGAACCCAAGTGTTTCCCCAGAAACATCAACCACAATCCTCAATTTCTTTTTACAAGTCCCGGCCAATGAGGGTCAGGGTTCCTGAATCCCTGCCAGGCAAAATTTGTGATCAACGTAGTGGCCCCTCCGAGCATTGCTGCTCCTCATACCGCAGCCGATCCTTGTGTCACTGCCGATCCTTTGGCCACCGCCATTCATTCTCAGGTCTTCGCCAATCCTCACAACGCCGCTGATCCTCAGGCCGCCATTGATCACTGCACTGCTGCCGATCCTTGGGCTATCACTGATCCCTGCGTTGCCGCCGATCTTTGTATCGCCAACGATCCTCAGGCTGCTGCCAATCCTTAGACTGTCACCAATTCTCAGGCTGCTGCCAATTTTCATGCTGCTTGTGAACCTCAAGGCCTCAATGCTGCATCTTACCAGGGCCAACTCAAGTTCTTGCAGGTAGCGTCACATCCTCCATTGCTCCAAACATAGTTGTCATTTTTCTATCCCTCTTCCGACACCAATGTGGCATATTGGGAGTTGAAAACAGAGTCAAGGAGATTTTGCTCATGGGATATTGTTCTTTGGAAGATCGTTTTTAATTCAACAACCAACGAACAGGGAAAACCCAAGGGCGGTGTCTCGCAATGCCAACAGTTAAGCTAAGGGTGCAGGCCCCTCTCATGATGCCTAATGGTGCAGGTTAATGTAACTCATCAACAACATTGGACAATTGTTCATACAACAGAGTTGTAACACAGACCCATAAGACATTATTATTGCTTCATCCTTTGTCTATGTCGCTTATCATGAGCCTCAAATTAGACTTCATGTTTTTGGGCTGCATGAGGAAACCAGAGAACCCCTCCTGTCAGAATCGAACCAGCAAGGCTCTTGCTGTGAGGTAGAGGTGCCCTATTACAATTGTGATTATGACTACAAAGTTTTACTTCCTCAACAATATCCCTGTTTTTAGTGTCTGCGTAATTCTTTTGATCTAAAAACTTAAACAAGATTCCTGAAGTTTTCACTTCATTGTCTGTGTCATTTGACATTTGATACACCAGAAAACCCATGTTCCATTAGGATGGACATATTTCTCATTCCTCCCATTATTTCAACATTTGTATTTCCCCCTAATTGCCAAACCTTGTATTCCTCCTGTTGTAATTTTATGTATGAAAATTTTGAAAAAGCAAAAAGAATCACAGGGGAAGGTACACAATCACCTCGGCGCATGTTTGGATTACAGACAGGAAACCTGTGCTTCGCTTCAAGTATGTGTTAAGTCTCGTTTTGATGAAAGCAACATCAATCTGCAGGGACCAGATCGAGTGAGAGAGGAAGTAAGATGCAAAGACAGCATAGCATCTGGTCAGTTTTAGAAATAGACACGTGACAAACACTCAATAATGTATCACATTAACTTATCAGTGTGATATATGCTGCAGCACTCGGGTCAAAAAAAACAAAAAAAAAAGATGTCAGCGGACTTTCTCGACCAATACTGAGTATCCTCCGAGAAGTTTGAAAACACAAAAAGGCACTGGCTGCTTTGTTTCAGGCTTCGGAGATGCAGCGTAGCGGAGCGAGAAAGCTTTTTTAAAACGGTAAACAGGAGGAACATTCTAATTACATGACACGACCCAAGGTTGATGGAAAAGTTTAATATCAACACACAGACTTCCTAACCTTATTTATTCTAATACAAAACCACAATCGTATTTATTTATTTATTGTGAACCTTCCAATGTTAGGATCTATAGCTTAGATGGTAATAAATGTGCAATAAAACTTTTGGAAAGTTACTACCAACGTTGGCTGTTAATAAAAAGGATAAAATAACAGGATCATGGGTGGAAATGCACTGGGTTTTGCCCTAAAACCTGAATCTGATTTGTTTATCCTGAAAGGACACGGCCCTCTTTTCTTGCTCATGTATCACCGCTTAGAATCTTCTATTTTCATATGAAGTGGCCCCAGGGCTTGTCAGATCATTTGGTACGAATCTAATGCCTTAATTCTGGGGAAAAACATGACATTCTTGCCTATTGAAGTCTATCCCTATTTTGGATCATATCGAGGAACACTTCAGTCATCTATCCAAATGTGCTTTTGATGTTATTGGACTGCTTAAAGATCCAAAAAGAAGACCAAAGTCAAAAAAAAAAAAAAAAAAAGCAGTTGTCTCTTTACCACATCAGTTTACACAGGAATAACAGTTCCCTCTCAAATATTGCATATTTTCTGTCTTTACTGCTGTTTATGTTTTAAATTCCCAAAAGGATTACAGAAAAAAATGCATATATGTACATCTTTCTTTTTCAACAATCTAATTTTTGAGTGATTATTTGCAAAGCTTGAAGGGAAACAAGCAGCGGCAGGTGACAGTATATTATAATTTGATTAAAAAAGCTATGCAAAACAGGCAAACACACAGTATAGTGTATTTTAATATTTGTGTACGGTCTTGAATTTGTCAGGAGGGGATCTTGAAAAAAAAAAGGCACATTATTCTTATGAAATGTGAAATTTGAATAATGGAGAACTACCAAACGTAAGACATGGGTAAATAGAAGTGTAAAATATTTATCTACGTAGCAAAAAATACTGTAAATGTGGTATAGTAATGTTTTCAACAACACTAATTCCATCCCTACCTTTCAACAGCCACAAGCGGTTCCAAGATGGCCGCCAGCCCAGTTCTTTGTTTGTGTGCTTGAGCTTGAATTCCAGGGAAACTGATCTCTACATACAAACTCAAGCGGTTTTCTCAGTCTATTTTTGTGGTTCTTAAATAAAGGGGGAAGGATTGCTACTGCTCAACTATTGAGGTAAGTAGACAGATTCAAATGTCCTGTTCCATCTACTGGATTGACTGAATGCAATCCCCAGGTCTGTATCTATGCCGCAGGATGCGAGAAAACATCCCATAACTTGAGCACTCGAGTAGGTTGGTTGGGGTCTCGAGGTTGAGGTCATAAAACATCATCCTCAAGGTGACAACATTGTGAGAGGAGTACGTGGGGAAACAAAGAAAAAAATGATCCCACTTCCTAAGATAAGATAATACTTTATTGATCCCCAGACGAGAAATTATTTTGTCACAGCAGTGCGCCAATAACGATGTATATGAATAGAAATAGAAATAAAAGAGACAAAAGGATAAAGACAACAACAACAAGGATAAAAATAAACTGGATGAGAATGGAACGTTTACTATGCATAATTTTCATAGTAAATTTAGTAATTTACATAGTAGATTTTTAAACAAAAATTTAGTTAAAATTTTTTTTTCATCATTTCTACTTTTTTTTTTTTTTTATAATATGCCTTTTTTTCATGTATTAATATTTATTTGTTTAAATTTCCAGCTGCTTTCAAACGGCACACTGTGCAACTTGTCCTCTTTAGCTTTGGCATTTTCCTTCATCTGAGAAACAGATTCATGTCGAATTGGACAATTTATAACTATCTGACAATAACCTTTTTGAATATATGTTATTTACTCATCTATTTTAGGCATCCACCCGGTGAGGCAGAAATCAAAGTACCAGATAGCTATATGTCGAGGTCCCGTTATCAAGGCAAATCAAACAGATATTGAAAAATTATGGAGACTACTCGAGCTCTGCTGTTGCAACAGTGGCCTCTGCTGCCGTGAGTGCGATGCCAGGACACTGTGATGGGAAAAATAAAGTTAAAATTAGTACCCTAAATTCTATGAAAAAAATCCAGTATCAGCTGCATTTCTCACCACAGAAGTGTGTGTAAATACAAAAAAAATAGTGTTGTGTTCTATATGGAGATACTGCTTGGACAGCACATGTTAGATGCTTTGGAGATAAAGTCTGACTCAGCTGGTTTGGACATGTACAGAGGAGGGATAGTGACTATATCGGTCGAGGGATGCTGAGGTTGGAGTTGCCAAGCACGAAGCCTGGAGGACGACCGAAGAGCGGATTTATGGATGGAGTGAAAGAGGACACGAAGTTAATCAGTGTGAGAAAAGAAGGTACCGAAGAGAGGGTTGGATGGAGACAGATAATTGGCTGTGGAGATCCGTAAAGGGAACGGACGAGAAGGATGAGGAGACTCTATGGACGTACAACTACAAAAAGATGAAAAACAACAATATCTGATAGTGCTCTACCAACTGAAGTGATGTTTAAGTCAAGCAAATATTTAATTAAGGTCGAAAAAAATGTCAAGTAAACCAATGTGGATTCCTTTTAAACCACCAGAAATCTAAATTATGAGGTATCTTGGGAAAGTTATGTTTTCTTAATGTGGTTTACCTTTTAGTGTTAAGATGGAGAAATGCACCAACTCCTCCTTTTATGACACCATTAGGGTACTGTTGCCCTCAACAACCCCGAAATATGTTTATTTGTGGACAAAAAAGAAAGAGCAATACCTCTAATGACCACCTTAGTGACCTCACTTAAACAAGGCAATGAAGTGTTCTTCCCATGAAACCCTAGAACACGGTTCTGCTCGGTCAAAGTTCTGCATTTGCCAGCTACCTTGCTTTTTTTTTTTTTTTTTTTTTTTTTTAAACCACAGCTTCATTTCCAGCTTCCTGACGTCAGGAATTTCCATTATTTCAACCCCGGTGTCCCCGGGAGTTAGCAAATATGACTTCGAAAATAATTGATATTATTTGTGAAACTACTTTCTCGGTTTTCCATTCCGAACGGAATGGTCGCCGGTGATGTGGGAAGCGTCGTGCCGTCATGTGAGGCGGACTGCGGGACCGGTCCTGCATTGTAGCAGTTGTCAGCGTTGATGTATGGTTTGTGAAGAGCCCGACACACACCCTCGCTCCTTGATGTGTTGGCCTATGTAACCCTGCTTGAGAAATCCCTTTTCTGTGTCATTCTTTTGGGGGGGGGGGGCTTGTTCCCAGTTGAGTCACCGGCCATTATAATGGGAAGGCGGCAGAGAGGCGTCGATGGGCAGGCAATGCACACACTTCACACACACCGTGTTTGAGTTTCAGTGGCACAAAGTCAACATCTTTGAAAAGAACGGAGGGGCACTTTGATCGTATTTCAAAAACAACAATTTCAAATAATTGGAGCTGTAACGGTTTTTTTTGACCTCAAAAGATGATAAATTAGACAATGCTTGCTTGCCAAAGAGAAAAAAAATCAAGATTAAAGATATACGGTAAAAATGAAGTACAAGGTTTACATTTGAGAAAAACATCCTCCCAACTTGAAGGTGATCCGTAGAAAAGACGCATGAAATGAACCAAAACAGGAAAGCAGCACATCTCCGCAGGTTATTTTGCAAGAATGGAGACCCGGTTCCACCAATGTTTTTTATTTTTACAATATTATATTGATATTCATCATTTAGACCTCTGTCATGCATGTGGCAGATAGAAAACCATGCTTCTTGTATCGACTGCTAAGATGCGCCTATGTCACTGGATCAAGTGTTTTTGTTTTTCATCACATATCTTACACACACCTCAATATTAATATTTTTGTCACTGATATGGTCTATGGCTGGATTTGGCATTTTTACTTAAACTTTTGCATGGACTCTGTCAATTGCACATGCAAAGGGAAGGTATTGTCAGAGGGACTCCTGGAAATGGCCTTTCTTGCATGTCACACATTAAAACAAATAAGAAAATGAATAAAATGAAATAAAAATAAGAAAATAACATACGATGAAACAGTTGATTTTCTTGTATGCAGACTTTTGGCATAACACATGCACAACTGCATATACGATTTTTTTTTTTTTTCTGTGCATGTGTGTGTGTTTGTGTGGGTGGGTGTGTGTGTTTGTGTGTGTGTGGTTGCTTGCCTGCTGGGATTCCATCAGGGTGTATTTTTCCATTTGTTCATGTATTTTGTTTTCTCCTCTTTGATGTTACTACTCCCCTTACATTGACTATCTTTTTTATCAGATACAGATAATTCAACTGGTCACACAGATTATCAAAAACAAAATCTATTTTTCCCAGCATATATTTGCAATGTGTCAGTGATTTTTTTTTTTTAGTTTTGCAGCATCCGCACTCAAGACCCCAGACTCTCACAACACTGTCATAGAAGCTTCAGTTGGACAAGTTTCTTTATTTCCATTTATAACTGTGTCGTAGCAATCCATATACAAAAAAACAAAAACAAAAATGGTTTGGTCGATTAAGTTGTTGCAAACTATTGATGGTACAAGATAATTTGCACAGGTTCTTTTAACAGAAGCAAATCGCTGTCCTCGAGGAACGTCAAAATTAAATCCTGATGTTGGATTAATCGGCTTGGAGTCCATTTATATGAAGATTGCAAACATCCAGAATACATGCATTGACCCTTCAAAATAAAATCCAAATTGCAATTTCTCCAAGTTTACCGCTGCATTTCAACCGCTTCAGAGGATCTCCTCATGATTAAATTCTAAACTTTAGACTGGAAGTGTCCCTTGAAGTCACTTGTAGAATGAAACCAACAGCTGGTAATAGACAGTATTCAGAAAATGCAAAATACAGGGAGACCAGCAGAGTCAGACCTAAATTACCTGCTTTGCAGGAGGTCCCACTGAGAATTACGAAACAGAGGAGAATCTCATGTTGCGTTCATGTTCTCCCTCCAATTGCACCAACAAATACCTCCCCCGGTGTTACTATTACAGCCCGCTGTTACTGTGCGCGTCTGCTGGTTTAATTCTAAAAGCATCACAAATGAAGACAAAGTGACTTTATAATACAACCTGCATGTTTTTATTTGAGCTTCTGACAAGCTGTCATAATGAGATGGTCGCAACGAGATGCAGGCAGCATTGCAGGCTCTTGCATCAATAAAATAACGTCTTCATCTTCCAGGGAGACATTTCTTCTCCTTCTGGGAAGGTCTTGGGGCCCACTTGTGTCATTTCACCAGCTCCGTGGTGATAAATGAGAGAGATAATGTGTATTAAGCATGTCCAGTTCCTCACAAAAACTCTAAGTAAGTAGCCTTACTGGACGAAGGCGGTCTCTGCTGTTTATCAAAGCTGGCCCTGTTTGCAGGAAGGTTTGTCATAAAATGCGGTTTATGTCCTCCCTCATTTTTTTAACCTTCACTCCATTTAAACACTTCAATAAGGTCCTATTTTAAAGGAAAACCACAAGTTTCAATGCCTGAATTTAAATAAACGCCAACTAAGTTGGACATTAAATTGCAGCCAAATGCCACTTTGTTGCTACCCTCTTTCCAAAAGAAAGAATGCACTGACTCTCAACTGAATGGCGGCAGTTGAAGGTGTGTCTTTTCAGGGGTTGCCATGGGATCCGTTATATTTATATATTAATTTGCGTAGGAATCAAACTTTCTGACTTTCACAGCCTTTGTTCATGTCTCAAGACTGGATCTTTTAAATTTGAATATAGGATTAAACCCATATATGGATGTCATCACACTCTAATGAGCACTTTGTCTGGAATTAGAAGAATTTTTTTTTTTTTTTTTTTTTTTTTTTTGATACAATTATCATTGATGTGTTTGGAGCTGCAACATAAAGCAGAATGCCTCAGCATCCATTTTATGTTTTTTGGCACAGCACAGCATGGAAACGTGAAAACGGGTGATGTGAGTTCAGCTTCTGTCAGGGTTTGTTGCAATTAGTGTTGATTACAGGCCTGGGATCAGTTCACCATTAGACCGTTAAGTGTGTGTGTGGTTGCATGTGAATGTCCTTTGCTGACTGAAGAGGTGCGTGTGTGTGTGCTTTGTCCATGATATTCCCGTGTTTTGTAACTTCACGAAACAATGTACTTCAAGTTCGTGTATTTGTGAAACCGTTATTCTCGTGAGGCCATCAGACGTCTGAGTCTCGATTCATCTGGTTCGGAATTTGTACTTTTATGATCAGTTCGGTTTCGGACAGTAAAATGCACCTGAACCATTAAAGTCCGAGGTAATAATACAATATCGGACAGACTTTTGCAAAGGATTTTTTGTTTTCTTCACTCATGGCTCCACCAGAGAGCCTCCAGTCTACTCAAAACCCCAGATGCAGCTAAAGGGTGCGTTCAGACGTCCATCAAACTGGATGGTAGACAATGATTTCTGTCACGGGAACGAGAATGGAGAAAAAACAAAAGGAGACAAGGAGGCTGACATAAGAGAAATGGAATTGAACTTCGAACCTCGGCTTTTAAGTCAACATAAATTAGGTTTTTAAAGACTGCTGTTGATCCTCAGAAAAAAAGGGACTTTCAAATATCTACAGTTTCATGACAGCTTGAAAAACTCCATCTGCTGATAAACATCATGTGATATGATCAGCAGCACCATAGCAGTACTCGCTCGTGGTGATATTATTTTTCCATGAAACTACGACTGTGTAAACTCAAAATGACATTTCTGGGATTGAAGTCAGAGGCATAAACCAGAGCTGTAGCTAATTCACTCAATTTTTTGTTGTTGGGAACAAAATGCTACGCCAGAGTTGCTTAGGTCTCTCATTCTCAATGAACCCACAGTGACATGAAATTGCTTGAAACTGAATATATAACCAGTGTTTATGAACTTCTGCTTTAGCTTGCCGTAAATGATGCACGGCAGAATTTGGCGCTTGTGATCACATTTTCATTAGAAGGGGTTACATCTGTCCTTAAAGGAATCGTACCAGGACAACCTGTGGCTTAACACAGACACCGCCATGTTCGAAAGGCGTCATGGATCATGAAAGCATAAAGTCAAAAAGGGGGGAGGGAATAACAGGCTTAAACATGTAGCAGAAATCTTACTCCTGTCCCTCTCTATACTTAATTTTGGTGTTGGTCACGGATGCCCTTGCTTCCATCCTTAGTCTTATTTCATTGCCACTGGGTTAAAACAAACTGGTTTGTCAACCATGCACAATCACTGTATCCATTGTGTTTCTAATTTCAGGAATGTAAAGTTCTTGTCGCGCTTCAGGTTGGTTTCGCTAAATATTTTATTTGACCAATATTTCCCCTCACTCACAAGCAGGAGAGCCTGACAAACAGAAGCTGTAAGTCGTTCACCCTCAATCTAACCTCTAACCTTGTCACCAAGCACTACCCCACTAATCGCACTTAGCCCCAAACCCCCTCCTGAAAAAAAAAGGAAGAAGTGAATGTATGTATGTATATGGTCTTGAGATGGCTATTTGGTAGAGTGGTCACTTCTGACTTCCGACTACTGGTACTTCGGATCTTCGGTGACTGAATTGCACTTTTTGTGAGTCGCTTTGGATAAAAACGTCTGCCAAATGACTGTAATGTAATGTACCTCTGCCAGAAGGAATTTCCCAAAGCAAGGGCTCTTGCTTCAAGAAAGATAATGGAGGATGCAGAAAGTTTGATTGGTTACATGAACAGCCCCTCCAGGGAAACTAAATGTTTTGCAGAGGAGAGTGACATAGGTTAACCTCCTCTTGTTTTTCTGCTATACAGGCTTGACCTGTGATTCATTTTTGCAACAATAGTCAGCGTTGCTACAAAGCTGTGCTGACATTGTTCATGCTGAAGGGCCTTTTGTGCCCTAACTTTTTTTTGTTAATTCCAGTCCATGTGACATAACTAGTTGTGATTGGCTCAGTGCGTGAAGCACCTGAAAATCAAATTGAATGCAAGTGAGGCCCCGAGATGCATATTGAAGTGAAAGTGAGGTGAACAGATTCTTCTAGGTCAAGGGTCGGCAACCCGCGGCTCCGGAGCCGCATGTGGCTCTTTGATCCCTCTGATGCAGCTCCCCGTGGCTTTTGAAAATAATTAACAAGTATCAAACTAAAATGTATTTTATTTTAGTTTGTTCATTTTTAAAATGTATTTTTAAATTTGAAGATAATTTTTCCATAAATACAGGAAGAACTAAAAATAGATATTGAGTATTTTGCTTAAAAGTAACCTTCAACCCAACATCTTTTTTTCCAGAGTTCAAAATGTTTTGTTGCATGCATAAATGTGATTTTATTTTCTCTGTAGTTGCTTATTGATTTAAAAAAAATGCAGCACAAATTTTCAAAATGTAATTTTAAATTTGAAGATTATGGCAATCCTGTAATATCTAAATAAATTGTGTTTTATTTAGATGTTTTATTTGTCGCTCTTAATTAGCAACTGCACGCGGCAGTAAAAGCACACAGAGAGACGACGGCATTTTTGGTTTGCTGCTGGTGGATAATTAAAATTTACCTTTTTTTTTCATAAATACAAGAAGGACTCAAATAGATATTGAGTATTTTGCTTAAAAGTAACCTTCAACCCAACATCTTTTTTTCGGAGTTCAAAATTTTTTGTTGCATGCATAAATGTAATTTCATTTTCTCTGTATTTGTTCATTGATTTAAAAAAAAAAAAAGTTTATACATAGCAAAAGGAAAAAAAGAAAATATTGTGTTATACGCGCTGTTAATTCATACAAATTTCAAGAGGCTTGTGTGGCACCCCGTGTTTCTTCACTGTGGGGAAATAGTGGTAAATTTTGCTGACACCTGTCCTACATGATGGTTGCCAGGCCAACGCAGGTCACTGTGCACTCCCTTCATTCATTCATTCATTATCAATACAGGATATTATCCTGCACTCAGTCACAGGATTGCTAGTCTATCCTGGATCTTTCGGGGTGAAAGGCAGGGTGTCCCCCTGGACCGGTCGCCGATTGATACCAAAGTCTACATATTCTAATGTGTATTTTTCATCCGGACTATCATGTAGCCCTGTGGCGGTTCATGTCTTTTAGTTGACATCAGTGTCTCCAAAGGAGATGATCGTGCCTTTTTGCTTTAGCAGATGTGAAGTGTAATAGTGGTTGTATTGTATTTACCACTTTCCCTGAGATATCTTCTCTATTTTCAGCTACCTTAGCTTGACTGCTTAGTGTCTCTGGAGTCTGGGAAACTAAGCCAGTGAACTGAGGGTGGAGTGCTTTATTCCAAGCATTATCCGAAGGGAGGCCAAGATTCGCTCCATTTGAATAAAGACTATTCCATACATGATGACTTCATGACAGCAACTTTTATAATGTGTGGCGTGGCGCTGCCATCGCAGCGTGACATATTGTCTTTCTGTGAATAGACGTTTTATTTGTAAATTAACCAAAAATGTTGTCACACTGAAAATGTTGACCTTGTACGACGATCAAGTTCAGTACAACTCAACTTAATAAGGATTTTTTTTCTCATCTAAAAATATTACATGGATGCTAGATACATCATTAATCATGAAATAATGTCCCATATGAATTGGTGAATCATCTACAGTAAAGACAGTTATGACCTGTATAATAATATGTTAAATTATTCATTATAAAATAAGAAATAATGATTCTACTAACAGATCATTTGCATGTGGTTCAGAAATCTCAATTTGTGGCTTTGTGACTATTGGACACAAATGTCCACATCTGGATAAAAGTGATGTAGACTCCTCTGACTACAAAAAAGAAAAACTCTAAAAGGACAGGAAGGGGCTTTGACAATTTTTGAAGACACTGGATTGTTAAACTATGAGTAAATAGAAATAGAGCTTCAAAGGATCCATCCGACACTTTTCTTATCCAGTACCGAAACATCACTGAGATGATAGAACAAGCCCATGCCCGTTCATACATTACTGTCTATACGGATCTATTTCCACCGAAATGTCCCCATCTAAAAGGAAACTGCCAAGCTAATTGGTATAGACAACATCACTCCTATCAGAAAAGAAAATTGCTGGTAAGTTGCTAATATATGACTGCAGAGCACAATGTTTTGATAGATTGCTGCTTGAAATAAGACATTTTGCATGAGGTATATGAATTCAATATAGGGTTATGGATATTCTCATTTCAATGAAGCTTAAAAAAAATACATAAATGTTGAATTGGTTGAAAAACACAGGGGCATCATAACAACATGCTGATTTTACGACCAAGCAAATATTTCTAAAATACAGAAAAGACGACAAAAAACTAAAATGAAACACTGGAAGCCATAAAAACTCACTTGGATCTGCCTGATTGTTGAAAAGTTTTGAAATTATATGTTAACTCTATGTAAATATGTTGAATACTATTGAATTTCAATATGTGTTTGTGTTTGTATGTACATATATGTATGTATACATATATATGTAGGTATATATTAGTAAAACATTATGTATATCCTTAGGTGTGCATGAACATGTATTATTCATTTCATGGAGTGGGAATAGTAGGGAAATATATATAGTATATGTATACAGTATATAGATATATCTGCTTCCTTTCCTTTCGACTTTTCCCTTAAGGGGTCGCCACAGTGAATCAACCTTCCCCATCTAACCTTATTCTCTGCATTCTCCTCTCTCACGCCAACTAACTTCATGTCCTATCTCACAATATCCATAAAACTTCTAATCTTCTATTATATATATAAGATATGATATATGTGTGTGTGTGTGAAGATTCAATATATATTTTATACTTTCCCCACCGTGGGATGATTCAAGGAATATTAAAGGAATAATTAAATACTATATATATATATATATATATATATATATATATATTTTATTTTATTTTATTTTTTTTCTTCTTTCTGCATCCACCAAAGTAGTGCAATGCATCTCCATTTGCTGATGTGATGATTTCCAAAAGACCAGATTCTCCCTTGGGAATGGACTTAAGCAAGACCGCAAACCTCTCATTAGCACACATGTGAGCGAGTGAATGCATGTTGGTCAATTCCCCAGTTTGAGCAAAGGTATTTTGTGTTGTGTTTCTTCTCCACATTGATGCAAATGTCTTCATATCCTGCAAATGAGATAATGCTGACTTAACATCCCCTCAATTACATCAACAGCACCAGTGAAAACCTGTATGCCCGGGAATATACTTTTTTAAGTGTAGTATTTAATATACTTAAATGCTACCTGCTGTTTACACACGGAGACACAGACACACACACACACACTTGGCTCTCTTGGAGTAGTTAGGCATGAAGTATCTTTAAGAACTGTGGCCTGGAGTATTCCCAGCACACCTGTGTTTTCATTGTGCTTGAATTCTCTCCCCCGGGGCCCATGAGATCATTACAGCAGACACAAATGCATCAAAGATAAATACCAGGACATATTTCATTAATTAAACAGACAGTGTGTATGGTAGCTGGACCGCCTTCACAAGACCACATGTTATGAAAGCACACAAAAGGCTAGGGTACACGTCCACAGTCTCACAAATCATGTCATTTTATATACCCTATGTGAGCAGGCTGCAAGTGTGCATGATGACTATAACATGTGTCAAGTACTACATTCTGTGCTGACTAATCCCGTTGCTACTGTAGTAAGAAGTCCAGCATTAGCGTCAGCATTAATCCATCTAAATGCTTAGGGTGTTTTGAATAATATTCAACAATATCGCAACCGTTGAAACAAATTAAAAAGCAAATTGCTTCGATAATCGTGCCGCTGCATTTCTTGCTGGAGTCATTTTATCTGGAAGAGTTGGAATTATTTCTAATACAAAAATGTGTCAAACTGCAAGTGGAAAGAATGCAGACACACAACAAAATCAATGAAAAAGCAGACAGGAAATATCAACATATTCATTATTATATACCCGACATTTGCATTCCTGAGAAAGTTATAGGTTATATGACTATATGTAGTCTTGTGAGAGAATCTTCTTCAGCGTTGCCTGTCTCTCCAGTCAACCTCACCTTAAGTACTTCGCTTCTTGTTCATTTTTTGTTTAATCACATCTTCAAGTTGTCCAATTTGTGTATTTTATTCACATGTTCTATGACAATTTGCATTCACAATGGATTCATGGAAGGTCTAACCTGTCGAACTGGAATTCTTCACTTGTGGTCGCAATGACAGATCAGACCAAACAAATCTCAATTGGTGGACCAGGTGTCCCCTAAAAATGGAAAGTTGGCGAT
This sequence comes from Fistularia commersonii, assembly GCF_037954325.1. Taxonomy (NCBI): domain Eukaryota; kingdom Metazoa; phylum Chordata; class Actinopteri; order Syngnathiformes; family Fistulariidae; genus Fistularia; species Fistularia commersonii. The sequence goes on along the minus strand of NC_141298.1, from coordinate 6,149,200 downwards.
TCTATCCCTGGCCCCTCCTGTCTGGATGCGGTAGCGTTCTTGAGCAAGTCACCGAACCCCCACCCAGTCACATCCGATGGTCTGGTTAGCGCCTTGCATGGTAGCTCAGCTTCCACAGTGGTGTGTTTGTGTTGTGGCTAATGTCATCCAGTGCAAAGTGCTTGGAAACAGCAAGCTGTTAAAAGTGTTATGTAAAGTGCAGACCATTAACCCTAAAAATGTGCAACCTTGAATTAGCGCAAGACCTGCTCATTGACAATCTATGGTTTACATCAACACAGATGTAATCAAAATTAATTGCTGATCATTCTTGCAACCAAACTTAGCCATATTTCCCATTTCTGAACTTATCTCAACAGTGTAGCCAGTTATCTCATAATCAAACACACTTTGTTGCAAAGTTGCAGGCATAAAATCAAAAGTTGGAGGAAAATCTTACAGTTTTACTGGAGTCTTAATAGTGTCAGAGTGCACTCCTGTCAGCCGTTAAGCGTAACTTGGTAATTTACAGAAGTTTTAGATTGATCTTCTCTGAGTCTTGGCCGTACAACTATGTCAAATGTGTTTGATATTATCGCAAGTCTTTCATTCTCTATGCTGTTGTTACACAATAGATGAGCTCCGCCAAAACTGGAAACAGCAAACCTGGTAGACAAACAGTCACCAAAGTGGTATTGACAGCAGAGACGGTATTTGTTGGCGTGAGGATGCATGGAAACGGCGAAGGACGTCCCGATCAATATGGACCGTCCAGAAAGTGGAGCGGATGGTGGAGCTGTGGGCAAAAGAGCCCAGCTTGTGCAATGTCAACTTTCCAACGTATCACAACTGAGTGGAGACGGAAAGGCGATGGACCAGAATAGCAGAGGCGCTGCAAATACCTGGCTAAATAAATAGCGACCATGTAAGAGTCACAGTCTTTGTAAAACTCTGTGTGAGCCGAGTCTCAGATTAGAGTGAAACTTTCTTATTTCTTTAAAACTAGTTTTAAAACTAGTTAAAGCAGGTGTGAGATGATAGTTTCACATGCATCTTTTCAAAGCCTATAGATGTATGGCTTACATTAGATAACTCATTTTGTCATCTTAATTTCTTCTTATTGAGAATATTGAGGTTGTGAACACGCCTGCACCGAGAACACAAACATGTCGTCTCCTTTTATTTTTGCATTGCCGATTTTGTGGTTAAAAATATGACGACAATCCAAGTTCCTCTCTGTGTACATTACATGAAACAGACTGTGGTAATCCTGGTCTTTCTCCCTGGAGAGACTTTGCTATTTAGAAACCACAAAGTGGCCTTTAAATACTCTTTTAAAACAATATAAATTACCTGGGGTCTTTCAGGTATCATGTACTTCTTGTTTTGCATGTTGCCGTTTAATTAGAAAAATATGTGCATGAGCTAAAAGAAAAGGAGGGGTTAAAATTCCTTTATTGTTTTCCACTACTTTTTTTTATAGTTTTAGAGTTAAAAGAAGGGGCAGAAGAAACAAAGCAACAATTACTGTATAGTCAGTATTTCTTTGTCTCAAAGTTTCAATCTCTTCTGTCAATTATCTTTTCAGCACTAAGATGACGTTTGACTTTCTCTTCTACTTTTTTTTCTTTTGTTTTTGTTTCAAACTATAACTGATGTTACCACGGTGCAATATTAAACCTCATGTTTGTGCAGTATTTTCCTTACCTAACATCTCCAGTCATGCTTGGCTGCTTTCGAATTTAACATGAAATTATGATTCCTATATTGCAGTGACATTGCTTCCTCGGGGCCAGCATGGAAAAAGAGTCCATATGTTTACTGAAATAAAATAATTATGGATTTTCATCAGCAACCACCTCAGACCAAAAACTAGTTGACAAAAGTATGATTTTTTTTCATATATTTCAGGAGTTTCCTCAAATGAATAGAAAATCAGATCAACTACTGAACAGTTGCCGTTTTACTTTTTTGTTTCTTTTTCTTCAAACACAGAGAAGGTCAGTAATAAACCTACAGAATGGCAACATTATCTTCATTACTTTCCGGCATCAAATCCAGATTTATGGTGCATTGTGTCCTCGCTAGAGATTTCCATGACAATCTGAGTAAAAATGCAGACCGACCACCAGGACAAACCTTTGAGGTCATTGTTGCTGTTGGATTGAGTGAGATGTCAGAGATGCTGAGCAGAAAATGAAGTGGTCCGCGGAGTGAGCCCTGGTGGCAGTTTGCTGCACAATTTATCATCTCAGGAGCCTGCTCTGTACATCTACATTTTTTTTTTAAATAATGGAAAAGGCCGGCAAGAATCTGAAATGATGCATACTCACTATATGCATGATATCAATTCAGTCAATGACAAAGCTGAGAAAGATGTAATTTTTACTTTTTGGGTTGTTGAGTCATGGTGACTGACAGGGTTTGATAAATGGTGTCCAATTCAAACTGTGCCGCTCCTTTGCACCACTTTGAAGAGGTTTTTTTTTTTTTTTCTTTGTAAACTGATACTATCCTCTCTCCTCCTACTTAACAGAAAATCTGTGTCTTTCAAAAAGAAAAAATACACATATGCATATCTATTCAAATACATACACATCTGTGTCTGTGTGTTTTTTTGCATGTATTATTTATTGATCATTTCCTTCAATGTCTTCCTCGTGTTTTTATCCAATTTCAGCAATGATGAAACAAATACCTTCCTCTGATCCTATTTCCTTATGTATGCAGTATATGTAATAAGGAAGTAGTAACTATTATATTTGAATAAGAACTCATGAATGCTTCAATTAATGAAATGATGAAATGTTTACTTTGTGTTTTAACATTTGTTTTCTCCAGTATAAAATCCCTGAGTTGGTCTGAGATGTGGTTGGAAGCAGCTCCACTGTTTATCCTTATTCATGATTTTTTTTTCTGTTTTTTTTTTTTTTCCATGCAGTTCCATTCACCCCTGCTCTCTGGGTTTGGTTTTAGCCCGGGTGAAGCTGTTATCGATACTCACTTAGCTGTTAGTTCATAACTCAACAGAGAGCGGAGTGGATAATCTCCCACTGTTTATTCATCCAAGTTGTAGCAGTAGCACCTATTTTAGTCCCACTTCTTCCTATACGGCCCAGCAGGTGCTGATGAGGACTCACAAAAGTCACTCACCTTGGAGAAAATACTGTATCTCGTGCCAAAACGACAGTTTTGTCACCTACCACAGGCGGCTGACACCACTGTGCGTCTTTCTTGCTCCTCGCCGAAGGTAAAGTTCTACACTCCAGCAACTAAAGAGGAAATGTTACGGAAAGAAAAATGGAAAGGAGCGTGGGACTATGTATGATTATTCCATCCTTTAAAAAAAAAAAAAATCAAACATTGAAGGTTGTATCATATGGATATCGCCTTCATCCCTTTGTGATACCATGAATAAGAGTGCCGCTACCTACAGAAGTACGCTGATGAAATGTCCTTGTGAGACCCCAGAACGCAGAAGTCGGGGGTGGGGAGGGGGTTAATGGGGTTCCCACATGCTTGCAATCAACCATCAAAACAGGGAAAGACCATTTTAAACTGTGAAACACTAAGATTTATACTAAAGACAAACAGACTTTGGCTCATTGCTGATGTCCCGTGTGCGCCATGCTGCTCTGAGACTACTGTGCAGAAGATCTAGAGTCGGGCACAAAGCTGAATTGGAAAAGCTCAACCTGCCAAAGTCTGCTCGAATGCTACATTAATGACCACAGAGCCTTTCAAGGGAAAAGAATTTGGCACAATCATGACATTCCTGTAACGCGATGGCAACCTTGCAAACAAAAAGGTGTCATTTGTTTGACAAGTCTTACAATATGTGGGATGTTCTCTGAAACCGGCCTCATTTAAATGATCTGAGCAGAGACCACTTAACTGCATGGCTGAGAGGCTTGAAATTGCTAAGTGAGCAGAAAAGCCAAAGAGTCAATGATGCAATGATGATGACAATCACAGAAACACTTAGTGATTCATTTCGCTGGGATGCGCCTGGTTATCATTCCTCACTGAAAAAAAAAAAAAAATTCTATGAAAAAGGATGTGCACCCATTCCATCCAATAGCAGTGTGTTTACTTAACATCTTTCATTCACATAGAATATATCAAATTTATGCTTGGTGTATCAAGGGTGCAAAGGGGGACCGTCAGGACGTTCTTACCATTGATAATCCCTGGAATATTCAGCGAAAAAAATGTTGGAAACTCTGTTGAATAACATCTTTGGGCAATTAGAGTTACCATCCAACTTTTTATTTTCTTTTTTTATGGACCAGTCAATCATGACGTTTTGAGTCATGAAGTGTGTCATTGATTCACCATTAAAATGTTAAGTGTCTGTGAGAAAAAACTACTTTTGTCATCCAGTCTCACTCACTCGCTCCGCAGGTGCTGCAGGGATTAATTTTATCTAGTTGGGAGATCGATGTCCCTTTAATCAGAATGAGACTCCCGAAAACAACCAAAATCGAACAATCAGATCACTCCACAGCGTGCAGTGATATTATTAACTTTATGAAGTGTTTTGCTCACAGTGTAGGACAAGTATATCAAATTAGCTGCCTAGGGAAGCTGACATACTGGTTCCTAAGACATACCTCTTCTGGACTTGGACCTCAGATGTTCTGCTTAGAAAACGCTGCCGTCACTTTTCCCCCTTGTGTGTGTGTTTGTGTGTGTGTGTGTGTGTGTGTGTGTGTGTGTGTGTGTGTGTGTGTGTGTGTGTGTGTGTGTGTGTGTGTGTGTGTGTCACAGGCCAATAAGCTCCAGTCCACTGGGAGTTCTCTGGATATCCCCTTCAGCATGTGTTCATTGTACTTTTTAGCATCACTGCCTGCAGGGAGTGTGACATCCATCACAACTACTGTTTTCTTCTCCATGACAACAAACATCATGCCTGGCTTGTTAACCCACAGCTGTTTGTGAGGCTAACCATGGTGCTACTGTTGTCAACTAGTTGGCTTTGTTTTTCCCATCTGAAGTTGCGGCGAATGGAGATCTGTCTCTATGCTATCCTGCTTCTTATGTTACATTGTCTTAGCGTGCGTCCTACACTCTGACTGCCATGGTTTCATTGTTTCCACTTCTGTTTCCAGGTCTTGGTTTGGACTCTGGACACTTACCCCCTTAGGAGCCAGTGCTCTGGGGATACCTACACTCCTGTGCTGCTATCATTTGTAATTCCTCGCCAATGTGGCCTTTCCAACCATTGGTGGGATTTCTTGAAGACAGCCGGTTCCTTGATCTGCTGATGCTGCACCCCACGGGAGGGTTAAATCCTATGTGATGATTCGTCTTCTGTTCTTATTCCCCTTCTCATATTTCCTCCCAGTCTGCATTATTTTTTAGTTTTTCATCCTGGAAGGCTATCTTTATGGATGATCCATGATGATGATGACTCACAACTGTATGTTTGGCAGTGGCTGTCCGCCTTCCATCCTTATCTCGGCTCCCCCTTAGCCTTAGGGTGTTAGGGTACTTGCAGCTTTCCTATATGTATGTGATCTGCTTTTTTCCCCCTTTACGTAACAAAATGGAAGAGTATGGAGGCCCCAGTACACATTTTATATAATAACTAACTCTAAACTTCTGGTTTTATTGAAGTTATTACAAGAAGATTTATGTAAGAATGCTGGGATATGTCTTTGGTATCACTATACAAGTGTGTTCCACATGTTCCTGATCCTCGGGCATTCTGTCGGCGCAGCACCCCAACTCCTATTCCATTCCTGTACCCTCATCTTATATCAGAAAAGGAATTGACACACCCGTGTTCTGATCCCTCGTTTCTTGAGGGAAGCAAAATATACATCAATGTCAGCGGTATTTCAAATTGCATGATGAATTTACTGAACTGTAGCTTTAGCAGTCCTTCAGTCATATAATATAAAGAATAGCTTATTAGGTAAATGTAAATACTTCACAAACACAGCAGGACTTTTCAAGATCCACCAAATTCTGGAACATTGTACTCGGCCCTAGTGTTGACTTCTCCTGCGGTTGTGAAATGTGGAGCTAAAGCCATCAATGGTTTGTCAACTGCCACATTCGAACTATACGTGGTATGAAATCATCAATATACTGTCAACCCTCAAAAGGGAACATATTTGCTCAGGTTGAATGAAAAGTTTTTGTTGAGTATGTGGAAAAGATAATACAATTTTGTTTCTTGAAGTTCCTCTTGTCGCCGTCACCTGTTAATCAGTAATGGCATTCTTGAAATGTAGCAGCTTTTGAGGTGCTACAACCTTGGTAAAGTATCTTTTATAACTAGACAAACAGCTTCATTGTTCGCCTGCTCTGATACATATTGATCTAGTGTTTCCCTCCTTGGAAGGTAGCGTTTAGTTTGCTTTATGTATACAGCTACTATGACTCAAAAAAGTTTCCTTCCTAAAAGAGCTTCTTTTAGAGATTAATCAAGACAACTTTAAAACACATTGATTAGACTATATTAACACATTCGAGTATGGTAAGTGTTTTCCAAACACAATGATTACCACCCTAGAGTCAGGAAGAGCATCCCCTCGGTATATTGCTGCCCCATGGTTCCCTTACTAGTAATAACCGAGAATACAATAACAGGCTTTAAACAGGCACAATATATTTAGTTTTACAAGAATATGAAAATAGTGGAATGTGAATTAAAACAATTCTAGTCGCTCCCATTTCTAGGACTTGAGTGACAGCTGTTGAGACTAATGGGCCAAGCTTCATAAGCTGCCACACCAAACGAAAACCATTTGAATCCTTTGGAAACACTGTTTTGTTACCATACGGATCTCCTTTCCAAAAATACAATTATCTAATATTTAAGTTTAAACCACTTAAAAGAGAAACAAACTAGAACTGCACTGTTCTCCATGATCCCGGCTTTAAAAGTGTTGCGTGTCCTTTTTTTTGTTTGGGATTTTCTTGAAATGTGAGCTTTGTGTAAACAAACCAATAAGTATTAATTGTTTTCATCTTGCAATGGGGCCAGATGTGTGTCTAGTATTCACATGCTGCAAACTTCAAGAAATATTCACCAAAAACAAGAGTTAAACATATACAATTATAAATAAATTGAGAGAGCATATCCCAGTGTGATCACATGTAGGTCCATACAATTGTCCTTCAAAAATTTCATAATTCAAATTCATTATAAATTATAAATTCATTGTGCCGGTTATTGTGAGTCCAGAGATTAGACTCTTGCATCTGTCGTCGTTACCTAGTTTCTATAGCGTTTCACCCTTGACCCTTGTGTTGCCAGGCGATTTCAACATATGCTCCATCACTGTCAACGCAAAGCCACGATGTTTGCTATCCTATGAACAATCGATTATGATGGATTTCATTTCAACAGTTTTGAAACAGTTATTAACACAAAGGTCTTCGCTTGTACCACAATTTGGCTTCAGCCCAGTGCGAATGCCAAGCATTTGGGCGGTGGCGTCTTTGGACTACTTTTGTTCAATCAGTTCAATTTCTGTAATCTAATTGCCAGGACCATTTAGCAGTTTTTGATTTAAATTGATAGAAGCCCATTTTGCCAGAAATGGCTTTGACAATCAATTTGAGAACGTTATTTATTCTTGCGATTGAAATCTGTACACAGTTATTACAGATCAATTCCTTCCTTCTTCGCTTCAAACACCATTTTATGTATTTTAACACATGGCTGATTGAAAGTGAAAAATGGTAATCTGTATTAAAGAGGCTCCATACTGTGACCTGAGCTTCGCCAACATAGAAATCTTAATAAATACAGCACATGATTTACAGTGTAGTTCAGGAGTTGAACGGCTGTGCAAAAAGCAGTGGAATGGCTTGTTAATCCACAGCCGGACTGCAGCGATGATCAGATGATGAACTGAAACGTACTGTTGGAAATAGACAGTGATGGGTTTAGAATATTATCTCATGACATCACATCTGCAAACTACCACTTTAATGTAGAGATGAGATATATTGACACTTAAGAGACCTCTATGCTATCTCTGTACTCGATCAAAAAAATCAAGCGGTTTCATACTTTTGAGAACCATGTGGAGACTTAATTGAGAAATAAGCCAAAATCAAACTAAATGTAGACACTGAGCCCTGGCAGCTGCACAGCAGCACTAATTTTAGAGTGGAAGGGAAAAAAAAAGGAATGTCACAGTTTACCAGGAATTTGAAATAAAATGCTTGCCAATAAGCTTGACAAGCCATTGGTGATTTTACTTGCCAAATGGAAGAGTCTAAGTACATATGCAATGCATGAGTGGTGTCACAGGAAAGAAAAACACGAAAAGGGGTTTTCATGGTGGCAAATATTAGTTTATAAGTCAGAACATTCTCCAACAACTCAGGTTGGGGTAACTTGTAGAAAAATAAAATTAAACTTTTTCTTTTTTTTCTTTTTTCTTTTTTTTTTAATATAATTGTGCTGTAGCTTAGAAACCTCTTATAGAATGTTTGGAATGGATTCTTTAATTTATGACCACATGTCAATCACAGTGTGTGGTCATATTGGTCCAAATGCCTAAAATAGACCACGTTTATCTTTTGCATCAATTTCTTTTCCAATTCCAACAATCTTAGATGGAGTGGCTATGATAATATTTAATGCACTTTCATATTCCAGGCTTGGAAAAACTTTGAACTAGAACCTCCATCTGACAAATGTTTATTTTGACTAAATTTGCATTACAGTACATAAATGTCCAAATTACATGGCCAAAGTTTGACAGACAGCAAGCCTGTTATTTTGACCTATCTATTTTTACCTATGCGCTGGATAAATGTGCTTCTTATTGATTCTTATACTGTTACACAAAAACTTCAAATCCACAGCTAGCTATTAACTTCTTTGTTTTACTGCCCTGAAAATGAAAAGTAAAAAATTAACAAAAGTGAAGGAGAGGACTGAATAAGTTTGACATTTTGAATAGAAACACTATGATTCTGCTTGTTTAAAGTAAGCAACCAGACGCTGAAGCTATTCAGTTTGAGGTCAAAACTTTTATTGGCTATTCACGATACCTCATCACACTCTGGTGCCTTTATTTCAAGATATTTTATCTACATTTATCTACATTCTCACATTCTTTGTCCGTGCATAAGATCATCGGAAGACCTGAAAACCACCTGAAAAAAGATTTTACTCTCCCCCATCCTTGATGTAGTTCAGCGATGTTCCATTAAAAAGAAACAGGCAGGGATTTTTTTCTTCCTATTTTTTCCAATTTTCTTTCTTCCAATTATTATAAGAACTTGATTGATCCAGAAATGAGAAGGAATTGCTGATTTGTGTGATGGCCGAGAGCCGAAGGCAGTAACCGCTGGTTGTATTTGTCTTAAAATCACCTCCTACTACTGGCAGCTATTTACTTAAAACCTTTAGACTCGGACAACCATTACCCTCTGAGCAGAAGTATAGCTTCGCGAGGTGGAAAAACAGAAGCATTCACTGCATGGTGGCAATTCCTATCATAATCCACAGATTGCTAATTGAGCTCTTGTTTGTCCCTCGAAATGTCATCTACATGAAAATCAACGTATTTGAGATCGATTTTGGCAGTGACCATCACAATGTGGAAACTAGTTCACCCCCGAAAATGTCCATTGTTTGGTTGCACATGTGTGCGTGCGCTTGCCAAATGACTGTTTTCTTAACAATTTCCTCACTTAGCAGAAGTCCAAGGCTATATGGCGTCCTCCCCAAACACACAAACAAACTTACACAGATGGAGAGAAAGCCGCTACTCAATCAGTCATCGATCATTTTACTTGGCAGAGAACCTTGTAGGTGAGTGCTGAGGAATCAAACGTGAAGCAGAGTACAAAGGATCGTATCAAGTAAGCACTCACACGTTGGGTGTTTTCTGTATTCTCCTTTTGAATTTGCCAAAAAGACAGATTAAAAGAATATTAGACATTGGGAAAATATCAGTATATTTTAATTGAAAGGTTCTACCAGTAGATATTTCCAAAAGGGAAGTGTGATAATTGATGTAATTGTCAAAACCTTGACCCTTAAAACCTGCAATTTCCAAATTTCCATGTCAGTAAGCTGTCTCACTCAAATATGACTTAAAAATCAATAAATAGATAATGCCAGGGTAAAAAAAAAGTTTTTTTTTTGGTTTGTTTGTTTTCTTTCTTTCTTTGGATGGCCAAGCCTTATTTACATATAAATGCAAAAACACAAATCTGACAAGTGATACCTCTCGGTGCACATTTTTTTGCACCTTGGCGAGTAACAACTGACCATAAAGGGAGACAGTGATATGCGGCTTGACATTGCCAAATAGGGCTTCATATTTAATGGTGGCTGTAATTGCTATTCTTACTATGGAATTCATACATTTTTTAGTTCTATATTCTCTTTTCTTCATTGAGGAAACTCACAATAAAGTATCTAAAATAATTGATAATTCATTAATAATTGATGAAATAGCACCATATAAAAATAATTAGTGAGAATAAGTTTCAATAATTATGCATGCTTATTATGCATGCTGATTATAACAATAATACATTTTAATAAAGGTACCTTACTTGACACTCAATAACACCATACAGACATATACACAAAATGCAGATATAAAAGAAACAATAAAATAAACAATAGGAGAGAATAAAAGTGGTTAAAAAAATAAAATAATAATAATTTCAGGCCGAATTATCCAAAACACTTTAGCAGTCTTTGCTTTATCTTCATGCAAAATGCACCTTGTCCAGTGTCTTTAACTTTGAGAGGTTTCAAGGGTCAAAGTTCAAAGTTTCTGAGGTGTGAATCAGATGAGCTGCACACTGAAACATCTTTAAATCCTTTGAGGTAACTCAGTCGCAAAGAAAGTGTCAGGCTCCCAGGAAAAATATTTATTCATAAATTATCTACACATTAAGTCTCTCAGTCACACGTCTGGCTGATTTTAGGGTTCCGATTGACTTACTCTATGTTTTTGGGGGAAACAGCAGGAAACCCATGCAGATACAGGAGGCTAAAGTCATTATGCAAACTCCCCTGATGGAATCGAACCAGGGACCTTATTGCAGGCTGTTGTGTGAGGCGGAAGTGCCAACCACTGTTCCGTCCTAAGTGACATGTCTTTCGCACATTTACATAAATCTGAAATTACAGTAAATGTTTTATATGTTTATTTATTTATTTATTTTACATTACAAAAGCTTAAACTTTTATATTAAGCATCAGTATACTTACCATAGCAATTGGTGTGGTGCATAAGTTTGACAGCTTTTTCTTTCTCTCCTGCCAAACACGGGGATCTAGAATAATCTGAATGGGTTTTCCATGTGTGCTTTTTTTATTGAAATGATACAACAGAGTAAAATGAAGCATTTCGACATGAGTTTCGAACTCAGTCGTTCATTTTACAATGATTTCACTGTCTCCACCTGTTCAAGAATGCTCAGTGACCCTCCAGCCACCGCCACCTTTATGGCAATAACATTTTCCTATAGATTATCCAAAAGGTTTTAGGCTCTGAAACAAATCCTGACAGTACAGCTTCTATCACACATGTGGGAACTTCCACAGATGAAAGGAAAACATAGCGGCATTGCTTGTGTCTGCCTTTCATTAAGCATCTATTCCAAGAGCAGAAGCAAATGTTTCTGCTCTAAAGAAAACTGTCTAAATTATGAGCATCAGTCAAAGTGTCATTTACCCCGCTAATGTTGGGTAATGTTGGGCCTTCTGTACTCAGAAGTGCAACCCCATTCACACAGCCTTAACAGTGCTGAGTAATAGCATGTTTAGTGTGGAGAAACCAGCTTCACTTCAGTGTGAGCGAATAAAATGCCAGGCAATTAGGTTGGCTGATTGCAGTCACAAAGATTGCCAAGCAGCAATTTCCATTGTTCATAACTGAAGGAAAACATTTATGTCTGATGCCTGAAATTGTTTTGCTTTTAGCATTAGTGGCCCTCAGCCATCTGTAGTCTTTTATTATAATTAGCAATGAAAACATTTTCTTCAACTGAAGTTTGCATATTTTTTTTTTGTTTTAATTTTTATATGTCTTGTCAATTAATTTGATTTTTTTTTATTTTTTTTTTTTTATTTGGATTATTTTAAAACCAAGTTATAGAAATAACACATTTGAATATTAGCTGGAAATTATTCAGCATAGATTATGGTGAGTAAAGAGTGTTATGTATTGTTTTACAGAGTCTGGATGGATGGTAAGTTTAATGGAATGGATGGCTGGATGGAATATAATGTATTCGTAATAAAAGTACCAGTGTTTGTTCTATTCATCTGGGCAACAGAGGCAAGCTCTGAAACTATGACTACATCCACTCATACCTAAAGAGAGAATCATCTTTTCTCGTGGTGTAAATTTGAATTCCTGTATTCAGCCATATCACATAAAGAAGATTACTGGTGTTAAAATATAACCCATATACAGCCCCAACATTTTGCAACAAGCTCCCTCTTTAACATTACCTTATATGTTTTCAGACCATTATTTCATGATAATAAAATAATCTGTTTATATAGTTGTGTTAGTCAAACTGTGTTGCAACTGCGGACGATGAACACGTTTGTAGTTTTGGTGCATCTTGTATGGAATATAACCTGGGTTGTTTCTTCCAACAATTTCTTGGAATTGTTATCTGTGGCGGTTAAAAAGTCCACTAACATTCGTATTGTTCTTTTAATCACATAGAGATGGGTCAGTTTAGATCATAATAACTTATTTTATCTGGATTAACATCATTTTGGCTTAAAGGGTTGTTGTGGCCACCATGTTTTAGTACCCAATAAAAGGCTTTTCTTCAACCGTTTTTTTAACAACTCCAGCAGAATTAAGCGTAATAGCAGAAGATCAAAAGAAACAGTCATTTGTGTCATTTCCGAAGGCTTTTTGAAATGTAATGACACTTTTTTCTTTTTTTCCGATTTGGTCATTCAAAATTGATTGCTAGATTAAAGATAGCCAGGTACATCCTGGTTGAGTTCAGACCAGCATTAGGCCTGCGTGAAAGAGCAAAACTGTCTCATTATTTTTAATGGCTGACTAAAAAGGTCTGGCCAAGAAATGCAAAGCTGTCTCACTAACAAGTAATTTAGCCACAATCCAATGTGATGTCATCCAACAAGGTGCTGCGTTTTCCAATCACGTACATTCCTAGCGGATTACTACGACATTTTGACTGTTTACCTCATCATCGTAGCGATGAAAGTTAAAATTGCAGCAGAGTACCCCCCTTCGAATGACCGCTCTGATGCAGACCACCCCCCACCTCATCTTAATGCAGAGCTATTCTTGGCTAAACGTTTATTTGGTCGAAACATGGCGAGAGTGGAGAGATTGCAACAATTCATGATGAGTGATGGACCCGAAAATAACTAATGCATTCACCTTTCACGCATTGTCGTTCGACCAACAACAGTGACCCAACCATCAACCCCATAACTACCGTAAATACAGGGTACTTGGTTTATTTCTTTAGGTATTACTGTGACACTCAGTTTCTAATGACCTCAGTCAGACAAGAATTGTGATTTGTAAAAATGATACATTTAGCCATCTGGATTTGAATTTATAATTCATACACACACACACACACACAATTATATTACCTTTCATTGTAGATTTTTGTAATTACCATGACAAAATCAGTTCTATATATAACATGAATTCTTGTTAATACATTTTTTTAGCTTTTTTTTAAATATTTTTAAGTTCTCTTTGGCATTCTTGGTCATATATGACAAAGGCATTATTTCATGTCACTGGAATCACCAACAGAACATCAGTTGAAAACAGTTTGATTATATAAACCAATTATTGTTGTATGTCTTTTAAATATCAGAAAAAAAAAAAAAAATGGTCCCTGGTTGTGTCCCACTTCCTCATCTGCAAGACTGTCAAAGACTAAAAAATAAATTCAATAACTTTTGTGTGCTTGTTATGTTGGTGAAAACATCCTCTATAGACTGTGCAGTCTGTAAATAACATAAAATTCAAAATGAAAGAATTCAAAATATTATATAATTTACTCTGGGACAGTGGATATCAGAATGTATTAAGTTCTTTAAGAATATAATAATTTCTCTTCTAAAAAAAAAATGCCTTAAAAATAATTAATGGCAATGTGACTTTTTTTAAGCAATTAGTTATGCTTATGCATTCCATTGGTTGTTATCCATTGGGTGTTATTCTGTTGGCTGTTATTTGCACATATCTGCAGCAACCTGTTAAGCTACTAATGTGCCGGTGGCCGGTAGAAGCTAATGATTCAACCTCCCTGACCGCAGGCTGGCATCCGAGCGCCTGAACTTCCATCGCTAATGGAACAAAGGTTTAGGAACGAGCTCTTTGGAGCAATGTGCATCAGCTGGTCATCTCACACCAGCATCAGTGACCATAACATGTGAGCGGCCTGCTGAGTTTTTTTTTACCGTTTGCAGTTCCAACATTTTTTTTTTAATACAGTTCCAAGCTTCCCATCTGTTTCTGGAAATAGGAAACACTTTACTTTCATCTTTGTGAAAGGAACACTTAAAATTTTTCCTGCATTTGTAAGGCTCTACTGTGGAAGTAGAATTTGAAGCAAACCGTATTATGTTACACGAACTCTCATGAAGGGCTCGACAAGACAGCTGGCAGGGCGATGGACTTTGATTTACTGCAGCTATGACTTCAGGCTCTTGAGAAGCGGATTTGGCATTGTGGCACTAAGCACCCTTCCTGTCCGCTTGGGAGCCACGGCAACCATCTGATGAACAATTAGCAGTAAAGTCTTTGATGCGCGACTATTTAGGTTGAAATCAATATGTGACGAGGCCCACAGCTGGAGTTTTAGGGGCGTGCTTATTATTTTTACAGCTTACTCAAAAGCTCTCAGCATGACGGCATGATAAATGCCAGTCTCCCCGGTTGCAGGAGGCAGAGTAAAAATGGGAAGTTAGTCGCTGGTAATCTCTTAGGATAGTTAATCTCAAGCTCTTCGCTTTGAGTCCCATGTCGGAGCGAAGTAAGCACTCAGATCTGCGCCCATCAGTTTTCAGGAAGAGAAGCACCTGCATCTTCAAAGTGTTGTGTATCACTGCAGGACAGGACAGTGAAGAACATGAAATATTGCATCACAAAATGAGAATTTAGGGAGATTCTGGTACAGTTTCATCAACTACTTCAACTTACAAATATGAAGCAATATCAAAGCCTGTTTAAGCAAGAAGTTACCATGGGAATTACTAACATGCAGTGTAAAACCAATGACAAGTATTAGATATTCCACAGTATTTTCATTTTTTGCAAAACTATATCAAACTTGATGTCAACTTGAGTGTATAAAAGTTGATCTCTGGCCAAAAACTAAGTCACTTGTGGGAGAACTTGAAGTTTTTTGCACCTTTACTCCCTTTTTCCCGCCAGTTTGTGCAAGTTCCCGGGGCGTCTATATCATTTGGCAAGTTTTTGATTTATATATATTAAAAGAGTTTATCTTTGTGATTTTACTGGCAGACCATTCATTTATCTATAAATGTATTCATACATACATTTATTTACTTTTGCTGTTATAGGAAAAAAGTGATTTTTTTTTTACATGTTGATATCAAGATTCTGATAGCTAAAATGTATAATTATGATCTTTAGTTAAAAAAAGGACCCTCAGAAAACTTTAAAGTGTCCCTGAGAGTAGAAGATAGGATAAGATATACAGTGACCCTCATAGCCTCGTGTCTTTGTGACCGAACCAAAGTGGGTAGGGCAGAGTGATATTTGGGTTGCGATTCTCGGTTGCAACGTGAATTGGCTGTGTTACCTTGTCCAGTCCTGAAACTGCAAGATTACAACCTTTTTGTTGTCTGTGGAGGTTCTCACTCTGCTGCAAAGCCCTCCAGTGAGATCATGGTCTGATGAAGCCAACAGAACCACATAATCTCCAAAAAGCAAAAACTCGATCCTGCGGCCACCAAACCGGATCCCCTCGATGCCCTGGCTGCTCCTAGAAATTCTGTCCATAAAAGTTATGAACATAATTGGTGACAAAGGGCAGCCCCAAGCGGAGTCCAACTCTGTCACCGGAAACGGGTCTGACTTACAACTGGCAATGCAGACAAAGCTCTGACACTGATCAAACAGGAACTGAACAGCATGTATGACAAGGTCAGTACCCCATACTCCTGGAGCACCCTCTGGAGGTTACCCCATGGGACATGGTCGAATGCCTTCTCATGATCCACAAAAAAGATGTAGACTGGTTGGGCAAACTCCCATACCCCCTCAAGGACACTGCCGAGGGTATAGAACTGTATCACTGTTCCACGGCCAGGATGAAAAACCACACTGTTCCTCCTGGATCCGAAGTTCAAAAACCTGGCGGACCACTGGAATAGACCTTACCAGGGAGGCTGAGGAGCGTGAGCCCCTTATAGTTGGAGCACACCCTCTGATCTCCCTTTTTAAAAAGGGAGACAGTTTGTCACATTACAGTGTGTCACATCACATCAACACCCCCGTCTGCCAGTTCACCGGCACTGTCCCCTACGTCCATGCAATGCAGCAGAGGCGTGTCAACCAGGACAGCTCTACAGCATCCAGAGCCTTGAGTAACCTCGGCTGGACCAGTATCTTCTCAGCGCCCACCGGAAGTTGTTCTCCATGGTCTCCCATGCCCAATTTTTTTGCCTCGGCAACCACCGAAACCGCATACTGCTTCGCCTACCAGAGCTGCCTGTCAACTACCTCCAGAGCCCCACAGTTCAGAAAGGCCCAATAGGATGCCTCCTTCAGTTTGACAACATACCTCACTTCTGGGGTCCACCAGCGGGTTTGAGGGTTACATCCCCGAAATGGAACAAAATGGGAAGCACGGAACACGGCCCATTCGGACAGAACGTTCCCCACCTCCCTCGGGACATGGTTGTAGTTCTGCCAGAGTTGGGAGTCGATGCTCCTTCTGACAGGGGCCAGACGTTCCCAGCAGACCCTCACGTTGGGCTTGGGTCTGCCAGGTCTGACCAGCCTTCTCTCCCAGGAGTTTATACCTCCGCTCCTGTCGTCACCCGAGTGTCCAGGACATTTGACCGCAAGTCCGACAATATGACAACAAGGTCAATCAAAGAACTGTGGCCTGAGGTGTGTTGGTGCCAAGTGCCAAGTGCACATATGGACACCTTTATGCCTGAGCATGGCGTTTGCTATGTACAGTCTGTGACGAGCACGGAAGACCAATATCAAAACATCGCTTGGGCTCAGAACAGGGGGGCCCTTACCCAAAATCGTGCCCTTCCAAGTCTGTCATTGCCCTTCCATGCACTGTCATTACCCACATGAGCGTTGAAGTCTTCCAGTAGAATGCCTGAAGGAGCCCCAAGAAGAGTGGGTAAACTGAACTCTTGTTGGGTGCATAGCCACAAACAACAGTTAGAACCTGTCCCCCCATCTGAAGGCAGAGTGAGGCAACCCTCTCATCCACCAAGTTGAACCCCAACATGCAGGCGCCGAGACGGGGGGCAATCAACATGCCCGCACCTGCCTGGCAACCTCTCACCACGGGCAACTCCAGAATGCTCCTCTCAAGAGGTCTGGTTCCAGACCCCACGCTGTGCGTCAAGGTGAGTCAGACGATATCTCGTTGGAATCTATCGGCCTCGTGCACCAGCTCAGGCTCCTTCTCGTCAGAGAGGTGACATTCCATGTTCCAAGATCCAGCTTCTTCAGCTGATGACCGGACCGCCAAGGTCCCCCACTCTGGCTGCCACCCAGCTGTCACAGCACCCGAACCCCTTGGTCCTTCATGTGGGTGGTGAGTCCAGGGGAAGAGGGACCCAAGTCAATCCTTCGGGCTGTACCCGGCTGAGCCCCGTGGATGAAGGCCCGCCCACCAGGCGCTCGCCATTAAGCCCCGCCCCCGGGCCTGGCTCCAATGAGGAAGCCGCATCCAAGCACTGGGGAAGGAAAAACTAGGTCTTCTTGATGAAGGTCTTCTGAGCCTCACTTTGTCTGGTCCCTCACCTGGGACCTTTTTGTCTTTGGTGACCCTTCCAGGAACCCAACAACATAGCTCCCAGGATCTCTGGGACACGCAAACCCCCTCCACCATAATATGTGTATATTGTATTCAGAGTGAAGAAATTGAAGTCCAGTTGCCACAAGAAGATTTGGAAAACCTTTTTGTTATTTCTTCAAAAATATCAGCTGGTGTCTGATTTGTTCCCAGCTGCACATCAACTACGTTGATATATCCAGGAAAAATCATATATATATATCAGTAATAAATGACAGAGTGTATCTGGTGCTCAGTGACATTTGTTTACATTCAGATATACAAGCTACTTCCTGGAAATCCATATTTCAACAAGAATTGTAGTTGAAAGAACGCGCAGGTTTTACAGCCAACCTCTCTGTTTTACATGGATAACTACATAAGTTGTATAGGTTTGGAAGAAATGGCATGTTTAAAAGACCAGGAAAGACATTTAAGATGCCCAGAACAGCTCTGATATTTGCACACAGGGATAAAAAAGCAGTGATGCTTTAGGAAGAACCTTAAATCGTTCATCAAATCGAGCTGTCAAATGCAGTTTTAAATTCTCAATCATTTTATGCTCATTATATTTTGGCACACAACCAAATTGGTATACTAAAATGTGTACACTTGCAACTCAGTACTGTGTATTGGAATCTTTGAACGTTATGCCATCTATGTATTCTTTGGAGGAAATGATTTATTCTCTCTTTTCATTTTAAGTAATATAGTGATAATCAAGGATGTCCTGATTACATATGATGAAACAGCAACAATCCTTGGAGTAGCTCTCATATGACAACTTTAGCAATAAGTACTCTTTGACCATCTTCCTTTTTGATATAATTGTATGACAACACAGATGTACTTGTATTGAAATTTGTGAACAATCTAAGCTTATGAATCCATTGAATATTTATCAATTAAAAAAAATATTTTTAATACAAGTTCTATATGTTAGCTTTAAACATGTATCTTAAGTACAATGATTTTGATTTATATGTAATTTTCTTCTATTTACCTGTTTCTTTTTTACATACAGCGCCGTATACATACAATTATCTTGAGCAAAAAAAAAGCATTATTTCCAAAAATGTCTCAACATTTGCATCAACACAAACAGCTTAAGACATAAAATATGAAAACGGCCAGAGTCCAAAATGAATAAGTAGTCCTCTATCATGTACATCGTTCTTCTAAATCCAAACAATCGCTGTCCATCATTCCCACCACCTCTCAACAATTGAAGACACTCATTTTCTCTTACAGACTGAAAAAAAAAATAGGTATATTATAGATGAGGGACCCGAAGCCATGCAGCCTGGTGTTCTGGTGCTTTTAATGCTGTGTTGTGTTTTCTGTTCTGTTTTTTGAGGCACCGGGGACATTCCTGGCGCAGAGCTCTTTGGTCTCAATTGCAAGCAGCTGCCCACTCCCAGAGAGCTGACTCTATCTCCCCCAGGATCTGCAGCATATTTATTTCTATGAAATCATTCCAACAGGGTAGCTTTTAAAAGATGTCATTTCACATTTTCTTTGCTGTCCGTGGGGAGATTATACTGGCTGATTCATATCAACTAAACAGTCATTACACTAGACTTGACTGCCCCCTAGCGGATATATGGATACATACATACATGCATATTTATGTATATATGTAAATAGATAGATACATAAGATTCCCTCCCTTTCACCCTCTCAAGAACAAACACCCTTCCTTTCATATGACCATTTTGAAGATGATTCCGTGACTACTAACCGCATTATCAGGTCATAACTCACGTTCCAAATTCATCTTGCTGTTGATATGGCTGCACAACTGAACGGGGGGGGGGGAGTATATGTATATGAATACTTTGTTTTGCATGTAATATTTTTGGCAGGTATATACACCAGAAATGTTCAAGCATACAGTTACGTTCAAAATATTTGCTGTGTTTTTTTTTAAATGTGCGTAAAGCTCAAAATCCTTGTAGTATTTTTTTTTTTATTTCCATTCATTGGGAACACTGCACTTTATACTTTACTTCAAAACGTGAAGAAAATGTATTACGATTTAAATTACTTTACAGAACATGAAGGACAAAAAAAAATAGCAGCGTCTGCATTTTCATCACAAACTCAAATATTTACTTAAACTGAAAAAATGTTGAGATTTAGCATTCCTGTGAATCTCTAAACTAATATTTAGTTGTATAACAACTGTTTTTGAGAACTGCTTCACATCTGTGCTGCATGGAGTCGACAAATTTCTGGCACCTGTAAACAGGTATTCCAGCCCAGGATGATTTGACATCCTTTCACAATTCCCCTGCATTTCATGGTTTTGCTTCAGAAACAGCATTTTTGATGTCACCCCACAAATTTTCCATTGGATTCAGGTCCAGGGATCGGGCTGGCCACTCCATGACCTTAATTTTGTTGGTCTGGAACTAAGATGCTGCTTGCTTACTGGGGTGTTTGGGGTCATTGTCTTGTTGAAACACCCATTTCAATGGCATTTCCCCTTCAGCATAAGGCAGCATGACCTTTTCAAGTATTTTGATTTAAGCAAATTGATCCATGATCCGTGGTATATGATAAATAGGCCCAACACCATAGCAAACAGACCTATATTATGATGCTTGCACCATCATGCTTCACAGTGTGCTTTGGCTTGAATTCAGTGTTTGGGGGTCGTCTGATCAACTGTCTGCGGCCCTTGGACCCAAAAAGAACAATCTTACTTTCATCAGTCCACAAAATGTTTCTCCATTTCTCTTTAGGCCAGTAGATATGTTCTTTGGCAAATTGTATCTGCTTCAGCGCATCTTTTTTTTTTTAACAGTGGGGGCTTCTTGCCAATAGATTAGCCTCACACATGCGTCTTCTAATTGTCACAGAACTTACAAGTAACTTCAGACCGTCTCTGCTCTCCCTGGAGCGGATCATTGGCTGAGTCTTTCCATTTTTGGCTATTGTTCGATCTATTTGAATGGTATTCTTACGCTTTCATCCACGTCTCTCTGGTTTGGCTTTCTATTTTAAAGCATTGGAGATCATTTTAGCTGAGCAGCCTATCATTTTCTGCACTTCTTCATTTGTTTGCCCCTCTCCAATCAACATTTTAACTAAAGCACACTGTTGTTCTGAACAATTTCTGGCACGACCCATCTTTCGCAGGTTTTAGCGTTTTAACATAAATGATTTCACTGACCTCCCCGCTGTTCGAATGGGATGTAAGAGACGGGTAAATATATATCATATAAAACTACTGGCATTTGTAATGTCTAGTGTGGAGTTCTGTGATCCAAAAGCCATGTAGAAATACATATCAGGTATTTTGCAACTATTAATAACAGCCCCATTAAACTAAATCTGATTCATTAATTTTGGATAATACTTCCAGCTTTTACATTGATTTAAATGTGTTCTAACTATATTGGTTATTTTTAAAGAAGTTACATCTGAATGTATTTATTTATTGAATATGTTATGTCATTACTATGTTGCGAGAGCATTAATAATTCTGCACGGTAATCACCCCCGCCTTTAAGTGATATGTATTTCACTTCAATTTTTATTTTGTTTCATAGGTAAATCAAACTTAGTTTAAATTACATTTATATTTTTGTTCAAGATCCTTGTGTTTTTTGTCAGCTTCTCAACAACCAGTGTATGAATTACAGTACAGTATCAGGCCTCTGCCAGCATTTTCAGTGCCTGAACTTTTTTCCAACTGCCAAGTCCTGATGGCAAGTTGAGGAACTTTTCAAAAGAGGAAGCATGTAACATGCACGCTCCCTCTTTTCCATGTTCTACCCCAGACTTTTACAACTAAAGACTCTTGTTGTGAGCAAAAAAATCTTGCTTCCTGCGCAATGTGACAGGTTAACTTGATGTCGTCCCAAAATATTGTGAGCAATAGGCCAATAAAAAAAAAAAGTTAAAAAGCCGTATGAGATCCCCCCAATCCCCACCCACCATCAAACTGAAAATAGGAAATGATAGTTGTCACTATACATGGATTTCCTGGGAAAAGTAGTTATTGCACTATAGAAGTATGCTAAAAATGCAGTTTAGTATTCATTGAAAACCCTGAAAGAGCAAGATACCCTCTGTAGCCTCAGGAGAGTTCAGTCCGCTTTAGCCAACCAGACTCCATGTGAGAGCTCTAAAAATAGTGTTTGAATATAGGGGATCAACAAGAGAGGGGAAACGAAATATAATTGTATTGAACAGATGCAAAATAGCTTCATAAATCAAACTAAGTTTCAAGACCTTGTTTAGTGTCTGAAAGCGAACCAAAGAGGTTACAGCGTATCCCGTCCTGAGAGTTGTCAACAACATTAAAAAGGTTGTACAGTATGATTGGGAATCGCTTGCATTCTTTGTTATCTTTGTCCCCACATGTGGAATCACCTTTGTTGTTGTGTAGCATATTTGGTTAAATCACGTTTTTACACATTAACACCCTGATCGCATTTTCATGGAAGGGAATTAATGAACCTTGTCTTCAGGGGTGACTCCTCCCGTCTGGCCTCTGGGAAAGAGCTACAACGTTATTCGATTCAGGACCTGCAGGTTCTGCAATAGCCATTTCCCCCCCCGGGTCGTCAGAGGGCTGAACTCGAAGTGAAATATGCCACTAATACTGGATACCATGTTCTTGCAGAGGATATCGTGTGTCTCATACTGAACATCACGTCTCGTGCGCGCTCACATACCTTTTCAATGACTTCCTATTCAAATGAACACTTTTTTTTTTTGCACTTTTCTGCTATATACATTTTGACATACTTATGCTGTGAGCCACTTGTGATGAAATTCCCTCTCTTGCACATTTTTTGTTCACTGACTGACAATCAAGCCTGTCCAAGTCTAGCTTATGTTCCCCATACATCTGAAGGTTTTAATATGATTTGGAAAAGACTCATGGAAAACCATCATCTCACATCTAAAGACAACTTTTTAGTCACAGCCTAGTCTCAGACTGAGATTTTTCCATTGACTGTCACCGTTACAGGGTCATTATTTACTAGGTTACGACTAGAAAAGCGATGGACTGCTATTTCAGTCCATCGCTTTTCCTTCTCCGCTCAGTCGTATTACGATGGAGAGTTGACATCGCACAAGCTGAACTGTTTGCTGTTTTGCCCTCTGCTCCACCATTCACTCCTCTTTTTGGACAATCCGTACTGATCGGGTTGTCCTTCGCCATTCCCATTCATCCATATCGCCAACAAATACCGTCTCTGACTCTCATTCTGATGATTATTCGTCGACCAAGTTTCTTTTTTCTTTTTTTTGTTCGAGCTTATTTATTATTGTTGATTGTGTTATGTCAGCATTAAGACCGAAAGACCCTGTGCTGATATATAAACACATTTGATATTGACCAGGAACAGATAGATTTAAAAAATTAGCACCTTATACTGAACAATCAAGATGATGGGAGTGCTGAGACTCCAGTAAAGCTCCCTAAAATTTCCTTCTGACTTTCAGTTTTTGGTCTGTGACTGTGAAAATCTTGTGGTGTAAGCCAAGCATTAATGAACAGCACAGAAGTGTTACTCACACAAGCATTTGTACGATTATTTTCTTTTTTTTAGGGTTTTTACATCTGTTAGACTATCTTTTTCAAAGTTTCATTTCAGCCGAGAGAGGGATATAATGTCGGAGATCCTTAACAACTGGGGAGAAACAGATTTCCTCTTGTCAGATTAAGGATTGCATTTCCACTCTGTAATCTTCAAGTCTATTTGCGATAAATGTGTCAAATCCCATTCGTTCTTATTCCCTGTGTAATTGTATTTCAAACAGATAACAGTTGGCTTTGGAGACATTGCAGATATTTAGGAATAAGAATTGCATCAGAGATGTATTGACAGAAAGTGCATGAGTCTTGTCCATGTGTGTCAGGAGTTTCTTTATTTTGAGAATCGGCGGCTGAAAACTCAACCAGAGCTAATTTAAAGACATGACACACCTGCAAATTGTTCCACTCCAGCTGGAGTGGATCGCAGTTAATGTCGAACAGCGTAAGAGTTACGATAATACATTAGATATTAAACCCACCAAGTACAGAGGTGGGTAATTTTCATTTTTTTTTTGGCCAGAAATGTAAAAAAATTATAACCTGAAACAATTGCATTTTACTTAGTCGATATCTCAATCTGCATTCTTCTAAAAATCACTGATTACTAGATAAATTGGAGATGACTGGCTCACAAATAAACACAAACTTATACTGATATAAATAAAGCAGAAATTAACCCACTCTCTCTCTCTCTCTGTCTCTCTCTCTGTCACACACACACACACACACACATATACACACACACACACAAAGAAGCTCTAAGTTCAGTACTTCCAGTAGTTCACATGTTGACAGTCTTTTGACCTAAGATGACTTTGGCAAACCCGATGCACACAAGAAGCAGTTGCTGGAGGGATGTTGTGGATGTTTTAGTGTGAGAACCTCCCCTTAATGAATGAGTCATGAGTGTCCGCTGCGCCCCTGAGGGTAGGAGGGGGTGCCGGTTTAAAGACTTGAAGGCGAGTGGCATTTTATTTCCAGCATATCCCATATGTGCCCTATCACTGGACTCACAATCCTGCATAATGAAGACAAAGCAATTACACAGTTGAGCAAAATATAATTGGGGTCACATTCCATAACAGAAAAAAGCAGCGATGCATGGCATTCTGCATTTTTCTTTCGGCAAGAAAAGAGAATTTCCAGCGAATCAACATGGCAAAGGTTCACTGCATGGGTGAGCCGGCAGTAATTTCAGGAGGGCCGATAAGAGGAGCATGCAGGTCTTCTTTGAACAGGAATATGTAATTAACTTAGTGTCCTGTAAGCGCTTCTTACACGCTGCAACCAATATTTAAGCGATTGCTCAAGAGCAGATCTATTGAGGGGGCTCAAAATACTAAAGGCTTCGTTTTGCCTGGCTGCAGACGCAGGCCATGGATCAGTCAGACACTTCTAAATGAACTGGTCTTAAAGAGTTTTTTTTTTTTTTGTTTTTTTTTTTATCAGCCGCCAAATCAACCATCTGCAATTGTTTTTTTTGTTTGTTTGTTTTTTTTTACGCCCGAACCAAAATCAATGCATTTTAGATGTGGCTTGATCTCATAGAAAAGTTGACACAATGACAAAAGAGGATGCGGATCTGCCCTGGCGCTTTTACAAAATCACAAAAAAGCAGAAAGATTAAAAGAGGGCGAGGAGGGAACTAATAATAAAAAGAAACAGAGTTGTTGAGATCGATCCTTGTCGTGTGCACAAATGCACGTGGTATTGTTAGCTGTGCACAACAGACGTTGCAGATGTTTTGACTGTGCGTGCTGAATAACCCAACACATGTTCAGTCATCGGGTCAAAAAAGTGGATCTTTATCCAAAATTTTGTGCATGCAATAGGTAGCTTATCAATATTGTTCATCTTGTACTTGCTTTGCGTTCCCTGTCGGTTTTGTGTTTTCTCAGGCACAATCACAAATGTTAAATATCATTTGTTTTTTTGCCGTCTGGTCTCAGCACAGTTATAATCAGATTTGGGACACCTTGGAATGTGTCTTTTGCTCCTGCTTAGCGTTTATTTTTCCCTTTTTTTTTCTAGCGGAAAAAGCACCTGTTGTTTATGGGAATGTGAAGAGAAATATACAGCGCGTCGTTTTGGAAGCCCATTGAAGTCGGAAGAATGACTTCCCGACTCGAGAAAATGGACCATCCAAAGGAGCAGATGAATGCACTATCGCTGAAAATCTGGCCCCCGCAGGTCCGAGCTTTTTTGGCAGTGAAATTTGGGAAAGATTTACACGGCCTCTCCTCAAGAGTCTGATACCTTTTCCAACCAAAAGCAGAGTTAAAGTTAATCAAAGCGGCAGAGACTAATGCCTTGCACCGTATTACCAATACATTTAGATAGAGCTGAACATTGTCACATTAACCCAACACAGAGCAAACGGCTATATATTTTCTACGCGTAGCTGAAAAGGGAGGCTTTTCCTCTCTGAAGCAGATTTGTTTTGCTCCTCAGACCTTTCAGCACCATAAAGATTTATATGCTGGCACAAGTCACCATGGGGGTGGCTTCCAGTTGCTGTGTGCATTCTGGGTAAAAGGTGGAGGGAAGCGGTAAGGGGAAACGGGAGTTCTCATCCTCAATTGAGCATCAATCTTGTGTATTAATGGAGCCAGTGAGAGGGATACTTAGTGCAAGAGATCCCCCTTTGGAATGTCCTCAACAATAACTAATAAAATAGACAGCTGCTGGCAGCTCGGAGGTGGTGCACAGGGGGAAAGTTGGGGATGTCTGTCTTCTCACTGAATCTGATGCTGCCGCGGCATTTTGCACGGTGAACCTGCGGAGTTCGGGTCATGACACGGTCATTTGCACCAGTTCTTTTCTGACAATTTTGCTTTTCTTATGACAGTATTGTCAGAAACGGCTTACGGCTGCTGCAGCTAAAACTCTCAGTGGATACACTCGGTGCGCTTCATTCAGTGGGAAAGGCTGCCCTCAGCTGCTGAAGTGGAACATCCTCATGACTCAAATTGTGACCAGACGCTACGAATTTGAGAGTCTGAATGTCTATCTAAAGATCATTTAATCCATATATGATACAGCAAGTGAAACCATAATCAGAGATATACTGTATGTAGCTGTAATATGTATACTTATGTAAGTGAAATCACGACTTTACGATATCCATATGTGCAAATGCAATTACTTTCTTGCTCAAATGTGGCCCAAAAAATATTGCCTTAGGTGTGAGTGCAAAATGTGACCCATGGTGTTTTATGATTTTATTACTACCCATATTCCAAAAAAAAAATCAGGGAAATATTTTCTCGTTTCTTCAATCAGACAGGCATTTCACAATGCAAAACCCAGCCCATTAACACAAGATATTAACCAGCAACCCCTTCTGAACTTTTGCTCCGATGAAATTCAGATTTTATACCCATGTGAACGAAAATCATAAGACAGTTCATCGAAAGGCAGCAGCTGTGCTGTGATTTCAGCTGTATTTAATGATCACTGCGAGACAACATCGGAAGCAACTGACTATCTTTCTAATGTGTGTCTTGAAGATGTCTGTCAGCTGCCACGTGGACGAAATGTTCTGCTCCGCGTCACCGAACACAACAGATGTGCGAGGAGAGGTGTTGGGAGAAGTTCCGCTCCGTGGGATTCAACCCGGTGGGCCTTCGTTCCAAGAGCCCCCTTCGGACGGAGAACGCAATCCTGTTAGAAAACATTCAGATATTCCGGTGCAGAAACAGTGAAGATGGATGGCTCATGCATTGACACGAGACTTTTAGGCATTTTAGATTGACTTTTTTCGGCTTTCTCGGGAAAAAAAAAAAACAAATAATCAATATTCTTTCTTTTTATTTTAATTTTTCTAAAAGACAGAGACTTGTGTTACAACACATTGCAATATCTTTTTGACTATATGTGAAGAAGGCAAGATTATTTATTTAATTATTGATTGATTGATTGTTTTTGTGTGTATTTGTGCACAGGGGGACACATTTATGTGACAATAAATGCTTTGAATCTTGAATTATTTATTTATGCATATGTTTCATATCTGTGTGAATGGTTTATTTATTTATTTGTTTGTTTTGTTTTGTTTCTTTACTTTGTGTTTTGAGAATCTGTTCGTCTACCTAGTTGTTTTTTTTTTTTTCTTGATTGTTTGTTAACCGACTTATTGATCGGTCGCTTTATTTTTAGTTTAGATCTATTTACATAGGTTTTTTTTTTCCTTTTTAGAAAAAGATTTACCAGAAAAGGAGAAAATCGTAGCTCAGGGGGCAGATATTCTATTAGTTTCCAAAATAATTCAATAAAGTTGCAAAAAGGTTCAGTTCTAAATTGGATGGATTTGGCAGCGTCGACCGAATGGCTGGAAGTTCCATTACGGTTTTTACAATAAAACTCTGTGGGGACTTCCCACTGACAGGCAGAGAGACACTGAGGCCGACGGCATCCGCAGAATCAAATGTGCAAAAGAGATGTTTTTTTCGCCGTCCAGTGGATCTGCCACCGCCGATGACTCAGGTAGTAAAAGCCATGCAGAGAAAAACATTTGTTTCTTAATGTGGTTCACATGGACACGAGCCCCATATGTAGCATTTTTTTAAGATAAGGTATATGTGTGTTCTGTCAAAAGGCCCAGAGGAGCCAACAAGGAATGAATTATCAACAAGTATTGTTTGTAAATCTATGCCGGTGAGGGATTATATGTTCTTTACAAACACTATTAAAATGTCATCAGTTTAGTGGCTCAGTATCATTTCAATAAATTCTGTAAAAATTGAAACATGCACGCACACACACATATAAAAGTGCTATTTTAATTATCAAATATTTATAAAAGTTTCTTGTAAATCGTCACACTATTTTTCTTTCCCAAATCCCGCATATGTTTTTTATTTTTTGTTTTGTTTTCAAAATAATTGAAATCAATCAAGTAAAATATCAAAATAAGCAAGATAGTCACTCACAAATTATTATTTTGTAAATAATACATGGCTCGGCCCCAGATATAATCAGCCGAAAGCCCAGCTGGGAGAACATCCCAATCACACGCTAGTCAGAGCTTTTTTGCAACTCCTTCAGGGCTCAAATCTAGCTTTTATACCTGCTCTCATGCAAATCGCTGACCTGTTTTATCTTGGCGTGCTGTTGTGACCCATGGAGCCAAGACATTTCCTGCACTGGCATC
This sequence comes from Fistularia commersonii, assembly GCF_037954325.1. Taxonomy (NCBI): domain Eukaryota; kingdom Metazoa; phylum Chordata; class Actinopteri; order Syngnathiformes; family Fistulariidae; genus Fistularia; species Fistularia commersonii. The sequence continues at coordinate 6,120,497 of NC_141298.1, read as the reverse complement.
ATGGCGTGTGCAGTTACGTTCCAGTCCTGAACCCCTGCACATACGACAGGTGTTAGCGCTTCGTCTAGATGCGAATTCATCAATATGTCCATTTTTGACAGGGTGAATTATCAATATTCTTTCCCTGCAGCTTTTGTGTATGAATAAATTTGTGTGTGTGTGTGTGTGCAGTACAGACCAGTCATCCTTGAGCAGTTGTTGCTTATTGAAGCCTGTCCATTAGGCCCTCAGGAACAAACACAGAGCAAACACAGCTGTGGACGTTCAGCGCTCTGATGGGCCGGACCTCTACTGCGGAGGCCAAAGCATCCGTCTGCCTGAGGGGTCCGAAACCCCACGCTGCATCTCCGCCTCATGCGGTTCGCTTTATTTGCTCTCCGATCACGTGATCCCTGCTCGGTCGCAATGGCCCTGGCAGAAGCAGTTAGCTTCCCTGTGCCTCCCTGCTCTGTCCGCAGATGTTACAAAGGTTTATTTATATTTAGAGGGCCTTTGTTTTCTTCAGTTGCATCAGTAAGCTGTTCGTTCCCCGGTGGGGTCATATGCCTTTGTGTCAGACTGTTTCAAGCAGTTGGACAGCTGAGTCTTTTAGGGTTGTAGTGCTCATGTGCTCTAGTTGATCCCTCGGAGGGGTCTCACTGTATCTCATGGGGAACTTCAAGTTAAACACCAAATGGCCATCCACCTGTGTCTTTCAAGAGAAAAAAAGTCACTTCTGATGTTTTCCTTTTCTTTTTTGTTTGTTTTTTCCATTTGTTTGACTCAGTGATTAAAGAAGTGTTTTAAAGTAAATGATTTTTAAAAAAATCAAGGCTTTGCACAATTACCGCAAATCATAACCAAGTGTTATGACTCCTCAGGGAGTTTGAAACTCGGAGTTCATTTCGCAATCTACAGGGCTTCGTTCCTCGTATTCTCAATAATAAATATCACACATGGACAATCGCTTGGCTTTTAAATGCGGAAGGTCCGGTCAAGTAGTATTTCAGCTATGGGTAAGGCCCTCTCTGAGAAACCCTAGGGACAGAATACAAAAATAATCTCAAAAATAATTTAAAAAAGAAAATAAAAAATAAGAAGTATTTTTAAATCAAAATGATCAATGTCCATGTGCTTGTAAAAATAATAAGAAATAAGAATACGAATGATAAGAATGATGATGATAATCACTGAAAGTATTCCCTAATTAAATATTTGTAGAAATGTATTATCATGGACTATTCAAGGATAGTTTTCTTCAAATAATTATTCTGACTTTGTTTAAAAAAAAAGTCAAAAAAAAAACAATATTCCCATCTCCTACAGCTGTTTACATATGAACACGGATTTTAAAACAAGCCAGTTGATTAAAAAAGTAAGTTCTCTCAAGTGATGGATATAATATACATATACATTTTCATTTCTATACTAATGTGCTAACCCTTTGCTATTATGTAAAGCTGTATTTATTGCTTGTAGGCAATAAATACAGCTAACGGCTAACATTTACATCAAATTTTCACCATGCGTCAAAGCAAAGCATGTTTTTTTTGGGGGGGGTCTATGTGTAAAGCTGGTCTGGATACAGAATATCATTTGTATTGGTATTTCATTCACAGCTATTCATCTGTGCTATTCGATGTCACATACACACACACACACACACACACAAACACTATTACTGTTGTCTTTATAGTGTGTGGTCTTCAGCACTCAAATTCAAAACTCTTGTTTCAGTGAGGCCTTTTGAATGGCCTCCCTAGATTGTCACGTCACAGCGATGCAGTTCACAATGTCATTGATGAACTTCCAAATTTGAAATGTCAAAGATGGACCAGATTATTTAGCAGCACAGTGCAATCATAAGATGAGCTTCATTTATTCATCACTTTAAGGAATGGAGGAAGCATCACCCCGTGCAGACCTGCATCACCACGTGGCCTGCCCAGTAACTTTTGGCAAGGGTCAAGTGAACCTCAGCATCTCTTCGAAATACAATGTTAGCATTTTTCGCCTCATAAAGTATATTCATGCTTTTTATATGATTGTGTGCGTATACTTTTGTGCATATCTTTAGGTGTGTGAGAGATTGTGAAAACTTCACTGCACATCATGTACATTCACGCTCCATATGAATTTCATTTCACTCCTGGATGGAGGGCATAACCCTCATGGGGTTCATACTAGAGCAAGGTCGGATAACGTTTAAATCGGAAGTGTCATTCTTTTATTTGAGAGCACACCTGCTTGCAGGGTCGCATTCAAACCAGCACATACGCACTGACCCCCGAGATTCGATACAGCCACAGTGAATGGAAGTAATAAGCCCGCACTGAGCTGCATCTTTACTTAAGGTCAGTTTATTGAATTTTTTTCATAATGAAAGATAAAATACTCAGTGAAAATTGCTTGACTACACCGAGACAGTGTTATCTAATAGAGACCATAAACAAACACTCACGTTCTCCAACAACCCCCTTCCCCAGTGCCTCTGTGGGGTATCATGTCAATTCCTCCAGAGCGCTTAATGTCATAGAAGCTCACTAAGTTTTTCCACCTGCGCCTCTGCCTCTGGTGTGAGACCTGCCGGAGCAAACTGACAGGAGTCAGAACCTCCATGTTGATTCAGCTTCCTTCCATCCGAGGCTCTCCTTGAGGGACAGATCCTGTGTGCGGGAGGGGGGCGGGCAGGGGGTGGATGTGGCCTGGAGTGATCCAGATGACATGTTAAAGTTCATAAAGATCCTGTTAAATTAATGCCGGTTTGTTATTTGTGTATTCATTCAGAGTTTGAAGGCTTGCTGTTTTCTGGAGGAAATCGGCGTCCTGTCAGCTGTATCAGAGTTGGAAACTAGAAAGCAGCAAGACATTGCCTCCCTGTGCCCAAAAGGCCTTTTCAAACAGTACGACAGCCATACCACAGAGGCAAAGGGTTAAGAAAACATACACAGACTCACTTTGAAGCCCAGGTACCTACATATAGCCATGAGAGCTTAGTTTCCGAAAAAAGAATCCTTTTAAGAACAGCCAGGTTGAAAGTGAGCTATATTTTTATTTATTTTATTTTTTTCATTTCAAAGGCCAGGGATATTTTGTCATGTCATTAACAATGAGAAATGCTTTGTTTTCTGTTTTTTAAGGTTTTTGATCCACATCTGTATGCATACGAAAATGTAACCTCAGGGCAGCACCGGCCAGTGTCTTCCTGAGTTGGTCCCAAGCAAATTGGCCTACTGTGGGTCAAAGAGGGGGAGATGGAAGGCGGGTTCGGAAGCAGAGAGAGAAGAGGAAAGACTTAAGCCTGGGACTGAGAGTAGGGACTTTGAATATGGGGACTATGACAGGATAAGAGTAGAGAGTTGGTCGACATGATGCAGAGAAGGAAGATGGATGTACTGTATGTGCAGGAGACCAGGTGGAAAGGTAGTAAGGCTAGAAGCTTAGGAGCACGCTTTAAGGTGTACTGCCATGGTACTGACAAGAAGAGAAATGGAGTAGGAGTTATATTGAAGGAGGAGATGGTTAGGAATGTTCTGGAGGTGAAAAGAATGTCAGATTGACCTATGAGTCTGAAACTGGAAATTGAAGGTGTGATGCTCAGTGTTGTTGGTGGCTATGTCCCACAGGTGGGATGTGAGTTTGAGGAGAAGGAGAAGTTCTGGAAAGAGTTAGATGAAGTGATGCTGAATATCCCCAGAGATGAGAGAGCGCTTCAGACTGAAAAGGGAGTAGTGTTGTATGGTTTTCAGGGAGGAGCTGAGAAAGGCTCTGGGTGGTCAGGGAGAGCTTCCAGATGATTGGACAACCAAAGGTAGTGTTATCAGGGAGACAGGTCGGAGAGTATTTGGTGTATCATCTGGAAGGAAAGTGGATAAGGAGACTTGGTGGTGGAATGAGGAAGTGCAGGAATATATATAGAGAAAGTGGTTAGCAAAGAAGAAGTGGGACACTGAAGGGAATGAAGAGAACAAACAGGAGTACAAGGAGATACACCGTAAGGTAAAGGTAGAGGTAACAAAGGAAAAACAAAGGGCGTACGATGACTTGTATGCTTGGTTGGACAGTAAGGCGGGAGGGATGATCTATACAGGTTGGCAAAACAGAGAAAGAATATGCAGCAGGTTTGGGTGATTGATGATAGAGAGGGAAATGTAATGATAGATGCTAAAATAATGATGGGAAGATGGAAAGAATACTGTGAAGAGCTGATGAATGTGGAAAATGAAAGAAAGGCAAGGGTAGAAAAGGTTACTATTGTAGACCACAAAGTAGCACAAATTAGTAAAAGTGAGGAAGGCATTGGAGAGGATGAAGAGTGTAAAGGCAGTAGGTCCTGATGATATACCCATGGAGGTGTGAAAGTGTCCAGGAGTGGCAGTGATAGAGTTTCTGGCTATATTATTTAACAGGATCTTAGAGAGTTAGAGGATGCCTGAGGAATGGAGACGAAGTGTGATGGTGCCAATATTTTAGAATAAGGGGATGTGCAGAACTGCAGCAACTATAGAGGAATAAAGTTGAAATGCCATACAATAAAGTAATGGGAAAGAGTGGTGGAAACTAGACTGAGAGCAGAAGTCACCATTTGTGAAGAGCAGTATGGCTTCATGCCAAGAAAGAGTGCTACAGATGCAGTATTTGCTTTGAGAATGCTAATACATAAGTACAGAGAAGGTCAGAGGGAGCTGCATTGTGTTTTTGTAGACCCAGAAAAAGCATTTGATCGGCTGCCAAGAGGAACTCTGGTATTGTTTGAGGAAGTCTAGAGTAGCAGAGTAATGAAGGTTAGTCGCAGCAAGACAAAGTATAAGTATGGAATGGTTAGGCTACAGAGAGTGGAGATCAAGAAGTTGGAGGATTTCAGGTAAAGTGTGGAAAAGAGGTGAATAGAGGGTTCTGGCAGGTTGGAATGGGTGGAGAAAAGTATCAAGGGTACTATGTGATAGAAGACTATCAGCCAGAATGAAAGGAAAGGTGTACAAGACAGTGGTGAGACCAGTGATGCTGTATGGACTAGAAACAGTTACAATGACCAAAAGACAGGAGGCAGAACTAGAGGTCGCAGAGATGAATATGTAGGTTCTCTTTGGGAGTGACCAGGATGAATAGGATCAAGAATGAGACTATTGGAGGAACAGCACGTGCTGGATGTTTTGGAGAGAAGGTCAGAAAAGCCAGACTGAGATGGTTCGGTCATGTACAGAGGAGGGATAGTGAATATATTGGTAGACTGTAGCTGGAATTGGAGCTGCCAGGTAGGACGTCTGGAGGAAGACCAAAGAGAAGATTTATGGATGTAGTGAGAGAAGATATGAAGGTAGTTGGTTTGAGAGAGGAGGATACAGAGAATAGGGTTAGTTGGAGCAGGTTGATTCTCTGCTGCGACCCCTGAAGGAAAAAGCCGATAGGACGAAAAGAAGAAGAATCTGTATGCATACAAAAATATTTATGTTGCTAGGTTCAACGTAGGCTGCATCAGAACTTATTCTACGGAGGTACTTTTCCAAAAAAAAAAAAAAAAAAAAAACATACTCAAACAAGAGAGAAAATAAAAAAGATATGTAGTCTACGATAGTTTATTTGGTTTTGGTATGTCTATACATTTTCTTCAGTATGGTGGAACATCTATTAAATTGCAGTCACTGTTTTAAGTCTTACCACCCGCTGGTTATTTTCAATCTTATTGTGGCCCTTGAATAAGAGGAAGGGGGGGGTTATATTGTCTTATTATTTTATATATCACCCACATTGTATCGGCGTATTTTACCTGAGGCCATTTGGGTGGTTGAAAGAGAAAGCTTTTGTGTCGCTTGGTTGTAATTTATAGTGCCGTTCGTGTAGTCTGCAAGAGATTGGACAAGTGAACTTCCACTTTGTCAGTGAAGGATTAACTGTTTGCACGGTTTTCCCATTCCAGGTACTGGTCTTCTGATTACTACACACAGTGCTGTCCAAGATGTATTAAGGGAAACTCAGTGTGTCATTCCTACTAGTTGATTTACAAACAGCTGCTTCCTCCATCTCGTCCTTCCATCTGACTCGTCGAGGCTTTCTCTCATCGCTCATTGTTTGGTGAAGTTCAACCTCTTCTGCAAACCTGTGTCGCATTTTTGGCTTTGACAGAAACAATATAGTTGTTTATTTATTTATTTTCAAATGTGGAGGGGAATGAACGCAGATTCCCAGGCACGGCTGAGAGGGCTTGGTTCGACTCAAGATAGCGCAAATGTTTTTATGATCAGCGCTGTTTCTGACAAGCAAATGATTAAGTGGATGAACTGTTTCCCAGTTCACATCTGTGGTTGAGCCTGACCGCAAGGTATGTGGTGGAAACTATGTAGGTTTTGTTGTTTGTTGTCATTAGTGTTGTGTTTTTGTCAGTTTTTTTTTTTTTAATGTTTGTTTTCCCAAATTTATTTTATTTAGATCTTTGTATTGCTTTTTTACTTTGATTAAAATTTATAGAGATTGCATTTGAGATTCGCTCCTTTCACTGGTCTCGCTGATGCAGTCTTGAATAGCGAGTCAAATTTTATGACAAATAATTAAATTTTACAGCGATCCAAACAAACAAATCAAACCAATAATTTACACTCTCATGTAAATAATGAAAGCGTTAAATACTTTAATCTGTATTCTAGCAGAGCTGGTATCGGCTCATCAGTGATGTCCCTGGAAAAAATGAGCTTGTAACATTGTGCTGCAGAGGTCAGAAACTCCCAAGCTAATGGTTACACCCTGCATTAAAAATTGTAACTATTATGACTTAATCATTAACATTATCCTTATTGATTTTGCTTTTTGTTCTGATTCTTTATCATTGCCTTCACATATTCCAACTACTTCTTTTTGACAGGCAAAAATGAAGGCATTTGTGCGAAGGCTACATTCGATAATCAAGAAATTAAAACCTTCTCTTGTCCCTTCAAAGTTTTGTGCTTTATAGGAAAGTTCTCATATATGTGCATTATATTTTTTATTATCATTATTAGTCGTAGCAGAAGCAGCCTCATGATTATTTCTGTTATTATAGTGATTATTATGGTTATTATTGTTGTTACTATAATTAGTCTTAAAGGGGCAGTCTGTCTCACAAGAATATAGTGGAGTCCGCTGGTACAGAGGCGTTGGCCTAAAACATTAATGATAGTGTGGAGTTTAATTAAATGTTGGCTTCTTAATGTGATCACGTTACATGTGTTTGCCTCTAAAATGAAGTACTCTCATGCAAATCATTCATCTATTCATCATCTATACCGCATATCCTGTACTGAGTGGGACAGGAGCCTATCCCAGCTGTCACTGGGTGGGAAGTATGCTTCTCACATGTAGTAATCAATCATTAATAATCATGTTTTCATGCAATATGTTTAATTTTCAACTCAAAAATGATTAAATCTGCCATTATGTGTGCTCCAGTATTACTTTGTAAATAACACATTATCCCATGGTCAGGGTTCTGCAGGAGGAGTCGGCCATGTGAGTCAGGCACTTACGGAAAGTGTTAGGCTACAATGCACTTGTAACTTCAGTAGCGTGACATCACAACTTGGAATTCATTAAAAGAATCAGCAGTGTGGAGTCCTGCCAAGTGGACATAGTCAATGGTACTATTTATTTTTCTTACGGGGGGGAGGAGTGGGATGTCAGAAAAATCAAACATCTTTGAAAAATTGAAATGCAGTTGCAGTAAGAGAAAGTGTTCATTCAACATTCAAGTTATAGAAAACAAGAAATAACAAATAATAATGTACATGAAGGCCATTTTCTTTTATAAATAATCCAGTTAATGCAGATCATTGGTGGTATTCTGTCTTTCTCGATTTCCCCCTGTATGTCTGGTACACGCGGGGAAATTGACAATAAAGCTGACTTTGACTTTTTTGAGTTTGAGTTTTGCAAGTTACATACTCTTCTATATCATATGTGTTTCTGACAGTAAGGTCTCTCTTGAGGAAGGGGTAGGGTTTCCCTAAATATCGCAGAGGATGATGCCCCGTGGAGAGAATGTGACAGAACACAGTGAGGCCTGATTTGAACATGGCTTCTGTTATTTGAAATGTTATCCAGCACAGCATATACGAGCTGCCATGTTTGGACAGTCACCCGAAGATCTCAGAGACTCTGTGAGGAGAAATCAATCACTTGCACAGGCTTCACATAAGTAGCTTAATCTGTCTTTCCTCATCCAAATCCTATTGATAACTTCGCAGCGGACACTGAAACTACTATTAATGACCCTGACTCTGGATATCTATTAACCAGCAGCTCCTCAGATCAGCAAGCACGCAGGAGACAGCAAATTAAATTCAGCTGCATATTATATACATATATATTTTTCCTCTCGATAGATTCTTGGATTGTTTTGCTTCAGTTTCGCAAGTGAAACCCCTGAGATCCAATTGTTTTCCATCGATGATGATGTCAGCTTGTTTTATTACATCCTCCCTGCTGCACAGTGCCAATTCAAGATGCTCTTATAGAACAAAAAAAAAAAAAAGAAAAGAAAAGGCATCGGAAACACTGGGATGTCAGACATTTGTCATCTGCTCATGTTCTCTACACTAAGCGGGAACCAGCCTGTTGTCTGTCCAATAAGCCGAGTTGGCAAACATTAGCATTTAAAAATTAGAATGATATTTAATAAATAGTTAAATATATATATTGTATAAATATATATATATATATATATATTAAGCCACGTAATATTAAGTACTCTACGTTGTTATTGTATTGCAGATATTTATTTGATCAATTAATGTATTTTATTCATTTTTTTATTTTTTTATCAACTAATGTATTTATCTATTCATTTACATCACCAATGCAATGTGTTACTGTAAATCCAAACAACCAGTTACTACCTGGTGGTTATGATACTTCATCTACGATTGGATGTTTAAACAGACAGCAGTTTAATATATGTAAATGAAAACATTTTTGATGGGGGAAAATATATGTCAGAGTTATTGAAAATGTAAAGTATGTTATCAAATCATGATTTATTTTCTATGTTGTGGTTTCGTTACCAGTATAAATATTTTAGCACAGCCCATTATTTCTATTTGCTCCAATCAAATTAGTTTGCAGCACTTTTTGAACTGTATTCTTCCTAAATAAACTATCGGGCCACAGTTGAACTGGTATTCTGGATATATATCATTTTGCTCTCAAGGGTACAATTCACTTTAATGTGCTGTCATAAATCCTGTATATCGGTCGGAAAACTGAGTGACACCCTGACACATTATTGTGTCAGGGTGTTTAAAGAAACTTTTCTTCTCCTCAAACAAAACGTCTCTCCTCGTTTCTAAATATATAGAATGTTGAAATATTTCAGTGAACTGAATATTCCGTTTGATTCTGCTGAAAGATCAGTCAGTCCATGTAATAAATCCTGGCTACAAACTTTGTGCATACACGTGCACAGACACACACACTGTTGGTGTTTCTCATACCTAAACAATAATAATTAGACCAACCTGAGCTGGAATAAAAACATAGTAAAAACTTACAGGAAAATATTACTATGATATTTTTAAAACAAGCTAATGAGACATGTTTCACAATTATAATGTCAAAGCATCTTTTGCAGCGTTTGTATTTGGAGGAGTTAAGGTTTTTCCCCAAAACTTGCCCTTAGTGTGCGACCTCCAAACGCTCACCCTCTGCTTGCTATTACGCGAGATGTATCAGTGAACACACGTGAAATGGCAAGAATGGGGGAGAAAAATGGCAAGGAAATGGAGCATTAGTGTTCTATTACACCAAGGGAGAGACCGCCGTCTTGGAATCTGATAAGACTTATCAGACTTAAGTGCCTCCTTAAAGGTATTTTCTGTATGAATGCTTTTTTTTTTTTTTTCTTTTGGAAAATCTGCTGATATGCCCGTGGGAAGTGTTATAATGTGATCATTTAAATGTTCAATTTTAAGCTATATACAATCCCCACCTTCCAACGACATTGTATTCAATTTCTCCGAACCATTCAGGATCAATATAGCCTTAAATGAAGCATTTTCTATAGATTAGAAGTAGTTTGGTGCAGGATATTATTCTTGAGCAGAAATAGCCGGAATAGTTCCAGTGTTGTGTGAAGATAGACTCAAAGAACAAGAATGAAAAAAAGAACAAAAGAACAAGATTATACATGTAGCGGGCGGAACAGGGGTCCGTGCTTCCGGCTCACAACAAGAAGGTCCCTGGTTTGACTCTGACGGGAGGCCTTTCTGTGTGGAGTCTCTGTGTCTGCTTGGGTTTCCTCTGAGCTCTCTGGTTTCCTCTCACAGTCCAAAAACATGCAACAGATGCGTTGGAGAACCTAATTTGCCCAGATGAGTGAATGAGAGGGTGAATGGTTGTATGGTTGTCTCTACATGTGGCCCTGTGATTGATGACCAGTCCAGGATGAACCCCACTTCTTGCCCAATCAATGCTAGAATGTGCTCCAGCAACCCCAAGACACAGAGTACAGTTTAAGCATTGCAGAGAAAGAATGGATGATTGAATATTCAACTTGTGTAGAGTTTGCATGTTCAAAGTCAAAGTCAAAGTCAGTTTTATTGTCTTTTTCTCCACATGTACTAGACATACATGAGAATCGAGAAGACGTTTCTCACTTTCCCACAGTGACATCAGATTAACAAAAGTTAGAGTGCATAATAACAGCAAAGTGCACAATAAACAAACATGAAACTATAGAGTATAAAGTGCACACATATGACAGAGATTTAACAGCATAAAAACCTGAAATGTACAAATATAAGGAATTTGAATTTGAATATGAGGAGTAGCAACATATTTATTGGACTGTTTAGTGCAAAAACCACTTAAAAAGTCAATTAAAATAATGAAGTGGACTTGACGTAGGGACCTGTGTTGTATGTAGTGCCCGTAGTGTGCGACCTCCAAACTCTCACCCTCTGCTTGCTATTGCGCGAGATGTATCAGTGATGTATCAGTGATGTATGAGTGATGTATCAGTGAACACACGTGAAATGGCAAGACCTCATACATGTGAAGGATGTATGAGGTCCGGGGTTCAATCCCCGGGAACTCCCCTGTGAGTTGCATTGGTTAAAAGCGTCTGCCAAATGACTGTAAATGATTTTCCACCTGCGGCTGGTCAAGCGGGGGATAAGAGGAGCCTGCCACCAGCCCTTTGGTGCCAGATTTTTGGTTGTTCCTAGGTAGCTCATTACCCCTCTTGTGCCTCCTAACCAGCTCCTCGTTCCTGTGACCCCTGATGCCTCTCCTTACCAGCCCCTGGTTCCTGTCCCCCCTGGCCAGCTCCTCGTTCCCAAGACCCCTGTGACATTCCCCAGGACAATAAACAACTTGAGACGCCCCACCTCCTGACTGTCCTCGTGTTTGTGTCAGACACACCTTCCTCAAACATGACCGAACAATCTGGCCATTCTGAACCAGCAGATGATCTCCGCAGAGCCGTTGCTGAACGGAGTTCCACTCATGATGCTGTTCTTAGGTCCCTCAGCCTACAAGATAACACTAATAAGTGCTTTGATCAGCTGAGCCTTCAGCCTAGTCCAACTATTCTCCTACAGCAGTCCCCACTGCCCCTCAGTCTCCCAGGCTTTCGTCACCTCCCCAGATGTTAGTTTACCCATGCCAGTGAAATTCTCAGAAGAGGTAAGACGTCGTAGGGGTTTTCTACTACAGAGCACCCGGGCCTTTAATCATTCCCTACATTGCTTCCCCCATGACAATGCCAAGATTTTGTTTGTCCTGGGCCTCCTTTCCGCCAAGGCCCTAAGATGGGCCGACTCCTGGTTCCACGACCCATCCTGCTTTGGTTGCACCTTCAAGGAATTCTTTCAGGAGTTCAAGCTGACCTTAGGCGAGGATCCCAACCACACCGTCCGATCCCGGAATCTCGACGCTCAGCGAACTGTCTCCAATTTTGCCATTGAGTTAAGGACATTTGCTGCCGTGCTGCCGCTGGCCTGCATTCTTTGTCTTGCACTTCCTCACCAGCTCCTAATTCCTGAGACCCCTATGACATTCCCCAGGAGACAACCATGCCCCTGCACAGCTCTCCATTCTCCATAAGACACCCTACCTCCTAAGGCCCACCATCTTCAAACATGACATTTGAAGGCTATGTCTGCATGTGCAGCAGGGTTTTCCTCCAGAAACTACCTGAGGAACCAGGTTTTCGGGTCTCCCCCCACAGTGGGTCAAATGAAGACCTTAAATTGCCCACGGTTAATGAGTGCATGGATGAGTGAATGGTTGTATCCCTACCCCTTGGATAAGTGGGATGGATAATGAATGACTTTGAAAGCACAGAAACAGTGCCAGATTAGCTTGGACCTAGTGATTTTATTGTTCATTATTACGATTCAAAAAGTGAAATCTTATCGCAAAGGCCAGTCAGTAATTCAACGTCCTTACGATTGACAAATATGTGATCGGCAGAGCAGTGGAGTCTAAGTCTGACTTTCGCACTCCTCACAAACTTGTGACCTTTTGCAATGGTCAGATTGGCTACCAGAATTGACCCGACAGTTGTATTGGGTTTCGGAGCTTGACAGCAAACTCATATTTTATCCATGTGTTCTTTCACTTCATTGAATAATTGCAGAGCTTGTTCAATAATGTGTGACAATAATTATGGATAATCAATTATCCAAAAAAAAAATGAAAAGAAAATGCCCACTCAGGGATGGAAAGTGCTCTGCCTACTAATATAGGTTACATAAAAATTGGTTGTGATAATAAGTAAATGAATGACTTCAGTGTCAGACGCATGATTGGTGTTGTTGACACAGTGTTTTCCGAACAATTACACTGAAGGTAAAACAAACAGCAGGAATTTTGTCCAGCTGCTTTTGCTGTTTTTTATTACTCAGCAATTATGTGATTTTCTTATTCCAAAGCCTAAATTTTTCATTTCTCTGTAGCCTACACTGATTGCCCCAGCGCTGTTGTTCTTTTACTGTTTATGCAGGGTAGAACGTTTATGCCAGTCCAAACCAGGCTGTAATATAATGGGTGTTCTGCTCTTACGGCCAACAAGAAAATTAATCTCCTTTTCATTTCCATGCCACTCCATGCTTTCTTTGCCCAAATCAAAATATTAACTCTTTTCCCGGCCCCACTTCCACCAAGCTGCAGTCAGTATTCCATCTGACTCACTCTTGTCTTGTGCAGGTGCAACATTAGTGATATTTTCTCTGCATCCACAGGGTGTCTTGCTGGATGTGTTCCTTTTGGCGCCGGCTGAGTCGTGTGTAATGACCATGATTTACATTTTCAAGAGGTGGACTGCTAAGCACTTTGTTGATTTATATTCATTTCCATAAATATATATGTATAAACCTGCAGAATTTAACCAATGGAGGTCATTGGAAAAACATCTTATCGGACATGCCAGCCACTGAGACCAGTTCTTCTGAGTTTTAGCCTCCTTGGCAGTGTATCGAGTCTTGATTTAACAGTGCTTGTCTGCATTGTGCTCATTTCAGGAAATCTCCAGTCCAATGCTGAAACTTATTTGAGTCCTTGCAAATGGAAAGCTGTACGGTAGTGCCAATAAACCAAACGGTTGCTAATGATGTCCAAGAAGCACATGGAAAACAGCAACCCGGTCTGATTCTCCATTTACATTTTTATCTTGATCTGCATCTTACTACAATGAGTGACTTTTAAATTTCTTTCAAACTCTTTGAAGGAGTCCTTTGGACTGCAATATTCCAGTGGAAAAGACAGTGACAGATGTGAGTTAATAACCTAATCTGACAGCCCATTATCCACAGCCCCTTTTACATTCAAAGTCAAGTCTGCACAAAGAAACTCAACAAGCAGATGACGCATCAGTTGTATGCCTGACCTCTAACACTGAATGAATCCATTAGCACATTTGTCTGGTCCAACACATGTCTGTACTTGGATTGAAATTCTGGTTTTATTCTGAAAACAGCCAAATCCTGATTAACTCATCAATAACCACTGATGCTGGCTGAATCCCCCCCAAAGAACCTAAAAGGGGGGCTCGTCACTAAAAACACATTAAACAAGCTTAAATATTATACTTAATGTCAACAATAACTACCTCTTGAGACTTTTTATTTTGTTCTATTGTTCTGTTTTGAATCCAATGTTCGCAATACTGTATGGCATAGAAACATGGAAAACACCTCTGCAGACTCTAATAATGTATCCAGCTCATTCATCTTATTTAAATGTCTTTTTATGCATCACTATCAAAAAAGTTATATTTGACCCCCTACAACTGTATAAACCTCTCCCTGAAGATCATCGTCACCTAAATATCATTAACCCACAAGCAGTTTCTCCAACAGCTATCAGGAATCAAAGCCTAACTTTCTTTTTCCTCTCGTTGCATGCTTTTAGGTTTACATAATGCTTTTGGCATATATACGCAGGCACATACACACATATATATGCACATTTAAAGCTGCAGGTGGGTACAGGGTAAATGCGGCGCTTAAATCATCTCAAATAAAACAATAATCCAGAGTTTTAGGGTATTTCCCATAAGTGTAAGATGTATGGAGGTGCTAAATTGCATCATTGGTTCTTAACTTACTGTGGAGGCCCTGTTGAGAGGGAGAGAAACATGTTGGACCAAATGAAATCCCCATTTCCACTGGATCCATCAGCGGCGTGTTCTTTCATTTATGCAGCTGCCCGAGCAGATTTCAGCCAATTCAGAACAATCCTCGTGTTTCCACCAGAGGTGTTGCCGTCTTTTATCAACAGTATCCCAAAACCATGAAATGGGTGATAAGTCTGTTTTTTAAGCCAGCCAAACCAATTCACGCAGCCAACGCTGAGTGAGAGAGGAAGTCAAATACAGGATGGAGAGGCATCTGATTTTTCAAACTGGAACACATAGCAGATGTACCAGTCATAAAGCATAGCAGAAATCAGCAGATTTTCAAGACGAATCTGTTTTTTCTTGAAAGTAAGCGGAATGAGCGGTATTAACTTTTGTCCGTGGGATGCATCACACTTAAGCTGGGAAATTGTAGAGATAATGGAGTTTATAAAACTGACAAAACAATAAACCATTTAACGAGACGAAACCTCTTCGCTGTGATCGAAAACGCTCAAGGAAAAATGATCAACTCAGCAAGTCTGTAGAGTCACTTTGCTCGCAAAACGCTCCCAGTGGAAAAATGTGCGGCACTGATTACAGGAGAAAAACTTGGCACAGCTGGAACATGTCATGGACAGATCCAGTGGAAACAATTGGGGGGGGGGGGGGGGGGGAGTGCGGATGGGGGGTCTGAGATCTTAGAAGACGAAGAAGAAGAGGACATGAACAGGATGAGGCTTCAAGTGATGAGGAAGAACCTGCTTTTATGGAAAAAAAAAATCGAAAAAATGAATAGAGAGAGGCCCCAGTGGCCCAATTAGATATGCAATCTTGTGTTCATGGTCTAAAAGGTCCCACTTTGTGATTACACCGCATGGTGTGAGATAGCCCGAGTAGACCTTAAGGCACAACTACAGTTGCACCGATGTTTACTCGTCCAGAAAAGAACTTTAAGCTAATTCTATGCAATAGATTCTTCTTCAGGTGAGACATTGTCTTACTGAGGCAGCTGAGATATTCAATTTGTCCACAGTGGATATGATGGGGAGATTGGAAAAAAACACGTACTGCCAGCCAAGATGTACGGGATTAGCCGACGTGCGTCTCGCAATCTTTAAACACTGCATGAAGAAACCCTGAGTCAGCGTATATCGTCACGCCCCTAAACGAACCATATCTATGAAGACAGCTGTTCTAAATATTGTCATTCATCTTTTAATTAGTCGCATTATTGATGACAGTACACCAGAAAGCTGATAATCATTCCCCCTTTCTCTCTATTTAATCCCGTCCTCGTGTTTAATTTATTTCGAAGGTAATGTTTCCATCTACTCTGAAACATTTTACTTCTTTTACATTCAGAATTCATCTTGAAGTTGTTCAAGGGATTCATATTTGTTTGTTGTTTTTGATCAAGGTGATTTATATATATTTGCATGTGACATAAGTGTGCATTACAAGTGTATATGTTCCTCAATGTTCCTCAATGTATGAGGTGCATCTAAATACAAATGCATTGGTTCCCTACCATAAGAGACATACGGCACATTGAATAAAACCATCAGTTTTATATGATCATGTGTGTGTCAGTGAGAAGGATCAGGTCCAATATTTGGACTCTGTGTCGTCACAGCTCATAGAGTATATACTGTACTGTATGTAGTTGTCTGCTGACTGGAGTGTCTGCCAACATGATAAAACAAGCGACTTTTGTTGGGTAGACTAGAATAGAATATTTCTTTAATCATCACACAGTGGGAAAATTTCAACCACTCAATGCAAATAGTGGACAATGCAAGAAAAGTTATCAAAAATAGAAAATCTAAAAATTAACAATAGACAGTGTCAACAATGTATATATTGCTGAACAAGTTGCATCTAAACAATATGACAATATATAAATTGTATAAATATTACATTTACATTACTGTCATTTGGCAGACGCTTTTATCCAAAGTGACTTACAAAAAGTGCAATTCAGTCACTGAAGATCCGAAGTACCAGTAGTCGGAAGTCAGAAGTGACCACTCTACCAAATAGTAATCTCAGAACCATATACATAAATAGATTCATTTTTATTTTCCGGGGGGGTTGGGGGCTAAGTGTGATTAGTGGGGTAGTGCTTGATGAAGAGGTATAAACATGTACAAAAGTTGCAACTAGCAGCGAACAACAGCAATACTTGCAGAAGTAACAGAGCAGTTATAACACCTATGGGTTTTGTGGGTATGATCTGCAGTTGTATAGCAGATTTGTGAGACACCTCATAAGTTGATTTAAGTTACTGAGATATGAGCAGAAACAAATCATCCAATCATCCAAATGTCTCTGGAGGTTCTCAGTCATCCAGGTCATGGTGAATTCTTGTTGAAATCTGCTGTCGTGGCAACTGGACTTGAATATCTTCACTTGATGATGATTCATCCCTCATCCAAGAGGCTTCTTCAGTTCTTCAAGTGAAGAAATTCAAGCCCAGTTGCCACAACAGAAGATTTCAACAACAATTATCCAATTAGTTAATTGTATTGGGGGAAAAGGGGACCTATGTAGTCCTAACCACTACTCACAGGGTTTTGTGTCCAGCATGAATATGACCCATCTAACACCGAAGGGAAGTCGTGCACCAAATGTATCCTCTTGCAAACCATTATGTAAATGAACAGTCATAAGTGCATATGAGTGTGTCGCCATGACTGTCTAAATGTTACCCGAGATTAGTGATACGACACTGCTGAATCATTAATTTCTTCTGTGTGATTCTTCTTTGTGAAAAATCATGTGCAATTTGAGAGACATTTATGTGAGACTTGTGCCTGAATATCATTGTGAAGAATGAAGCTATACCCCTGTAATTTGCCAAGCAGAAGTGCAATGCTCTTACTTTATCTTATTCAAAACCTTTTTTTTTCTTTTCTTTATGGCCGTTCCCTTCAGGGGACACCACAGGAGATCATCTTGCTCCACCTAACTCCCTTTTCACACCAACTAACTTCACGTCCTCTTTCATACCCATCCATATACAGTGGTCCCTTAAGATACAATTTTAATTTGTTCCAGAAGTGGGGTCGTATGTTGATTTTTTTTTTTTTGTATCTCAAATTAATTTTCCCCATTTAAAATAACTTTTTTTAAACTTGCTTTCTTAGAGCCCATGATGATTATGTAAAAAAAAATTAAAAAAAAAACAAGAAATAAGCATAAAGATATAAAATTATACCACACAACACAAGATATGCGTACTGTACAAACTACTCGGACGCAGAATCTGTAGTGCCGTGTTTAGTAAGTTTTGATATTATTGTAAAACTGACAACTGGTGTGGTTCATTTGTACTAAAACTGAGCGCCAGTGCATTATGTCTCGTTGATGGTTCAGAAGCAAATGTAAATGCGGGATACGGTGCATCCCTCCCCTTTATAGGTGACTGATGCAGCACTTCCTCGCTATATAAGATGGAATCAATAATTTTGAGGGGATTGTGAAATTTTGCACCCCCATTTTGGCTCAATACACAGTCTAATTAATGAATGCAGTTACAAACATATGCTAAATTTACCATTTTGTTTTGAAAAAAAAAAGAGTAGTTCCTCTTTCTGCCTGCAAAGCCATTTAACCATTTAACAAACAAGCATCTCCAACGAGGGGTTTTCGATATTTCGGCCAGGATTTGCGAAGGTGACCCCCCTCCAAACCACACCAGTCTGCTTTGGCTTTTGAAGTAAGCAGTTTATTATGTTAGTGGCAGCACACATATCAATTTCACATCCCATTGTTTTATTGTGCACCCCAGTATATGAAGAATTGCCTGTCCTGCTGATTATCCTCCAGTTAAGTCATGCTCACAATCACTTTTCTCCTGCGATAGCGGAGAGAAACAGGAGTGTTTACTTCCATGTAAATTGAACCTGCCTGCAACCCACTCACATAATCTATCAAATTAAGACAAGCTGCAAAAACAGGAGATGTTGAACTTGGACTGAATGGCAATAGTAAAATTACAGGTGTAACATGATGTCATGGTGACGCACTTAAAGCTGCGCAGTTTAGTGTAATGTATGAATGTAATGTGTATGTTTCATCTGAAGCCGTGCAGTGTGCCCTAAATGCTAAATGCTAAATGCTAAATGAACACAAAACAATCACGTCATTATATCTCCCTTTGTCCTTTATGATAGCTGTTTCTTTTTCCCATAGTTAGTGTCATCATGATATTATATAATTGCCTCAAATTCCATCAAAGATACGGTTCATAAGGTTTTCATTGGCACTAAATGAGCATCATATATCTGCTCAAGCTGATAGGGTTGTTAATCAATCGCAATGACTCATTGATATCTTGGCCCTGTGCTGAAATTCCCCATCCACTCATGTTTCAACATACTCCCACTTCGCTATGACCTTGAGGCGCTTTCATCGACTCAACCGCAGAGGACAATGCAATCACTGAAGGAGCAGTGTTGCAACATTGTGCCGCAGGACAAAGCGATGACATGAACCCAGAGTTGCTTGGCTATATGTGTTACGTTTCAGCTCTCCCATCGACCACAGGTTGTCGTTTATCGCCGTTTATCCAAACCATAACATACAAGAAAACGTGATTTTTTTTTTTTTTTTTTTTTTGCCTCCTGTGTCATCGGTGAGAATGAGACCTTTGGTGTTTTTGCGTTCATCGCACAATTGTTGAAAATGGTCCATGAAATCTCTCCTCGGAGACCCATATATCCAAGAGAGCAGTTCAAGCAAACTTTATTTTGATTTTCTCTATTTATATTTAATGAGAGATGTTCACAAAACACTCCAGGCTCCAATTTTTTTGAGGAATGTGTTTCTAAAGCTACTGAAGCCACAGGAAATAAACAACACATTTCTTGAATATATTTGAAGCCTCAGTGGGACATTTCTTAGAGGTCATCTGGACAATACAACAGATTCTGTAGAATAATACCATTGCTCTATTTAATATACCATTTAATAAGGGTTTTTTTCTCACATGAGCACATTGCAAGTAAACAAACTGCATGTATTGATAAAATATATGCAAACAACTGGCTTCTCTCTTTCTTCCTTTAAAGGAATAAGTGTAATAAGTGGCTGTCTTCTACATGCAAAAACATCTTAAATCATCTAAAACCAAAGACACGTGAAACATAATATAAGTCGTGAATTTTAGGGCCAAACATTATAAGGAAGTCCTCTCCTCTTCTTGTCGTCTTTTTAACATTTAGTGTTGGTCACCGTTGTTTTGTATCAATTCCTTGTCAGAAGCGAGAATTTAAATTACATCCTGCGACACATTTAGAAAAAAGTTATCACCGTGTTGTGCCAAATTAGCGACTGAAAAAACAGTCAGGGTAATTTTGAGGTCCTGTTGAGGCTTCTGATATATGTGTTGTATGCCTTTCCTTTTGTGCCCTGTTTCAAATTAGTGTGGAAAAACAACGATATTTGATGATGTGTCAAAGCCATAGGTAAGGTCATGTCATACACAAACAAATACATATACGTCCGGGATCATAATTTGGACTCTTGGACTTGATGAAGTACTTTTTGTGACGGTGAGGGGAAAATATGCAATTCTGACTGCATCGTCCTCTCAACCATTCAGTAAGACAACCGTCATCTCAACGTGTATTTTCTTACCGAGGTGGCGAGGGCAAGGTGTGGAGGTAAATACAACCCTCACATTTTTCAGTGCGTCAATGTTGTGCAACCAAAAATGTGGTCAAAAATCCTTCGAAATAGAAATAGGAATAAGCCTCCATAAGGAGAAATACAAAATCAATATAAAAAGAATTCCTATGTCTAATTAAAGATTGCTGTTTACCAGGACTCGTCATTGTTTCCAAATGGAGTATGTTAATTTGGTTTTCCGGCCATTGGAGAATGCTATAACCCTTCATGTGTAGAAATAGGACAGATGGTTTCAAAAGAATCGCCTCATTGCATCAGATGTTTTGTGACACAGTAATGCAATGTAATTTTTTTTTTCTTTTACTGATCAATCAATTCGCAAATGTTTTTCAATTCCTGCGTTTAAAGCGATGGATATAGATGCAGCTGCTGATACTATCGGTGGAAATCTCTGGTTGTAAATAGCAGAATACTGAGTGTACAGCCTACTATCTCCTCTGTAAAACTTGTCAGCTCCTCAGCTGTCCTGCACATGTGCGATGCC
Organism: Fistularia commersonii; assembly: GCF_037954325.1. Taxonomy (NCBI): domain Eukaryota; kingdom Metazoa; phylum Chordata; class Actinopteri; order Syngnathiformes; family Fistulariidae; genus Fistularia; species Fistularia commersonii. Next base: position 6,099,759 of record NC_141298.1, on the reverse strand, counting down.
GCTCATAAGACATTGAGAGAGAAAACAGCAAACGGGTGTGTATGATGTTACTAAAATGTTCCCATATACAAAAAATCTGCATCACAGGATAATGCAGTGTCTTTGGTTGTTTGTATATAGATACGATACATTCTCGTGGCTTGAGGCTAGTTTTCCATACACTTTAGGTATCGATGCTATTCATTTACAGCACCTCTGAGGTCGTCACCACTTGCCGGGAAAGAAACGCATGACGTGACATACGACAGCAATTGTAATAGTTTAGGGGCCGAGGAAACAAGATGAGCAAATGAAATCTTTTGTTGTTTGGCGCCAGTACATTTAGCCAACCGGTCTAGTTTATTGTACTAGTTACACGGAACCTCGTTTCAATGAGGCAATGCAAAGGTTAAATAAGAGATCCAAAACTATACAGAGGAGGAAGTGACCGGTTAAAGTGCACGTGTTATTTTCGTTGAACAAAGAGGTGCATTAGATGTGCTCCTAATGCCATCACTGTCATGTGATCCATGTTTTGCAGTTTAGTAATCGTCTGGTTATGTCTGCTTTTTGTTGCACAGAGGGACTCACAGACACAATCCTGGGAAACATTATGAGGAGTTCCATGAAAACTCAGTACAGCAGTGCTGAGGGTGCCGGGGAAGGCAGCCAGCATCTTGTGATTTCACCCTTCGCTGTTTCATCTAAGCACAACACTGTGAATCAAGATAACATGTTGCAAGTGTCTGTCGACGGCCGTGAACTAGCAAACACGCATGCAAGACACACACACACACACACACACACACACACACACACACACACACACACACACACACACACACACACACACACACACACACACACACACACACACACACACACACACACACACACACACACACACACACACACACACACACACACTAGTCCCCCGCCACCTTCCCTTGCTCTCTCTTTGGCTGTAAACCTGATTACCATCAGAAGCAACAGTTTGTATGGAGGTCAGAGTGTTAATGCGGAAAATGGCTACCACACTTTTTTGTTCCAGTACCATGGTAGGAACAGGATGGTGGAGGGTGGTTAAATTGTACCGGAGCCTCTGTTCACTGCATGGAAGTCAGTCGAGCGCAATCAGTCATCCCACGCAGTACAGGAACATGCCCGCTGTTAAGTTGTTTACATATCCCCAAAATGACTCTGGAGTGGGTAATAAGTGCAAATCAATGAGCAGAGAGGGAGAGATTTGTGTGAATGCTGAAGCCCCTGATGTAGCCCAGGCTGACATGCATACCCCAATGATGGATTAGTGGAGCTGGCAAATTAAATCTCTCTAATTTTTGCTCCACAAAGTGCATTAGAATACATCCCTTTTTGCTTTATCCTTGGCTCAGCCCAATGTTTGATGGGAGGGAGAAAAAAAGGCCGAATACAGTAAGACTACAGCAGCAGCGGATTTGTCCTTCATTATATTACATTTATTCGTTTTATAGCCGGATCAAGAGACAAGAACAGGTTGCAAACTTAGCCTGACAAACAAATGATCTGATTTATGAGGGAACAAAAAAGCTAATAAATTGCCAGCTGCAAGCACTAATCACAGTTTATTTGGCCACCTTTTGTTTACACTTTGACCCATTTTGCTTGAAGGGATTTTTATCTGCATGCCTATGTCTTCTTTGCTTGTTATTAGGACCATTACCAAAAACAATGACACACTTTGCTGTTACATGAACACCATTAATAAATTACTTAAAGACACATCACAAACTATTACTGAAACCACATTAATGAATATGCCCTAATTGCAAAGTGTAAAGCATAAGTACATACTTATAAAGTTGTAATAAAAAGTGACGTAACCCAAAAGTATGCAGGCAGGAGCTTTAGTTCGTGTTAAAAGAAAGAAAGAGAAAAAGTGGAAAACACTTTTATTATTTTCTCCGACGCTGTGATTCCCCATCTTCTCGACACGAAGTTTAAATAGTCCAAAACACATCTGACTCATCTTAGTCTCTGTAAATCCACAACATCTCATGTTTCCAGGGCCTCCTCCTACTGGACGGTAATCACAGCCAGGGTCAGTCAAGGTCAGGCCTGTCAGTGTCGCTCCCAAGAGGAACAAGAGTTCAAAAAATCCCAACTATTTTCAATTCAACTTGGGGAAGGGGGGGATGAAGCTGAGACCGGTTTGAGAACTGTAGCACAGGAAACTAATCAGCTAATGACCAGGGGGGTGGAGTTTGTTCTTTTTAATGTTTGATTAATGTGCTTCACAAGGCCACACGTTTAAAATTTGCCATTAAAGAGCAACATACCCCTCTGTTGTCTAATGGGAAGACAAACAGGTTTCCATGTGATTGCAATCTGAATTTCATTGGTGTTGCTTGCAGACGGACGAAGCATTGTCGAGGATGGGCTTCTCGTTCATTTAACGTTTTAACGTTGACTTTCACAAATTCAGATTAATTATATCCATCAATATTTGATGGTTTCATCAAAAATTCTGTTCATCAAGGGAATTTGTATTTGAGATTTCAAACTAAATTTTTATTGTTCTGTTTTTTTTTTTTGAACAGCATACTTTTTGAGAGGAACATAAAATCCTAGGAACCATACCTTCAAATCTGATTGACTTGGTAAAATAAAGTTTAAAGCTTGACCCATACAACCATTGAAATTTCATGTGACACAAACCCCTCACTATCTGTTGTTATTTTTGCTTGTTTTTTACATTTATATTTTAATTTGTTTATCCAATTTATTTCTATTTATTTTTTAATACAGATATGTTTTAATTATTTACTCAAATAAACAGCATTTCTAATGTATTTATATTCTTTTTTTTTTTTTTTTGCAATTAATTGAAAATCCAATGACTAATTTGACAAGGACAAACTCCACTTAAATGTAGCGGGACATAAAAACAACACTTGTTGATAACAAGAATCATTTTGTTTACTTCCAGTAATATACTAGCCTTTTGAACACCCCCCCCCACCCCCCTGTATGGCAATGTCATCTCATCCATCGTGCAACAGCTTCTAGATGTTTTCCAATTTTTTGCAATCAGACTAAATAGATAATGACAGAGCACGCAACTCAATTTTGAACTCTTTCCCCCTAGAGACATCCTCTCTCTCTCTCTCTCTCTCTCTCTGTCTCTTTCTCTCTCAAGAGAGTGACCCTTGTAGCTGTGAATGGATGGATGATTAACAGGTAAAATTCCATTCCTTAAAACATCATGCAACATGCAGTTGCAATGTAAAGGGCTGAAAGGTCACACCGGTCAGTGGACTTGGACTATCCTTGTTTCTTCACCTCCACCCTGAGTGCAGGCCTCCATCCATCAAGGCAAAATCTTGGCCCGATGCAAATGACACACTGGGACTCAGCTTGTCATCTAGGTCATACATTTTGTCAGTTAAAGCTGTTTTTTTTATTAGCTAGATGACAGATAGTTCTTTAATTGTTTTGTTATTTTTTTTCCTTTCCTTGTGAGAGAAAAAACAGGCCTGAACGTGGGAATGCATCGCTGTGTTTGGATAGAAAGGCTTTACAGTACATGTGTGGCAGGATTTCTTACGTGGTGAAATACAGAACGCTGATAGCACAGGGAAGTGTATCCAGTTCCTGGGAAAGACTTGAAGTTAAACGCACGACAGGCAAGGTTTCATGATGGATAAGCAACCTAATCAGTGTTTGGAGGTGACGCTCTCGGGACAGCGGTGGTAAGAGTAGAGGTGCTGTTCGTTCAGAAGGTGAGAGGTGATCATTTATTTGGAAAGCTCCAGATTTTTTGGAAACAAGATGCCTGCTTATCACCATCACATTTTGAACAAATTAGGTTCTCAATCTCTTTGGCTCTTGATGCCTTGGGATTGCAAAATGTGTGACTTTGTCACCATTTGTTTTGGTCTTTTGTCAAAGGTGCACAATAAATCATACATTTTAGGGCTTGATGAAAATCTCTGCAGATTTAGCACCTTGCATGGCAGCTTTGTGCCGTCATCGGTGTGTGTTTGTGTGTGTGTGTGTGTGTGTGTGTGTGTGTGTGTGTGTGTGTGTGTGTGTGTGTGAATGGGTGAACGCTATACGGTGTCGAGCGCTTTGAAACTGCAACATATGAAAGCACTAAATAAATGAACATTATTTACCCTTTCAAATAAAAAATTTGAAAAGAGAAACAAAGGCTTAAGCTTTAAGATATGAAATCAAGTCTTAGGAAATACATATTTCCCAGGCTGCGACATTTTGGTATATAAATCAAAATTTCTATTGTCCATATATCATCTTTTTACAACAATATTAATATAATTTCAAATGCATACATAACCATTTGGGTGAGGTCTAGAATGACCGCTTTGTCCATGACTGCCAAAGAACAACTTTTTGTAGGTTGTGTAGGACATATGAGATGTGATCAGTGTAAAACAGAAATATAAAACAAAAAAAGCTTTGAAATTTGCCAATAAGATACCAATACACTGGTATTCAGCTTTTATCCTCATGTCTGCTTATCGTGACGCTCGTCTGGCTTTTGCCAGGAGTGTGAAAACCCCATAAATACAAGTTTAACAATATAATCTGCGGGTGGAAAAAGTGTCATCATAACACACGCTTGTACACTCGTGCCAGCATGAACTTCGGTATTCACGGCAATCTAAAAGTGATCCCAGGTGATATTTACTGCGCTGGTGAGGAGTCACAAGCTGAATTACGTTAAAAACAAGAAGCTGATTTGCAGCTGACATTTGTGGTTCCCACAGAGCAATTCTTGAAGATTTCGGTGACCCCTCTGACTTTCCCTGGAGCACCACAATCATTTCAGCATGTCCCCCAGTACACACAAATAAGAGACAGATGCAGCTGACATAAATAAACGTCACTTCACATTTGTAAACAATTTATAAATAAGGCATACCTCAAAATGTCATGTGAATCATTTTTACTATGAACTATCTCCATGAACTGGCTGACCGTTTTGACAGCTATCATACACACACTCATAACATGAGTCGAACTTATTTCTCATATGCTGTCTTATTTTTAAGGCTTATCCAACCTCCTCCAACCCTCTGGTTTTAGCGCTTATTAACATTGATAGGGGAACAAACACGCAAGCGCACACACACATAAAGGCCTCACACCAAGTATGGCCTCAAGAATTATTGTATGCTAAGTTTCTCTTTTGAGTTTATTTGTATAAATAAAAGCCAACTTTTTTGATTAACAATAAAATTAGTGACTTAATTAGTGACAAAATTTGTATTTTTTTCTGGTAAAAAAATGCAATTTTTTTCTATTATATTTTCATCACGTTGGTGCAAAAAGGAAACATTCAGCTTCTCATATAAAACTGTTGAAAAAAAAGCTAGGTCAGGATGAAAAAAGAAATGTACATGTGTGTGATCCACAATTGTTTTATTTTTTTTCTCCAATGGACAATATGTGTGAAAGCAAGTTTTGATCTCGTTTTCCTTTTTTTTTTTATCTAGTATTTTGCCATTTAGTAAAACCTTTTTTGCGGAATATTTATCAAGACTTTTGTATAAACTGCACAGATGTGCCATCACCCTAAAAGCCTTAAAAATCAAGGATTTCGCTAAAATATTTGAATCCTATCCCATCTGTCATTGGGCGAGAGTCCTAGTTTACCAGGATTTTAGACACCAGTTGATTACAGAGCCACAGTTTGAGACAAAATTCACACATCATTCACAGACACAAAACCATTCACTCTCTCATACATTTGGGAACTTTAGAGTCTTCAATTAGTATTTTGTCGGATCTTCTTGCTGTGAAGTGGAGGCACTAACCACTGTGCACCGTGGGTGATAATAATATAATAACAATAAGAAGAAGAAGAAGAAGAAGAAATTATGATAATAGCAATCAACCATTGCTATTGGTCTATAATAATGATTTGTTGTATCCACCTTTAGTAGTAGTAGTGATAGTAGTACTAGTTGTATGAGATTTTGAGTTTAGTCAAATTCTGTAATTGCATACATACAGTATATCATCCATGATGACATTTCATCTCTCAACCAAGAAACTTCTTAATTCCTTTTGCAATTACCGTGTACGTCACGGGGGTGCTGTTCGAGCTCCTATTTGGTGCTGGTTCCTATAAACAGATGAAACAGATGGATAAAATAAAATTTAGGAATAATAACATTGGGGAATGAGCAGCACCCCCCTACTCCATCCTGCTGGACAATGTCTTTCTTTTAAAGTCATAAGTCTTGTTTACCCTAATTGACTTCTATTTTATTTCTGTTGAGTATCAAGAATAATTTTAACATTTTTAATAAAAAAAATAACCACTCATTTCATGGCTATCATGATTTGAAACTGCACCTGGTTTGCTGGTATTTAATTTGAATGAGAACTTCTGTTATACATCTCAAGCAACCCTTAACTTGAAGTTTAAACTGTGCCAAAGTATATAGGTTTAATTAACTGTTAGATATACATATAATCCAATTCTGAGTTTGATATCGGAAAAAGCATATATATAAAAATATCTCCATCACGGAGCTGCAGTCATAAATGTGTTAGCATTTGTGTCATAGTTTGTGTAACGATACGGCAGTTTTTACAAAGCTCAACGACTCCTGTGATGGGAAGCTGCTGGAGAGCTTGAGTGCAGCAATGTGCTGGACCCAGGCTTATTTGTCTGTTGCAAGTTTGCCTTTAACTCCAATCTTTTCCAGATGTTACAGATGTTATTACCACATTATTGCTGTTGGTAAAGCCCCAACTGTGAAGCCAACCACAAAAGCATCAGCCTCAGTACCCACCTCAGTACCAGTGGTGGAAATGCAAGAGCTCAACTCTGTGTTGTTTCTTTTGGCTGCAGGCCACCGGGGGGCCCTGAAAAGGTTTTCACTGACTTTCTCGGGATATCTAAGACTCCAGCAAAGAGATGATGAGATTTTACAGTAGCATGTTAAGGGTGTAGACACGCTAATACTTATATACACAGTTTTAACTTGTTTACATACAGCTTTTTTTGAATATTTGTGGAACCTTTGATGAAAATGAATGCAATCACTTAAAAGAATCGCAACTGATGTAAATCTCTGCGATCAGAAGATATTTATAGTGACTTTTTTTTTAAACATCTTAAAAGTTCAACATGGGCTTGCGTGCATAACAACTTGTCACGGAAGCCCATTGAGATGTTTTCTACCGTTCTTCAAGTTATAAGTGAAATAGATATGATTCATATAGAACAATAATTTAGAAATATGGAAAATCAAAAGTACCAAACTGACCTCCATGCAATGTGTGTGTGTTAACTTTGTGTCTATGTGTTAATATTTTATTCAGAAATGCTTTTTATGCCCCCCCCCCCTCCAAAAAAAAAAAAAAACAAAGCTATATAGTGCTGTATAATGCGAGGAAGGTAACAGTATATTGGTACTTATTTGAATATAAATGGAAAATATTTTCTGATCATCCCATGCCAGTTTTGTGTTCAGCAATGGGGTATCTGCGTTGTCAAATGACAGCTTTCATAGATCACTTCTTTTTCCGGAAATTCTTATTGTGATAATGATCAATCAAAATAGTGAGTTGCTAAACCATGTCTCGATGTTTGAAGATTAGATTTAATGTTAATTTAACGTTTAGTCGTCAACGTAACGAGTACACTTGAAGGCAACTATCGGACGCGAGGAATTGTGGGTAATGAAGTATTTGTGGTTTGTTTTCGTGCATTGTGGCGTTTACATGGGTTTAAGGTGAGCTGCCGTACGGCGTGTCAGCAGTCAGGTAAATAAAAATGATGAGCGGAAAGACGGTCATAGTGACCGGTGCTAACAGCGGTATCGGAAAAGCCACCGTCGCCGCGATCGTGAAGCTCCAAGGCCGTGTGATAATGGCGTGTCGGGACACGGGCAGAGCCGAGGAGAGCGCCCGGGAGATCCTGCAGGAGACCGGGGCGGACGCCGACCTGCTCGTGGTCAAACGACTGGATCTCGCGTCACTCGCGTCGGTACGCGCCTTCTGTGAAGACGTCGTAAAGGTAGCTAGCGCTGCTTTGCTAGCAAGAGATGCCATACTACGGACACACGGTTCGACCAAAATAGAATAGCGTCGCATTTTCTGATATTCTTATCGTGAAATATGCATTTTATTCCTACATTTTTTATTATTTAAAGAAATCTAATCTTTACTGACAATTATGCCAAACATGCAATCGTTTAATGGCCTTGTGATGTCATAGTAACGGTTCCTCTTTGGCTGACAAGAACCCTGTTGGTTTTGACGGTGGTAGTTTTGAAGCTTTGGAGTTAATAACAGTAAATGACAAGCGTTTTTAACGGATAATTTGGGAAATAGACAATAAAGAAGACGGGGGAGTTACCTAACACTATAAATAACGGTATGAAATCCATTATTCCAATTATTTCAATATGTATTTTTACATCAAGTCAATAAACAATGTGAGTCTAAATAACCACATGAGATGAGATGAGAACAACTTTATTAATCCCGAAGGAAATTGTTGTGCCAGAGTTTCAAGTAAAAAAAAAAACATAACAGTAATCACATATTGAAAAGCCTCCTACTTGGTAATTTTAGTTTGACCGACTTTTATTGGGACAAAAGATTTTTAAAAGGATTTTAAACATTTTTTTTCAAACTATAAAATATACTCTTGTAATTGTATTAGCAAGAGGAAAATGTGATTGAATTCATTCAACCCTCAGTTAATAAAAACCTACTTCACTTTTATTTATATTTTTAAGCCAAAAGCAGCTATTGATGTTGTGTAATATGAATAATATAAAGGCACTCTTAAGGTTTGAGTCTATATCTAAAGAAGATATTAGACCTTTTACAACTATATGGAAAGTAAAAGCCTGTGTGTGAATCTGATTCTTCATCTCCTCCCCTCCACACCGCTGAACAGGATGAGCCTCGACTGGATGTGCTCATAAATAACGCAGGCGTCTACCAGTGCCCTTACACGAAAACGGAGGACGGCTTTGAGATGCAGTTTGGGGTCAACCACCTGGGTCATTTTTTGCTCACACATCTACTGCTGGACCTTTTGAGATCCTCAGCACCCAGCCGGATAGTGGTGGTTTCCTCAAGGCTCTACAAACATGCTCACATTAACTTCGAAGATCTGAACAGCGAGCAGAGCTATGATAAGGCATTCGCCTATGGTCGCAGCAAACTTGCCAACCTGCTGTTCACCTGTGAGCTTGGCAGGAGACTCGAGGGCAGTGGAGTGACCGTGAATGCTCTCAGTCCAGGCATAGTGAGGACTAATCTCGGGCGGCACGTCAACATCCTAGTCTTTGCTAAACCCGTGTTCAGTCTGTTGTCTCGGGTCATGTTCAAGACTCCTGAGGAAGGGGCTCAGACTGTGGTATATTTGGCCTGCAGCCCAGATGTAGATGGGGTCCAGGGAAAGTTCTTTGCAGATTGTAGGCCTCAGACACTTCTAGACAAAGCCACAGATCAGGGGGTAGCCAGTAAACTTTGGGACATCAGCGAGGTCATGGTGGGAATAACTACATGAAGCTGTGTCCATAAAACATTTTCCTTCCAGTTTTGTCCAAATGTGACGAAACAGCTCTTGTCAACCTTCTCCTGCCCCCAAGTGCTTCACAACACAAAAAGCAAAAACTGTATGGTTATGTCCAACAGGTGTTTCATCCCTGATAGCGTAATGATTCTTTATGAAGTATAGTAATAAATATGTCCTACAATGCTGAGTAGCTGTATCCGGATTTTTGGGGAGCATTTCATTTTTATTTTTTTTTTGTTTCTGGAATCTGAATCTGAGTTTTGTTAATTTTTTTCAATCGTGTAAAAACATAAAATTTAAGAAAATCAGACATTAAGTCAGGATTCTACATACCTATTGTTTCACAATCCTTCATATAGGCATTGTGGACAAAAGATTTGGACATGAGGGATCTGACTTGTGGCCGCCAACCAAAACTCCGTGCCATAAACTGATCAAAAAATGCCTTTCATAGTCAGAAAACAATAAGACAGTATGTATAATCCTCACTGTGAAAATTGTAGATTACTTTCTTTGTGTACTTGGAATTGGTTCACAATACCCGAGACTTAAATGGATTAGATGCGATGATTTTGAAAAGGTTCTATGAATGTTTATCTCAACATATAACATGTTATCAATAGATCCACTCACGAGGGCCTCTTTCCGAGAGCTTCAAAGACTGCTGTAATTCTTATTCATAAAGCAGGCGATCTCTCAGAATTCACAGGCAAATTAGCATAGCACCTATTATGTCAAAGGTAATCTAAAGACAAAATGTAGAACAACCATCTTATCACTTTAAAACCAGCACATTCATTCTGCACTCTGTTGGCTAATACTAGCACATTTACAGAAAATTCATTTGCACTGCCCCTTTAACTTTAGACCAGAACATATGTTACTCATATGGACCATAGCTACAGTATGTTGTGAAGAGTTTGACAATACTGCAGAATATTCGGTTGGCAATGTGCAAACTGAAATGTTTCTCATTACCACCTGACCCGTTACCTGTCATAGAACAAGGTAACTTCCCGAGTCTTGGTAATATTTTAATACAATTGATTCAACACTCAAGTATAAAGTCAGACAGTGTTGGTTATCTAATGTTTCCATGAATAGCAATGCTCTACGAATGTGTACTTATTCAGCACTCACATGTAGGTCCTTTATCTCGTTTTGCTGTATGCTCATATATTACGGCGTTCATAATAGAATAATGCCCGTTGAACTGCTTCATTTACAGACTTGCCTCATTTACACACCGGCTCCAGTGCAGGAGGGATCAGAAATACAATTTCTTCATGGGTTAGTTAGGCTTCAATCAGCCATGCTCGTCTCCCTGAGAGCACTCGTTAGCTGGGAATGTTTTCTTGCCAGGTCACCCGCAGATAAAGTGCTTTTCCCTACACGAAGTGGTAGCAAGACCCTCCGAATGTGTAATGACTTTCCCACCTGTATTCTACGTTATGACAGTTTCTGGATCATTTATAGAGTTGGAAAACAAGGTAGAAAGTTAGAGGCAGCCGCTTTATCAATTGCATCTCCCGCTGAGGCCTCCTGAGGCCTTTCTGTGGCAGCTCCATTGGGTTTGTTTTACAAATAACTCCCAATTAGTGCAATTATTGACTTTAAGGACTTTTCATTGGTTTTGTGATGTTGATAGGCAATAGTGTCTTACTTGGGCTGCTCATGTGTTAAGGTCTAACACATAATAGATCAATTAAAAGCGTATTAAATCTGTCCTCAGCTTCTGTTGAACTGCCTTTGCTTTGCGCTTGAGACGAGTCTTCCAGATCCGTGAACGCCTGGATTGAAGAGCCAAAGTCAAACGCAGCCAAACTGATTTTATTCCTGCCACTGCTTTGGGATGAAAATTGTAAAAGTGCAGCCACACATACGTGTATTTCCCAAACAGCATGACTACTGAGGCGCTGCAATCTGGATTTTTTATTTTTTCATTATTTCCAATTGCTTGTGTCACATATTTGATGTGATCATTGGGGAAATGCACTGTGATGGAAACTCCCAAAGCCAAAAGAAAGTAGACTGCTTAGGAATTAGGAAAATTATTGCTTTCATCCTTTTTCTACATCATGTATCCTGCTCACAGACCCACGGGGGGCAGGAGTGAATCCAAGCTGACAGTAGATGAGAGATGAGGTAGAACCTTGATTTGTCATCTGTCAATCAAAGGACCCCATGTAGAGAGATACAACCATTCACTCCAATGCACACGTTAGAGTCTTCAGTGAACACACTGCATGTTGCCGGAACACAGTAGGTCTCCGGGAGAGAATTTAAAAAAGGCATGAGACAACATGGAAAATCCAGGCTTCAGTCCATTTCAAACCCTGAACCTTCTCACTGTCAGGCAACAGTGCTACACCATTGCCCGCTGCTGTTTTAATACTTAAAGCAAAATATGTCAAAAACAGATAATAACTGTGTTTATATTACATCCTTCCCCCAGTCTGTTTGGATTCTCTGTATTGCAGTTCACTCACTCACTCACTCACTCACTCACTCACTCACTCAATCAATCAATCACCTTTATACCATGAATTCTGGAGGAAAGCCAGGTTCTGATTATGTTTTTTCCAAGTATTACAGCAATTTATGTTTTAATTGTTGCAAAAAATAAACTGAAAACCCTGTCAAGTTTATGAAACTATCATTTTTGCTCTGTTTTTCTCAATGATTCAAGACATGGAGTGTCAAACAGCATCAATCCCAGCTCTTTTGCCCATCGCTGGCAAGCAGTCCAGGGTGAACCCCAGCTAGGATAGGATCCAGCCATCACACAAACCTGGATAAGCAGTAAAAAGAATGAATGAATGAATGAATGAATGACTTTCCCCTGTGCTTGATGCTAAAACCAACCCAAGTCAAGTCACAGCAAGATGGGCTAGTATATTAATGAAAGGGCTCAAAGTAGGTAAGAAGGAACGCAGACAAGATGTTGCACATAACATTTGAGCTGTTAAATCGAGATTTGGTTTTTGTTTGTCTAGTAGCATTGATATTACATGAACAAATTAACTGTTCAGATTCTGAAATCCACCATGTGTGTACAAACTGCGTGCCACAACTCGCTTACAGCACTGAATTCCCTGTGTTTACTTACCTAGCTTGTTTTTCTGAGTTAACCTGAAACAGCTCTGCAAAGAAGGTGGTAATAAAAAAGCCACCCAAAGAGTAAGAAGTGAGGCCACTCCACGATATTGTGCTCCCCGGCGACGCTGGCCGAGCAGCTGATGCGAGACACGATGGTGCAACAGAGGCCACAGCAGTCTAGCAGTCACAGAAACACAATTAGAAAGAGTGATGAAAATCTGGAAAGAATGTGTGGGAAGTTTAAAGTTTTACATATCAAGATGTCAGGACTAATAGTTCCATGCTTTGACCACAGACTCTGCTGTGTGCTAGTGTAAATACAGATCCAGAATTACAGCAGTGTTGAAGATTGCAGGTTGTATTTAAATGTAGTTGAACAGTCTATGACAGGAAGTCAGCAGACCCTGACACTGATGTATTGACTGCACACTGATAGGGTAACATTTTTTACCGCGTCCAATGCTTCCATGATCACTCTGCTCTGCTATAACACTCAGGAAGGGCGTATTGATAACAATTCCATTTAACTATCTCACAAGAATTCAACATCATATCGGTCCAAATATAAGACATTTGTCCTATGAATTAGTCAGGAAAACAATCACTTCTTATATTCGGGCTTTAGACTTTACCTAGGTACGATGGTGAAAACAGGTGGTGAAATGTACCTGTAAAACTTGTGCCGTTGGTCCGACACCTGATCAGTGCTGGCTCTGCACTGCTGTCTCCTTTAGGTGCTGAGTATCTGGCTGAAGGAAGTGCACAGAAAACCTCTGGATAAGAAATGAAATGTTATCTGTCATGATACACCGGAAGGATAAAAAGTCAGTGTTAACATAAATCCTGCTTTCTAACTCATATATTTTATATTTATTAGGAGAAAAGCACGGGGTCTTCAAAAGCTCATTGTTCAGACACATGTCTCGAAAATGGCTACAAAAAATAATTAATGTCATTTTATGCTGTATTCACACAACTTGAGACGATTGGCTCTCGCTGTGACACATTTCCAATTTTAACGTACTTTATATTGATTTGTGTCTGATGTTCCTGCCAAACATGTTTTTGGTATTATGACTGGAAAGCCTCCATTGAATTCTTTTAAATTTAGCACAAATATCCATGTTGAGTTTTTGGTGGTCAAAGGACATGACGTGGCAAACTACCCCATTGTCTGACTGTGACACGTACTGACACAAACTGTGATTTTATCGCCGGTTGATCTGTTCTTGTCAAATAAATATTCGATAAAGCGATAAATACGATCACTCTGGCCTGGCATTAACAAAAACATCTGTTTTATTTTTGTAAACCGAAAGAATGTATTGAGGAATCACATATCTTTAAATATCACATCCTTTCAGCCTCACAACAGTCAAAAACAGGTTTTTGGTTCAAACCCTAGCTCACAGTGGCTCAATGTTTAGCACATTCACCTCCCAGCAAGAAGGTCTCTGGTTCATGTCCGACGCATGGAGTTTGCATGTTTGCTCCATGGGTTCCATCTGGTTTACTTAAAGCAAAATTGTGAATGGTTATCAGATAAGATAAACTTTATTGATCCCTATAGGGAAAATTCTTTCGTCAAAGCAGCATAACAGTTACAGTGTTCCATGTCTTTACATGAGGAACGACTTGTGAATGAGTCGAACGTCTCTATACAGTATGAGTGGCCCTGTGATCTGTCCAGGATGTATCCTGTCTCTCGCCTAATGACGGCTGGGGACAAGCTCCATCCCAATCCTGGATGCAGGATAAGTAGTGCAGATCGCCTTCTTTTCCTTTCGGCTCTTCGCCACAGCGAATCAACCTTTTCCATCCAACCCAATTCTGTGTATCCTCCTCTCACACCAACTACCTTCATATCCCCTCTCGTCCATAAATCTTCTCTTAGACCTCCCGCCTGGCAACTCCAATTCCAGCATCCGTCTACCAATATATTCACTATCCCTCCTCTGTACATGACTCAACCATCCCAGTCTAGCTTCTCTGACCTCCCCTCAAAACATTTAACATATTCTGTCCCTCTGATGGGCTCATTCCTGATCCCATCCATCCTAGTCACTATTAAAGTGAACCTCAACATTTTCACCTCTGCGACCTCCATCCTCCAACTTCTTGATCTCCACTCCCTGTAGCCTCACGGTTCCACCTTGGTTCCTCTTATTCACACACATATATTCTATCTTGGATAAGCAGTGCAGATAATTGATGAATAAATATATAATTTGACCCAGATTTGATGTGACGACAGGATACTGCTATTCGGTAACACCTTGAGACGGTCCAAAAGCCCAGTGTTTGGGGGAACCAATCACCACCTATAGGTATGGATTGGCTGGTTTGGACGTCAAAACCCAGAAAGTGCATCTATTCCCAGTTTTAGTTTTTACAGGGAAAGGAGCTGTGAATGTTCTTGTTTTATATTGGATTAGAAGGTGTTGGAGGAACCTCAGGAGCCTTAAATTAGGTTGAAACTTGCAGATTTTGGTTTTTAAGCCAAAGTGTGGAACAGCGCTCTGGTCAGAATTTTTTTTTCCTTGAATGATGTAAAGCTCTATTAGGTCTTGACTTCAATGTCTTGTTTCACCGGGAACAAAGTGCCAATTCTTTATCTGCGTTTTTCATCTTCTGTGCTAACACCAGCTGGAGCGGCACCAACGGCAGGCTGAAGGAAAACAGTCCCAGTATTTGTTTTGGCCCGTGACACATTCAAATATCTTCTGCTCTTCTGTGGCCTGAGACCACCGCGGTGAACTTTTCAACTTAAGCCGCGCGTCCGTGGCAAACTCTTGCAAGCTCTCTTACCTTGGTTTTCTATTGGGTAATAATAAGGAAGGTGAGGTTTCAAAGAAATTGGTGAGGTATAATATATGTACTGTATTTGTCCACATAAGTAATTTAATGTTACTGATAGTGTGACTGTGAACCACAGCTAGTTATATATTTCCTTGACTTCAGTATCTCAGAAAGAGAAAATTTGTTGTTTTTTGTTTTTTTTTACATTTGAGACGCTTCTTTAAAAACTGTTTATTTGTACATTATGTGTCTTTAAGCTGCGGCAGACTTTCATCCCCGTTCACATCCTACTGCCATTAACCTGAATATACTCAGTCTTATTCAAAATCTTTCAGCAAAAATTTTGTTTGATTCAGGATTACAGCAACTCCTGCTAATTTAATTTAAACCCCAACCTTAAAATGAGGTGCATAAAGTAAGACACTGTGTACATATACTGCTGAGATCCTTAGATATAAATCCAACACACACCGAATGACCTCTGCTTTGATTGTGCTTCAACCATGATTATAAAAGTGCCCACTTTCTGAAAATGGTTTATGGTTTTGTTTATTTTGAGGTGTGATATAAAGAAAACAAGATAACCATAACCTTGTCCCCTCTGTGAGATTAATAAAGCCAGACAGTAATTTCATGTGTGGTATGAAATGTGAATAGTTCTTGGCGTGGCCACAGTCTATCAAATAAAACACAAACCGCCTCCAAAGAGATAAATATTACAGAATAATGGGTTTGACTTTTTTTTTTCTTCTTTTTGGGATGTCATGACCTATCAGTGCAGGATGGTGCTTGAAACCCATTGAGTGTAAAAAGCTAAATAAACACATTGCGAAGCTGAGGTAAGGGGATAAAACCTTTTGTGTTCAAGTAGCGTAATTTAGAACCCATAATAGATTTTATTTTTTCACATTCTTTCATGCATTTGAGATTTTAATTTGTTTTAGTTTATTTTGGTTTATTTTATTTTGGATTTGTTTGCCTGATAGCCTCAGATTTAAAAAAAAATCTACCCTTTATCATTATGATTCTGGCTCGGTCATTCATTCATTTATCTATAGTAATTTACCTATTTTCATTAAAAAAACATGTTTATGTATAAGAACTGTTACTTAAAATAAATCTAAATGCGACATGAAAGCAAGACAGTGTTCAACATAACTTAGAAAATAGAATTTATGAAATAAGCTCAAGAAATTTCAAAGTAAGGGTAGATAATGACTTTTTTTTTTTCTAATTGCTAAAATTATACTAGATATGGATTTTGTATTATTAATCAAAACTATTCCACAATTTGCCAAGAAAAATGTTGAAAATGGTATTACATTACATTATTCTTTCTGTGTATATTTTGGCAAACATCATGTTTTTTTGTTCCATAACATAAAGTGTTGAAGAACATCTTGCACCTTCGGAAAATACTAGAAATGGAGAATTTCGGAAACCCCTGCAGGAGAAGCGGCCCGCAGCAGATGAAACGGCTTGTTATTTGTCCTGTGAGTGCGCTAGTTAATGATGGGTCACAGTGCACAAAGTGGAGATG
Source organism: Fistularia commersonii (assembly GCF_037954325.1). Lineage (NCBI taxonomy): Eukaryota > Metazoa > Chordata > Actinopteri > Syngnathiformes > Fistulariidae > Fistularia > Fistularia commersonii. The sequence continues at coordinate 6,082,789 of NC_141298.1, read as the reverse complement.
CTGACAGCCTGGTGTTCTGGTGAAAAGGTGAGCAGGAGCGAGTCTCTGTGAGGAGCAAGCCCATAAATCATCTGGAAGAGTTTAGTGTAAAGTAGCAGGAGAGTTGTGCGGGGCCCAGGGAGCACTTGTCTTCAGCCTACCGCTTGGCCAGAGGGATTTGTTTGCTTTAACCAAGCCAAACAGTCAGGAGAAGAAAGACTGGGCCTGCTCCTCGCAGTCCCTCAGTGCCACTGTCCTTCCTTTCCCCCCTCTTTCTGTCAAACATACGCACATGTTCCTTCACATACGTTCTCTCTAAGCGCCGTTGTAAACTCCTTGAGATAAACACTCTATAGCCATTGTTTATGCTGTCGCCTCTGTTGCATCTTCTTTTACTGCTCTTCAGTGGACGTAGATGTGCACACTTTTTCCCCCCGGCCGGCCCAGCGTTAGGCCCGAACCAGAAGTACCAATTAAATGGTTATGTTGTGGTTCAGATTACACAAGGTTAAAGTTTAGGTCGTTCTCTGCCAGTCCTACCAAAGCGCTCAAGCCCAAGCGGAAGTTCTGCCTGAGGGGCTGAGTTCAGGGTGAGTGCACTTTTAGGCACCGGTGGATGCTGGAGCGGCGGATGTTGTTTTGAGACGCTAAAATCAAGGTTGAAATGACGTGTGCTGTTGCCCCGTCTCCGGTTGTTCTTTCTCTATTCATTAAAACTAGCTGCTCAATCTACGTTTTCAAAATTCCTTGCGGGGGAAAGTTTCGTCTTGCTAATTTGAACACTAATTTCAACCCATAAGCAAAGTAGCACACCAAAACCTTTAGAACTAACAAAATATTGACCAAGAATTTATACAATCAATATACATTGATATAATACGGTATTACAACTTGCTCTAGATAAAAATGGTTTAATAATTCAAAAAAATTTCAGAGTGCCAGAATTATTTTCTTCATTGTTGTGGATCCAATAAAGTCAACTAGTCCATCATGTTTTTATTGACACCATTCAAAATCACAAAAACAGACCTACGATGGCCAACAATAATGTTGTTTAATTTTCACTTAAATAAGTAATAATAATCATGTTATTCCACTTCAACATTTGTTCATTCTCCCACCATTAGCGAATTGGAACCAAACATAAAAGAGGTAGCTAATGAAAGCTGATTGACATGCTCTATCATATTTATCGGTGAATAGTTGAACACACTGCAAAGAGATTTTTTTGAAAAATCTCTTTATTTGCAATATCTTGTCTGCACCAGCAGGAGGCTTTGCCAATTTGTCACAGTTTGACAGGACACCTTTGGACTTTGAATTGCTAATTTCAACAAAACAGCATTTACCAAGCAAAATTTTTGGACCTCTTGCCGGCCTTGAAAACGTAGCTGTTTCTAAAGGATCGAATTTGACGCTAAATAGGTCTGCTAAACGAAACACAAGATCGTCACGACTGCGGTCTCTTATTAAAGCTTGTTGTCTGCTCTGTTGTTGCTCTGTTCAGTGTCTATCTGAGGGCTTACTTGCTGAGAGCGACCAGCTAATCAGAGGGATTTTTCTGGCCAAATTTCTCAGATCAAACATTAATAATCAGCCTGAGAAGGTTCCGAAATTGACCAACAACTGCTAGTATGGGAGACAAACTGCAAAGACTTGGATCTGAAAATGGAGGGCAGGAAAATGCAGTCAGATTTGCTTCCCGCAGTGTTCTGTCGATACAGAGTTTGATTTAAATACATTTCCACACCTGAGGTCTGTTCAGCTTCAGTACCTGGTTCAATGGCCGGGGGCTTTTGTGTCACCGGTTGCTGCCTCTTTGGATACACCAGGGAGCACGATAACTGTAGTTCTTTTGCGTATTCTTTACTGACATTTCAAATCATGCGCAACACGCTGAACACGTGGATGACGCTTTTACGTGTCAGCAAGATTAATGCAAATAATTAAGCACTTCCAATTTTTTCTTTTTTTTTCTTTTTTTGGGGAGGGGGAAGCAAATGTTCTGCCCATCCATTTGAAAAAGCTGAAAACGCAACTCAGCGTTGATTGTTTTTATAAAGATATCAATTAACAAAGTGGTGAGGCCTGATTGATAATAACCGCCTCCATTTACACTGACAGGCATTAGTTTTATTCCTCCCATATTTTTTTCTCTCTTTTTTTTCATGAAACAAAAAAAAGGAAAGTTAAGAAAAATACCAATCCTGGCCAGATCTTTAATTCTGATGGATGAAAAAGCAAACAAGTGAGTGTGTTTTCTACTCTGATCATACTCTAGCTCAGAAATGTGACATTTACTTGAGACTGACTATTGCCTGACAGATATCTGGCCTAAATTATACTTGAAGGATGTAATAATCTTGTAAATTGTCTGAATATCAAAGTTGTTGTTTATTTGATTTAAAATATGTCTCAATTGATGAATATATTATGCAACTAATTTGAGAATTCCTATAAAGTTCATTTACAAAACTGAATAGGTATACAGGGTAGTAAATCTGAATTACTGATGTTTCTTTTTCTCTTTTATTATTTTATTTTCATTTTTTGGATTAAAATGTATTTCATATCATAATATTCTGTTCCATGAAGACAAACTTAAATGATTCTGTCTCACAAGGTGCAGGAAGTCACAGTGGATGTAAAGTAATAACATTGTAATTGATAGTGTAGATAGTAATGTCAGCACATACGTTATCTTATTTAGATAAGGGACACTGTGGAATGCTGGTATTCAAATCAAAAACTTGACTGGACAATTTCACCAAATGAGGCCCAGAATGAAACTCTATTAGAATGACTGCTTCTAATGGAATTTTCTATTTTTTATGAAATATCATGTATTTAACACATTAATTTTAAACATTTTAGAATTATTTCTTCCAATTCAGACTGTTCTCTCTCTCTCCCTCTCTCTTTCTTTTGTTTTCTCTCTCTGTCTGACACATCCGTTTTTTTTTTATTTTTTTCAGCTATTTTCTGCAAATCAATAGGGATTTCTTCTTGATTTGTTCACAGTTTATTGAGTTTTTAGGGGTTTTCTTCCTCATTTTATGTGGTGAGTGTCTTCATTTTTTCATGTTTTCTAGTAACTGTTACCAAAATACATTGTTTGATATTGTTATTGTTGTTAAAATTCATTGGATTTCTGTAAATCATCATGCCAAAGCCCTCTTCTCTCTCAAAACCCCCTTGGGGTCCAGATCTCCGTTTTGAGAAACCCTGGTCTGGATCTTCTCCGTACTTCCCTTCTAAAAGTGACGTTGCTCCCATTACTTCTATCAGTAAGAAGTTGGTGTGACCAAAGTCCTGGTGACACCGCAGCCTCTCACACAGAGCACAAATACTCTTCAGCCTTGAGATCTGTTCCCTCAGAGGTCAACCTCACAGCACCTGAGAGACTGGATCCACCTGGCTGATTGGAGCAGGAGCCTTAGAAGTTACCCGTTGTTAATATCACGAAGAATTGTGTGGACATCGGTGCCCCCCACCCAGTCCCGCTGCTCCCTGAGCAAGTTGTCTGCGGAACGTCAGTGACCCTGCAGCTGTCAGAGCGAGCATGGGCCCCCATACATCACGGATGCTGAGTGAAAAATGAGTTCCTACTCTGCCTCTGAATGCTTCGAAGCCCTGCATAGTGTGTCTGTTAACATCCTCCTTGAGTCACAGTCGCACACACACACACACACACACACACACACACTTAACGCTCAAAGCAATGCATTAACAGTGTATCTGGTGCAAACAAAATGACAGTATGTTGTAAATGCATTCCAGATAAGAAAATGAACCATTTACAACAAATCTGCAAAGGCTGAGTCCCTTTTCCATCTTCATCACACGCTGGATGTCAGAGACTAGTGAGAGTGAATTTCTTACTTCTACATGCCAGGTGATAAACAAGTTTGATGTTGTGGCTCCCTCTGCTGCAGCTTGAATGCATGAATAAATCCCGGAACAATTCAATCCAACAACTTAAAAAGACCCAGAAACCAAGGTGATTATTTTTCATTTCAATTGTTGTTGAATATCACATCAAGTTCAAAAGACTGGACCAATTTAATTCTAACACTTCATTTATTTATTTAGTCTCTGAAATTAACATTTTTAGAAAAACGGATCCTTTTCAAAGACTAAATTCATTTCAGTCAGGATCTTGGCGTCCCCGCGATGATCACACAGCACCTTTTAATAATGTCCAGCTCTCCTGCTATATTTGCTTAATAATATTCCTGTCATTTTCATCCCCAAATCTATGTAAATTACATCACAAAAATGTATGCCGCCTACAATCACACTCATAACCTGTGAGGTAAAAATGCACCCTGCATGTCGACCATCAACTCTATTGAGGATAAACTGGCGAAGAGAACTTTTGCAAGGACGAATAAGGAAAGAAAGCTCAGGAGGAGCCCCTAAGGAGGGGGCCCCGACCCAGGAAGGACACGTCTCTCAAATGCCACATGCTTAGTTCTCAAGGAAATTGCTATATACAAAACATTAATGATAGAAATAGTGTGTGTGTGTGTGTGTGTGTGTATATATATATGTGTGTTTGTGTGTGTGTATGTGTATATAATTTAATAACTAGACGACATGGAACCTGTGTTGAGTAGCTCCAGATGTCACTGACAGATCCGAGGCCTGAGACCTGCTTTTGCCAAGGAGACTGTTTCAATGTATGTCAGGGGAACAAAAGAAGAAGAAGAGGGCTAAAACAGAAGGTTAAAAGATCTCATGTGAGTCAGATGGAAGAACGGTGAGATAAATGGGATCCAGTGGGATTGAAGAGCAAGTTCATGTGTCATTACAATGCCTATATCTCAGTCATTGGGATCTGGGACCAGACAGAGCGGGAGGAATATATATATATATATATATAGCTTTACAGTTTTTAAAATCATCAGTCAATTACTATTTTTATTTGCTGTAGTAGCAGTCGCAGCAGTAGTAGTAAAGTAATATTATTGATGTTATGATTAGTAGTAGTGACAGCATTTAAACAATGTCTGACACCAATAATTTGAAGAACTACTTTTCTTTTTTCCGTCTTATTTTTTTGGTATCAGTATTAAAATTCCCAATTTATAGATGTGTGCCTTATCAATAGCATCTCCAAATTCAGTGTGTTCCAGGGATAGACTGATTGTGCCAGGATAAGCCAGCCATCATGGAAATAACAAAAATGGATCGTCCTGCGGACATGAAGGGAAATCACAAGTTGGGCTTACTGTTTTTATTAATGGCCCCTTGGTCATATTACTATGTTACGACACGACTACAGATTCTACACACCAGCCTTTTCTTCATCACTGAGAAGTCATTCATGAGAAACTGGACAAAAAGAAAATGCCAACTATCTTAGCATGTTACCAACAATTTATTATCTCACCGCAACACGTTACCCGATCAAACACAATGGTTTCCTCTGAATCAGCGTTTACTCTAATTTTTTTCAGTATCTTTTTGAATGCAATGTTGACAAACAAAATTATCAGATTACATGTGAAATTACCCTGCAAGCAATGGGACCTTGAGAAAGGGGTCTTTGGTTAAATTCGCTTCTCCCGGCTCCCGGGCCACAGAATAAAAAACAGGTGTCAGATTTTTGGGATTCGGTGTTTAAGTCTCCTGTATGATTTCAGTATTATCATACATTTCCCATAAAGAAAACCGCAGGGTATATTTCCAATTCTCTGATTTGTAAATAACTATGTCTTTCAAATGACATTCCAATTCCTTTTTTTTATCTCTTTATTTTTTTCTTTCTGTTTTCAATAAGACAAAGCAAAGTTTGAACACAAAAAAAAAAGGAGGGGAAATTTTTATTTGCCAAATACAGTTACATCATATGTCAGTGCTCGTGACATATTAACAAAACTTTAATATATTCCAAATTTGTTCCACAGATGTACAGCCCATAAATCTACATAGACATGCACTTCCAATTAAACCACATGTCTATCATTAAGATAATCAGAGATAGTCCAAACCGCTGTCATATTCTCGCAGGATGCAACTGCATGCCATGATTGTGACATGTAGTTTGTCTTTTAAACAACTGTCCAAACAAAGACATGTGAGTTTTTCACTATCCTATCACAAGGTAACTCAGACTTCGCCGTGCGTCGTCTCCAGGTCCCTGATGCAAAAGAAAAAAAAATAAAGTGCACAGAACCCGGTGTGAAATCCGTGGAATGTTCCTCCGAGTAAAGAAGAACTCAATCACCACATGGATTGACACCAGGACATGTCAATAGGAAACAGTATTCATCTTTTATTGAACTAAACCATTTACAACAGCATATAAAACATACATGTGTTGCAAGTATTACAACCATACACCATATCAGGAACACGTTTTTCTGTGCGGTGGGGAGGGCTACCTTTTTCATCCGAAGCACCTTCAATTTATGGCCTTGATTCTACAAGATGACAGACCTCTTCCTTTGATATCCTGGTCCATGCTTCACCTTCATGCTACCAGTAACGTCTGGAAACGTATTTATGCTTTGCTGTCAAAATTCAAAAGAAAAAGAAACAACGGGATTTCCTTTAAAAAACGGCGAGCAGCGCAAAGAGCCCGTAGAGCAGGGCACATGGGTAGGCTACCAACAGCTGTTGGCCTTCCATGGCCAGGGTGGAGATGAAGATCTTGGAGGCTGACAGACTACACCAAGAAATCACAACAAAGGCCAGGACTGTTCCCAGGAGACCTCTGTGAAAGAAAAAAGAGGAAAACGAAGTGTCTTCAGTCATGAAAGTCAAAGTGACCTGAATGTAACCCCTTTCTTTACAAAACAGACCTCTCACCTGCTAAGCTCCCTGTGTATGCTGAGAGTAGTGAGAAATGAGGGGGCTAATTGTTGAATTTTGTCAGTGGGGGCTTGGAGGATGTAAGTGCAGCTAATAAAAGGAGTGGGAATAAGTGGTTGGCCTGAAAAGAACAACCTCAAGGACAGTTTCACTTGTAATGCAAACCAGGACCCATCAAAACGGTAGCATGGATGGTCTTGTGGCTGGATATACATGACACCGCAAATGAATGGTTTCCAAATGGTTGGAAAAACAGATTTTGGAAGAACCATGATTCAGAATTATATGTCCTCCGCTAGAAACATCCCTGAAAACCAAGACAATCTTGAAAGAATGGTTGTCATGGTTATGTTTAAGTTCAACTGACTGTTTCGGGCAGTCTGTATGACCTAAGCCTTCATTTTGTTGGGACTCGGCAAAAATCCCACACCTGGGTTGGACTTTACCAGGCCTAGCCAACCTATGGCTTGCAGGCCACATGCGGCTGTTACGTTGATGTCGATTTTAGTGTTTGTGTGGTTTTTTTTTTGGATGTGTGCGGAAAATGCTGGAGCAACATGCGATTGCACAAGTAAAAAACACACAAACACAAAATTCGACATGAACTTAAGAGCCGGATGCGGCTCAGGAGAGATGGGTTGGCCAGGCCTGGACTATATAAACAAGCATGTCAATGATAATATACAGTATTTTTTTGAGATTTTCCAGCCGACTGGGTTGGTATCAAATTGCAAACATTAACAGAAAGGTGTTGGGTGTTAGTATTATTCTCTCCACTATAATTCAATCGATGCTGCATAGATAAAGGTTGAGTGGACAGAGGCAGCGTGGTGTTTGATGGAAAAGCAACGCAGCATGACAATACATGATGGATCCGATATGCGGATGGATCACATGACCATTATGTAAATTTTAAAGTCTGAGTGAGAGCTATAGGTGTTGGAATTTAATGGAGGAATAATCACATTATCATCTGGATACAACAATTTAGTAATTAAAAAGGAAATCATATCATAAATCTAATTTGATTTTGACGAAACAACAAATAGCCTCTGAATGCACTTACTGTAGAGAGTAGAAGACAGCAAATGCAGAGAGGGCAACCATGGGCAGGAGACAATAGCCCAGGACACTGGCCACACAGCCATAAGACACTGACAAAGAACTCATCAGGCTCAAAAGGACATACATCCCAATGCAGGCTATGGCGCTGATCCCATACACATAGCCAAACTGAGATTTACCTGCCTGCAAACAAAACAAGTTTAGTATATGTATATGCTGTGTTTACCATGCCACCAAGAACTTTAACCAGAATTTTATTGTAACTCACCATCATTAGAGCGATCCCCAATGCAATACAGAACAGAATAGGGCCTGTCAGATCCGTCTCGTTCATAATGCTTCCGTCTGCGGGCTTAAAAGGGTTCAAAACTGTTAGCGTCTTCTGCCAGATGTGATCAAAATTGATGCCAAGCTCTGGAACCGAAAACAAACATGGGGGACACAGATTCAGGTTCAATGAATATGTGGAAAATAAGCATTTGACATCACAATCTGTGATTCCTACTGACTTATAAACATTTTCATTGGACAGAGAGACCTTTTTTTTCCTATTGGTATGGAAACATCTGATCTACAGTGGTGGAAAGAAGTATTTAACATGAAAATATCAGCAGAGAAACTCATGATTGCTCCATTACAAGAAAAAAATCTCAAAAAAAGCCAATAATAATTGTAGGTGTGAATACGGTTCAGATATAATCTACAATAAGTATCAAATATAAAAGTATTAATTCCACACTCAGCAATATTACATATTACACAAATGTGAGTGTTAATGAGGCATCACTTTGTATTGAACAATTTTTGGTGGAACAAGTCTTTTGCATGTTCATACCAAAACATGAAAGACTTCTACAGGAAAACGTATGCATCTGGAGAACAAATCATGTTAATTACATTTGCAGGAAAAGAGTGAGTGGAATAAAGTAGAACAAAAAAAATTGTCAATGTAAACTGTATTACTGGTTTTCAGTTTCTTAATGATTTCTTTTGTGGACAACTGCACAAAAGTACAATACCTGAAATGTGCAAAAATTTTCCTAACCTCCCTCCTTGTAATGCTGTATGGACAGTGGCGTAATATTGTAGGATTTAATCTATAATTTCAAGTTGGGGAACATTTTACCTTCTAGTAGAGGAGGTTCATCTTCCGGAGAATCTAGTTTTATGTCCCCCTCTGTCCCAGATGGAGTTCCAGTTTGGTAGAATTGTTCAGTGTATTTCTGCTCCACTGAAGGATCATTTTCATGAGGGATGAATGTTTGACTTCCACTAAAAACACCATGGTGGCAAGAAAAGTTGTTAGCCAACTAAGGCATTTCAGGGTACTGACTATTTTTTAAAAGATCATTCAGCTGTTGAAATGCAAATGGAATGCATTATTTGAACTTTAAAGACTGAATACTTACTAGTATTCATAAGATGGGTTTGTAGAGTTGTAGGTATAGGCTGCCATTTGGTCTTGGTCATCAGTATAATATCCTGTCTGGTAGAAATCCTGCTCAAACTGCTGGAAGTCCCCCATGCTACTAAAAGAAACGCTAGTAAAAGAATTGACAATAAATAAAAGGTTTTAAAGCTGGCATATTCAAGTGACCTTTCAGTCCATATGCATGTATCTAATCATTTGCAACTCCCCACTAAAAAGGAACCAATCATCCTGCAATTATTCTCCAGTTGTTAAAATGTCAAAAACAATTGCATATTTTTTTTATCTTTGAACTATCATGCAGGAAACAAGACATAAAAGGAATTAAGGGTACTCAGAAGTTTTTCTCTACCAATATACAGCAAGACATTGTAATAAAAACAAAGACATTTTACCTGTTACCTTGAAGTTAATGAAAAATGAAAATGAAACACATGCCTTGAAATGACTCAAAAAGTGGAAAGGCTTTACCTGCACTTACCTGGAAACATGATATTAAAGAAAAAAATGTCACTCATTAGTTAGTTCACTGCTTAAAAAGCCTTTTAGAAAGTCCATGTGTATGTATTATGATATGTATACACGCACATATATGTGTACATATATATATATACGTGTGTGTGCGTAAATAAATACACACACACACACACACACACACACACATATATATATATATATATACATATACACACTTATATATAGATATATATGTGTACAATAATGTGTACAATATCACATTTAGACCACACCTGACTTATACCAAGGTATATCTCACAGCCATAATCACTATCACCAGACACTTAGTGACATAGTTTTGTTTGATATTTAACTGAAATACGTGACATGACATTTACTTATTAGATTTAAATATGATCCAGTCAACTGGATTGAAAACTATTTGAGTTGATGTTGTTTAGAGAATAAACACCTAGAGGGACCAGATATGTTTTTATCTGCAGTAAACTCACCGGCTTCAGTATGCAGACAGTCACACGAAGCAGAAGGCCTCCTTCAAGCCTGCTGTTGAAGTGGATATGTGGGGGCTGAACGATAGGGAAAGTCTATTTATAGTTAGCTATATTTGCATCATAGATACTTCACAACAACTGCTCTCTGCCTTTATTCACTTCCACACTGAGAGTAAAGGATCACATAACATGCTGAATGCTTTTCTATCTCAGCATGGCGAGATGTTAAAGTGCCCAGCAAATCAAGAACATATGCATCTGTATGTTCGCACAGGCTGTAAAAGCAGAGCTGTACATAAGGGAGGTATATTTACTGTGATGTACAAGTGACAGGACACTAATAATACTAAAATAAATGTTTTTAAAATTGTGAACAGGGTTGCTTTGGCACAGCTTTGGCTGTTTCCGACAAAAAAATCAGTTTCTGAAAATTTGGGGGAAAATGATCACAGGACAACATCCTGGGGACAGAGGCGTAAGATATTTTCCCTGCTGCAATCGGAGTCTCAGATCAGGGGAAAATATTTGGAATTCCTGGAAATGAAGCAACTCTCAGTACAGTAATGGCTTTTATTATCTAAGAGAGAAAGTAATGCAACAGTCATGCAAGAAGATCATTGTAATTCTTGTTACTCACTCATATATATCAGTGTGTGCGTGTTTGCGTGTGTGTGTACAATTATTTGTCTGTGCACATGAACTGTATATGTGTGTATATATAAATACGTGTGTATACATAAATATTCCAAATATTCCATTCCAACCTTTCTGAACCTGTTTTTTTTACCTTTTTTCCACTCTCCACTGCTGTGGACTGTTGACCCAAAGTACCTGAAATCCTCCAACTTCTTGATCTCCACTCCCTGTAGTTTCACCGTTCCACTCGGGTTCCTTTCATTCACACATATGTTCTGTCTTACTGCGACTAACCTTCACTCCTCTCCTTTCCAGCGCATACCTCCACCTCTCTGGATTTTCCTCAACCTGTTCCCTGCTCTCACTACAGATCACAATGTCATCTGTAGAGATTCCTGTTGAACCTCATCTGTCAGCCTGTCCATCACCACTGCAAACAAGAAAGGGGTCAGAGCTGATCCTTGATGGAGTCCCATTCTTATTTATTTCATCATCGTAAATTATTTGCCATGTGCATTTGCTATTTCCTCAGACTGAGATGGTTGGGTCATGTACAGAGGAGGGATAGTGAATATATTGGTCGATGGATGCTGGAATTGGAGTTGCCAGGCAGGAGATCTCAAGGAAGACCAAAGAGAAGATTTATGGACGTAGTCAGAGAGGATATGAGGGTAGTTGGTGTGAGAGAGGAGGATACAAAGAATAGAGTTAGATAGAGAAGGTTGATTCGTTGTGGCGACCCCTGAAGGGAAAAGCTGAAAGGAGAAGATTTGCCATTTCCTGATAAGCGCGTCTGTCCGCACTGCGGCTGCGTCAAATTGACGTCACACTGACGCCTGTGGGCGCTCCTCCCGGAAGCAAAACAAGCCCGTCATGTGATTTTGTGCGTCTGACCAATGTCTAGAATGTCTCCACACAGTTAATTCGGTTTGAATATACTTGAGAGAAGGGTATGTGTTGATACTTATCGTTGTGGATTTTTATTGATCTCTGCTGCTTTGTCCTTAAAAATTCACTTAGAAGTGGTGTTTCAGTTTCCATTACTGACGATTGGCATTTTACGGGAAGTCGTTGAATGTTTGAAGCTATCTAGCTAATTAGCTCACGAGTTAGCAAACGGGTATTTACTTTAAGTAACCCAATAACATTTTAAAGTAGGAATTCCCAAACATTTTTATACAGAATATTTTACTGAGCATATGTCGTTTCCCCAGGAACATTCTGGTGGATCCGGATAATTGGAGAAATCGCCGGCTACCATGGCGGACGTGAGTATGGTTAAAGCCCGTCTCTTCGCGAGTTGACTGCTTATAGCACATTGTCTTGAAATTAAAAATCACAAATGGGTATTAGGTAACACATTGTGACATTTGGATAAATAAACACTCACAGCAAATACAACAAAATGATTATTTAGGTCAGTGCTATCTAACTGGATTTAGTGAGATGTTCAAAATATTAAAAAAATGTCTTTTTTTTTTTCAAATTTATGTTTATAGTATGTCATTCTTAAAATGGCATCACATTTAGAAAAAATTGTAATGTTGTGTCTGTGTTTCGAACTTAAAGTTTGGTTTTGAAAGTAAAAAAACGATTAAAATGAGTTTGAAAATGTGTCTTCTGTCAAAGGTAGTGCACTGATGGCTCAAAAATTTAATTTGCTCACTTTAATATAGTGTCTTTCATAGGCATTTTATAAAGTGTTTCAAAACACCATTTGAGCTAACTGATTGGTCTAGTTAAATTAGTCAGCATTTGTTTCTTCTGAAAGCATACAATATTGTTTTTTTTAATTTCTTTCTAACACATATTTCTTTTGCAGGACTTGAGGAGATATTTGTACAAACAGTTGCAAAGGTGTGTATAATCAGTAGTGCCTAATCTGTCCCATGTCCCTGTTGAAAGAAAAACCATTTATTACTCACTCGTGCTCAGTTGCAGCCTAAGACCAATTAGGGTTTGATGGAAATTAGATGCAAAACAGGCCATATGAAATAAAAGACAACGTGGAAATCTATGAAGGAGCAGGATCATTTAGAGCTTTATAATCAAAACATTAAAGAATTTCAAAAAAAATTCCAAAAGATGCAAGTGGAGTGAATGCAGTGTCAACAGTGAGATAATGTTATCATTCGTAAATCAATTTTCTAAGATATGGTTGTTACTGTTGTTGCAATATTATTTGCAATTGTTAGTGAATGTAAGTCCAAGTGCTTGAAATTAAAAAGGTAGTTGATAATGTTCCAAAGATGAAGGCAGTTTGGACATATTTTAGCGATGATTCAAATGTATTTGAAATTATAAAATATTAAGAGTTTGTAATATTACTTTTTACATTCTTACTAGTCAAAAATCAATGCTTTTGGTTGCTACCTCATCATTTTCAGGAACGGTGAGTCTAAATTTAGCTGTTGAAAGATTTTAGCCATCACTCCATTAATGTTTTTTTATGTTATCTTTTTACGCAGCGTCGAAGGTCTCCATGCCATTGTGGTAACAGACAGGGATGGAGTTCCAGTTATAAAAGGTATAAAACACATCTTGTATTTTTTTACTTTTCACTTCCTAATGCACTCATTTATTTTTATTATCATTATGTACATCAAAAGTGATTTGCCACAAAAAATACGATAACACCAGAATTATGTTATTGTATTTTTTGCCACAAAAAATACAATAACATCAGGATGAATCAAATTTACTTCACCGGACAACAAGTAATGTCAAAGGACCATTTCACTTCCTTTTCAAATACAATTATGAGATATGAAATACAATTTTGTTGAATGCCAAGTGGCTACAGAGAGCACATTGTGTGCCAATTACACAATTTTCCTTTTGTAATTGATAACTTGAATTGGAATTTACTTAAGCAAACCTCAGAACTGTAAGTCATTTTCTTAAGCAAATCTCAGTAATGTACTAACAACTGTGCTTAAAACTACTCCAAGCAAGGTCCAGTCACTGGAACAAGTTTGAAAAATATAAAAAGCCTTTATGTTGTGTCAAGAACTGACATATCTGACAAAGTTGCTTCCCTTCTCCTCTCCGAGTCGGTGTTTTGACACCCAGACAGACCCAGCAAAGACAGAAAGCCCCCACCTGATTGTTCTCACTGACTCCCATCCCCTGAAGGTAGTGGGGGGCTGACAGCTTTTCAAATGACTGGAGCAAATTCAAAAACAATGAAAAAAACAACCTGTGTTTATATCTATGGTTTGAAGGAGAGCAGTTGCTACCTGCTGTCCCCTGAAATTTAAAATGAAGCGTCAGGAACTGTAACGGTCCTGCTAGATTTGGCATCTGGCCTTAAATTAAACACACAGGACACTACACTTTTAACATATATTTGCTATTTGTTCCCTGGCTTCCTCTTACCCATTCCCTTGGAAACCCAATCATCAACTGACTTTTTTCTGTCAGTTGGCCATGTTGTGCCTGGCTGTCCTCCTGGATGTTTACACAGCTAGGTAACAACATGCAAGGTCTTTTGTAGGACTAGGGTTTCCTCCCATGTTTTGGCCAAAATACTCCTTATTAATTGTCAAGATGAATTCAAACCTCTTTTAACCATGATCTTGACTTCATGCCCAGATGATGCAGCAAGATTTTGACACATTCTAAATGCAGATGGATTACATCACAGGTCTCAAATGTTTTGTTAACCAAACATGAGTTGCACATTATCTCACAGGGTATCAAGAACTCCAGCGGTAGGAGGTCTTGTAACGAAAACACAAAAAAACAAAAAAAAACTGGCTCATGAGTTGTTAGAATGACTAATCTTTTGTCCTACAGTTGCCAATGACAACGCTCCAGTCCACGCTCTCAGACCAGGCTTCCTGTCCACCTTTGCACTGGCAACAGATCAAGGCAGTAAGCTGGGCCTCTCCAAGAACAAGAGTATCATCTGCTACTACAACACCTACCAGGTGCATGTCAAAAGACATCCAGGCCCACCTCAATTCATTTGTGCCTGAAAGATGAATCCTGTGGTTTTGAAAAGATCTCATATTTTCTGATGAGTTTTAGAACCCTTGAAATTGAAGTTTCACATAAAAGACTCATCGTGAAATAAGAGCAAAAATCAAGTCTATAGCTATGAGGAATGTACTTTACCCTAAAGCGATGTGTTACTAATTTGCTTTTAAACCTCAAATAGTGTCATTTATTAATTTAAGTCTATAGTGACTGAGATAAACCAAAATGGTCTCGTAATGGCGTATAATACATTTAATTTGAATTTTCTCTTGCACAGAGAGCTCTTAAATTCTAGTGAGTAAATAAACCTGATGAACTTTGTGATTACGCGCTATCCTTTTGCTTGTAATGCATACCCTATTGTTTATGATTCTTTCAGAAACAGAAAACTTTGTTACAAATAAGATTGCCCTTGATTTTAAATTTGATCATATAAAGTCTGTATTTGAAACTGTTTTTCATCTCCAACAATGCCATGTGGTGTTCTGCAGATTGCTGCCCATTATATTTGATAAACAACATTCTAAGCTTGCATCCTCACATTTCTGTATTTTGACTAGATTGTGCAGTTCAATCGGTTGCCACTTGTCATCAGTTTCATCGCCAGCAGCAATGCCAACACAGGTAAAATCTGTCTTTTCTGCCTCGAGGCTTTAATTCCAACCAGGTCTCTTTGGTGCTCCCTCATGATACAATAATCACATTACTGGAAAGGATTGCAAAATGTAAACAACTTTTCTTGAACCATCAACAATACCCTGGCTGTTGTTGCTGTTTGTATATGTCAGCCTTTTTATATTCTTCAAAAAGGTTTTCACGAAGATGTAATTAAAAAAAACTGCACGTTTTGTTTTTGTAAGATGCGTACCTCTGCTCCCCAGGATAGTGCCTTTGTCGTACAAAGAACAAAAGTCTCTGAGGCCATCATTATTACTCATAATAACAATCAGATTACACAGTTAATGCTGATTTGAGAATTTGGCCCCCACACTGCCAATGTTAGCATGGGGATGGCATGTCCAGCTGCTGTATGCTGATCTTCTCACAACTGTTCACCTCAGTATTTGTTGGGTATTCAGAAAGCAAGCTAACTGCATGCTAACAAGAAGTTAAAATAGGGATTTAAGGATTGAATTTATCAACTCGATCTTTCCACGGATGAGGAAATAACTGATATTGATGTTTTTGAAAAATGTGTCCCCCACACAAACCAAATTCAGAACAGTTAATGGTTCAAGAACAAAAACATTGTATTCAGTATGAAATACATCTGTCAGAAATACATGTGAAATCTTGACACATGCTCACATACTTTTTTGTCAGCTAATATAGAAAAAGCAAAAAAAAATAAAACAGCTTCCTCTTCTTTGTGAAGTTTAAATTTAAAGAGTGAAACATCTGACATGAGGATAAATTGGGAATTGTTTTGTTTCCAGCCAACATATTTTTCAACACCCACCCATTCACTGACGTGAATTGATGAAATAGAAAAGATGAATCACAAATGAAACCTTGTCTTGACTTTGGCTCTCAGCTCATCACAAATTCACCCAAATGATTAATGATTTAATCTTTGTTTTCATATGGTCATGTGATGACTTGATATGAACATCAGTGCGGATTTATAAGGGAAGATTTGAATGGCCTAAACAAAAGAATTTAAGGACCCTTTACTGTCTGGCTTGGTCTATGGTTTGTTTTTCACCCCTCTTCCTTTTATGCAGGTGTGATCATAGCAATCGCGTTCCAATCCAAACCAAAACAACCTCGCCCAGATTTTGCGCTGAAAGCAGTCTTCCCCCTAGTTTAACGTGAGCTATGGTGTAGTTTGTTTGTGTTAAGGACACTGTCCAACCTCAATCCAGCCCAAATGCTGGGAGATGATTTCTTCACATGTGAAGAATCACATTGTTTTCAAGATGTTGCCTTGAAATGCCGTCTAATGAGCTCTTTTGTTTGGATATTTTGGCTTCATATATGGCGCAAATGACGACCGTTGTCAGGAAGTTACGCCAACTCTGAAAGTCAATTTCGGAATATTTTAGCTATTCAAGAAGGAAAATAAACTGTCCTCCCTTTGCACCCAAGAGTTTCTGACAAACGAACGCAGCGAGAGTGCTCGCATGCATTTTGGTTCCCCATGAAATTTTTCCCGAGTGAAACCAAAGTTAAATGATGAGAAAATACAAATGAAGCAGCAAGTCCACTGACTCACAAGAACTAAACAGCCATTCAAAAATGTCATTATGTTTTTCAACTAGTCTGAAGTGTATGATGTGAGAATGAAGGTAAGCCATGGCCAGCATTCTTGACAACTCCTTGATGCGGAGAATGGTATCCGAGCTCTTCGGTCAATGTTAATAGTCAGTTGTCGGTTATTGGATTGCAGATCGAAGGCTTTATTGTTCTTTAGTTTGGTGTGTGAATGATTATTAACTTTATTCAACCTGCAATTTGGAACACAACTTTTGAGTTCTGTAAATGTCACCTGAAATTCCTCAAGTGATGTGGTGCCCCCCAAACCTTCCAACACTAGACTTGTACCATCTACATCAGCCACTATATATATCTTCTATTTATCAAGTTAATACCTAAAAGATACAGATATTTGTCTGACATACATCTGGAATCAGACAGAAATATTCAGTAGAATTGTACGCTTAAGTCAAAAACTGAACGTTCACAGGCCTTGGGAAGATAATGTGGATGTATTTATTTATGTCAGGTGCTGTGGGTCATCTGTCTGAATATGCCTCTCTAAGCTCAGCTCCAAGTCCATCCAGCTCGTCTCCTTCAATTTGTCCTGTCATAAAAGGAACAATAATTTAAATTATTTCTGGACATTACAAAAATCACAGATATGACTACAAGGATTACTTGTCACTTACTGCACCAAGAGTATTTTTCATTATTGATCTTTCTATGTTTCTAACTGTGTGCGCCTTCTCGTGCTCCGAAGTTTTCGTTTTTTCACTTTCCATATGCTTCATTCTTTGACGCTCCAGCTGCTTTTCTTGAAGCCTCTTCTGCAGCGCCAAAATGGTCTTGTCTTCAGCCACTGCCGACAGGAAACCAAACCTAGTTTTCTTTTCCTCTTTCCTGCAACATGCCAAAACTACCATGAATCACAAGTGTGTTTGAGCACAATTCTGTGTGAGGGCTGATCTGACTTTCTGAGATACTACTGTAGACACTACAGTCATCCCATTGCCCGACGATTCCCCGACCTGGTGGCAGCAGCCTGTGCCAGTGCCCTCTGGTGGAGGCCGATGCCATCTAGCTGATTCAAAAGCATCTGCTTCTTGTTATGTTTTTCCATCATGATTTGCCCTCGCTTATCCTGCTCCTCTTCTTGCTGGACATCCCTTAAGATGGACAGTCGCTCCCTCAGCTCAGCCAGAGACATTTCCCCGAGGAGCTCATGGCCCGCTGTCTAATGTGAAACAAAAGTTGAACTTATACAAGAGGAAACTGCTAGATGACAGCAATCCTTCCTTCACACTCACCTCGGTGTCGTCAAACATTCTAAGTCTGATATGCGGAAGTGATTCAATGGCATGGATTTCAGAGATGATTTGAAATTTTCTGCTGAGCTCTGCCTGGGCCTCATCTAACGCTTGAGAGAGGAGCTCTCGACTTTGCTCCGAGACTTCTTTCACTGTGGTATCGGCACAGGTTTGATATAAAGCACATCTTATTATCTACCATTATATCATGCCTTACATAAAGCGTAGGGGCGTACCGATGCTTTTCTTGAATTGCTGCAACCTTTCTCTCGCTATTTTTGAGTTTTTGTTGCTCTCTGCCATTTGTTGCACTAATTCTCTCATTTCTTTTTCCTCCTGTAACCTGGTCTCTGCATATTTTCGAATCATCTCAGCTGTCTGCATGAAAGGACCACAAAATATATAATTCACATATCACAGCCGCTGTTTTAGAAAACAAAGATTTTGTCTTGTCACCCACTTCTTCTTTCTTAAGACGAGCGGCTCTCTGGTTTTGTTCCATCAGCTTTGCACGAGACATGGCTGCCTCCTCAAAGCTGATGTGCCCCTCCAGGCGTTTGCACTCAATTTTCTCCAACTTCTCTTTAAGATCCCTATTGCGCATTTCTTTCTGCCACTGCAGAAAAGTAGAGGGTTCACGCCCCCCCTCCAAAAGGCGCTCTACTCTGTATCAACACATCAACTGAAAAGCTTTACAAATATTCAGTACAAAGCGCAAACAAATTCAGTTACCCATTTTATCAACTATCTAATGCTATCTTTGTTTTACCTTCATTTTATTAGGTTATTACTATGCATAAACACAAGGGAGTGGTAATAACTGAGTGCTATACCTCCGTAGCTGCTCTTCCATCTGACGGTCATACAGCACCCCCTGCCTCAGAATGGCTGCAGTATTGAGTTTGACGGGACCTCTGTTATTCTGACAGATTGACAAAAAAAAAAAAACGTGTTATCTGATTTAAAACAAAATTAAAAGATTGGGCCATTGAAGCAAGTTTAATAAATTGGCCACCTTTTGATCGGAGGGATATTCAGAATCAAGTTTGAGCTTTGAATCCATGTCTTCCTCTATCTGCCCCATGTCTCTCTGTGTAACAAATGATAGATCATCAAATAATTGAATTCTCTTTTCCCCTCCTTGTCAGTAAGGAGAGAATTAATTCTGAATATTTAGTCTTTATCCAAATAGGTAATTCCTGAACATCCACATTAAAATCAGCAAAGAGTACAGAAAATTATCTCTACCTCAATGGTTTGGGACTCCTGAATATTTTCACATCTGATTTTTTTCTTATTGTCCTTGCACTGCAATTCCTGTAATGGAAAAATCATGAAATGCCATGTAAAAAGGGAGATTAAGAATATTTTTGTATGCAGCTTATTATGCACATTAAACCCTATGTTACCAAAAAATTAGGACACATTTGTGGATTTCCAGTATCTCTATATCAAATTTGCATGTTTTGCATGTATTTCTTTTATGAGATGAGATGAGAACATTTGTATCTGTATTAAGAAGCAGAAATTGTATTTTGATTATTCCTTTGTTTGACTTGAGATGTGCATCTCTAAACCCTCAATATTCAACATAATATCCCTAGTATATATTTTTGATACTGGCATAACAGACAAGAAAACAAACAGTGCTGACCGGCTGACGTTTTTCCTTTTGATGAAACATTTCAGGATCGAGCTTATCTTGTGTTTCCGGTTTAGTCAGATCCAACCTCTGGAGCTCGCTCGGTCTGATAGAAGCTTTTTTTGACTGGCTCCCTGCGGACATTTTGACAGCAAGGTGGTCCAAAGGTTCACCAGTCTTGGCTGAAATAGATTTTGGCACGGCTTGCGGTCACGGAGCACCACCCATCACAGAGAATTTACAGTGACATCATAGCTTCTCCTCCGATGTCATGTGTACCCCTGTATGACATCGGCCTCCCGACATACAGCATCATGAATGCAACCCCATATTTGATGTGCCCTCCCACGTGACATCGCATACCTTCAAATGGATGTACGATTATTTCCTATGTCAGTTTCTTTTTCCACGCTCCACCAGAAGAAGCTAAACACAGTAATCCAAATTCAGCTATCATTAGAATTAACTCTAAAAATGACCCAGCTTGCCTCTGCAAAGAAGTTCTTGTTACTTCTGTGCACATGATATATGAGATGGGTGAAGAGAATTAATCGGAGACTGTTAGTGGCTGATTTCCTATTCTTTGCTTTCACCAAACTGGACATCTTGTGTGAAATTATAGACTACAACCCAAACTGCCATCCCTGTCTTTTATGGCACTATGGAGTGGCAGATCACATTGAGGAGTACTTTGCGGTCAAAATATTTGTACGTTTTGGGGGAATGCTTATCAGTTCAGTTAGAGATAAATCCTCATGGTGGCACCAAGAAAAGTTTATTGTTCTGAGTTTGCTTATTAGTAATACCACGAATTATGGGTTGTGCAACTGCCTGAAAGGCAAGTGAATTACCAACAATTTACCCTTTTTTTGTCTTATTTCCCTCACCAAATTTAATCACTGTGTCTCCTCAGGCCTTATCATGAGTCTGGAGAAGGAGTTGGCTCCACTAATAGAGGAGCTGAGACAGGTGGTGGAGGTAACATAATGTCAGTCAGAAGATCCCAAGCAAAGGCACCAGGCCTACATGTTCCCCCGCACACTCTTGATGTCCCTATAGTTCTCTGTTCTGGCCTCTCATCTTCAGATCTCTTTCCATTTCAATTGATCATTACTTGTATCTTTTATCTGCTCAAAATTTGTATGTTGATCTAATCTTGAGAACCCTGAATAAATGTTCCATTTGTATCATTGAAAGTGACTTGCGCTTCCTTTTGTTAAAATACAGCTTGATTTAGGTATGATGCTCTGCAAAACACATACACTTTTGTCCAGATAAACCATTTGCTTATGTTAATGTTTCAATGAGTAAACACTTCCCCTCATTACATTCAGCAAATCATGTTTTTCAATATGCCCTCATCAGTCTCTTCCTCAGACTAATGTGTGAATTAAAAGCAACGTCTCCCATCATTCAAAGTATGTCTTGTCCTTACTCCGACAAATGCAGTGCTTTTGATGCTCCGAAAATGTACTAACTCACTTGAAAATGTTTATGTATATGATTTTAATGTTTAAGCTAACTGTAAGATTCACAAGTCTATCCACCAGATTTTTTATTGAATGACATTTTCTTCTAGAATCATTTCATTGATTCAAAAGTGCTATATTTCTTTGATTTGCTTATTAATATGCTCATTCAGAGAAGTATGTTAGACTGGTGCAGGACATGTATGCGGGCTGTGGGAAAGTGGTGAGGTGTGCAGTAGGGGTAACAGAGAAGTTCAAGGCGGAGGTTGGGCCTCATCAGGCATCAGCTCTGACCCCCTTCTTGTTTGTAGTGTTGATGGACAGGCTAACAGATGAGGTTAGACATGAATCTCCATGGACTAGGATTGCAGATGACATTGTGATCTGTAGTGAGAGCAGGGAACAGGTTGAGGAAAATCCAGAGAGGTGAAGGTATGCTCTGAAAAGAAGGTTGCCCCGGTAAGACAATATATTTGTATGAATGAGAGAGAATGGCGGAATGGTGAGGCGACAGGGAGTGGAAAGAAGAAGTTGGAGGATGTTAAGTACTCAGGATTGACAGTCCAGAACAACAGAGAGTGTGGAAAAGAGGTGATGAAATGGGTTCAGGTAGATCGGAACGGGTGGAGGAACATGTTAGGGGTACTATGAGTGTCAGGGGTGATGTGTGATAAGAGTATCAGCCAGAATGAAAGGAAAAGGTGTACAAGACCAGCAGTGATGTATGGTTTGGAGATAGTGACATTAAAGAAAAAACAGAAGGCAGAGGTTGAGGTAGCAGAGATAAAGATGCTGAAGTTCTCTTTGGGAGTGATGTGGATGGATAGGATCAGGAATTAATCTTTCAGGGGGACAGCATATGATATTTTGGAGATAAGCCCAGAGAAGCCAGACTGAGATGGTTCCCGTACAGAGGAGGTATAATAGAAGGATGCTGGGGTTGGAACTGTTAGGCAGGAGGTCTAGAGGAAGACCGAAGAGACGATTTATGGATGTAGTGAAAGAGGATGTGGAGTTAGTTGGTGTGAGAGAGGAGGATACAGAGAATAGAGTTAGATGGAGGAGGTTGATTCGCTGTGGCAACCCCTGAGGGTTGCCTAAAGGACAAGTAGAAAATGCCAACTGCTCAAAATGAATATATATTTCATTCACACTTTGGCTTTATTATAGCTATAACCAATCACATAATTTATTAAACATTTAAAATACATTCTTGCAGACCCCATCTAACACACCTGCTGCGGGAAAATTTTTACAACCTCTTAAGAGCAACTGATTTTTATTAGTATATGTCTTGTTAGTTAAAATGTACATGTCCAGTTCATCAAGTTCCAAAATAGTGCAAGCCTTATTAAGATAAAATGAAACTGCCATAAAAAGCAAAGACTTTCATTATATTTTGTCACAGGTGCTTTTGTGGTAGGAAATCTAATCACACCATGTGACTTACACATTGTCTCCTTAAAATAATCGCCAAAGTCTTTTCTTCCAAGTTTTTCAGAAAACACAAAAAAAAAAACATATGATGAATAAGGAGCTGATTCAGGCAAAAAAAAGTCAAAAAATGATTGGCAATTATTTTATGACAGGGACTATATGGTTCCCACATATTCTGGAAAACAGGTCGATTTTGCAGCCTTTAAAGTTTGAACAAATAGGAAGATTGTTTGTGTTTGGTTTTTTTTCTCCAGTTTTTCTGTCAATTCTTAATCTTACAGATGTATTTTCATTACCCAGCAATGCAGATTTGATCCTCTGCATGTCTCCCTGACGTAACTTTTTTTCTAAAGATTTATTTACTTTTCAAAGTGCAGTTATTTGCCATTTGCCTCTGATTAATCTTCAAAACTCAATGTTTCTCTAAATTTTTCTTTCTTTTTTTTTGTTATTTGATTGTTTCTATCTGTCTTTCCATACTTTCATGGATATCTGCTGCTGCTTTTGTTTTCACACCCAACATTCGTGAGAGGAATATAGATTTTGGGTGTCGCCTTTGTCTGTCACACAAGCTGCACTTTCATGAGAAAAGTCCTGCAAAATGATCTCTTGAGAAGAGCAGGAACCAGCGAGATTAGAGGTGTAAGAAACACCGCTGGATAGCATAACCTGAAATAAAGAATGCACTTTCCCTACTTGTGATTATTCTTTTACACGATAAACTCTCCCTTTGGGCAAAATATTTACAGGAACGGAAGAACTATAACAAAGGTGATGTAAAGCAGATTAGTCATATGACACGTCCATCCAGGCTTCTTCTCCAGTCAGTACAATCCTAGTCTCGGATATGATCTTCGTAGATATCTACACGTTCCTTGGCTGCAGTCAGCGACCTTTTTGTATCTGTGACTGAAACAAGGACAAAGAAATCTTAAAACCTAATAGACTGGTGTTTGCTTCAACTTTCTTGTTGATTCATAGTATTGCAAACGTAAACTCTTAATTTGCTCAAGGCAGATTTAGTGATAAAAAAAAAAGCATTTTAGACATAGTTAGATTGTCACTGATCCAAATCTCATGATTTCTATGATAAGGTCCAAATCTTGTGATCCAAATTAGAAATAGAAAAGCCACCCATTTTCTCCTTTCCTCCGTGTTCTAGTCTCGGAAAATGTGATCACATGTATTTCCCAAGCGGGTGTATACTTCTTTGTCAAATGCTTACATCAGAGAGGAGTTAGATTTAGTACCGCATTTTTAATTGGCTTCCTGTTTGTTTCTGTCTTCTTTTTTACACGTTTTCAAGTAATTATTTAGGTTCCCTGTAGCGATTGTACAATAAGGAGGATATGATGGTCAACTGAGTTATCTATCCATTAAAGGCTATACTGCCAAATTGTAATTTGATTGTTTTAAGAAGTGCATGTGCAAAATATATAAAATATGTTTATCTGTATCTATAAAATTACCAAGGAAACTAGACCCACTTTTAAAGTTACAATATGTGTCTTTTACAATTGCTGACATTTCCCAGAAATAAAGGGAAGTTAGTTTAAGATTACCTAAGACTCACAGCATATTGCCCACTTTTCAATGTCTCTCCTGCTTCAAGTTTCTGTCTCAGATGGTCCTGAATTCATTTGTTCCTTTGTTATAAACTACTTTAAGTGACAACTTAACCTAAATGACCTTTTCCCTTGAAAGATCCCCAGCAACCACAGTCAAAGTGTGTTATTCAAACCTAAATTGACTGAAATATTGATATTTCCTTACCGGCATGGTGCAGGACATGAATATGTTATATTTTATCATATGTCACATAGTGATGAAATTAAGACATTGAATGTTTTGTCAACAAACAAAATGATCCATCCCCCATGAAATGAAGGTTTTTTACGTTTCTCTGTACATAATATGATATCCAGAAAATCCAGCAGTGTGAAAAAACTCACCATTTTCCATCGCAGGATCTTGATCCACTCATCCGCCTCGATTCCTGTGTTTGCACACAGGTAAAATGTTCTTTCAGCAAACACTAGGCTGTGGAGACACATAGAGGTGGGCTAAATTATTGTAGTTCATGTGCAAGCGCAAAAACACACATCTGGCGTGAAGTCGACATGCCGAAATTTATGCCCAAAGGAAATAGATACGATTGACTTAAACATCAAGTGCCAGATGCTAACAAAAGCTGCCCAAATTTCATTCACTGGTTTACATTTAAACACCACTGTGATGAATGAAAGCTGACAACTCAATTGTGCCGTACCTCTACAATGATAATCAAGTTATTCAGTTTGATCTGCACAATAGGAATTACTCATAAAGATGAATAAATGCGCTTTTAAAAATGAACTGGAGGAAAAGGAACACTGTTGGATTGAAGTCATCCTGATAGAATCTCAGACATTCCTGCTAGATGATGGAAGAAGGGGAGAACCAAACCCAATATTGGATTTTTGAGTGGTAATGGGGGGGATTTGCAGCTTCTCCTTTTCTCTCTTCTCTCCTTCCTCATTTCATCTTTTCAGACTTCCCCTTATTCAAACAACACCAACATCACATAGCGCAGTCATGAGGAAGTAACACGAAAGCAAATATTTTCAAAAACAAACCCAGATTGCAGAGCTTGACGATTAATACAAAAAATCTGGTTTCATATTCTACGTCTGTTATTTAATATTGTTTTAAAAGTATCAGACATTCTAATGAGTTAAGAACAATAACCATTGAATGAAAGAAGGAATTCAAGTTTAATTAACACATTGCCGTGGGTTTTACAACGGTGACATGTTTTGATCACGGAAACTGTAGAACTATAATGTTGACTGGCATGTTCTGCAACATTTTATGATTCTCTCGAGGAGAGCAAGTCATCATGACTGCCATTAACAACCAGGACGCTCTGCAGCACATGGTCCCTCTGGCGGTTGAAGTCATGGGGTATAAACTAAGTAAGACTGAGTTTCTTCAGCAATGCTTTTCACCGTCAACAATAAAGTGAAAAACTATACCAAGGAAAACTGTGAAATTACTTAGATTTTGAAAGCTACAACATTTAATAAGCTATTGTTGTTTATGGGTTCAAATGCTATTTGACACGTTTCAGATTTTTCTCAATTGCCGACTTCGGTGATAAATGAAATTTGTCTCATGACATCATAACTGCAAAGGAGATAGATGGAGAAAAACCGATAGACTGAAGGAAAGAATTTGGGATCCCTGTTAATGTCTGAGTTTGAGTCTAATGCGGGTGCTGACAGTATCCCTTTGACTGGAAACTCATCCCTTACCAGAAACAGTTGACTCTATCCTGAGAGTAGTCGAACTGGACTGCAGTGCAGCCTCTCAGGTCCAAAGTTCTGATGGGTTCCTCACACTGCAACACAGATGGGCAACAGCCTTAACTTCAACGCAACTCCTTCAAAATAATCCATCACCATGTCTACAAGCAGAAGACAAACTCACCGACTTGTGTTTGAAATATTTTAGCTCATTTCGGCTGAGCGTGAACCACCTCTGCTTCCAGCTCTGCAACGCAGTTTAATGCATGGAGTATTTTCAGTGTGTGAGAGCAGCATTTTACAGGAGTATAAGAGTTACTGCTCTATGAGTAGGCATCATTTCCAACTGCAGGCCTGGAGAGTCCTGTTATACCACTTAGATATTAGGGTAGAATTGCTGTAATGTCATTGAGTCATGCACGAATCAGTACAAAAACTGTACCCCTAATGATAATTCCACACAAAGATATTTCTTTTATGCTTGCAATATTGGTGATATACCAGCACAGCACAAAAACTGTATGGACAATAATTAGTTAGAGGAGAACCAACAGTAAAAAATAATTGTACAATCAATGAAATACAACTTCTAATCCATGTGTTATACTGCTGCACTACACACGAATGTGTGTTTTTGGTGAGCTGTGAAATCCAGCTCGGTGTTTACCTTCACAAATGCTCCTTGTTTCACCAGGTAGCCTTCCTTTGTGCCTAGCTGGAGATACAAGCAGAAAGTCATTCTAAATATGAGGAAAACTGAAGGTCATTCGGGTATATTTCATCTTGGCTCTGGATTTTTTAGAAAATAACTCATTTGGAGAGCTTTCAACCATATCCCATCCTCTACGTGAGCGAACAAACATCATGTTATCTCATTTGTGTTTGGTTGATTATGTGTTTGTCTGATGTGGGTGTAGTTTTGCATTCCCCCTGCAAGCCTTACTAATCAACTTGGATTAAATCATATTTTTTTTTGCTAGTTTTTGGTTGTTCTCATGATTTATAGAGCAATAATCTCATATTATTCGATCCATTGTTAAATCATCAATCACTCAATTTCCTCTGGGATCAATAAAATATTTCTGATTCTGATTCTGAATGAAAATGAACTTGTACATGGAACGCCTGTAGTTCACTGGATATCAACAGAATCTCAGGGTTCCTAAACATCCCATGGATACATTTGTTTACACATTCACTGTTATAAACCAGGCGAATAATCGACGACCATCATATATTGGATATTTTTGGAAAAAAAGTTCTTAAAAATACAGCAATGTCAAAATATAAGAATTTGACCAGACAGGTTTTTTTTCACAAGCAAGCTTGCAAAAAAATATCTTACTGATGGTGCATTTGCCACCAGGTCATTTTGTGTGCATCCGGTCTGCATTGCGGAATGAACTCGCACAGACTCATAGATTGACGGTTCCTCCACATGCCAAGGATATGGACACTTCAGCACCATTAGAGTTCCTAGTTCAAGGAGAGGGGAAGGTTCATGAGCTGGAGTCACAGTTGCAATGTATGAAATACAAATCAGGCTTTGTTCAAGTGTGCACAAGGACTGCAGGCAAACAGTTTGTTAATAATGGAAAAAGAAGCATCATTTGTAGGGATTTACATACACTACATACATACACTAAATTCACCCTATCTCCTGAGACTGCTAAAATCACCTAGAAGTTAGCAAGTATTTAAAAAAATGTACAAGAGATGAACGAATAAGTATTCCAAATTTAGGGATGACTTCAAACAGAAAAAAAGGTATATATATATATATATTTCTTTTTTTATTGTATTTCTTTTTTCAATTTGAATCAAATTGAGATACTTTAAAATCTTCTACTCTTTGAACTACTGTGGGGACGGTGAGTGCATTATCCAAAAAATTAAAAAAGCACCAAGGATTGAAGGAAATCATGCAGTCTCCAAAACCCGGAGGCTCCCAGGCACTTAACCATCAATGCAAATGCACAGAATATTGTGTAACATACGATCATTTTGTCAGAATGTGCGGCAAACCTCAAACCTGTTTCACTGCCCAGCAGAGGCTGATTGGCAAAGTGGTTGATGAATTCCTGGAGAGTTGCAAACTTGTTAAACCCAAACACATAGCTGTTGTCTTGACGTGTCACATGAAAATGCTTCACTGAATCCTTTGCCCTGTGTGTGATGTTATGAATGCAGTTATGTTACATTCGATCAAAAGCATCTTGGCATTTGTATATCATTATTATATTACCATGGTAGGTATGACAATAATATGCTGTTCTTTCAACTCTAGCCATCGACACAATTATATTAAGTGAGTCTGGTGATGGGAACCAGATTGTTATTTGCAGACTTACCTTACAGACAGGGCAAAACACTCCGGTCCGTCATTGCTGTCTCTCAAAAGGTAACTTCCATCGCTTCCGTTGGACAAGAGAATAGCCTCTGCAGCATGACGGGAGAGGTCATTGTGGTACCACCTTAAACAACATCAGATGGAGCCAACTGTTAATCTGGAAAATGTTAGCGAAAATTGTGTCGCGTGAGCGAAAACTAAAAGTAGTTGTCTGATTTTTGTTTGATTGTTTAATTAAGGAATTATCAGAATGTGGATTAATGTTGTTGTTAATTTGTTGAGAGAAACTAAGTAAGACAGAGAAAATAAAATTATTACACTGAAAAATTAGGCTGCAAATCTATGTTTCCTCATCAGAGCTTTTTCAATAGGCTTTAACATGAATTGTAAAGTAGTATTTTGTTTTAGCCAGGAAGTCACTGGATTTAGCATGTTCATTCAACCTTTGCGTAAGATTGTCTTTGCATGTGAGAATGAGAAAGATGTACAGGAAACCGGTTGAAGGATGTTAAATGTTGTGATTTGCGTGCTTAGCACTATATTTTGAGGTGTTGTTCTATGATTGCAAAGCATTTGATGAGTGAAAATTTGTATCAGCAAGTTGTTTGGAGACTTAATTTGAAAATTGTATTTGTTTCCAGCTGTGTCATTGCTCTGCCTCCACCACAAATGACCTGGTTCTTTTGGAGAAAAGGTTTCTTCTCAAGTGAAGGAATTCAAGTATCTCTAAGTATTGCGTCTGTGACCCGGCTCTGAATAAGCAGTAAGACAGTGATGACAAAGTAATTTCTGTCTTTTGATGTTTTTTTTTTTTATTACCATGTTCATCCATCCATTATCTACCCCTTATCCTTATTATGTGTGGGATGCTGGAGCCTATCCCAGCTGTCACTGGACAGGGGCGACCAGTTGCCAGTCAATCACAGTCCCACATATAATAGAGACTCATTCATTCACTTAACCTTCTGTGTGTTTTTGGACTGTGGCAGGAACCCAGGGAAGAACATGCAAACTCCACACAGAAAGGTGCCGTGAGACAGAAGCACCAAACAATTTGCCAACGTGCCAACTCTTACCATATTCAAGTTTATGAAAATTCGTTAAGAAAAAGATATGTTTAAAGGGTTCTGGACAATATTTATTTGAATTCTTGTATTTATATACAAACATTTATATAAAAGTAGCTAAAAAACTTTTAATTAATTTTTTTAAGTGTTTTTTTTTTTTTTTGCATCTAGTCTTAACTAACTTATGATATAGATTTATAGCAGTCAAATGCCACAAATGAGAGGTGGGAAGGAGGTTTTAGTAAGTGAAATCACCATGCGTAAAGCCTTCATATTGAGAAACATCCTGCCTTGTTGCATTGCTGAGGAATTATACTCCCATACATATTTTCCGTCAACATACTGGTAGTACAGATACATCTGGATGTTTGTCTAGGTAAATACAAAAGCTAGTGAAATATATTTCTAAACCATGGAGCACCAAACATAATCCCTTTGTTACTTGGGAAGAGTAACTTTTGGCGACTGGTTTTGTAAGGGAAGTCCAATAAAGGCTCCAATAAAGTGTTGTTTTGTGTAATTTTGAAAGGTAGCAGAGAGTTTTTTATCAAATTATCTGATGGAGTCTTACCCTAAATTCTCCAACTCATCTCTTAGGTCTTCAGAAGATGCATGGCTGTTGAAACTCATCTCGACCGATGATCCACTTGCTTACTGGCACAAAGTTTGCTCATCATATGGGCAGAAGTGAAAGCTGTCAGCTATAAACAGACACACCAGGAAGGAAGTTTCTGACATTACAGACAAAATGCCACCCATTGTCTCCATCTAGCTGTCTACAGTTTGCATCGTCTAGTGGAGAACATTTTCAACCGAATCATCATGTTCTGAATTTGTTTTATTTATTTAGCAAAAAAACTTTTTTAAACAATAAGAAAAATATTTTCATAAAAAATATGTAACAAGGCTTTTGCTTCCTAAGACCTTCCATTTATAAATATTTTGAAATGGTACAGGCAGCAGCCTTCAAATTGATTGATAGATTTGATTTGAAACATCATGTGATTAATACTCATATATCCTATTCTACATTGTAGGCCAACCACATTTATAAAATAAAAAATGTGGGGAACAGTTATCATTTTCAAAATGTACTGAAGTCTGGAAAAATGTATTTGACTGCTTTAGACTCATTATATTACATGACATTACATTGTAATATAATGTAATGAAATGTCATGTAATGTGATCTTATTTGTATTTCTTATTCCCCGCCTTTTTTTCTTTTGCTGTTTATACAATTTTTTTCTACTTTTATTTATTATTGTTGTTTTTCTTGTAACTCTGACACAACAATTTCCTTCGGGATAAATAAGGTTATTCTTATTCTTATTCTTATTCTTATTCTTATTCTTATCTGAGCTAATCTGAATGATGCAATGCACCACCAAGCTCAGCAGATGACGCTGTTTAATTAGTGTGAGCAAGCTGAGCATTGAGACGATCAGCTTCCTGTCATAACAACAGCCAACTTCCGGTATATCGTGAGGAAGACTCTCTCTCGGCGCCTTGTAAGAGACAAGCGAAGATGACCGGGCTTCTGAGGACGATTGTTAACCGTGCGGCCCCCGTTCTGCGGGGCCACACCATCACGCAGAGAGCTAATATTTACTCAAAACCAGCCAAGGATAGCATCGGCTCAGTTGTAAGTCCGCCGCCATTGTTTTGTTAAAGCCTCGCTATAAAGCCTATATGACGGGACTCCGCTAGCTAGCAGCTACTAGCTGCCCTTGGCAGACGAGGTCAAAAACTATGCCGTCTGAATGTTCGTTTTAGAACTCATCGAGTACTTGATACATTACATTCTTGGCAAAAGTGCTCAACTATACTTGATTTAACATGTCAGTACTCAGTTGTTCATTTATCGCATTGACGTAAGATTTTTAAACGTCAAAAGGTTGAATAAGTCGGGCCCAAGCTAATTGAAACGTTAGCGCAGTAGCAATTGCCCAACATGTTTTTCGTTTATACATCTGAGACATGTTTTTACCCCATTGGTGTTGTTACGCGAAGCTCACCTATGTACATGATATGGGACAGGTATTTTAATAGTCCTTATATCGATATATGGTCTAATACTATGATAATTTGGAGTGCTACCGGTTTGGATTGTGATACAAATATTTTACTGATGTATTACTGTCGGTGTGAAAGTTTGAGGACTTTTCTGGAACAATTTTTATTAAATTTAAGCTTCGCCTAATCGTCAGCCTTAACCAGCACAGCGGTATAATACGACTTTATATATGTAATACCGTCAAGCTCTTGCAAAATGGATTTCCGTGTTACTGAAGATGAGTCACGTTACTTGACAGCAGGATTCAGTTTAATGGAATATGGCAAACAAGAGACAGTAAAATAAACACTCGAGATTTAACTTTGTATCTTGAATTACAATGTAGGAGTTATTACCAAAAATGAAACATTACATACAAAATATTCATTGCTAGTCTCACATGCATAAAATGGCAGCCAATGAAGACTAAAGTTTTGTTCTATTTTTTTCATTCTTTTGTTGTTGAAAATTTGATGCAAACAAAAACGGTTAAATTTTAATTGTTTGTTAAAGCAGACAGTCGATTTGTGTTGTACCTCGACAATTTGGTAATATGATGATGATTTCAAGAACTTAATGAAAATGTATGATTGCAAAATTCCAAATTGTAATAAGGTAAAATACTTGCTCATTTGCTCTATCCATGACAAAAACAACAATCATGGGGTGATTGCGTAATAATGTGAACTCAGATATCTTAAAAAATATGACACTGCCTTCATTTAAACTTCAGTCTTAGGCAAGTGACATTGTGACATGGCCTTCAACTCTGCTCTCTTTTGGCTTGAAGACTGCACATAGATTGTGTTGAAATGTCTTAAATGATTGTGTTGAAATGTCTTAAATGCAATTGTAGTAGCTCATTGAACTTGTAATGTCACCAATTGACAAATGCGTGAGAATGTTAGAACCTGCTCTGTAGCTGAAGTTGCCACATTTTCTGTAGTGTGATTAAAAATCTGTTGTGTATTGTTATATAAAAGTTCTCTTTCGCGTAGAAAATGTACCTTCAAGCTATGTAATTCAAAAGTTAGGATATTCCCATAGATAAAAAATATGATTCATTCTTTCTTGTCTAAATCTTACTGTGGCAATTGACCTGATTTCATCAGGATGGGAGGTGAAATGTCTTCAAGGGGAGAAATCAAGCCAGTTCCTACAATAAGATTTTGACAAGGATTAACCTTGTCTGACTGAGAACCTCCATCGACATGGTCCCGTCTTATAAAACTTCCTTATTGACTATTTCCTGAATGAATTCTCTTTGTTGCCCAGGAAACGCTTGTTGGGTTAGGCATGTTCAGCCTGGCTATCCTGGGCCCCTCTGGATGGATCCTGGCTCACCTGGAGGACTACAAGAAGAAGGAATAAAGAGGACATTTTAACAGTCATCCCTGATGCACCAAACCCCATGTTTCCTGGGTCCATGCTGATTACCTCTCTAACAATTCCACTCCCAAGTTACAAACCAACTCGATCCTGAGCATTCAGTCTTATGGAGACCTCTATACTATACATACTATACTATATGTATGTGATTTCCTCATGAAGAGTGTTACAAGATTAAATTTTAAACCAAAAACGTGTTGATCATTTTGTGAACATTGGTCTCTATTTAGGAATCAAGTCAAAGGACACATTTTGAAACGATAAGCGTTTTGGTCCTTTTAATATTTTTTTAGATAGATTAGGTCACTTCAAGGTTGCAAATAATTTGTCATTGTTTGTGGAGGTCTGTTTGCATTCAAATTAGTCTATTAGTATCAGGTGTAAAGAGATTACCAAGAATTTAACTGAAAAATGAAGTAATCAACTAGAAATTGGCAAAAATAAACCTGATTACCTTATTAATTGAATCATTGTCTGTACTGCTTATCTTGAAAACAATGTTGCATTAGCCATCCAAGCTGACATTGGGGAAGAAATGGGGACATCCATACCGATTCTGTGACATGGGAGGGGTCCACAAGGATATCAAAATTCAAATAGGAATGCAAATTGAAGTCAGTCAACCCGGGACAGAGTCAACAAGCATTCACAGCATAGCATTGTAGATAAGATGTACTGTAGTCTTTGAGGAAATACACATATGGATTCAGCAGTTTCAAGGAAGGTTGAACTGACTAAATAGATATTGAAGTTGACTTCATTAAGAGGTGCGTTGACCTTTCATCATCATCTCATCCTAAAGCAAACCTTATTAGTAGTGTTACTTGCACTGTATCTTCAGTTTTCTCATGTCATTTTCTGTACTGCGGCTCTCGGCTGGTTGGATTTTCATCAATGGAACTTAAATTATATTTCTCGAGGATGAATAAGGGAAGTGGTTGGCCTTAGTTTTCTACCCTAAATGAAATAACAAGTGCTCTTTGTACTTAAGTTTGTTGTCATAGTAGAATGATATTGTCAGAAGCCTATATAGACCTACCCTTATTTTTTTGAAACATTTGAAATACTTGCATTTGTTTCGATAAGAAGGCTTATTTAAGCTGTTAGATAGTATTAGTAACAGGATAACAATCAATACAACCTGTCATTTTCATAAATACTGGCTCTATATTTTTCTAAAAGTGATCGAAGTGACAGAGAAGCTGCAGTGACCGCATTGAAAATGCCATGATGAAAAACAGCAAACCACAGAAATGCAAATCAGGCAACACATAATATAAAAAACAGTGTTTTCTATGATTTTTATCATTACTAACATCCATATTTTGTATTATAACTGTTTCTTAATTATATTCATTTCACAGTATTTCAATTGGACTTGACGTCACGCAGTCATTGAGTCACGTGACCGAAAAGGCACATGACTCCACCGAGCGTTGCAGCATCTCAGGTGTATTTAATAATAAGGGAATCCCCTACAGATTTGAGAGTTTCAACAAGGAAAACACACTTAAATCCAATGCCAAGATCACACCACGGGTTAGAATTGTACTTAAAGTGACCAATTACGAATATTCGGAAAAAGTAATAAGTTTGAGAGCATTGGGAGTCAGTTTGTTTGGACAACTGGTACCTTTAAAGATCGGTTTGCCTTATATTGGCTTGCTAGTAGTGTGGTTAACGTAAGCTTTCTTCATCGATATTCTCTGATGACCGTATAATACAGTGTTATTTTGCACTGTTGGAACGATATGAAATTCCAATGTGACGCAACGGGCTTCTTTTCTTTTTTTTGAGACGCCCTCATACCTAACGTATTTGCTTCGTAAGGCGTTGAAGCTGCTCATTCTGGATAACCATAACCCGGTCAGTGAGCGGGCCGTCAAATACATCCGTCATGGACCTGTCAAGTCCTCGCATCCTAATGGTGAGAGAAATACCCCCCTCCACCCCAGGGGCATTTACTGTCACAGTATTTACAAAACTGATATGAATTTATAAAAAAGGAATATTTTTGAAACATTTAAAAAATATATTTTTAGATCATACATGTACAGACCTCTTTGCTGAATGGAGGAAATGAATTTGATTTTATGTAATGCATATTTGTAACAAGGGCAGGTTGCGCGCTCACACACACACGCACACACATATATACACATATATACACACACACACACACATATATATATATATATATATGTATCCTTCTATCCATCTTTCCCCACTTATCCAGAGTCGGGTTGGGGGGGCAGCAACCGGCTCAGACCCCCCTCTCCTCTGCCACATGGTCCAGTTACTCTGGGGGGACCCCAAGGCGTTCCCAGGCCAACTTGGAGACATAGTCTCTCCAGCATGTCCTGGGACTTCCCAGTGGTCTCCTCCCAGATAGACATGCCCGGAATATGTCCCCCAGGAGGCATCCTGACCAGATGCCCGAGCCACATCATCTGACTCCTCTCTATGCAGAGGAGCAGCGGCTCTATTCCAAGCTCTTCCCGGATGTTCAAACTTCTCACCCTATCTCTAAGGGAGAGGCTGACCACTCTGTGGAGGAAACTCATGTTGGCTGCTTGTATCCTTGATCTCATTCTTTCGGTCACTATCCATATTTTGTGACCATAGGTGAGGGTGGGAACCTAGATCGACCGCTTAAATTGGAAACTGGAAACAGATCCGACTTACAACCATCAATGCGGATCAGGTTCCGACACCAATCACACAGGGACCGAACAGCCAGTATGATGGGATTCGGTACCCTATACTCCCGGAGCACCCCCCACAGGATTGCCCGTGGGACACAGTCGAATGCCTTCTTCAAGTCCACAAAACACATGTAGACTGGTTAGGCAAACTCCCACGCCTGTTTGAGGACCCTGCCGAGGGTATAGAGCTGGTCCACAGTTCCACGACCTGGACGAAAAGCACACTGCTCCTCCTGGATCCGAGGTTCAACAACCCGGCAGACCCTCTTCTCCAGCACCACTGAATAGACCTTACCAGGGACACTGAGGATTGTGATCCCCCTGTAGTTGGAGCACATCCTCCAATCCCCCCTTTTCAAAAGACCACCTAAATGAGTGTGTAAATGTAAAGA
Organism: Fistularia commersonii; assembly: GCF_037954325.1. Classification (NCBI taxonomy): domain Eukaryota; kingdom Metazoa; phylum Chordata; class Actinopteri; order Syngnathiformes; family Fistulariidae; genus Fistularia; species Fistularia commersonii. The sequence continues at coordinate 6,046,615 of NC_141298.1, read as the reverse complement.
TAATTAATCGAAAGTGTGACAGCAACAAACATTGACATGTTGAACCCAAAATCATCTGCTTTGCTCATCCAAGATCCAAGTGTAACATGCATTTATTTCTTTAAGCTAATCTTTTTGCAATGAAAATGACAACTGCATAAACGGGTGACGAGGATATGGATAACTCTAATTCTATCCTATAGATACATATTTTTTGCCCACAGTCATGTACTTGCTCATATACCTACATCTCGACTTTTCATGTTTTTTCATGCCCAGTATACACTGATGAGCATGTTTCTTCAGAAGCCATAAACTTCTTCAAACAGCAGAGTGCGCTGTGATGCTGTCCAGGAAACTCGGGTGGAATGCAAATCGAGCTGAATCTGGATGAAAAGCAACGATGTGTTTGCATTTCAACAACATTCCTGCTGGTAATTAGAGGTGACATGTATAAATACTGAGTAATGATTTTATTATAATGCAGCTAGGGCTGATTAAACAGCCAGCAGGATGACAGCAGCTGCCCAACCCTTTTTTTTCTCTCTTTCAAATTAAACAGGCTGACAGTTGCTTGTTTGTCCTCCAGTTTGAAGGTATGATGCAGTACAAAGAGAATACAGATGCTTTGGGAGGGATCTGGAAAGGATATTTAATAATTAATGTAGCGCAATGGTCTCATTATGGTGAACAAAGTGATTAATATAACACTTATTTTTGGCACCATTTTGAATGTGCTGCTTTATAATTAGTTTTAGTATTCCTGCTCCTAAGTTTTATGTTGTTTTTTTTTTTTTTATATGCATTAGTTGCAGAGTATCGAGATCAAAGTGATGTGTTGATATAATGATGTAGATTAAATGAAAAATCAAATTTTCCAAGATTTGAAGATTTTATGAAACACATGGAGTGCAGTTCTCACGCTGTAAGCTGATTTATTAGTTCCACACACTGCCACAGCTGTAAATGGTAATTTTTCAAGTAAAGTCCTGTGGATTCTAAGCTTTTTTTTTATTTTGTTTTTTTAATTTGCTGGCAGTTATTCAAACAGTAAAATACAAAAGTAATAGTTATTTTTACTTTAACTCCTTTGGAGTAAATAAACCAGTCAATGAGAGACAAACACTCAATGTTGCCATATTTCTTTTCCTGTCCATGTTTCACTTTTTAATGACCCTGGCTTCACGGTTGAATTCCTTCTAATATTTTTTAATTTGTGGATTGATAATCCTTTTTTTTAAATCTTTTTGTTATAGACAAAAACAAGAATTGCTTTGGCCCCTCTTCGGTATAGTTGTACATGCATTAAATGGTCTGGCTCATTCGAAACATCTGGAAGCGAGTCAAAGGAAATGTACACCAATAATGCAAGTGAAGTTTGGTTTTCTTCATGCAAGAAGTCATTCAGACATTCATTTTCCATCATTCATGTGAGGATAGAAACTCTTTCCAAATTGCCCTAATAATCTTCAAGCAAGTGCCAAACCCTTTCTATGCCCCCCACCCCACCCCCAAATTGTGGTATTTCCATCATTTATCTAAAATGCCTTCAATAAATATGGCAAGTCTTAAAAAAATAGAATAAGATAACCGTTGGGAGACTTGAGTCAGAGCTACCATTAATCTGCCGGTTCTAGCAATTTTGAACCAGTGTTGATAAACCACATGCACTCAAATAAAGCCTCGTCGGATAGTCTGTTCTTGAAAGAAGCTGGCTCATGCTGCCATCCACTCAAATCAACTTTGGTCAAACAGCTGTCCAATGCAGGAACATAGATCTATATGAGAGAACCTTGGGAGAAATGATGTCCTCAAAGATGTATCCCTTTTTCACTTATATCATGCAGATGGTTTCAAGTATGTAAAATGCTGGATTGTCGGACCTTGTTTGCCTGCTTGTCCTTCGAAGACTTTCAATTTAGCTGCAGGTCCTTCAAGAGAGGCAGTGTCCAGTAAAGTGATGCCTCTTTTCAACATGGAAAGCATAGCCTCATGTTGCTTAATTCTGCACACAATTTCTTGGATCTGAAAATATTCCTGTACCTCAGGGGCTTCTTGTTCATCAGGCCTTTCCCCAACCAAGCATATGTGGAACGGTCTGGACTGCTGGATGTGTCAGCTTGTGTTGTTGTCCTTGGAGATATCCATGAACTAAGCAGAGCTTCTGTGACAGAATCAGACAAATTTCCACAATCCCCCATTTGCCCAACAACACCGGCTGAGATATGGGGTCGGTAATGGAAAGTGTATGAATTCGGGCACTGATCCTATAACACATAAATAATTTGCACTGAAATAGGATGGAACTCCTGGCACTCGCTCTCTTTATGTATTTGTGAAAGCCTGAGCCAGGTTATACAACAGTGATGGCTTTATATCACATCCATACAGCTGCTGGTCCAATACTGTATTCATGAATTTTTGATGCACAAGCATTGAATCAGTGCTCAACACCAGTTTATATAGAAGTTTGTGTTTTTAAATTGGTATCGAAAATTGTTTTTGAACATTTACCCTTTATTTCTTTTGTCATTTCAGTTCAGCCTCAGCAATGGGGTCAGTTGAAGTCATTAAAGCATTGCTGTATGGGTTTCAAAATTTGGTAACAAGGATGCCAAAAAAAAAAAAAAAAACATCCAAGCTGCTTATTTATTGCTCACTCCTAAAGTCTTGCCAAAACCCAAGTGCCTTTGAGAATCTCTCAGCATGGTGGTTGCTTTTTTCAAGTCATCAAGTCACTTTCCTTGACTTCATGTCATTATAGTGACCTGGAGTAGGAGGTACAATCAGAATACAACCAAGGTTGTGGTGACAGAATGAATACCATTTGTAATCCTCACAGTGAGTTTCTGGCATATCATCAGTGAGGGCCACAGATGACAGCCTGATCAAGCTCTGTGCCTTGGAAGGAATAAATTAATTCAACTGGAGCCACACTCATTAAATTTCTGATCTGTTTAAAGGAAGTATACCCACTAAGAAAGAGTCAGACTTTAAATGTGATAGACAGCGGGGACTACATGCTCACCACATCCACAGGATCCTCAATAGGGCTATAGCCGTGTATCAAATCCTGTAATGTTGCCCATCAATTGTCATTTCCAGCTATCCTTTTGAGAATTTAGACTGGCCTTACGTATGATATATGCCCCATATGTGGAAACACATTTATATAGAACTTAAGCTCCAGCTTTGCTCCAACTTTAGGAGTAACCCAAAATAATCCACAGTATTTTCATAAGAGCACCAAAAAACAGCCATTTTGCATTTTTGACAACAAGCCTGATGGACAGGGATGTTGCACCCCTAAACCTGACCCTCCACTGTAGGAACTACTGCCCAGTGTAAGCCTTTGTCTGCCTCTTGAATTAATATACTCTGCTCACTCACTAGAATCCAAGTTAACAGGTCTTCCCATTAAGACTTCCAATGACAAGTTGTTTTTTTTTTTAAAAACTGTAACTCCTGACCACAGGAATATTATATTTCAATGACTAAGTGAGATCTGTATACTTTTTTCAAAAAACTAAATCCTCCCTGTATTAATATCCCTCCCTGGTCTTTGCATGGTTAAATACATTTACATACAGTATTTAAAACAAAAAAGTGAACATCATTGTTGTATAATATAGACCTAAAATTATACTGTAAAATTTTTGGCCTACAGTTTTCATGGACATATTTTCTTTTTGTATATGTAATTTTATGTAATGGCTTGCTTATTAATTCAAGCATTTAATCCGGTATTAGATAATAAGAAATAAAGCTCGTCTGAAATGGAGTAGAAAAGTTAACTTTTCTAATACTACCCAAGCCATGTTGGAAAAGAACTGCTTCATACAAACATACTGGACTACCAAAAAGAAAATGAGAAGTGATTATAGCTATTGTCATAGAGAGGGGATAATTTGGGGAAAATGCAGCAATTTTCTGGCAGTCTGTCTTGGAAACCTTTTCCAATGTGACAGAGAAAGATAAAGGTAGCATCTTGGGTGCAAACCTCAAGTCCTGCATTTATTGAGATGCATGTGCAGAGGGGGAACACTGGGGTACTAGAGGGCAAGTTCAGGCCAAGGTTGCTTGACTGGAGCTACTCAGTGCATTTTGCTTCAGTAAAACACAATGTTCTCAACAACTGAGCAACAGATTTCAAAGCAGATGGCACCACTGAAATAAACGTAGCATGAGCAAGGCCAGCCAGACTGTGGACAGTTTGCCCCAATTGAAAGTCAGGTCTGGAGCATCAGCCCCTTCTCCTCTGCGCCTTACTGGTTCCTGGTTCACTGCTCATGTCAAGACAAACAGGCCAGTCAGCGAGCACTCAAGCAGCATTTAATAAGTGACTGGCCATTCTGCTTATTAGATGCATGTAATTTTGATACATTTGGGAGATTTCTTTAAACATCACTCTCAATATATTGGTTTGTAGTAAAGGCTCCACTCAATGTGAGGTTATGCATATATTTTCTTCATACATCAGGCATAAGACATATAAAATGGACATCAAAAACACGGCATGTATTTTTTTCTTTTTCAAAATGAGTGTCAACTGGACCTACCAACTTTGAAAATCCTATTGTTAAAATTCATTTAAGAAAAGATTAACTTTATTGGTCCTAATAGGCTGATGGCCATGGACACAAAGGAGCGTCTAAAGCGTTCGGTTCTATTCTGTTTTGGGATGAACCGTTTGCTGAAGGAGCTGCCCATCAGCCACAGCTCATCGTGCAGGGGTGGGAAAGATTGTCCAGGATAACTCCCAGTTTGTCCTTCACCCTCACTGCCACTAACCATGCTAACCATTTCTAACCATTTCCTTGAATTAGTTACACGTTTCTTGCCTTTATATTCAACATGAAAGAGTGCTAATTTGTGTATGCACCTTGTTTTCTGCAGTATGAGTTGCAATGAACTGGCATGGAGTAGAGTCGTCTTGCACCAGTGGCCAGAATGGATGCTGACAGTATCTGACATGCCAATAAAACTCCACTCGCTGCTCTTCACCGACTGCTTCCCACGACTGCAGTAAATCAATTTATATGACAAGCTAGACCTTTGGGACCCCCCATCGCCGCACCGTGAGTACCTATTCTATTTCCCAGCTTCAGTCAAGTTATCAGCTTCCTGGAAGTTAAATCAGGCTCAGTCTCAGACCTTTTTAAAATACTGCAAATATACAAATATATTCAAGAAAGGTTATATAGGTAATACGGGACACTTATGAAAACATTAGATTGTCTATTTATGTTATTTTGCAGACTGCAAACTCCTTATTTTGGAGCAGCAATAACCAATGAACAGTAAAATGACAGTTTGGGATTTCAAACAACAATAGTAAACAGTTACTTATGATGTACAGCTCTTTCATCACCTTGTGGTTTAAAATTGTGTCACGCTATATTTCACATTCAACCATTCAAACACACACTCCCACACCAATGGCAGCAGAGCTACCATTCAAAGTGACAGCTAGACCATCGGGGGCAACCGGGAGGTTCAGGGTCTTGCCCAAGGACACTGGCAGGCAGATAAGAGGGATCAAGCTGCCAACCTTCTGGCTGTGGGGACACCCACTTCAACAACTGAGCTACAACCAACCTTATGTGTCCAAAAAATACATCACCCAAAGACAACATTTGGGCTAGTCTCACAACTTCGACTATACAAATGATATGTGTAGTCATAGCATTGATCAGAATATGGTAAAATACCATTTCACCTGTTGTGAAAAAAAACGTTGTTGTGAAAAAAACTTATAAAACTGGAGGTTGAGTGATATCTTAATAACTGAAAACTGCAAGTTTGGTGTTCCTGGAAAATCTCTTTCCAGTTGATGAAATGATTTATGACAGAAGCATCATTAGCCAAAATGACCTAAAGTCATTATCTACTCAACCCCATTCTGACAAATGAGAGGCTGTCCACAGAACTTCCCCAAGACTTCATAGGGAAACATCAGCAGATTCAATGGAAACAGATGAGGTAAATATCAGCCAACATACAGATGAAATAAAACAACCAAGTAAAAGTTAAAAGCCCCCATTTATATATGATTTAAAAAGCCTTCCTCACTGTTTCTATGAAGTCATCATTCATCTTTGATTATAACTTGAGCAAAATCCAGAAACCTCAGATTTATGTTATCTGCACATGGCTGTACATCCTGAAAATCTGTTCTGAAGACACCCCAGTGTAGAGCTGCTAAGATGCTAATTTGAGTTACACAGAGATTATATTATTCATAAAAGAGGAGACATTGTTTGGATAAATTAGTGTATTTGAAACATCAAAAATGGAGCATCATACAACTTTGTGAAGTTAACTTGAAGGGGTGCCAAGTAGTGTGGCCAATGGCTTAGGTGTGACCCGTGAAATGTAACTGAAATTATACATTTATGTCATTACTAATATTCTGCAGTAGCTTAAATTTACCGTCTTGATCTTTGTTGAATCCTTGTGTAGATGCTTTGCTATTACTGTATAGAAAGTATTGGCATTGATGACTACACTGTTGCAATACAAATGCATATATTAATTTTGAATTTAAAGGTTGCATAAATGACCCCTTACGGTCACTCAACGTGTTACTTTTTTACCTATAAGCTTTGTGCAAACAGGTGTGATAACAATTGTATACATTTTTTTTTCTCCTTGAGGGTTTTTGGTTTTCGCCCAGTTGTATTACAAGTCAAACTTCCCTGTTTAAATCCTATCTTTTGAAAGACTGTTGATATTGCTAAATATGAAAAAGTAATCAGATGCATTTTATATGAATTCACCAATGAACGCAGTGTCATCAGCCGTAATCACTATGGCAACTGCCAGCTTTACTGAAGGGGTAATCCTCTGCCAACCAGGTTCCCTGTGATGTTCTGCAAAGAGAAACACCCTAGGGCCTGCAGAATCCCTTTGCGCAGAAGCCAAACATAATTTAGACAGTGATCGCATCACAACGGTTTGTTGTTACATGGTTCTTCTGAGTCTGACTACCAATAGCGCACTGTTTCCATAGTGTGTATGCTCACTGCATTACAAAATACTATGAATAAAGCTAAAAAAAAAAAATACTCATTGTTGGACCCTTAGTTTATCTATGGCCCTATTCATATTATTTTTGCTCAATATACAGATTTGGTAAATACTCTTAATAATTTTAACAACCAGTTTTGATTTTTTTTTTTTCTTTTTATACATTCATCAATTTATTTCCGAGTATAGAAACACTATTCCAAATATGTTGATTTTTAGTAGTCCCTTTTTTTTAAACTTGACAACCCCTATTAGAGGATATGAAACGTTAAAGTAACTTCACAAAATAAAACCTGTTGCCTGTTAAACTGAATTATGATTAATCCAAGGTTAAAAAACAAAGAAAGAAAATAACATAATAAGAAAATCTTTTTTTTTGTCTTTTTGAGAGGACCTTGCAAGGTTAAGTACAATTACATAGAAGTAAAGTCAAACTATCCTTTATTTAGCAGAATAAAATAAACATTGTGACATTTCTACATTTGCAAGGGTTTTTTAATGAATTTGAACATCAGTGTTCAGACTGTTTGCTGAAATTTTATATTCTCACTAAAGATTTTCTCACCTTAAGTCACCCCACTCTTGATTCAGCTGTACCACTGTGATACTGCTTCTCAGTGTACATGTGCAGGCTCTGACCTTAGCACACTAATATGCCATTCATGGTCGTGTCTCGTCTGCTTCCATGGAAACTGAGCTGCGATGATGAGGGATGAGTATGACAAGTAGACAGTCAGCAATACAGAGTAGGTATACTGCAGGACATACTGCTATCAGTGTCCATAACCAGGGATGGACATCAACCCCTTCAGCTCTCAGCCATGCTGGCAAGTGGATTCCAATCTATTAGCCAGCATCCCTCTCTGCTAAAGTGTACAAGTGTCTAAATTTTGCCCAAAAAGAAGGCAATGGTACATCTTGAAAAGGATTGTATTCATTTAGATTTTACTTTATTTTATTCTTTTAATTTTATTCATTAATTGCACATTTTCTTCTCCCAGTCCTATTACTAACAATCACTGGGAGTCTGAACAACTTTTTTGGTGGAGATTTTGAATTTGTTTACCTATAAATATATATCAAAACATATATTTTACCAGGAGTTTAAGCTAATATTTATGTAAGGGGTGGAATAGCTCAGGTGGAAAGATTGGCCCAAAAGTTTCTGGTTCCTGGGCTCCTCTTAGCCTGTTAATATTTTCCACTAAGACACTGAACCCCTAACAGCTTCTCGGCGCTGATAAGTGGCTGCTTCCAGCTCCATGGCTCATCCATGATGGGTTAAATGCAGAGGTCAAATTTTGTTGCTGTTTTGCTGATATATAAATGAATGCAAATCGATAAAGGTTTTCTTATTATAATAATAATAATATATGAAAAGTAGGATTAAATGTTTGTAAATTGAATCATGTGTTTTCAAATTTTGATTGAAGTAAGGTGAGACCCAATCTCATAAAAATTGTAGTCAAGAAACCACAGTATCTGGGTGCTAAAAGAGGTTTTATTGAGTTGTCTTAGCAATGGGATCCTTGCTAACCTCTGAGCTTTTCTATCCATTCATCTGTAAGTATTTGCTTATACACTGATTTCTGTTCTTGACCAGAGCAAAAAAGCCAAAGTAGAAATGACTGTAACAAATGCAGCCTTCGGACAGCATTGGCCAGTATCTCCCTAAGCCAGTCCCAAGCCCAGATAAATGAGAAGAGTTGCATCAAGAAGGGTATCTGGCATAAAACTTTTGCCAAAAGCAAACATGCAATTCAGAATTAATAATCTCATATATGATCGGTCGAGGCCTGGGTTAACAACAATCCCCATTGGTACCGATGACCCACAGGGTACCAATGGAAACTGGGCTACTGTAGATCAAAACAGGAGGGGAGGAAGGCATTTTTGGAAAAAGAGAGAGAAGAGGCAAGAAAGGCAAGAGTCCGGGACTGTGAATAGGGACATTGAATATGGGAACTATAACAGGAAAAAGTAGAGAGTTGGTCAACATGATGCAGAGAAGAAAGGTGGATATACTGTGTGTCCAGGAGACCAGGTAGAAAGGTAGTAAGGCGAGAAGCTAAGGAGCAGGATTTAAGTTTTACTATCATGGTACTGACAGGAAGAGAAATGGAGTTGGAGTTATCCTGATGGAGGAGATGGTTAAGAATGTTCTGGGAGGTGAAAAGAATGTCAGATAGACTTATGAGTCTGAAACTGGAAATTGAAGCTGTGGTGCTCAGTTGTTTGTGGCTATGCCCCGCAGGTGTGATGTGAGTTAGAGGAGAAGGACAAGTTCTGGAATGAGTAAGATGAAGTGATGCATAATTTCCCCAGAGATGAGAGAGTGGAAATTGGAGCAGATGTCAATTGGCATGTTGGTGTAGGCAATAGAGGGGTTGAAGAAGTGAAGGCAGATTTGGTATACAGGATTGGAATGTAGACGGACAGATGGTAGTAAACTTTGCAAAAAGCAGGGAAATGGCTGTAGTGAACTCTTTTTTTCCAGAAAAAACAGGAACATAGGGTAACTTATAAGAGTGATGGTAGGAGCAGCAGGTAGACCAAATCTTGTATAGACAAGGTAACCTGAAATAGATCAGTGACTGCAAAGTAGTTGTAGGTGAGAGTGTAGCCAGACAACATAGGATGGTGATTTGTAGGATTACTCTGGTGACAAGGAAGATCAAGAAGACAAAGGCAATGCAGGGGTAAACAGTCCAGAGCAGCGGAGAGGGTGGAAAAGAGGTGAAGAGATGGGTTCTAGTAGGTTTGAATGGGTGGAGAAAAGTGTCAGGGGTACTATGTGATAGAATCAACCAGAATGAAAGGGAAAGTGTACAAGACAGTGAGACCAGCGATGCTGTATGGCTTAAAAACAGTTACAATGACGAAAAGACAGGAGGCAGAGCTAGAGGTCACAGAGATGAAGATGCTATGGTTCTCTTTGGGAGTTACGAGGATGGATAGGATCAGGAATGAGTCTATCAGAGGAACAGCACATGTCAGATGTTTTGGAGAGAAGATCAGAGAAGCAAGACTGAGATGGTTTTGTCATGTACAGAGGAGGGATAGTGAATATATTGGGAGACAGATGTTGGAATTGGAGCTGCCAGGCAGGAGGTCCAAGGAAGACCAAAGAGAAGATGGAGAAGGTTGATTCACTGTGGTGACCGCTGAAGGGAAAAGCCGAAAGGAGAAGAATAAGAGAAATTAATGTTACAGTCATCTCTCAGAAGATATTTTTTCACATCAGCTTTATTTATCAGGTCTGTTGTAGGCTTAGACTATGACAAGTTTTTTGTGTTTGCAAGTCAGTCATGATTAAGTTTAATTTAGCAGGAAGCTGCAATGCAATGAAATCAAACACTAACATAGACAGCAACTTTTTCTTGACATTCTGTCTGCACGTGGGGTGAATAGAAGAGTTACTTTTCATCTTTTGGTGAACTTTTCCTATGTATTCTGCATTGAAAGTCTATTTTGTTTAAATGGTCCTGTGTTGGCTAAATGAGATCCTTACAAAGATCTCATAAACATCAGGCAGGCACACTTAACTAGGAAACCTCTGTTTCCAGGGCAGACAGGGCTTCACAAGACATAGTGGATCCCTTTTATACAAACATATATAAATATACATATACATATATACACAAACAAACACACACACACACACACACACACACACACACACACACACACACATATATACATTACATATAAATATATATGTAAATATATATATATGTAAAATATATATATATATGTGTGTGTTTGATATATATATATATATATATATATATATATATATATATATAATTTCTTGTATTTTTAAAGTATATTTTCTGTATTTAGTGAACAAGGGAATCAGTCTTTTGTGAGATTTCACAGCTGGGGTTCTCATGCAGCAGACAGTGTGCCTAACCCACCGGGAGCTGTTTACCTCTCTGACATCATGTGTCTATAAAATCAGCAGAAAGGATGTGTATCTCCCTGAAGACACATCAATCCCCTTTCTCTTTGGTGATCCACTTTGACACAACTGTACGGTTTATTTATGATGCCAAAACCCATGAGCCTCAGCTTCAATTACATTGGGCCTAAGGAGAGCCGCACTTTCACACTGTGTTCCTTAAATAATGAAGCCACATGCATTGATGCATCAATAAGTCATGTGCCAGCTGCTTCTGAAAGCTTGAGAATGGGAATTAATATACCATTTGTACAGCTGCAGGATGCTGTATTAATTGATTATTGTCAGCAACCATCAGCTGTTCCACCACCTTAGAATCTCTGGAGTCACCCCACTCTGTTGAGAATGGCTACAGGATAATGAGGCCATGTCCTCATTAACCAGTACATGCAACAGCACTCATGCAGACCACAAGCTATATTATTTTTGAGGGTACACATACAAATAATCAATTAACATTTGATCTACCTTATTGCAATGCTAGCTCTGACTACAATGTGACAGCCTGAGGGGTCAAAGAGAAGTTCTGGTCCCTGGCTTCAATTTTTGTTTACTGCAGCCACTGATGAAGTAGCAGTTCAAGCAATGCTCACAATAACAAACATTTTGCGAACAATTCACATCACTGAACATTTATTAATACAGATTGGCTGTTAACAAACTTGGAATTTCTAGGAAAGCTGACTTTACAATGTATTAGAAATATACAGAGTATATTCAGTGTAATTTTAAGCCAAGCATCTCATAATTTCAATTTTTAAGACATCTACCAAACCTGTTTATGTTTCCTTGCTCTTAACAAATAACTTCAAGCAATTTCTATTTCATATTTTAATATACTTTTTTTATCATCTACCACTCTCAGTTTTGTATTGAGAAAACCAAATTATTTATCATGACAGAATTAACGTTTAGCTGTGGCTCATTATGTGGTCAAACAATATGCAAATTTGCGTATTTATGTAAAACATAGCAAAGCATGTAGTAGAGTGGAGTGAATATTTGGTGTAAGCAAAGAACTTTTGCATGATCTCACAACCTGGCCAAAATCTACTTTTTACTTTTAACATTTTTTATTTTAGTCAAATTAAGTGCAAAAAGGATTTTACCGTAATAATTATTCTCATCAACATCTTCAAAACTATTTGCGGAATTAACATTTACACCAAGTATTTGGATTGTTTCAGCTCGACTTCGTGCCAATATTTAAGAACAAAGGAGATAATTCCATTATTTATTAATTCAGTTCCTCATCTAGAGCATAGTAATCAGAAAAATGTAGAACTGTACACTCCAGAGTTAATTATCTTTTCATAATTGCTCTGTCTTAAGACATGAACAACCACCCCAAAGAAAAAAGCCTTCTACCAACACTAATGTTCTCACACTTATGCAGAAATATATTGTCCATATGAAAGTGGATAAATAATTAAAATCTTCAATACAAAGCTGTTGTTAAACGTTACAATTCACACCCATGCACACACAAATTCCTTCAATACACAATGTGCATGACAGACAAGTACCTCATCTCTCTATCCACTTTATCATCACATCTCAAATCACCAAGATATGTAAAATAGTCACCAAGAGATTATTTTACAATATCTTCACAATATTAGCATCCCTAGCATGGGGACCTCTATGCCATCATCCTCTAGACAAAACCTCATTCCTCTCATCATTACCATAGAAACCCATACCCAGTGTTCAGGAAACAATGGTTCAGCCTTGAATGAGATGCACCTCCACTGGAAAATCCCATTATTTCTTTGCAATGCACTATTTAAATTAACATTTCACAACACTCAGTTGAGTGTCTGTTTCTGTGCATATTCATAAATTAGATATGAATTTTACAGGAATAAAACTGTGAGCAAATACTATAACAGTAAAAATTACATAAATATGTAGAAAAGTATAACACATTTTTTTTTAATGTATTCATCTTGTTTCCAAATCTAATTACATTACAACTTTAATGTTCATGAACACATAATAGTCAAAGGAGCAAGTTCAGAAAGGATGAAAATCAAAAAAGCATGTGAATGTGAAATTAGTCAAGCATCCCCTTACGTGATTGTCTATTCAAGACAACAATACAGGCATAAATAAAAATCCCGGCCCATGATCCAGTGGGCCTGAGAAGAAGAGGGAAAGAAGATAGATGAATGGGTCTCAGAGAGTCATGAGCCTGTGGATCTTCCTTTGACACATTGTGAATTTACTGAAAAAGCCTGTCCAATCATTATAAATGTTTATTGCTGAAACTCTTCCACAGCAGACAGTTTCCATGCCCTCACATGTGAAAGATGTTCTTGTCATTACATTAATGTTGCGTCAGCTTAGTTACACGTTGACTATGTTCTTTTTGTTTAATATGATTTGGAGATGCTCAGTTAAAACCTACAGTGATACAGTAAAGGGTTGCCTGCCAAACCCTCTTTTATTGAGAACAAAATATTAATTGGTCTTTATTAGAAATGTGGGCTGATTTTTGAAGTTGTGACACTCAGCAATTTTACAGGTTACTTTCAACCTCCATTATGACATGGGTTATTGTTCAGAAAAAATATGATCAGAATATACATCCTATAAAATCTAGATGGAATACAGTAGCAGTTCTTTCAAAATGCCATAGTGCAGGATGAAACAAGCCCTACGATCATGTTTATTTACCTAGAAATTTGTTTATTCTCAAAGCTCCCTAAATGTGCAATTTCATTAAATTCTCTAAATTATCATAGAAAAGGGGTAAGACAGGGACAGAGAACAACTGTGCGCAAGGAACCATTTGGTGAACTCAAACGAAGAACTAAGGGAACTAAGATTTTAGAAGTGTTTGACATTCTCTGTTGTTGTTTAAATTGTGGTATGGAGTGGGGATCCTATGTTTGCTTACAGTACTGTACTTTATTCAGCACAGTGGTGCCCAAAAACTCCTCCGAGAGGACAGGAGTTCATACCCCAAATGTAAAACATGAGAGCGTTTTGTGGCACTTTTTTACACAGAGGTTACAGCACTGAATAACGCAATTCTGCACGACCATGACCAGAACACCAAAAGCCCATTAAATCTTTACTTTCAGTTGGACTGAGAGGCAATTGAACCCCAGCAGGCTGATATCCATGGTGGAACAGAAGTCTTATTTTATTTTATTCTATTTTTTTTTTTCTTTTTTTCATTTTTGGAAAATCAGTTGTTTTAATACTGGCAAAAATAATGCTGATTAGATTCCCCTACCAAGACATGACCCAAATCCCCAAAAGCCTTGTCCAAAACCTGAGGATAGAGAATGAGAGAATCTGGCTTGTTCCACTGACAACTTCACATCACTCTTATTCATCTTCATTCCTGCTACTGTACCTGTCAATACTCCTTACTTCTGATGGAGGGCAACAAAAGCTAGTTAACTGTCCATCAACAAATACAGATATATTTGCAGTCATAGCATTTTTGTCCTTTGTTTCCCTTATACCCTATAAACGACTCTGTGTGTGTGTGTGTGTGTGTGTGTGTGTGTGTGTGTGTGTGTGTGTGTGTGTGTGTGTGTGTGTGTGTGTGTGTGTGCGTGTGTGTGCGTGCATGTACGTGAGTGTGTGTGTGTGTGCGTGTGTGTGTGTGTGTGTTGCGTATTTATATCTAACAAGTAGGTAAAGCATGTGTACAGTGAGTCAAACAGGATAGCACGACAGATGGCCTGATTAAAGTCAGCAGTCGAAGACTGTAAACAATTCCATGAAGCAGAAATGTTTATAATGTCAAGCTTTAGAGCGCTGTACATGGTTTTAATCTGTGTAAATTTGCTATTAGCTGAATTGCATTCTCTGTCAAATTAGTGCAGATAGTTTTGCTGTCCCCATATGTATTAAGCAAAATAATTGCAATTAAATTTTCCAAGATTCTTAAATTTATTTAATGTAAATTCTGTCAAATTCAGATGCAATACTGTCCAGCTGTTCAAAAAGCCAATTGTATGTTCACTCCATGTGACCTTTCTCTGCTATTTTCATATATAATCTTTCCTTCCCATGCTGAAGGCAGTAAGGCATCTTTCCGGAAAGGACAGAATAGATTGGCCATTTCTCTGTCATGCCTAAAATAAGAAAGGGCATTTCAAATAGCACTTCTACTGACATATGTGTCATACATTGTTTATGAGGGTCTTCGCTAAAAAAAAAGTCTGCTGTACTTTTCCTTAGGATCTGGACTGGAGGAGTGAGATTTCTTTAGAAATCTTCTGATGACTGCTAAGATTAGCCTTATAATTTATTAAAGCTCACATATACCACTTTCTTTTTCCCAGCCATTTTTTCGACATTATTTTAAAAATGTAATATAATAAACTGAAACAATGCAAATATTGAATAACATAATAATAACTATCCATCCACTGATATATACAGTGTATACTGTGTGCATTTGCGTGTGTGTATGATTATAAAATATATACATATATATGAAGTCGGGGAAAAGCATACACCTAAACTTTTTTGGGGGGTCTTTTATTTACCGAAATATGAAAAAAAAATACAGTAGCAACAATCATTGCTATTATGCTCCCTGCCGTTCAACATAAAAAAATGCAGCAAGTGCAACAAACAGGGGTTCTAAGACACTTCAATGAGGTTTTTGTTAATTTAATTAATACCGTTTACCACCTGGTTACATACTACCCTGCTTAACTGTCAATGTCCTTGACAACAAACTAACTCGACTTAAGCTTGTTCAGCACTTCTTTGAACAACATAGTTCCCATTTGAGTGACTTCCAGCATTTACTCTTTTACTCCTGCAAGGAGCAAGTATTGGCCACCGGACCTTTGGGTCAGAAAGTTTTTGTCTTTGACAAAGCTGTTTGAGTCTGCACACCAGACTGCTGTCTGGACTCTACAGGTTCTGATTCTTCCTGATCAACCCGAGAAATCTCAATTTCCTTCAGTTCAGACATTTAGGCTACTTCATAGTCAAAACTCAATGAAACCTGGTTGCATTCCCTACCAGGTGAATTCTCTGCATCAGAACATTAGTTTAACCTAAAGGTGTCTCCTCTTTTATTGCCCATTCTTCAGGCCCGTCATCTGACCTCTCTGGCTCAGTCTCTGTGTCCCTGGTTCTGCCTCCTTTCTGGGACTTCGCACAGGCAGGTTACCACACGGTTGGAAGTCCACCATGTTTACGCTTTTCACAGTTCCTCCCTGTGCAAGCTGAACAGTACAAGTATAAGTGGTTCTGAGTCTGTCTACAACCTGGTACACTGTTGCATTCCAAGCATCTTGTATTTTTTTGCGCCCTGGAAGTTTAAGCCTCAAATACACATAGTGACCTACATCCACTTCTGGACAGTACACAATGTCACATTCAAAAGCAATCTGTTGCTCAGCTTTCTGCTCTTCATCTCTCGACCTCTGTGGAGAGCAAGCAAGGCAAGTTTCTTGTCTCCAGGATGCTCAGTTGCAAGAATTGCATCAACTGGAAGATGCGGTTCAACGCCATAAAGCAGATATTACAGGGAATAGCCGGGTCGGCGTTGCTCCCCTGACTGACACACTGACACACACCTTGTAGAACCCTAATTTGCTTGACTTGACAACATTTAACCCGTGCATTTACCGGTTCTGGTTCAAGAGGTGTCCCCCTCCAAATAAAGTAACAAATGGCCACCATGTGGGTCAGGGTGTGGCTGCCCTGCTAACGGGTGCCGTAGCAGTTTATCTGCTGCAGTGTTGCACCGTCCTGGACAATACTGAACTTCAAAATCAAAAGCAGTCACCCATTCTGCCACCCATCTTCGATGGCACCAAGTTTTGCACTCTTAAGGTGACACAATGAGTTATTATCAGTTAATACTGTAAACTTTGAACTAAGCAGATATCCCCTAAATTTTTCCACTATAGCCCACTTCATTGCCAGCAGTTCTAACTTCATGCTGCTGTCGTTTTTGATATACGTTGATATACAATATATCTAGATATGTCGCTCTAGATATACCAACATTATTTCAAAAATTAAGTCATTTATAGTCTCCTGCATTTACCTTTGGAAAGTGGCAGGACCATTGCAAACACCCATTGGCATCCACAAATACTTAAATAGTCCAAATGGGGTTGTGAAGGCAGTTTTATGCCTATCCTCAAACTCCTCAACCACCACCTGGTGGTATCCACTGGCAAGATCGATGGTGGAAAAGTATTTTGCACCTTTGTGAGAGAGGATATGAAGGTAGTTGGTGTGAGAGAGGAGGATATGGAGAATAGGGTTAGATGGAGAAAGTTGACTCGCTGTGGCTACTTTTCAAGGGAAAAGCCAAAAGAAGAAGAAGAAGAATCTGATCAAAACTGTCATCGATGCAGGCAGTGGGAATTCATCTTTCTTGGTTTTCAGGTTCAATTTACGGTAGTCCACACAGAGACATATGCTACTGTCACGTTACGGACCACAACCATAGGGGAGGTGTATGAGCTCTCACTCTCCTGGATTATGCCCTGTTTCAACAACTTTAAAATGTGATCTTTACACCCCCTTGCACTGATTGGGTGGGACACACCTATAAGGCTGTGTGACAGGAGTGTCATCATCCAACACAATGTCATCTTTGTCTTTGTCTGTCTTTGTCATCATTTGTGAATATATCACTGCACTTTGTCAGTAAAGCACGCAGAGAGGCTTATTCTTCAGCCGTGCCTGCAATTTCAAGTTTGCCTAAGATTGACTGTGCATTAAAGTCAACTTGTTCATCTTGAGTGTCCACACAGACTTGTTAAACATCAGCAGAAATGCGATGAAACTTAATCTCATGGGTCTGGTCACTTTCACCACAGTCAACCCGCGAGATACTACCTAGCCTCGTCCTTGGACATAGCCACCTATCATCTGATGAGAAGTTTACAATCTGAACTGGGAGGATATGCCTCATGTTGTTCACCAGTGTTGGGATAACCGCTACACCTGGGGATAGTTATGTATTTCCAGGTTCGATGATCAGATGGGCATCTTTGTGTACTCTTTTTGAGTAACCCTGAACCATGACGGTTGCCACAGAAGCAGCTGGAATCCTAACTTTGTCTCTACCTGTGACCGTGGACATTATTTCTTTTCAACAGTGCATGTCTGCATTAGTAGAATCTAAAGAACCCTTCAACGCTGTGCCAAACTCAGCTGTTACTAGCTGCTGACACCTCTGTATCACATTCATCCCAATGAGGCAGTGTTCTGTTATAGCTGCACTGCACTGTCAGAGGGTTTCAAAACCAAAAAAATCACATTTTTGAATCTTCAAACCCATTGTCTTCACTTCCATTTCAACATATCCTTGATACAGGATATCAAGCATGGAGTCATCATCCCCAAACAACTGCTTTCTGGAAAACTCATCAGTGATGGTACTTACCTGACTACTATCCAACAAACAACGGGCAGGTGTACTGTTAAGTCAGATATTAACCTATTGAACGTTCAGTCACTTTCTATCGTGAAATGGCATGTTTGGGTGAGTCTTCCATTTGCCATTTGGTATTGATCAACTCACTGCAACCAAGGGTTCCTGTTTCCCTGCTTACCTGATGGAGGAGGGGAATTCTGTGCCTCGGTGGCTCTTCTGTGGACACTGCTTAGCAACATGACCTTCATTTTCACATATAAAGCATATAGGTTTACCATCTGCTCTAAATCTAGGAGTATGAAGCCTACTACCTGCTGTAGCACCAGGGCTTTGGTTCTGACACTTTAAATCCTGCACTCCTTTAGTCAGTTCTATGATAACTACTTTGATTGCAGGAACCTTTACAACATCATCAAGTAAAACAGATTTCTCATAACTTTGTCCTCCAGCGCTGACTCGACCTTGCTAAGAAAGAGCCTTCAGTACACTGTCCATCTGCTGTCATTTGGCTACAAACTTTGAGTTCACTCTTAGCTCACTTTTTGCTAACTGCTGGCTCTTCTGAGGCCCACAAGAAAGCTTCTTCTCTTATTTCTATCAAAGATGATCCAGGATGACTTCTGACATATTTATGTAGCTCTCGCCTCAAGGAGGGAGACTCACTCACCTGCTCTACAAACTGGTCCCTTAACACTACTTTCTGATTAGCAACCGAGTTGGGATACTGTTTTAGTACCAAGTTTATGACATGTGATAAAGCATGTGAAAATTCCAGTTTGTCTTCATCTTCCTTCTGTTTGCAACTAAAAAAAGCAGAGGCACTACATTCGTCTCCAAAAGCTTCCCTGGCGTAGCTATACAAATCACTGATTTCATCAGTTGTTACATCTCTACGTAACCTCACCTTTTCTAAAGCTGACCCTCTCAAGAGTGACATCACAAAGTCGAACTGTTCAAGGGGAGACTGATTTCTGGCAGCAAGCACTAGTTAAACCTCTTCAATGAATTCATCCACTGACTTTCCAATTCAATGTCTCCACTGAATGCTGCAATATGACGCTCTCTTGGCAATTAAACATAAGACCTAGATGGCACGGCGTTCAACGAGGATATCGTTGTGATAACTTCTTCTTTTTAGCTAACTTGCTGATTTGCATTCGTATATCAGCTTGTGGTACTTCGTCATCAGATGAACTGCTCAGATCATTTCTCATCCCTTCTCCATCCCTTAGTACACTGTGTTCATCTTGCACCGCTCATGTTCCTGCAACTGTTTTAAAACACAAAAGTGCAGAGATCATTATACAAGCAAAGGATAAATTTGCTGCAGGATCTGTTCAATCCATGTATCTGGGTGAAGTACACTCCTTCCTGGCGTCCCTTACCTCTGGCACCAAATCCAACTGATGTCCTTTCCAGCAACCAGCACCGATTCCTCATCGTCTTGTCCGTTTCCCAACGTACACCACACCAGCCCCCTCTGGGAGCCTTCTGGAATGTCTATCTTCTTCCCCTGGAATGGCAGCAAAGTCACTCTTCACCATCACCGTGTGTTCTTCAGCTTTACAGTTTTTTTTTCTTTTCTTTTTTTATGATCGCCCATTGCTAATATGCTCCCTGCTGTCAAGCAAAAAAAATGCAGCACGTGCAACAGAGTCTGAGACGGTTCAGTTTGTTAATTTAATTATTTTAACTATTGCCATTTATCATTTGCCATTTATATATATGTATGTATGTATGTATATATATATATATATATATATAAAACTATCATTTAAACATGCAGCAAGACTGAGACTCTGCAACTAACAATGAGGTTCAATGTTATCATTAGCTATATTGCGGATTTGGCCCACTGAAAAATACATTTTAGAGGGACAGGAATAGTAATACGCTTTCTCTTCAACAATTGAAAATCGCTTTAGCTGATGAATGTTGATAACTGTTCCACAGGTTGAATAAAGAAAACATTTTGCTTCATAAAACAAAAAACTCATATGACTCACTTGGCATTTTCCATAATATTTCAAAAACCCATCAACAACGGATTGAAGGATTAACTTGGGAAAGTTATTTTTTGGCACCAGGGGGACATAGACATAAATAGTTTGTGACCTGAGAAAACAGAGGAAGGCAGTCTGAGAGGTCGGCAGTAAATGATGGTGGAGAATTTTGATTCATGTGGTTGGCCTGAAGGCCAGACAGAAGAAATACACTTAAGGTGGCAGCACAAGAACTCTGCACTCAGGCTGGACATCAGGCTAGGGCATAGGGGGTTGATCTGATCGTTGATGATGAAGACTGAGCTGGCCCGGAAGAAAATCTTGATACAGGAGGCCAAGGTGGAGCCACATTTACAATTAAAAAGTAAAATAAAATAAAGTATTCTGATTCTGACTAGGCTGTAAGGTCCACTGAATAGTTTTGGTGGTTCTGCCTTTGCTGGTCTTCCCTTCCTGTAGCTGGTGGAGAGCACAAGTCTTGCTGCCCAACATTCTCTTGAGCTTTTGATACCTAGTGTCCAATATCATGAACTCGAAGGTATTTTTATAACTTTTGATAAAGTCACTAATCAGATTGCACTAGATATTTGTTAATCACACTGATTATAAACCTCTTTACACTTTCCTTCAAATTTACAATCAGTATATATACATTTAATTATGTTCACCTGCATTCGGATGGGAAATAGTATACGCTACTTATTTATTTCTTCTGTTGAAGCTTTTGTCTGTTTAGACTGCCTGCACTAACTGCTGTTGTGTAATCAATATAGAATGAATAATCAGTGGTAAAAGATTGATGCCAATTGCCTGTGGAGCCACTTAGCCTGGGTAGAAAGTTTCTTGAAGTCAACAGTACCAGTCAAAGTGACCAGCCTTGACGGCAGCCCCTCTGACCCCATTTTTGCTGCTGTAGGAACTGAGGGTTTGGGGAACACCACACTGCTCACTTGACAAAATAGCCCCGGGTATGTTCCTGTCATAACTTGGTTATGTGGGGATAGTTTTATTGAACTAGGACCTTGAAAATGGTTTCATAAATATCAAAATCACTGTATTGATTCTCATACATTTGGCCTTGTCATGCCAACAGCTTTTGTTTGTTTTTTGAATGTAGTAGTTGAAGGAATTCGGTGATATTCAACTGAATCATTTTGGAAATGCATTTAGTCTGCCAAGCTCACTAGTGGGATGTTTTTCTAGCTGTCCAGGCACATTGTATAGAAAGCCTTCTTTATTTTTTTGATGATGAAAACAAAGTTCAGCTATCTCAATTTTAATTTTTTTATGGAAAATAAATGTTCAATATCCTCGTCGAACAAAGCTACCACCCAGTAAAAGCTGTGCTTGGAGTGGTGGACTGATACAATATTTTCCCCATTGTAATTCAAGGCACTCAAAGAGATGGCAATAATGGAAGGCCATTTTTTCGGTCAAACTATGTAAAAGAGGATTCTTTCCTATTTTTTAGAATTGTACCCTCAAGAGCCATAGGGAATGTTTGGCATTGTATATAAATGTGTAGCAGAATAGTTTGGCTGGAGGCCACATGACCTCAGGTCAAAAAAACAAGCACAATTGTGCTTTCTATGAATAACCAAGAGACAATGTTGGATGACCGTGATGTTTTCTGGAAGTACTACAAAATATCCAAGCCACATCACCCAAATAGTGTAAACTTAGTGTGGCAGGTGGTGAACATGATTTGTTGGCTCTGCAAAAACAGATTTAGTTATTTTGCTGTGCTGCACTTTGTGGCACTTTACCCTTAAACTGATGACTGTAACCATTCTCAAGGCTGCTGATTGCACAAAAGACAATGAAGCTTTATATGCTGAACCAGAATTACAAATATTCTATGAGTGCCTGCAGTACATTTGTTCACTGTTGAATTTTAGTTGCTGTTTAGCTTGTCTCATATTTTAGGCTTGCCAAAGGCTAACTGGTTGTAGGAATGCCAAGCAAGAGAATTTTCTTTCTAAATTATGCAAGAATCATGGGCTACAGCAGATATATAAGCAAATTATGTACAGCAGATTGTAAATGTTTTTCAATATCATGCTTTTTGGAACTCACACACTTGTTGACAGAGCCATAAGAGGATACACGCATGTTTATTTTCCGAGTGCCAGTTGGAGAGGTGCCAAAAACATAAATTAACTACCATGACTTCTTGAGTAAAACAAACATGGAGAGTGATTGACATTATCAGCTTGCAGCTATTTTGCGTGAAATGTTTTATTTGATTGGAAAACAAATGAGTGTCCAAGAAATTAGTAGGACTCACAACAGTGTTTTGGGAAACAGTTCCTTATATTGTTGGAGTGCCAGCATTTGTTCTTCACCAAAAAAAATTCACCTGGAAATACTTCCTTGTATGATTATGGTCCTTAACTATTGTTAGTGTCTTTGATTCCTTCTCGGTAATTTGTTAATATATGAATGTAAGTTTTTCCCAACAGTACAATTAGTGACAAATAGTCAAAAGTAATCGTCAAAGACCTAAACAAGTATACCATGAATTAAAATACCTGTAAATGGAAATATAAATGACACGTACACAACATCATTGTTAGTAAGGGTTCAGGTTAGCAAAAAGTCATCAACTTAATTCCCTTTCATAATTCCATAGCTTCGGAAAAGCCTGTTTGTGAAATTCTTAAATAATACCCATCTCTGTAGACCTATTCATCATAGCCAACTTTGAAATTGCTCACAAGAAATTTGTTATGTTCTTTTACAAGTTGGAACAACTTGTGTTAAAGTGAAGTGTAGAGTTGGTTATATTTGGAAGATGGAAGAAACATGTTCTGAGTTATAAGAACAAGGTGGAGCCAACCTTTGCACAAGTGGACATCCGCTCAGCTTGGCAGGGGATCAAAAATATGACCTCAGTAACACAGCTTCCCCAAGTCATTCACCCATTCGAATTCCAGGGAGTAACCCAATATCACTCCTCAATGACCTCTACTCCTTCTTCACCAGCTTTGAGAGTGACAGATCTCAACAGATCTCAGATAGAGACCTTCGTCTCCATCTCAAACTGGACTGCCCTGCCCTGGTCTTTGACTCTGAGGGGGTGGTGAGAGCCCTAGGAAAACTACATCCCACAATTTTTTTCAATGTATTTATTTTTTATTTTTTTTAATTTTATTCTTTAATGTTCACAATTTGATGTGACTACCCCCATGTGCCCCTCAAATTGAGAGATGAGATGAGAGATGAGAACAACTTTATTAATCCCGAAGGAAATTGTTGTGCCAGAGTTTCAAGTAAAAAAACATAACAGTAATAGATAATAGTAGAAAGGAGGAAGAATAAGAAATATAATGAAATATGAAATGTCTTAACTAAACTTAATAGTTACTAAAGCAAGAAGAAGTAATAGAAAAATAGAAGTAGAGAATTTAGGAAAAAGAGACACTAAGGTGAAGAGAAACTTACAGGCAGCTGCCCGAGACAGCGCCCAATTGCCCCTTGGGGATGAATTAAGTTTTTTTTTTCTGATTCTGATTCTAACTCTGAGGTATTACCACGATGCAAGAAGTGGGACATGTTGTTGCTTTGCTGGGTGGGAATGTTTGTGCCTGGAAATACCCACTTCCATTTCAAAGACTTTCATTATCACCACATTTAACTCCATACCCTTCATAGGTCAGACATTGTGCCTTTGAAGTAACACAGCATCTGACTTTTGAGTGAAATCTGTACCTTTTTAAAACCCTGTTATCCTAACAATAGTTACATATTCTGTTTGAAATAATCGCTCATTATCTGGTGAAGCCAGCTATGTATAGATGGACAAAATGCATTTTTCCAAGTGGCTTTGGATAAAAACATCAGATAAATAATGTTTTATTCAGTGATCAGCTTGATTTAAAGGTTTGATTAAAACTGCTTTTCAATGATTTTTGGATGCTGATCTAAAGTCAGTGATTATAATCGTGGGAAAAAATTATTTCACCCTTTTTGAACTGGAAAATGAAAAACAGACCGTGAATACTGAATATTTTTTACGCATATTGGAAATTGACAATTTGATAGTTTTTTCTATGAGGTTCAACCGTGGAGTCAGAGCTGGTTAAATATCAATGCTTCTCACGTGTCCCTCTGCCAAGCAATAATACCAACAATTGAAGTGCTTCCATCTGGCTCCTTCCCCATCAGTCACATTGGAGTTGGATGTGACTGATTAATCTACAAAGGATCATAGGTGGTCCAGGCTCTGTCTCCCTCTGGGGAATTTTCCTTTCACACCGGCCTCAATGAGATGTGGTCAGTGTGTGTGGAAGGATGCTATTTCCCGTGTTCATCTCATTTCTGTGAAATCATTTACTTAGAGGTGGCACACTAGGTGAGTGGGTTGGGAAATGAAACATCACAAAAAGGGGTGCTGCGGAAAGTAGTATCCATTTTTCGCTGTTTTGTGCCTTGCTGTAACTCAATTCTGATACACATGAGCATTTCTATAGAACCGTATTGGCCATGTGTTCATTGTCTTTAAATGCTTTTTTCTCCTGACTCCTTCCTTGAAATGTACAAACCATTTAATTGGGAAAGCATGAAAGCCTGGCCCTGTGATTTATTTTCTTGTGCCCAGATGGTATGCACAAATGACAGACCCCAGTGCTCTCCGTGTGGAATGGAGACGTTTGCTTGGCTGCGCTTTTACTTGTCTTGTCCTCAGCACATGAAAGAGAATACTGTGTGACCCATTCACCCGTTTACTTCCCTTCAGTACAGTGCATTATACTATATACCAAACATAGAATCATTATTGTAGAAAGACTAATCTATACTTATATTTTGTTCCTTGGATTTTACACAAAGTCACAGATCAAAAAATATTTGAGTTATGGATGCTATAATTGCTGGTATTTGATGTAGTCATTATTTTGGCCAAGTATCAAGTGCAAGTGGTTAGTGCTTCAGTCTCACAGCACAAAGGACCTTGGTTCCGTTCCGACAAGGGGACCTTTCAGTGTGGAATTTGCATGTTCTCCCCATGTCTTTGTGTGTTTCCTCCAGGTTCTCTGGTTTCCTACCAGATTTCACAAACATGCAGCAGGTTAATTGGAAAAAACATACCCAGAATGAGTGAGTGAGTGAATGAATGTTGTCTATCGTTGTATGACACCCTGTGACTGACTGGCAACCAGTCCAGGGTGTAACCTGCCTCTTGTCAAATGACAGCTGGGATAGGCCTCAGCATCCCTGCTACCCTGAGTGCAGGGTAAGCGTCAGAAGATGGATGGATGGATAGATTAAGCTAAAATATTGCAACAATTCATTTTGTTATTGGACAAAATACATCAGTTCCATCAGGTTCTGATCAGTTTACTTTGGTCTGCATTGGTAGGTGATTGCTGTTTTCACACCTTGTGAGTGCGAAGCTGTACCAAGGGTGCACGCAAACCGTGGCAAATTTCAACAAAAGGAAACAACAAATGTGAGGGCATATGTGAAAATTTCCTTGGTAATTTATGTCACTTTAACCCTAGGGACAAGGGATGAGGGAATTTTAAATGTTAAAGAAATGAATTTTGTCAGTGATCGCAGTGATCTTCCCCTGTCCCCATTAATATCAATGCTAAGGAATCCAACAAATATGTTCATTCACTAGAGAATAGATCAGAGTATCACATTTCTGGTGTTAACAACAGTGATGGCAACATTGGAGGGGATTTTTGTGATGCATTTGTTCAGAAAGGAAAATGTAGAATGAATGGCTGTGATCTATGAATCTATTACATACATTTCCATGTCATAAAAATGAGAGATTGCAAATTGATATTATTTATCTTATTTATTTATTGCGTATTGGCCACCTTTTATGGAGTTCCCAGAGGGGCTGCTAGATAACACTCCTGTCAGGGACTCCCTCTTCTTACTGGGTGGCGTCAGGATTGATTCTCTGCTTTTTGCAGATGATGTGCTTCCGAAGCTCTCGCTTTAGCAGTTCGCAGCCAAATGTGAGGAGGCAAGGATGAGGAGCCGCACCTCAAAATTTGAGACTGGGTTCTCAGCGGGAAAGGTGGAGTGGCCTCTCCGGGTTGTGGAAGAGGTCCTGCATTCAAATATTTTGAGATCTTGTCCACGAGTGAGGGAAGGATCACTCCATGTTGGTGAAAAAAGGCGAGGCTCTCAATTTACTGGTCAATCTACATTCCTACTCTCACCCATGTTCACAAGCATTGGGTCATAACTGAATGAAAAAGGTCATGAATCCAAGAGAAAGTAATGAGTTCTCTCCACAGAGTGTCTGCGCTCTCCTTTAGTGACAGGGTGTGGCCAGATGGCTTTAAGAGAAGGGCTTAAAGAGAAGAGTCACTAATTGTCCATGTGGAGAGGAGCTACATGAGGTGGCTTGGGCATCTGATCAGGATGCTTCCTGAACGCCTTCCTGTCGGGAATTTCCAGGCATGTCCAACCAGGAGGAGTTCCCGGGGAAGACCCAGGACATACTGGAAGGACTATGTCTGTAGGCTGGCCAGGGAATGCCTCGGGATCACACATTTATGTTTCACTCCAAATGTTATTGGGATGTCCTCTTACCTGGTTGCAGCCTGATCTTTCTGAAGTTTTTAGTTCTGAATAGAATATGATGTTGCAACTAAGTTGCTGTAATCTTGATTATTATTATTATTATTTTGGCCAGGACTCCCTTGAAAAAGAGCGTTTTAATCTCAATGGGACTTTCCTGGTTAGATAAAGGAGAAATAAAATAAAATAAATTATCATTTTTATTATTATTTATAATTATTTTCCAGGATATTTCGAATTTTTAGACACAAGAAATTTTCATTTACTTGAGATGTATACCTCACTTTTAGGGAACAGTTCTTCCAAAAATATGGGAAAATTAATGATTACATTCAAATTGGGTAAAGTGTTAACTGGACAAAAATAGACAATTTGGGAAAAGTTATGAATATGCAAAAGTATATGTATATATTCAGATATAGCAAGGTATATTTTTAAGAATTGTTTCAAAGAAAATTACCTATAGTATCTTTCTCTTCTAGCTGGGTTTCCTGTGCCTCTGACCTCTTACTTTAGTTTTCTGTCATAGACTTATATTTGAATCATATTGTCCTGGATGGAGGAGTGGTGCACCAGCAAAACACATAGGATGGAAATTGTTGTGGATAAGAAGGGGCTCTCTGAAGCAGAGAGATTTCCCTGTGCAGCCTGTGACTAACATAGCTAAAAGCCACTAGTGGTGGAAGGTACCTTTTGCTATGGGTCACAGAGTTCATCCCATCTCCTGTACATGTATAATGCACCAGTCAGATATCAGGAAGGATCTGCTCAAGGTAGACAAACAGGGCAAACACAAAATGAATGGTGTGTCCTTAAAATGCTATTGTAATACCTTAAAATGCAATTGATGGTGTAGATCAATCGATACAAAAAAGTAGATTTATTCGGAACACTTCAACATATAGCTAGATCGGGTCAGTTTACCTCTGTTGTTCCATAAAAGTGAATTTGGCTCATATGGTAATGGATGCTCCTGGTAAACATTTTTATATGACACATCTAACAATTATTACAGTTACCTATTACCAGAATGTCAAATTTCACCTCGGCCCATGACACTAACTGTAAAGTTTTCATTTATTTATGTATTTATTTATTCTTAAATGTTTTCCCTAATGATTACATGGAGAAAGTATCAACCTCAAATCCATGGAGACATCTTTTTTTCAAAGATTTTCAACACAGATTAAGGATAAACACACAAAGGCACATATGTGTGTGTGCACAGAAATGTACAATCACAGTTACACAGACACACAGTGTCTCTTGTTTTTAGTAACTCATAGATCAAGAAATTGAATATGTAATAAAACCACAATGATGCCAATCATTTTTAAAGCAACTATTTACCCTGGTTGGTAGTATTGAAAGATAATAGAATAAATATGGAAGAAAATAACACTTTAAGTACCCATCTCTCTAGAGCCAAGAAGTTTCTGAAGTATTGTTTACTTGAATAAAAAAATTACAACCTCTTCTTCTTCTTCTCATTTCGGCTTTTCCCTTCAGGGGTTGCCACAGCGAATCAACCTTCTCCAACAAACCCTATTTTCTGTGTCCCAAATACCTTCATATCCTCTCTCACTACATCCACAACACACAGTATATCCACCTTTCTTCTCTGCATCATGCCGACCAACTCGGACCAACTCTCTACCTTTTCCTGTCATAGTCCCGATATTCGAAGTCCTACTCTCAGTCCAAGACTCTTGCCATTCCTCTTCTCTCTCTACTTCCGAACACGCCTTCGTCCTCTCCTTCTTTGACCCAGAGTAGCCCAGTTTCCACTGGTACCCTGCTGATCATCGGTACCAATGGAGGTTGTTGTTAACCCTGGCCTCGACCAAACCGGTATGAGATTCTTGAGTTTGATTTGTATATTTCGTTCTGGCACAAGTTTTACACCTTCCTTTATTCGAGCTTGGAACGAGCTCAGGAAGTCACTGGCCTGTGCCCCCCTGACGATACGTTACATTAAAAATGACAACGAGGCAAATTAAATGTTTATGTACCTATGTTTTTAATGTATTCTTTTTATTAATACAGAATATTTTATTGATTAAAGTTAATTTGCCCTCAGCGATAATTGAACACCAAATAAAATGAATATCGGTTCATTCATTCTCTACACTGCTTATTTTGTACAACAAAGGGAGCTTTTTTGAGAAAATTCCAGCTGATTTTTGGAAAAAAGGTAGTCACTCCCTTGGAGTGATTGCTGGTAGATCTTTGGGCGACACATAGGGACATACAACCAGCCACTATCTGACTGTAGCATTTGGGAAGAGTCTTCAGTTATCCTACTGAATGTTTCATGAGAAACCCATGCAGTCTAAGGGACAACAGCCAAGGTAATGTTAGATTAAAATTCTAATAAAATACGTTTCCCTGAGATCTCTAAACATTTCAAGGTAGCATTAACAATAGCTGCACATGAAGCAATGCTATGTGTACAGCTGGCTGGATCTAAAGTTAGTCATAGTAAAAGAACTGTGAAACAACAACCAGTCATTAACAGAATGCATGATGGAACAACTGCCCGGAGCAATAGCATGGGTGAGGCTGTGCTGAGACATTGAGCTGAGAATGTAATCAGACTAAATACTGCTACTGTTATTGGAAATCCTTGCTTCTATAAGGACTATATACCTGAAGCTTTCCTTTTTTTCCCGTCTTGACAACGTTTTATTGAACTTGTTGACATAATAATACTATTTTAACAACCTACACATCATATTTTGTATCGTAAATTTTAATTGACTCATCAACACAATTTTTTCCCAGGCACTGCTTTATTTTCTCACAGTGTATTGAGTAAGTCATCACGATACAACATGAGCAAGATTTAGACAGAATAGAATCACATAGAGCAGACAGATGAATATATGGCTTGAGTTTATGGTAATACACAGCAATATGTTAATTTGACAAGATGAAAAAAGTCATTCATGAACTGTGAGTCTAGAGGAAATGTTAGCCTTCAATTTTAAACTGAATATTCAGGAGCAGATGTAGGCAACATAATTTCTTAGATGCACATAGGAATACACATAAATGAAAAATTTTGTTGCATTTTACAAAGATTGAAAAGCGCTATAAACATCCTTTTATTTATTTAGATTTTTTCTTCATTTTATATCCTCAACACAAAAAACATTATGTTTTCCAGCCAAGACAGAGGAGTGCGAAAGCAGAGGAACTGCAGGCCCTATGGGAAGTACTTTAATAACCCTATTATGTGTAGGCGGCTGCCATCAGTGCAAATCCTACCAAATAACTTTGTCAAAACGTGCAAATTCATTAAAATATATTCTGCAGTTGGCAAAGTCAGCAATGCTTATATTATGTTCTATAAAGCATTTCTTGAATCAAATCAAGCAACTTTGCAAATATGAGCATATTCCGTTTGTAATTTAGATATTTTTTCCAAGTGAACTAATGCGAACTAATGCGCTAATAAACAAAAAATGAGCAAGAAAAGCAATATATGTGTCCAGCAATATATTAAGATTAAGACAAATTGTCATATTTGAAAGCGTTGTCACGATGCAATTTCACCCAATATTTTGAAATAATATTAGTTGAATTCCCCTTGGCAAAATTTCCCAACCCGACTAGAAATCCTGCATAGGAGTAATACTTATGGTTTACATGTCCTTTAATCAGAGTGATGTCGCTATACATTTACAGCAGTTAAAAGCAATAACATGACTGAAATCACCAAAAAGCAAAACAGAAGTGCAAGGACTGCAGTAAACTCTGTGTGACTTTGGCTGGAGAGAACTACAGATGTGCTCCCTGTCCCAGGAGGTGATTTTAAACCAGGGTCACAAATATGTCAGTGTTTATGTCATTTCAATTCAATGTTTAGAGCTCAACACTGCTTCATTTGTATCCTCTACTATTTTTTTTTCCAAAATATTATGAGTTTTGAGCCTGGAACCAAGACTTCCAGCCAATAAATGATTAATTTCCATCAAAAATAACCAATAATAATAATAGCAAGGCTGAATTTAATTGTTAATACTCTTTATTACTATTTCAGCAGTGCAATAAATACTATTCCATGAAGCACAGCATATTACAGTGTACCAAAATCCATTGTGAATAATATAAATATTTCTCTGCCTGCATCATATACCTCTGTGGCCAGACTTGAATTCAAAGTATGGCATTGGCCAGTGGGTCAAAAAGCTAAGTTTAGATTACTTTTAAAATTTGATTTATTTAGTTCTTCTCTGTGACAAACATTTAAAGTTTAAATGAATTAGTGGCTTCTACAAGGGTGAATAGTTATGCTGCAAAATCTGTCGTATGTAAGAAGTTTGATTGGATAGCTGTAATCAAAGGGTATATTATTCAGTCCGAATGGATAAATGAAATAGGGTATTCCATCATTTACAAAACACAGGGTTTTAACCTTTGTCTATTTGGAGTAGGCTCTATGAGGGGACGGCTCTTTTGTAATAACAGCATGGCGACATTCACACCTGGAAGCCACTTACAGCCTCTCTACTGGTGCAGTCATTGGCAATGTCCCTTTTTGGCACAGGTGCTTCTCCTCAAATCACAGGTGGACGGTTAAAAATGTGCTTGAAAGTTGTTGTAACTAGGAAAAATTATCCATAGGTGTTTATGCTATAATTCAATTGAAATTCTGAACACACCAATCACCTCCCATCAATTCTTCCTTGTCCCTCTCTGGACCTTGTCAGCTTCTTAGCAAATCAAAATTATGCATTGAGTTTATTTTGGTTGTGGGTAAAGCTACACTTTGACTGAATAAGCCACATCCAAAAATATGACATGTCTGTTGCAGACAAACAATATATGTAAATTTTGATGCTGTTAAGTGATTGTTGTGCATTAGTAATGTTTAATCGTTGTACTAAGGACCTATTCTAAATGATTATCTGTGATCTGTTTTGTTAAAGAAATTTACACCACATTTTTCGTATAAAAAGGTCATCTAAACGTCACCATACTATATGAGAACAATTGCAACAGTTTTATGTTTGCATAGTTTAATGTGGATTTTATTACATTCCTTTAACACTGCAAAGCTGATTACATTTTTGTTGCTTTTCACTGTCCCTTCATTTTCAAAATTCTGGGTTATTTTTTGAATGTATATAGTATAAAACTAAAATACTTTTAACCACCAATTTATGGCTGAGACATACTGATTTTGGCTGATCTTGAATTACAAGAATGGCTCACAGAAACATAAGGTAGATGTGGGCTATGGTAATGTAATACTGATTTTGAAAATTCCTCTCTAACCATTGTCTTATAGAACTCTTGCGCCGATGCAGAGCGATGCCTATGCATCTATATTTAGAGTTGAATATAAATACACATTTAGTAGTTGTGCATAGAATCCTGAATATTCTTTTGATACCTATGGCAGAGTAATTGTTCCTTATGCAAAGTGAATGTTAATACTTTTTTTATTGAATAAAACATTTTTTTTTTCTTTTACAACAGAATTAGAATTAGAAATGTATCTCTAGGGGGTTGTTGCATACACATGACAAACATACATGATCAAAATTGCTTAGAAACCTCAAAGGAATGAATCAGTTAAGATAACAAATTAATTAAGGTAATTGCACATTCTCATGGCTACTGTTACTGAATCTTGTTGTGTTTTCCTAAAATTCAATATCTTATCGTTACCTTTTTCCATAATGAGCAAACGGAAATGCAAATCGTGAATGCCCATTAAGAAGAGTTATAATCACTCGGTTAATGGGATAAAACAGCAGGTGGCGCATTTTTCAAGCTGCCTTTACCACTACAAAATAAGAGGCAGGTCAGTTTAAAACACATAGCATTGTGCGCATGCTTGTTTCTTGGGTGAAATCAAATAACGTGACATTATTTTCATTATTTGTTTCCATAGTAATATTATGTAATACCCCTCCATCAATATGGCACCCTTTCCAACTCTTTTGAAATGTAAAAGTGGTTTTGGCAAAAATTTTGTTTAGTCTCCTAAATTTTTGATGTTTCAACTAGTTTGTTTTGTTTTGTGCAAACTAAAACATGCACATGAAAACAGGTGAATGAAAACCTTACTATTGACGTGTTGGAGTAAAAAATATGGCCATTAGAAAAACAACCATTTTTGTTGATTAAATTGTTTTACGGAGGTTAAAAATTCATTCCATGCATTAGCTGCCTACGATGACCGTATTAAACATACTTCTGCAAGCCATTGCTAAGAAAATACAAACCCATGAACTACTTAGACTTGCTCAAACATTCAAAAATATGCTTACTGATTTGTTACTCTGGCCAATAATGTGCCCAAATAACAATTCCTTTAAATACTATTGATGTTTATGTCTGAAATGTTTCTTTAAGTTGCGACTCATCTATAGGTAAATCCCTTCCTATGTCCCTGTTATTATCTCATCTTTCTTTCTTAAAAATATCAAAAGCACGATGGCGAGAGTAAACAAACATTTGGACTTTTTATCAAGTTCATTGGCAATGACTCCTTTGTGTGGATTGGAGGTTCGCTTGTGCTAACATTCTTAGGTTGAGAGCTGCAATTTCTCGACTGCTAATACCAAGGTTTAAGTATCATTGTTTGCAAATGAACGTTAACAATATTTAGGCAATACAATCCAGTCATTTGTAGAGAGTGACTTTAAATGCTGGGGGGAAAAAAATGACTTTTAGTGGTGTAAATCTTCTTATATTGATATATATGGGTTTATAGATCAGCGTAGGGTTATACATCAAAGATTATTTGTTCTAATATGTAGTTACTTTGCTAAATTAGCTCTGTTCATGGTAAAATTATTTAAATGAGTTAAGTTAGAGGTTACTTAACCACATTTAAATTGTCTTTTTGCTGTAACCATTTGTGAATAGTTGAAAGGAAAAAGAAAAACAACCCCATAGTATTTTTTCACCTTCATTTATCTTTATATGTATTAGTACAGTAATTACTTGTTGGTTTGTATTAATATTATGGCATTGACATTTGTCTTTCATGTATTCTGATTGTAAAGGCTTCTTAATATAGCAAAAGGTTGTTCTCAGTACTTGTCTCAGTTAAATTGGAATAAAAATGAGAAAAAAGGGCACAGAAAAACAGCAAAGTTCATACTATTTAAAGCTTAAGAACAAAAAAAAAACAAGAACAAAGGCACGGTAAGTGAGCACAGTTTTGCACAGTTTGAACTTACAACATTTAGGGCTGTACCAAAAAAATGTTTTTTCGTTTTTGGTTTGGCCATTGTTCTGGGAATCATTACAGTTTTATAAGGGCCACCAGAAGGTAAATAAAACAGAAATTGGATTGGATTTCCTTGATCAAAGTCATAGATTGCAAGATGAAAACTGATATTCTCTGAGGTTTATTGATATTGAAAGATATGAATTGATATTCTGAGAATTATTAGTGTAAGATATAAAAGGATTTTCTCTGAGATTCCAAAGCTTAAAGTTGTTATGTGACTAAATTAGGGAATGCACAGATTTGCATGAAAACTACTTCAATATCACTTCAAACAGTGATCACTACACGCAATCATTGTAGTGGTGGATGAAAGAGTTGTTATCCTTGCATCGATCTTTTCCGTTGTATCTGCACAAAAGTTAGTAGCTCATTTAAAAAATATATGCTGGTTTCTTCAACATTTTAAATGTCTCTTCGAAGTCCAAATTCTAATGTTAAACTCACCAGTTTTCTCTCACTGCTAAATCTCAATGAAAATTATTACTGGAATACATCATCTACTCCCTACCCAGCGAGCAAGGACATCTGTACCAAAAAAGTCTTTGTGATTCCTTGCAAGTTTCTGATGGAATTTCTTCTTCTTTTTTTTTTTTTTAGATTTGTTACTTTAATCTGATTTTTGTTTTGAATACCTACTGTATATTGTACTTGTGAATTTAAGATTTAATTCAAGATATCCTTCCAGTCCTCACACATTTGTACACCTTTTTTTCCTTCTAATGCTTATAAATCTCAGTTGTACTATCCGCAAAGAGGCATAGAGAACTATATAGTATCATAACAGCATATTGATAATTAATGTTAACCAGTAGGTTTTGCTGTTAGGTTGCCAAGCTACATTACTAGCAGGGGAAAACAAGGCCATTCATAATTGGTATGCATATTTTAGAAGCCTTCATTTAGTCCTTTTTATGCTGTGCGTATCTTATTATTTTATCAATAGCAGCTCAGTCTCTGAAAATGTTTGCCAATGCAAAACTCCAATCATCCTTTTTTTGAGGTATTACTTTTATAGATACAGGTAGCCTATCCAATAAACCAGGTTAAAAAGCCCAAAAGCAGTTGGGAAAAATATCCGTGAGTAAGAATCAATCTTGGAAACTCGTACGTGCATCCTGTTTTCACGCCAAGCTCCTGAGCGGCAGTCGTCAAAGCAGCAGAAGAAGCTGGTGCAGTCTTTTCCGTCCAGACACTCATAGGCATAGTCATCCTCTTCATGATAGGGCACAATGTTGTTCATTTGTAACAGAGACGTCCCAGGACGGATATTCACCATACTAGATGCTTTATGCTGGAAAGAAAATTACACAAAGTTGTTTTAATATTTTAGAGCACTTGCTGTTGATTTTTAAGGAAATTAGGTAGAGACAGTCTGAACCTGTGTGTTATTGTTTGCTTTTGCTTTCTTGGTCTGACGGTTGCTGGTGAAATAATGCAGAGTGCCGTACTCCATGAGGGCCGCAAATGTGAAAATGAAGCAGACTGAGACAAACAAGTCCATGGCAGTGACATAGGAAACCTTTGGCAGGGACTTTCTGGATATGGTGCTCAGAGTTGTCATTGTAAGCACTGTAGTGATACCTTTGGAGTAGAAAAGAAAAATAAATTACTCAAATCTTTAATTACTAATTATCTAAAATTACTCATATCTCGCTCATATCCCGCTGATGGCTAAGAATTTCTTATAAGAAGCAGGAGTTTTTCAGAATGTCCAGATTGTCGACTTGGCTCTGTTATAAGCTGACATATTGATGTAAGATTCTCCGATCGAATGGAACAGTCACAAATTGAGTTATCTTACTGGCAAGCCAAAACTCTTTGTAGATATAAGCAGCTCAAACCTAGGGAAGTACGGGCTGGAACAGCATCCTTGTTTATCCAGAAGGAGACCCAGGACAAAACCACGATCATACTGCAGGGGATGTAGGTCTGGATGGTGAAGTAGCCCATTCTCCGACTCAGGTCAAAAAAGATTGTCATGATTACATATTCTCCTGGAAATTAAAAAGTTGAAGGCAGAAAGGGGTTCAAAATGCAGGCCCAAATTAGATTTTGTTAAACATATATATATATATATATATATATTGCTTTGAAGAAATCAAGTTGATTGATATTTAAGAAGTAGATAATTTATATCATATTTTGTCATATTTATATGACAAAATGCTATCTTGTATGAGGTCCACAGGTCAGGAAACATTTTTCTATGGCCCAAAATCTGAGGATCTTGTCCAATAATAATTTTATCAAACTATATTTCAAAAATGTGTATTTTTTTCTATATACATAACCTTTCTGTAATCCATGACAAAGGACGTATGATTTGAGCAGACTTATACTGTAAACCATTACCTGACTGAGTATGAGCCACATCAGAGGAATTCCTCAACCCTACAAATGCAAACTGGTAGAGTCTCCAATATCGTTGATCTGCTACCTCCACCGCACGTCTTTGCCACCGGTACAAGATCTCATTCTTGGGGTAACCATCTACAGAGCCCCCAAGACAGACAGAGACAACCATATATATGAAAATTATAAATTTTATGCCTTAGTAATGCCTTAAAATCAAACAAGAGAAACTCACATCTGTCAAACACAAGGGGATATTGCAATATGGCAAGACAAAGGAGAGCATTCAAGATGGAACTGACCACTTCAGTCTCATGAAATTTCTTCATATGGGCATGATATTTTCATTCGGCATATAATCAGAAATTATATTTTTTCTGAACTGGGTTGTTTTGCCTGCAAAAAAAAAGACCCTTCATTGTCTTTCATGTATATCTGTTCATGTTTATCTGTTCCAAAGTATTCTCATTCCCAACTTGTTAGGTTTGCGACTGAGTAATCGTTGCTTTGGTGACTATCCAAGAATTGATATTGGATGTCTACAGTCCTGTCACTGGCCATGGTCACGCTCTGTTCTGTGACCTTTTATATATCTAGATGTGGATAGTCACTGCTCATGCAAATATATAATACTTTTATTTATTTATTTTTTTATTACTGTTATCATTTATTTGAACAAAGGCGTTCATGTACAAGATATTTTGCTTTGCATCAAATGTATGCCCATTGAATGCATTTTTGTGTGACTGCAATGGTCTTGCAATTGTCCTCAACCCCATGGAATGATCTTTGCACTTCTCACTTGAGTGTGGACAAAACATGAGAGGCTGAAGCACAATACAAGAAACAAATGAAGGATGACAGAGACAGCATGAATCAGACTCGGAGAGGGTGCATAATTCATTAAGTCTGTCAGAGCAAATGGGACTAGGTGACCTCCTCTCTCCACTGGTCGAGCAAATGATAGATTGGAACAGGCTTAGAGAGGGCAGCCTAAAGCAGATGGGCCTTTGGCAAGGAGAAGGAACAGGCTGAGCAACTATGCTAGCCTACACAGAAGCCCCTCTCACTGGGCAAGTTACAGAAGTTGAAGTCGAGATGACGGGTTCAAAAATGGGAGGGGAAAACCTTTGACCACCTACAGCTCGAAAACTCCAGTGGACACGAGTGCTCATCCATTGGAAAGTTATGCAGCTTAAGGTAACACTCCGCATTAATAGTCAACCTGACAAAAACAGAATTGTGACAGAGAAAAAGCAAGTCTCAGCATATTTTTTTTTTCCCTCCTAAGTGTGACTGAACATTAATAAGTTGCTTTACGTTTTCTCTGTAATTACACCAACAAATGCAGAAGAAGTAATGTCAGTTAGATCATGCTTTGGAAAAATTTGTGGCAACCTAAAAGAGAACTACTACATGACAAAAATACAGATGCACACAGTAAAGCTGCACAAACAACAAAGATTTCCAAGGTGCTGAAAGTTCAACATTAAAATGTCTGAAGAAGAGTAGCAAACTGGTAGCATAACTGTCCTACCTCAGTGTGTACATCACTCTCCCATTGCTCCACAGCCTCAGGAGGCGGTTTGGAGTGGTAATCCAGTGTGCATCTGATTTCCTGGAATTCCTGAAGAATGTGTCGGGAATCCATATTTTGCCTACCATGTTACTGTTGAGCATGAGCAGCTTCATTGTGCTGTTGAACTTCAGTCTACTGTCATACCATGTTTGGGCAAAAAATATGTCAATGGTGTATTCCTACAACACAGTGAGAAAAACAGCAGTTTAAAGTTTAAAATGAGACATCAGTGTATTCACAATGTAGTCAAATAAAACCTTAAAAAATATTATCCAATTGTGCATTATACGTTCTCTTCGCTGCCAGCATTCATTTACAAGAACTTATAATTAGTCTGCACCCACAAAACTATTTTTCTTTTCACGATAATATAAAACTGTATGACGCCTGCCATTTCAGCAAGATGTAGGTCTTCATTTGGTGAAGGGTTAGATCATGGTTTCAGTTAACATGGCATAATTTGATAAATGATTAATCCTTGACAAGCTAGCAAGATCCTTCATCCTCACAATATAAAAAATGTTTCTGAAAGGCTCAAAACTGTTTGACCATGAACAGAATTACAGCTATATGAACATTCAAGTACGATACTAAAGTGCAACAGTATGTCATAGCTTTGTATGGTCAGAGTTAACATTGATATTGGTCTTTCATAAGCACCCAAGGTTACACACTATATCTTAAAGTTACCATGTAGCTGTTAATATCTGCTAACACAGTATGGTTAGTGAGTTGAAGAATGGGTAAATATGCAACAAAGAAATAAGAATTACAGGACATCATCTCACCATGTTGATGGGGTCAACTGGTCCAATACTGTTGACGTATACTGCTGTCTCAATCACTGTTGGCCTTACTGAAAAAACAGAGGACATAAGCACTGACTTACACGCAGACATAATTTTATTTGCATTTTGTAATTTTCTGTTTAGTGAAATGTTGTCATAGATACCTAACTCCAGCAAGAGCTATTTGAAGCAGCAGTTATGTGCACTGAGCAATAGTATATATAAATCCATATAGATTACGTTTGAAAGAAGATTGGGATAGAGGAAGATTCCATCCTTGCAGCAATAGCAATGGACAGTGTCTTCAAAACTGTATCTCTGCAGGCTATTTTGGAACTTCACTTGAACTCTCTCGAAATTACTGTGAACAGCTGGCGGTAACTACAAACCCATCTTTAGTGGAGGAACTTTACTTGCCTCCAATGTCAGGCCGCAGTTTGTTGTCGTAGCCCTGAAGCAGTTTATTTAAGATCAGAGTCACATCGCTCTCATAGACCTTTGGTGATAAAACCCAGGTCTTATTTATGGGTACATCCTCGTAATCCTCCTCTTCTTGTTTACTGGGCCCAATCG
Organism: Fistularia commersonii; assembly: GCF_037954325.1. Taxonomy (NCBI): domain Eukaryota; kingdom Metazoa; phylum Chordata; class Actinopteri; order Syngnathiformes; family Fistulariidae; genus Fistularia; species Fistularia commersonii. Next base: position 6,007,172 of record NC_141298.1, on the reverse strand, counting down.
CTGCACTGTGAAGGCAAAAAAAAATGTCAGACACCGAAATACCTCCTGGACGATTAAAGTGGGAGATATGCTAAAGACCACTCCATCAAGGCCACCGTATATATCGTATGTTTTTAAAGTGAATATATATTGTTTTCCAAAAAATGTAATCTAATTGTGATAATTGACACATCAACTGCTGTTAGTGAGTAGGTCTAACATGAACCTGATGATTGTGCAATTCACAAGACAAAACATAAAAATATATATGTATATTTATTCTCCCCCTGCCCCACGTTTACCGTAACATACACATAGAGACATGAATTATGTTAAATAGAGATGACATGACATGAAAAGGCATGATCAACCATAACACAACCATGTCAGCGTTGCAGTTTAACGTACACACATCATAATTAGCTCACAGTTATGTAACGGAGAATATTTAATCATTGACATTATCTCTGTGATCTTTCAGGTTGTTGCATGTCCACTTTAATTTTACTCCTATTGTATGTTCTGTTACATACATGTCTAAAAGCACTGAATTACCACCTGTTGGAAAAAGTAAGAAAACACCAAGATCAGTGACAAATATATTTTTTGAAAAGGCTAGACATCATTAGATTAAAGTTTCAACCTTTTTTTTTTCCTGCGGCCCTTTCTCCTTCTTTCTCCTTGTATATACAGTAGATAGATAGATAGATAGATAGATAGATAGATAGATAGATAGATAGATAGATAGATAGATAGAGTTTGGCTAAGATCTTCTTGGCTTATTGCACGAGAACAAATAGGATTACACAGGTGGATTTAGCAAGAAGAAAACAAGTGTTTTGCTTTTCTTGTTTTGTTCTTTCTAGTAAATGTAGACAATAAAGCAAAATGCAGACATTGTGAAATTTCAACAAACGGTATTTTTTTTGAGTAACACAGATCCAAGTCTTTGTCACCTAGAAAATCTCTGGATTTAGAGAAATGTATTGGAAGAGTAAAAAGTGAGGATGTAATCTAGGAATGAATCAGCATTAGGTAGCGTTATTTCTCTTTTCAGCTGCCATGCCCTGCTGTGTCTGTTACAGATGGTTGCGCATGGATGAACCCTCCGTCTGTGCCAAGGTGTGCTCATGCTGTTCTCTGTTAATGAACATGGATCCAATTGTGTGCAGAGACCTGTGGGCTTGGCATGAAGCCCGGGCTGTGAAATTACACTTTCCGGGATGTCTTCAAATACAAAGGATTTGACCTTATTCGTGGCAGTAAGATTGAATGCAGCAAGTAAAACCATGGGTATTCTGTGTATGGTGTTTTGTATACAGTACCTTCACCTATGTTTTCTGCAATCAGGTTTTCATGGATGACAATAGTAATAATGTGCAACAAACAACCCTTTGTTTGAAACTACTGATACGGTTAATTTGTTGTGATGAATTATTAAAGGTCCCCTTAATTATTATTTACTTGACTTTGATGGCTCCAGGTATTGCTCATTGCCCTTGGGCAAATTACGATGCCCCCTTATCCAATATGCAAGTCTAAATATCTAATCACAGGGTCCCAAAAAATAATTTAACTATACACCTACAGGAAAGGCATGGCCTGTTGTAACTTGCTGATGACAAATGGACATAACTGATCATCGAAAACGGCTTTAATAAATAAATAGATAAATAAATAATGTATAACATATGTATTTACGAATGATTAATCACACAAGTTTAAGGCGCAGAACATGAGTTAAACTAAGAAACTAAATGGAGGATAAAAAGACAAGAACGGGGCAGACACCCAGTTACGGGGCGATTACACGTGGAGAGGTCAACACATGAGCAGAAGGTAAATCAGAAAAGGGCAAGAAAGGAGCACCGTTACAAGCAAGGAAAAAAGAGAATTATTATAGGGTGAATTATTATAGGGTGTACTAACTTTCAGCCTGTACTGTTTGATAGACAATATAAGCATAATAAAAGGACCATTGAGTAAATTTAGCTGACACACAAGGTGACTATTTCAACAACAACATGTAATGGAAGGAGGGCCATAATGTTTTGTAGTTGACAACGTGTTTCCCTTTTGAACGTTGATGTTTTCTTATGACCTGATGAAACAAAGTTATGCCAGCCATAGTTGAGCCAGGAAATGATACCACAGCAGAAAAGGATCCCACTTGTTTTGTTTTCAGTGAGACCAAGTTATTTTAAAATTAAAGGTAAATGGAGGAAAAACAATAAAACTATACACACATTAATGCAGAATTAAGCAGCTATGGTTATTTTACCTATTATTCATGAGACTATGATGCCACAGGATCAAACAATTAGACCAAGATCTTGCAGCAAATGCTCTTTCTTGACAGTGTAATTACACTTTATAACCACAATACAATATTAGGCAAATCAGATCACAGTACATTATGGAGTAATATATACATATATATTAAATAAATATATGTATTAAATTGCAGATAGAGTAGAACCAGATGACTTCCTGTGCTGACAGGAGACCAGAAATTTAATTGCATGTGCTGAAAGGTCTGATAAGATATTCTTTAACATCAGAGCTTATCACTTTTTAACTCATATAACTTAATGTGGAGTAATAACTCACTCTTATCCGCACAATCAGAACATGCGCCTCCTTTTTTTTTTACTCTTGTAGGATATCTTGCAGGTTTTTGTCTTTATAAAGCACAGTAGTTAAGCGTGGTGGCGTACATTAAACTTCGAACTGTGGCATTCCCCCCCACCCCCGGCGGGAATAGCCTCTTTCACTTGGCACTATCATTATCGGTTTTCATGTGGGGACAATTAGAAGCTCGGCCAAGCAGACCTTCAGAATTTCAAAAGTCACGCTATACTTGCTGGGATATACCGGGAGTGCAGAGACATTTGGTAATGATGCCCAGGCTCAAACTGCCTCTTTATGTCCTCACTCCATGTCTGTGGAGAAACATCTGTTTCTGGTAGGCGAAATAAAAGCAAGTTGTTTAGTTTCCCCTCCGAGCATCACAAAGATCAGCATTATAACATGATATCAATGGGAGGCTTTAATTAAATTCAAATTTCCATTCGGTATTTCTACTTAATCCTTTATGTTGTTCCCTTGTGACAGAGCCAGTTACCTTGACACCTGCCTTCTTTCTAATATAGTTCGACTGCAATGACTTCTTTTTTTCTCAAATAGATCTGAAGGTGCAAAAATATACAATCCAAAATGCAGCAGAAACATCTCCTTTAAGAAAAATCATGCTCTAGTTACTCATAGAGTTTATTTTCTGACGATGAACTGTTCTCTCAATTTCTTTTCGCTACCTAAACTTCTTACATCAAGGTTTGTGAAATATGCTAAGCGAGAAAATGTCAAGAAATTGCCATTGCCCTTCCCTCCCCCATGTTTTGTTGAAAAATAAAATGACAGCTTTCAGTTTCATAGAATGTAATCACCTGCTCCAAATCATAATTCAAGAATTTTGCAATTTAATGATTTGACAACTTGAACTGCTGGATTCAAAATAGCTGATACAATACATACATTTATTTTATAGTTTTTTATTTATGATCCAGAGGCCTCGGATTTGCACATCAGGCTAGCTTCTGCACTATATGTGATGTCACACAATACTGTCAACACTCTATGGTCATTTTTATTGAGACATTGGTATTTATTATTGCGCTACAGATATTACAGCTCATTTCAAGCAAAATACTATGTATGAGCTCTACGAGCCAAACTTTAAGAACGAAGCTATGTATCTTCAATTGATTTTTTGATTTTTTCCCCTTGAAAATGGGTTATTTAAATATTCATGGGAAAATGCCCATATCAAAAAGATCTTGATATGAAGAATAGAATGATAAGGAAGTTGGAAGAAAAGGGACAGGAATAAAACCGTTCCTGTTGTCCAGATGACTGACATTCGAATGAAAACCACCCATGTTGTTCACAGCATAATATATTCCGTGTGATACAATGAACTTCAAATTTAAAGTGCACATTATGTGTTTATTTTTAAAAATCCCCAGGAGGAAAACTGATGACACAGTTTTTTTTTTGTCTGGGCCTAACCTGGTGCACACCGGCCCTCAATGTAGGCCCAGCCTCATCTGGACTCCAGTCACACCTACCCCTCTGTACGTCTCTGCAGCTGACACACAGAGGTTTTCCAGGGAGGCGGAGGAGGCTGAATATCTGTCCTCCACACACACACACACACACACACACACAAACACACACACACACACACACACACACACAAACACACATACACTTAAATCATCCACCATGCGTCAACATGACATTCCACTAGTCACAAATAGGAAATGTCTCGGCATTCCTGAACACACAGATGCATGTGAAATTATTCAATAAAAAGACATCCCACTTTTCACGACTTAGATCCGCATTCTGAATGGAAAACAAAGCCTTCTTTATGGGGGGGTTTGGCGTTTCAAGCACCGATCGTCGGCGGGGAATAGATGAGACACCCGCGGAGGATGCAACATCTGCAGCCGTGCACTCACACATCCACCACTCGCACACTCACCAGAGCCCGAGGAGCGCGAAGAGAAGCCAGGGCTTCATGGTTTTGTCCGGTGAAGCCCCGACGAGCAGAAGTCTCATGTCCCTCCGCTGCGGGGAGAGGGGAGCCCGGTTCTTACTGCGACCCGACCCCGTGGAAAAAGGAGGACGGCGCGGCGCTTCTGTGGCACACAATCGGCGTGCTAGACGCGGCGGGGACGGGCTGCGAGAGGCGCGTCCATGGTGCGCGCGGATTTCGGTGGGTTGGGGGGGTGGAAACGGGGAGGGGGTGGAGCGGAGTGAGGGACCGCTGACTCTGCTGGGCAGCCCATCTGCAGTGGCGCGGACGCGCAGCAGCCACAGCCGTCCGTGTGGTTGCTGAGATGTTATCAGCTGCGGCTGGTCATTTCTTTTCACTCGGTTTCTTGTTCCACACGTGTGGTATCATACATGCATCATTATTTTTCCTCCCAAATATCGGTGTGCGAAAAGACCTGGTGAAAACCGAGCCTCGGGTTACTGGCCTGGGACAATGAGGTGCGCTCAGGGGAGGCAGGGGAGGCACAGCCTCACCTGTAATCATGATAAAATCAAAAAACAATAATGATAACACATAATACATATTAGCATTTGTGACCTGGTATGCTTATTTTTTTGTGTGATTACAATCATTTTAAACATTTTTCACAAGCTAAATCTTGAAACTCCCCTTCAATTCCGGGTCAGCAACCGAATGTGCGGCACCTCTGCATGCACAGTCACTCACTTGCTGGGCCACAAGTTGCTGTTGGATTCTGTCTCTCAGCATAGCACCAATATAATATTTTCAGAGGGATTTATTATGTTAAATACACCATGGTTTTCGACATTCTGTGTGACGTCTTTCGTGGAAGTGTGTGACGTAATTATTCTTGCTGGTAAGACAATAAACTAAAGGTGAGGCAGATAGTAGTGTGCCACACCTGAAGGGGGAGGACATGAGCTCGATTGGATGCTTGGAAGCATAAAGACCACAATTTTCAGTTTCATAAAAAAGACTTAGATGAAACAAGGAAAAAAAAATTGGGATTTGAAAAACTGTCTTTAAGGTATTTAATCTCCTCTTGTTATCCTCTTGATGAACAACTTGTAGTAAAAATTAGTACAGGCAGAATTTAAAGTATGAAAACGATTGAAAAAAATTAGCTGAAAATTTAAATTGTGTTGTACACTAGTCTATACTTGTATGAGTATGAATTATTCAGAACAGGAGGGTGCACAGCACATTTGTTCTATCCGTTATCTCCCACCACTATAAAAGAAACATTTGTTCTGGGCCAAGTATACTCTTACTCATGTGTTTTGTTTTTATTTGTGAGAGAGAGAGAGGAAGGAATGCTGATGAGATATGAACCACTTCCAATTGTCATGTGTATTTTTTCCAATTAGGAATAAGATGCCCTTTTGAACTCTTACACTTGTAAATCTGACTCCAAAGGAGTCAGTGCCTTACCACCCATGAACGTCACTGCATTTCACTGATCTGGAGCCAGTGGCAGAGTCAACATAGTTTGTGAACTCAATTAAAACACCCTCCCTCTACATTTAAGAAGAGCCATTATTTTAATTGGTGTTTAAATGTTTCTCAAGGGCTTCTGGAAATCCAAATAATGTCATAGGATTTTTTTTTTAACAGTTAGTAAATAATGATGTGGCACATTTGCAGTAAAAGTGCAATCGAATACAAACCCATGGCAATGATAAATAGTAAAGAACATGAAAACAATGTCATGTTCAGGCTTAATTTTGGCTAAGTAACACACTATGAGACAGGGCTCCATGGCAGAATACATCCCTGCTTAGTTGTCCTTAATTCTCAGGAGTTAGTGTATTACTGCAAGAGATGTGCAGTATTTAACAACCCGCTTGGTTTGGACCTTTTGACTTTCCGATTGGTCTAAGTCATAATAGCAGGAGGAAGGGCATGCATTTGGGCAGTTGCCTTACATAATTTGGATACTTAGGCTGAAAATAAATGACAAAATGACAGTTAGCCCAAAGACTGATATCAGTGGATGGGAAATATTTCCAGATTTTGTTTTCCCCTATTTTGCAGTCCAATGACAGGCAGAATAGTCAGGGAAGACAAAGATTGTGACAATCTCCTAGGTATATATTTCTCAATTCCTTCTTTATGCAAATGAAGCTCAGCAGTGACCGCCCACTCATTTTGCTTGTTCTTGGATGTGTTTTCCATTGTTTCTTTTTTGTCTCTGTAGACGTTGCAAATAAATATTTATATAAAGGTCTTGGGCCTGGAGCCAAAAGAAACAATTTCGAGGTGAATCATAATTAGACCCAGTCGAAATACACAAGGACAAAGGGGAAAACTGAAAAGCTAACGTTGTAAATCATGCATGCACAGACACACACACACACACATATACACACCCACACACAAGTGTGCACACACATATATAGATTCAATTCAGGAATTTGTAATTACCTATGGGAAAGAACGTAAAAACAAACAAACCAAATATATATTCAGTGGGGAGAACAAGTATTTGATACACTGCTGATTTTTCAGCTTTTCCCACTTGCAAAGCATGTAGAGGTTTGTAAATTTTATCATAGGTACTCTTCAATTGAGTGATGGAATCTAAAATAAAAATCCAGAAAATCACATTTTCGGATTTTTAAGTAATTTGCATTTTATTGCATGACATACGTATTTGATCACCTACCAACTAGTAAGAATGGTGTCTCTCATAGACCTATTACTCCTTCTTTAAGAAGCCCTCCTGCTCTCCACTCATTACCTGTATTAACTGCACTAGTTTGAACTCCTTACCTGTATAAAAGACACTTGCCCACATGTACAATCACTCGCTGTGTTTGGAGGAAGCAGAAGGATGAGTACAACTCCAAGAACACCATCCCAACTGCGACGCATGGAGGTGGAAACATCATTCTTTGGGAATACTTTTCTGCAAAGGGGACAAGACAACTGCACCGTATTGAGGGGAGGGTGGATGGGGGCATGTATTGCAAGATCCTGGCCAACAATCTCCTTCTCTCATTAAGAGCCTTGAAGATAGTTTGTGACTGGGTCCTCCTGAAACACCTGACGACCCTCAACGATCTGAAACACGCAGCCAGGGCAACTAAGAGGTGGCCCTGTAAGAAGCATCTCAAGGTCCTGGAGTGGCCAAGCCAGTCTCCAGACCTGGACCCAATAGAAATTCTTTGGAAGGAGCTGAATGTCCATATTACCCAGCAACTGCCCCAAAACCTGAAAGATCTGGAGAAGATCTGTGTGGACGAGAGGGCCAAAATCCCTGCTGCAGTATATGCAAACCTGGTCAAGAACTACAGGAAATGTCTGATCTCTGCAATTGCCAGAAAATGTTTCTGTACCGAATATTACGTTCCATTTTTCTGATGTATCAAATGCTTATGTCATGCAATAAAATCAAATTAATTATTTAAAAATCATACAATGTGTTTTTCTTGATTTTTGTTTTATAGTCCATCACTCACAGTTGAAGAGTACCTATGATGAAAATTACAGGCCCCCACATGCTTTGCAAGTGGGAAAAGCTGAAATATCAGCAGTGTATTGAATACTTGTTTTTCTTTTTTAGTTTTGTTTTTAGTATATTTTTTTTAGTATATATACACTGCTCAAAAAAATAAAGGGAACACTTAAAAAACACATCCTAGATCTAAATGAATGAAATATTCTTATGAAATACTTTGCTCTTTACACAGTTGAATGTGCTGACAACAAAATCACACAAAAATTATCAATGGAAATCAATTGTATCAACCCATGGAGGTCTGGATAAGAATCACACTCAAAATTAAAGTGTAAAAACAAACTCCAGGCTAATCCAACTTTGATGTAATGTCCTTAAAACAAGTCAAAATGAATCTGTGTTGCTTCCTGAGTGGACACTATGATTTCACAGAAGTGTGATTGCGTTGGAGTTACATTGTGTTGTTCAAGTGTTCCCTTTACTTTTTTGAGCAGCATATATATGTATATATATATATATGTGTGTGTGTGTGTGTGTGTGTGTGTGTGTGTGTGTGTGTGTGTGTGTGTGTGTGTGTGTGTGTGTGTGTCTTTGGTTTGTTTGCTTGTTTTTAAGTTCTTTCCCATTGGCAATGAGGAATTCCTGAAATGAATCCCAGACATGGCATACTTTCAGCATATAGGAGAGCGAAATCTTGGTTACTCTCTGCAAGTAAACAAAACACTTACTAAACTACTGTTCAGTTGCAGCAGAAACAATACTGATGGCAGGCTACGCCAACCAGAGCTATTTACGTTGCACTGAAGGATCATCAGTAATAAAGTACTTCGCTGTGACATGGCAAATATAACATGTTAGTTTAACATACAAGGATCATTTTTGAAGGGACATGTTGGTTTGGCAGGACAAAAAAAAACAGTTTCAGGATCAGACAGCTCTTGGGAAACCACCGTTTGATGGTAATAACTTAATGATGCAGAATGGGGATCCAGTTGAGGAAATTATCTTTATCTTATTATGACTTCAATGAATTTAACATGTTACAAATCTAAGATTGTCTCACAATAATTGTTCACAAACATACTCTTCAAATCTACAAATTAAAAACAAATACACAAAAAACAATCATGTGAATTCATGAACACCAAGAGGATATATCTTGTTTTCATTTGTCAGCAGGAATAAATGATAATCCAGACATTTTCAGGGTTATGAAATAATTGTTCTGGATGTTAAAGGGGTCGATGCTGAAGTTAATCAGTGACTTGAGGCATCAAATAACACCGAAAAAGTTATTTAAGGACCATTAAAAATATAAATGCAAGTGATGGTGGTATCACATGTATGTTGAGTTCACTCAAAAGTTCACTTTACATTTACTGATGCAAAACTATACTTTATTTAGGTAGACTTTGGTTAAAGATGTAATAGAATGTAAGCAGCCATAATGTGAACCACTGCTTCATTTCATTCACACTTCACGGTTTGTTATAGAGTCACCGGAGCGAATAAGTCGATGAGGTGTATGTCTATCGTGAGTAGATCAAGTCGTCTCTGAAGCTGAACTCTCATTACTCTTCATCCTCACACCACTGGGCATGAACGGAGGAAAAACTACCTCGTAAGGTGTGATGTAGCCGCCTTTTTGTAGCTTGAAGGCTTAAATGTCGCTCTGGAAGAAAATAACACATCCCAGCCTATTAGTGGATTGCTTCGTGTGTTAGATGTTGTAAAAAGTGCTGGAGTGTGATAAGAGCAGGACCATTAAGGGCTCCAGAAAAATAAAAAAAGTTGTTTTGTTTTATCTATTTTAGCTGCTTTCTTGCAGGGAAACAGAAGTCACAAGTTCAATCTATATTTAAATTCAGTCACTACTTTGTTTATGGTGAGGTTGAGTCAAGGGACAAAAATGTCAATTTCCTGTCCAAACCTGTCTGTGTCAAAGCTGATATTCAACCAAAATATTTGACAATATTAGAAATGTCTATTTCAGATCAAAGTTTATGCAAATGGACTCACAGATATGATGCAAAATGAGAAATATATACAGTATGAAAAAGAACGACCAAAATAATGACATTCACAGGCAATCAGAAACATGATTTTACACAAGAAAGCTAAGAACAAAACCAGTGCTGTGTTATGTGATATGAAAATAGTTGAGTACAAAAAAATGAATCAAAGTACTAAATGGGATTTTCTAAAACATAGTTGTAAATAAAACACTAATAAGGTTGTCAAAAGTTATTTAAAATTCAAAAGAGTAAGAAAATCTCAGAAGAACAATTTAATATAAAATGATCAAAATGTCCAATGTGATTATTAACAGAATGAGAATTCCCAGAAATAGCGCTGCTAGCTGCTCATACATCGTATTTTGCAAAGGCTTTTCAATATAACCATTTTATGGTCACATAAAAATAACACATTAATCTGATATTAATAACCAAACTTCTTGTGAGAAAAAAAATCTGTTGCTAGGCAACTGTCTTAACTAATTGTTCATGCCTTAATATCATGAAAGAGAAAGAGGGAATTCAATTTCAGGAAAACCCAACTGTTTTATCTTATCATTCAAGCTGCCATCAGCGCTGCTGTTGTAGGACAAGAAGATGACATGGGATATTTGTAACTCATACTCGATAAAACATTCATGTCCATGTTCAGTACAATATATTAGGGCACAATATGTTTTCTAACTCTGTTTCCTTCATCACATTTGTGCAAAAACTACTTCAGTGTCCATCTTGACAAGCTTTTTGCTTTGAATCACCGTCCACTTGATTCTGTTTATATTTTGTCAAGGTAAGACTAGTGGTTTTTTGAGGTAAATGTTGTTTCTCCCCGGGTCGGCAAAGGTGGTAGGCTGTTACCATGGTAACAAAGGCTGTAGACCTTCGCAGCCCTGGAGCACTTTCAAATTCAAGCTAAGAGATCGTCATATATGAAAAATAATTGTTTTCCAACCAATTAATGTTTCATGGAAAATTACAGAGCGGTTATTGAAACGTCCCCTTTATACCCCTTTATACCTTGTATTTGACATGAAATAGGCAATATTTATTCAGTTTGTAATGAAAAACATGTAAAGTAACAAGAGTGAAGACATCAAGTGAAAAAACATTTTCATATACTTAAGCAGTTTTCATCAATGCTCTTGTTATTGCCTACACTGCCTTTCTTGGGTAATTAATGAGCAGATGTTGATTTCTCTCTTCATAATTTGCATTGATTTAGCATCACAAATTTGCTGAAAAACAATCAAAGGTCAACATTCACGGTGATATTGTCTCTCCCTAATTTTCAGGTGGTTTCTTGCAGACTGTCATCGACTCTGGTCTCCAGCTGTGCTGAGACTCCGAGAAACCCACCCCAGAATCAAGACTTGCCCAGAGGACACGAGATGGAGTCTGTGAGTGTGTTTATGCTACCAACAGATCTGAGTCATACTGACAGCTAAAGTAATGTGTTTGTGATTGCGTGCGTGTGAGTCTGTGTGTTTGTTTGTGCGCGTGTGTGTGTATGTGTAACAAAAAAAGATTTAAAAAAAAATAGCTGTTGCTGCTACAATATAGTCTATCTGATTGACTGTATCACTTCCTCAGCTTATTAATGCTTATTAATGTAGGCAAAACTTGAATATGATTTTGGATGAATGTATATGAAATGATAACACATTTTTAATATATCTTATCTGGAGCTGATGTGTGCAAAGCTTGTGGGCCCAGGTTTTATTTTGAATGGGTATATGATGCTTTTTGAAAGGAGCAGCAGCAGTGAGGGGATAAGGTGGTGGTGTTGCGGATCAAAGGGAGGTGGAGGGTAAAGTGCAGACAGGAGGCTAAATGTGCTGATGTACTGCTCTAAGGTCTTATTATCGCTGCTTCAGCAACACTTGCTATTCAGCAAGTCTCCACTCTCAGCAATGCTGTGGATCTCAGCACCATTAGGATTTTAATTCCTCGTGGCCTGCTGTTGTGTGTTTGTGTATATCACTTACGATTGTGTGTAAACTGAAAATACAGTCTCTCCATACTAAGGCTGGTCTTTGTTATGGCCCTCCCAACCATTTGCAGACAGGGACTTTTAGAATATACTATCATAAATCAAATGGTTGCATTCGGAGGAAACTATTTAATCGTCAATTTAATGAATATTTAATTTCAGTTTAAAAAAAGACATTGTGAAACACATTAACAACTGCACGTGATTGCTTCAGCCTTTTCAGCATGTTAATCAGTTTGGCTGATGCCGCGAGCGGGTTTTGACACAGGTGGATCTCCCAGCTCAATAATGTACAGAGGCTCTCTTGACTTTTTCACACTAGGAGGGAGAGGGAGTGTCGTGCAAGTTCATGGGGAAATAGACAGCTCTTGATTTTCACAGCACATTGAAGGTTTTCTTCCTGTTTTAGTGGCCTACTTCCAACAGTTTACTCAGAACATCCCTCTGTAAGGTAAATGTTATTGGGGTTGTTTTATACGACAGAAACTGGTGGCAACGGCAGGAAATAGTAAACAAATAAATGGTAAATGGTATCCACCTATACAGCATGCTCATCACCATGCTTTTTCTCAATACTTTGATGCTAGACTTCACATTCACCCGTTCAACATACACACACTAACCAGATCATTTGGAGATGCAAACAGGAGAAGCCAGCACTGCCAACTTTCCAATTGGAGAGGACGCTCGCCCTTCCGACTGAACCACATCTGGCAGCAAATGAATAGCTGCGGTAATGATCAAATCTCAATTTGACTTCTTAAATAGCTTTTTTTTTCCCCCACATTCATTTGCTTAATTTTCTGCATTTCGTAAAAGAAGTCAAAATGTAATTCAATGATGAACACGCTGATAAGACTGAGCCCTATATGTTTTTCCTGTAGTTTAAAAAAATAGCACAGCGCAGCTAATTTTCATTAAGATAATGAATAGCCCAATAAACTTTTTTTTCTGTTTTGAAGACACCTTATCAATAGCCAAAACTTTAAATAAATGAGTTTTTTGGTAATTGTAAGGACTTTTTTTTTTTTTGTTTTTGTGCCTCATTTCCTCCAAACATCATTCAGACATGCATTATTAACTTGGCACTTAAGGCCAATTTTGACCTTGTCTGAGGCACACAAGTGATTTTGTTTGAATGAGCCGTGCTCAATAAAGCACTCCCTCAGGCATCTGACTAGCTCCATCTAACTTTTTTGAAATAAAAAAATAAACAAACAAATAAACAAGCACATTGCACCAGGATGCAAATAATAACTCTTGCACTTTATATTTGCTCTTCCGCAACGGGCTCAAAATAGAGACCATGATGTCTGTAAAAATGCCTACAGGAATAAACTTGTTTAAACAACTAAAACAAAGCACACTTTTTGATTGATCAAAGCGACGAGCAGATATATGTCATAAAGAGAAACGAGCTGGAAACAGACCTCCGCCTGATTATCTAACTATTACAAGGTGACATTCTCTGAATAGAAGAATAAATTATAAGACATTTTCAAGGCGCCTGGTCTTGCATCATACACAGAATATAATTATTCAATAAATACATAATACGTACATTTATAAATATATTTTGCATTGCTGAAGTTGTTTGAAATCACTTACTGATTTCTGGACTGTCTGCTTTTCCACATCTCCAACCCCTCAATCTACTGTCATTGCTGTTATTGTTCCGACTGAAGGTTTCAATGGCAGATAAATGCTGTACACCTTCCTGAGATCCCATTATCCCTTTATACGTCAATATGTTAACCCTTCCAGTGTCTTCATTTTGATATATTTGACACAAAGGAAACACCATTGAAAAAGCAATAATTCATATTTCTGGCCAGTCAGTTATAAAGCACATTTCCTAAGTTGAAACCCTGTAAGTTTTTAAAACATATTCTTCAAATCCAGAAATATTAAAGAAATATCTAAAACTTTTTGGAGATATCTATATTTTGCATATATTTGCACAAGTAAGAATGAGTATTGCAAGGTTTTTGGGGGAGGGTTTCATATATATATATGTATATATATATATATATATATATATATATATATATATATATATATACTGCTCAAAAAAATAAAGGGAACACTTGAACAACACAATGTAACTCCAAGTCAATCACACTTCTGTGAAATCATAGTGTCCACTCAGGAAGCAACACAGTTTCATTTTGACTTGTTTTAAGGACATTACATCAAAGTTGGATCAGCCTGGAGTTTGTTTTTACACTTTAATTTTGAGTGTGATTCCTAATCCAGACCTCCATGGTTGATACAATTGATTTCCATTGATAATTTTTGTGTGATTTTGTTGTCAGCACATTCAACTGTGTAAAGAGCAAAGTATTTCATAAGAATATTTCATTCATTTAGATCTAGGATGTGTTTTTTAAGTGTTCCCTTTATTTTTTTGAGCAGTGTATATATATGTATATATATATATATATATATACATATATATATTTTTTTTTCTGTTTATGTAATGGTATGGATAAGGAAATTCCTTAAAATAAAAATAACAAATAACATTTTGCAAATGTAAGCCATTGTTTTTCCCGATAGTTTACCTGCAGATCAGTGTTATTGTCAAAGGCCAAAAGGATGACGGTACTGGTTGCTTCAAATGCTAAATGACGATACTATATAATCACTGAGGAATGATGGGATGCAAATGTAACTAAAATGCTCCTAACCACAAATAGCTCTACACTCACATTGGCTCAGCATGCTAATGCAAATAACCCCACAGAGCGGTAATAACGGCTGAAATGTTTATCCCCTGGGTTGATTGCTGCTGGCGTTCCCTCGCCATCTTCTTAAATATGCAATCCGGAGGTCTATTAGAGGAAATATTATCATCAAGCAACTGATTCTGGGTGTCAAAAATACATTGCTACTTTTCGAAATGCAATTATTTTGATAGTATCAGAAGGTCTTATAAATAATAATGTAGAATCATTATCAATTATTTGTAGTGAGGTTTGACTTCATTTTAAACACGTAGACAAAATTTTATTCTTCCATTGCCTTCAACTGCAGCTTTTTTGGATGCATAACGGGTCTGGTACTTCTCTAGAAGGCTCATTCAAGAGCCTTACTGAATATAATGATGGACTGATTTGATTTCTTGGTGTTCTTCATTGCCACTGGTACTTGATTCAAAAAGCAGAAGCTTTTGTGAGGCAATATGATGATAGCGACTGAATTTATCCTCGTGAATTTTCTCTTTAGTGGTGGATTGGAAAGTTTGGTCCAGTTGTTTTTTACTGATGATGTTCCCAATTCTTTTTTAAACAGGCAAATAAACAAACAGTACACTATCCTTCATCACATATTCTTTAAGTCCCTTGGAAAATGGGGATTTGGAAGATAAATAAAGTGCAGCAAAAAAGTATTTAGTCAGTCACCAATTGTGCAAGTTCTCCCACTTAAAAAATGGAGAAGCCTACAATTTACATCATAGATACACTTCAACTATGAGAGACAGAATAAGAAAAAGAAAATCCAGAAATTCACATTGTTTGATTGTTTTGATATTTGTTATATGCCCTTTGTTGGCAATGACAGAGGTCAAACATTTTCTCTTAATTCTTCACAATGTCTTCACACACTGTTGCTGGTATTTTGGCCCATTCCTCTGGCAGCGTGACTTTCAAATCCCTCCATTGATTTTCTATGGGGGTTGAGATCTGTTGACTGGCTAGGCTGGTCCAGAACCTTGAAATGCTTCTTTTGAAGCCAATCCTTTGTTGACTTAATCTTTCATTTCGCAATTAAACAACATCAGCTTCACTTATCTTCCATCTCTGCGCTCACTCTCCACCATGCCCCCTCGCTCCCTCACAGACCCCAAAACACCTTCACAGCCACAGAAAACACAGAACTCAGAACTTCCGCGAACAGTACAGCATGGTCATTACGCTGCCCCCCTCGAAACACAAAAACCCTCGCCCCAAGGGGTCACAGAAAAAGTCCTTCAAATGAGCAGGAGACTTTCTCCATCTCTCCAACCAATTCTGACTGAACAAGAGTTCCTGCAGTCTCTGAACTGCCTGCTGATGAACAGGGACTCAGTTTTGGGATGGAGAAGGCGGAGGAATGGAAGGGGGAACAGTCCCTGGGTCTGGGGGATGTGACTGCTTTACTTCCCCGGGTAGGTGTCGGAGGTCCAGGATTCTGATATGGATCAGTATCACCTCTGTATGCTGTATAGGGCCAGCCTATCCCTGTGGAGGACCACCCGTCTTCCCCTGGGGGGCAGTTGAACGAGAGATACCACCTTCCCCAGCCTCTCCAATACCTCTGAAGGTCCCACCCACTGACTGTCCAGCGTAGAGCTCCGACCCTTCTTCCTCTTTAGACTATACACCCACACCAGGTCCCCAGGCATAAAGGCCCTCCCTCTGGCCCTCATGTCATGTGCACTGTACAGAGGTCACAGCGACGGGAGAAGTCCTCAACATCTCTCCTGAGCAGACCCCAGTAGAAACTTTACCGGATGCGACACAGGCTTTGGCAACATTAAAATGTCCTGCCCCCATGGTTCCATGTGCATCCCTTAACACTGTCCCTCTCAGTGGTCAGGGTCCCCAAGACCGCATTGAAGGAGCTCTCATGGGGCAGTATGTCATCTAAGTAGACCAGGCACTCCTGTCAGGGGACGTCAACCAGCACCACTACCATTCTCCCGATCATGGGGGCTAGTTCACTGGTCACTGTCCACAGCTTCACGGCGTAGGCTCCAGCTGCATCACTGCCGGGACAGTGCCAGGCCTCACCAGTGCTGCTGTGGGGCCGGTGTAGACAAAGGCTATGCATGGAGCCCCTGCCAGGTTGATGAGGACATGGCAAAAATCCCCAATATGAGTCCAGCCCACCAACCTTGCAGACTCTGCGGTATCATCTGCTTCTGGGGGACAAGCAGACCTCGAGGTGTTTCCCTGAACGCCTGACCGCTTGGGGCACCACACGCTGATATGGCTTTACTGTCCAATTTATTTTTACTTTACTTTACTGTCCTCCAACCAGCCCGGAGCCCATGCAGGCAGTTCAAACTGGGTGTGGAAGGCCTCCCAGTTCATCCTACCAGAGTATTTTGGCATCTTGACATGGCATTGACAACAAAGCCACCATCTTTGCATTCATCTGACCCCGGTTCACTTGTGGTGGCCATTTTCCTGGGCCAAAACCAGCATCAGCAGCTAGCTTCTTTGCTGCTTGTCTCAGGCGAGCATAATGCTCTGCAGCACGGTCAGATTCTGGTTCAAGTCCAGACGTACCCGCACAAACATTGCGTCCTCCTTGACTGACAGATGTGCGCAGTTTTTTTCTCGTTGCGCTGTCATACCCCGGCTGAAGAAGAGTTAGCCGGTGCGGGCTCACCGTGCCAACGAAGTTTGGTCGATTAAACTCTGGTGTTTTACTTCTGACACCAATGCAATATCCGTATAGATGTGCTCAAGGATGTCGATTTGGTTAACAAACTTTATCCTTATTTTCACAATTAAACAAACGTAGCTTCACTTATCTTCCGTCTCTGTGCTCTCTCTCCACCACACCCCCTTATTCCCTTGCAATCCCAAAACACCTTCATATCCAGTCAGAAAATACAGAACTCAGAACTTCAGCTAACAATACCGCAGGATCATTACAATATATTGTTTTTCATGTGTGTGTGTGAGTAGGTCCATGCAGTGACATTTTAATCGCAGGTAAAAAGAAGTAGTTGGTGATAATGTTTTGTTTGATTTGTTTTTCATATTGTTTTCCTGGGTTTTGGATGGTATAACTGTTACCAACTTTTTAGCCATTTTTTTAACTAAATGTTGGATGGACAGGATGTAGACAAAAAACTAAATATGATTCAGTTACATGAGAAAGATATCGTTGGCAAGGGGTTTTAAATGTTTGATTGGATTAGTTAACTGTCAGGCCCTATCAACTGTTTTTTGTAAAATGCATCTTGCTGTCTTGTGGTATTATGTATGCACTTGGCATGTTTGTAGAATCAAATGAGTGAGTGCTTTTTCATCATAAATTATGAAATGATTTTACAACCTCTGACCTAAAACAACAAAAAAAAACAGTCAAATCAATAGAATTAAATTAATCAGGATTCTGGATAAAGGTTTCTTTTCATGTTCTTAAAAATGGAAAACCTTTGAGGGAAGGGACCATCGTCTTGAGATAAAATAACGTAAAAATTTCAATGCAAAGAGCATAAATGGTGGGTCAGGATGAACCCAATGGGGCAAAGTTACTCTTTCGATGGAAGTCATACAGACTTCGATACTCTGAATTGCAGGAGCAAAATTTCCTGCAGGCTCTGGAAATATCGCAGTGCTTGCAACATCTTTAATGTTCAGTCTTTTGTCAGGGGGTCTGTCAACCATTTACGCCATAGACCAGATATCACATATCAATTTCACCCACCAAGAATTTGCTGAATTCTTTAATGGTCAAACACAGCGCTATGTAATCATTTTCCATTACCAGCCAGGGATACATAAAAGCAGCTCCTCAGATTTGTTGCTTTTTTTCCCATCAAACATTCACACGGACATTTCATCAAAATAAATATGAGGAGAGGACTTACTTTGTGATTCAAAATTAAGCCTTTGAGTCAATCAATTTATTGTTTAAGTTTTATTAAAAGCAACAATTTTGAACAAGCTGACAGCAAAAAAAAATATTACTATTAAATTTAGCCGCAATAAACACTATAGTCAATGTATCTGTGAAAATAACATATTTTTGTCTCACTTTAAATAAAGGAGAGCTTCATTAGATAAGAACAATAACAACTGTTTGTTGGAAATTGTGCAACATAATGAAACTTTGTAGTCTGTTATTTGTTCTCAAATAATTAGGAATGCCTATAGAAAAGTTGGGACTGTGAGGTTTGAAGCTCATCTAATCTTTCTCACATAAAGAGTCATAAAAATCTTAAAAATGTACAATAAACCAGGGGACAGCAGGAGACAGCAGGTTGGAGGTTGGATCCCAAAGTGAACGGACAGATGGGTGGATGTATAGAACTCCAAGATTTCTAGGGAAGTAGAAACATTACAATTTCCAGTTGACCAAACGAATGTTTCCCAACCCCCTTTGAAACTTTGTCTATAATACAATTATTCTCTCTTTACTGAACTTCACACAAGTCAGGTAACAAAAAAAATTTGGGCATTCACCAAAATTCAGGCTCCTCTGTCAGAATGCCAGACTGAGAACAGTACTTGTCACCCCACTGATCTCTACTCCAGTGCTTCAGAGTCAAATACTTGGCCCTGTGGTCCCACGCTGCTGCTCGGCCAGGGAAAGTCTTTCCATGAAGCTTCCAGTGACCATTTTCAGAGCTTGTGTCAATGCCGGGAACATTTTTAGAACCAATAGTTTTAGTTTACAATGCAATGGCATCTTTCATCACTGTGTGCCTCAGTAGTCAGTTTTCAACCTTACATAACCACTCCTTATTAGTTGACCTTAGAATATCTAGCAGTGATAATGACTATACCAAAGTGTCATGATTATATACAATTAGAATGACCCATTATTTCCCAGATGCTTGTAGTGCAGGGTGCATGCTAGATACTTGACTTTACACGCGCAACTATTAATGACTTACTCGGATTTAGTGATTAATAGATAAGTCCCAAAAAAGCACAGAGTTGTTTTATGACTATTCTTTTCTACACCCCCATCCAGACCAATTGCTCAAAGCTGTCTGTTGACTGTCATTTGCTTTAAAATAAAAGACAAAAATATTTTAATCAAAATACCAAGGTTTGGAGAGGAGTGAAAATTAAAACATGTATTGCATGACTTAATCAGCTCATTGGAAATTTCAGCATTTGTAGAGAAACTCACAAATTTGTTCATATTGATAATTCATGGGTCCAATTTTTGAAATAATGAACAAATGTGACCAATATGTTAATTTATGCTACAGACTGGTTTGACTATTAGGTGGTTTTAGCTTCCCTGAGAAGAAATTCTAACCATATGGATCCACTTCTTAAAACAAATATCTACTTTGACAAGGCGCAGTACTATTTACCCTTCATCTAATGAAAGCCATTTATTAAAGATTCAGGATATTTAAATAATGACAAAACTTTTGAGAGAAACTGAAAGAAAAACATGAAATAGTATGTGTCTCTTTTTCCTTGTGTCCTATTAGAAAACCTCAGTGTGGTTCAGCCGAGTGTTCACATTTCCTTTTTCTTTCTAACATTTTCTTTCATTTTTAGCAGTAAATCTGGTGCAATGGGAAGAGATCACGCGCGTACTTGCATATTTACATTTCACACTCCTTGTAGAAAGGCTGAAAGGAGACAGTCATTAAATCGGATTTGAGTATTGTAATAATTATTTAAACAAAGAAGTAAATGAATTAGTGACCAAAAATACTTTTGCTCAGCAAACTGTGAAACTCAATAGAATGTCAAAAGAATGCAGAATGACCATGAATTAAATGTATGTGTGTTTATGCATAGCGTTCATACATATGTTCATATACACACATCCATGCATATGTGTGTGCGCCTACATTTCCGACAACCGTTTACCTATCCAAATCCCAGTCCATCCAGAATGCAGATGGATCAGCCCTAAATTCAGCTCTCAGCGGGCATTTATTCATCTGCAGATGGTAACTGCAAAGTGCTTCAAAAATGTTAATACATTGCCATCAATCTACTGCTGGATGGTACCCAGCTAATCATGGAGGGAAGAGCAAAATAGATACATTGTGTTTAAACAGAAATTGTACTGACAGTGCAGAACCTTGCTGTGATCAAACCAATCAAATAAAGGCATCCCAACATTATTTGAAAATAGTCATGTGACAGATGCTTAGAATGGTGGTAATACAATGTGGTGTGAGGAAAAAACAGCTGATACTGTATAAGGTTTCATTCAAAATTTAAATTTGTTTCCAATTAAATATCGTTTATTAAATATTCATGGTTCGGTTCAACCGCGCCATGCGAGTGTTGCTGCTTGATTTGATGCTTAATATTTAATTCGAGATTAATATGATGTGAAATTAAATGAGTGCGAGGCATAGTTATATAATCACTGGTGGAATTTGCTGAGAAGAGTGAATGCTAAATATAAAAGAACAATAATTTTCATATATCTATAGGTTAAAACTAAACACTAACTACGAGACGACTGCCAGCAATAACAGTTTCTAAGAACTACACGTTATAACTTAAACCCATTTAGTTATCATATTATTTATACTTAAGCAGACAATTAAAAGTCTGCAGACGAAGGTACTGAACGAGCAGAGCGGGGTTCAGTTAGTCAGATCCTTTTTGGAGAAACATTAGTTTTTGCTCAGAAACCTAGATGTCTGATCTTAGTCTCTCAAATAAATATGAAAAATAAATAAATAAAATGAAAAAACATGCTCTGGAAAATGGCAGTGGAGTCACATAGTGTCACCATTAGTTTGAGTTCAAGCAAATCAAAAGGGCAGCTACTGAGAAATGGCGTGTAGTACTTGGACAGGTCTTAGCATGTCATCTTTTTTGATCATCTTTCATTCAAATAAACATTGCCAAGATGAAGTCTGTCTCTATGATGATGTTTTTTCTTGTCATCTACATCTACAAGATATTACATTGCTTTTGGATCCAAAAATAAATGTCAGGGACCAGAGTGACGGGTGCTGAAGTTGCTTTTACTGGAGTTCCAGTTCACAAACACACTGAAAAAAGAACCCAAACAACACCACCATATCCTCCGAGTTGAATCCAATTGAATCTGATAGATACTCAGCTATTTGTTAATTTGCCTGTTGTAGATGTTTGATGTTGGTATTGGTAGGTACATTATGGGTAGAGCAAAAAAAAACACATATACACATTAATAAAAAATATGAAATATTTGTTAATTTATTTATATATCTATTTATTTTCTTATTAACATTGAGAGAAAGCATAGCCTTTAAAAATTGATCTGTATGTATTACATGTCTGTACTTTCCAAAAGTCCTTTCAGGTGATGTCAGGTTGAGCAAATGCTCCATTTAGGAATTCTCATCATTGAGCTAATGTTTACAAACCAATATTGGCCCACAACAATAACAAACACTCTCTAATGGTAGTCTGATATTAGTATGGGATCCCTGCCCCAGCAAACTGCTCTCTTCAGTGTGCTTGCTTGGCATATCGGCTCAGATGAGATTAAACCAAATTGCATACAGGCTAACCGATGGAAAGCTTTGGTAAATATAATTATATAAAAAGTTTGAATTAATGTCTCCTGCATGTTCTGTCTTCTTGGCGTTATGTTAGGATCTCCGGCAGAAAGCTCATGCAAACCAAAGAATTAAAATGTAATGTAAAACATTAAAATTGTAATGATCCTTACGGGATTTGTGTTGCTTGCTTTTGTTTTCACTGTTGCTGTGTTTGACTATTGCTGAGACTTGAAAATGTGCACAAGGGATGCAGAGGACCAGCTTGAGCATCTTGAGCGGTGGGACCCAGGACGTGGATTAGGTGTTCTATGGGGGAGGGGCTCTTTGTGTGTTGGCATGGTTACGGCTGCAACAGTTGCTGTTGCAGTAAAGCCTGTGATTATTTATCGTAAATAAAGCCATCCTGTTCGGAAGACGAGACCTGCTGTTGCTTTAGTGGTTACTCTAATACTACAACATGTTCGTAGCAAATTCATTAGCTCCCAAATAACATAACAGAATGACATCATCGGCAAATAGAATTTATGGGTGAGTGCCATCTGGTCTGTCACCCGAAAAAGACACCACTGCTATGAAACAAGATCCCAGCGACAGGCTTTATCTGCTTCTGTAATGTTTTTGGAGTTTCCTTGATGGTTCTCGATAACTTTCTTTTTTAAAACCTTCCAGTCATTATGGATTATATTGGTCAGGGGGAGGTGATGGAAGACAACGAGCTCTCTTCCAGCGTGACTATAACTCTCCAGAGTTATTTGAGTTTGTAACACCCTTGCTGGAGGGGCACTGGGATATAACAAACTCAGAGCCATGGAGAAACTCGCCTGATGTACATATAAAAGGCATTTACTAGTTTGTTTGCGAAAGAACAGATTATTAAATGTATTAAATCATGGGGGCTGCAACCTAGTGGGATTTACAGCCTGTGCTTCCACACAATGACAAGGCATGAAGAAAACAAGATTTACTCAGATGTCAGAAGTAATATTCGGAAACTGGAGGACAGTCGTAATTCAATTTTACATCAACTTCGTGTGACAAAAAGGGGACCTTAGCTGAATCAGTTGAACAAAGCAAGCAAGGCCGATGACCTTGAACGTGCAAAAGCTGTTTATAGGAAGAACTTAGAAATACCTTACTAACAGCACATTGTGCTGTATAAAATGAACAGAAGGTAAATTCACTGTTTTCTCTTTGAATACTGTTTTCCTGTCAGTCTCTTCCGAGAGGCCGTTCTACAGCTTTGCAAAATAATCACGAGCTACTCAAAGGCAGGACAAATAGGAACATAAGCCTTGGCCTGGCTTTGCTAATTATTTCTGTGGGACTCTGTGGTGTGTGGTATATTTATGAGATTTCTCATATTGTTTTGCATTTGCATTGATCTGAACAAGATGATATATGTTCACGTACACTTGAAATCCTTGTATTCTAATACATTAGCTGACGTTGAAATGAAGCTCACACAGGCACTTTGAGTCATCCAAAGGGGCCCAAGGCCACAGAAGCACGCATGCCTGTCACTCCTTTTTTTTTCAGCTAGGCCTCCAGTGTGCATAAGATGGTGCGTTTGTGTTCCTGCATTTGCAGGGTAAAGAAATAATTTTAATCTTCCCCACAGCAGGACACTCCTTTCTTGAGTCCAAGTGTGTGACACTTGACTCTTTTTAATGAAAAGAAGCAGCCTTCAAAGAGTGTGCCGCAGCACAAAGGCATTTGGTCATATGTTTCGTTGGCTTATAACCCTCTTCGTCCGTAATCCTTTTACGATGACTCTGTCCTACTATCCTGGGATAGTAGCCACAGATGACCCCAATGATGACATCATATGGGGTAATATCTATGTAACGTAAAATGCGAAATGATTGCAAATCGCGCCGATTTTCCAAGATATCGTGGTGTTTGCATTTAACTGAGCTTCAGCTTATTTGTTATTGTCCTCATTTATGAAAGGCTTTTCTCAAATAAAGGCCACTGAAAGTATTTTTCAGAACATTAATCCATGCTCACAAATAATGTAGATTGCGATAGCGAAGACTGCGACGGTGACTAAGTGCCTTATTATCGGAAAGCCAGGTATTTAAAGAAGAACCTAACAATTCCTTGGCAACCCGGTTAACCTGGCTTTAGAAAGCAACAGTTAAAGCAACAATAACAGAGGACATCTTGCACCAACATCAAAGCAGTCTCTGTATGGAAACTCTCCCCTCAATACAAGGTTGTTTATTTATTTTCCAACTCAGACGATGAAGGGAGAATTGTGCTTTGTGTGTGTTGTTTTTTTTTGTCGAGAGAGAAAACAACAACACGGTGCATAGACAAACAGGTTTGCCTCTGATTCCTCCCAGAAGCTGCTCTGAAGTCATGATAATGAGGGGAAATGTGACATGGATGAAACTGTAATTTCTTGGCAAAGCCAGAGAGTATTGGTGAGAAGATAAGAGGAGGTTCTGATTTACCGAAACTTTCACTCAGATTTTTATTTCATTTATTGTCATTGCAAGCATAAACATGGACCCAGTGCACCATTTGGCAATGCTTCGCAAAGCTGGATAAGAAGAGGCACCGATTGCAGAGGGAGGCATGTGTTAAAATGCTTGCAGCATGTTGGAGATTTCTTATGACTTTATTTAACCACATCTTTGTGCTCAAACTGTTTTTCTCTTCACCTACATTGACTCCAAAGGTTTATCATGTTGTCAACAACCTACTGTGACAGAAAAAAAAAAAACATTTAAATGTGTTGTTGGCAAATGTTAACAGATTTGCATTTGTGATTTAATGAATATGAAAAGTTGCTGAACAGAAATGTTTTCAGAAGCAAGAATACAGTTCAGTGTAAAACAAGCAAAATATATTCATTTTTTTTTAAGTGAGGAACTGCATCAAACAAGCAGATGGTTTGTACACACGCACTCTCACTCACAAACATATATATTTATGAGTTGTATTTTTTTTTTCATAAAATACAGAAGTCTACACACAAAGACTACACATAATGAATGATTTACACGTTTTCTAGATGGAGCCTATCACTATTAGGTCCATTGTAACTGCGACATTGCATATAAAATTACAGTGAAATAAACTGTCACTTAAATACCACCCAGATCCTAGGGTCATGTGAAATTACAACAACCTCTCAACAACATATGTGCTGGTGACACAATACCTGTTCAAATAACAAAGCAGCACCATAAAAATTGTTCAAGAAACTCAAGAATCTCTCAGTCTGACCAGATGGGTGGTGGATAACATAGTTGCTTAGAACAAGGATACTCAATTTGCAAAAATAAAAAAAGTATATTCATGCTACTTCAATGATTTCTCATTGATAATTGTGTGCCTTTGTGAGACAACTTTTAATCACTGATCATTTTTCATATTCATGGGATTTCTTTAAAACATCTCACAGCCTGACCCAATCTGCTTCTAGCCCACTGGGAATACCTCATTTAACTTTCTCTGTTGACATTTGCCTTTTAGAATGAATTCTATTAAAAGGTCAGTTTGGTTTAGGCACATGCACTGTCAAGATTACCAATCATTGTGGAACTGGATAGAAATCTGAATGACATGATGTAAATAGGAAACAAGTAATGTTCCATATGAGTCAGTCCAAATTTATAAAGATGAGAAAAATTATGGTTCGGAATAGAGTCTGTATTTATGTGATTTGTACAGGACTTGAATGGACTTGAATACTCAGATCATGCCGAAAAGATTGTTTTTATAACAGTCACAGCTGCCAATCATGACATTATTGAGACAGGGAATTAGTTTAAAATCCAAGATCCTTAACTGACTTGCTCTGGCTTTGTGCCTGTTTTGCCATCATTATAGCGATCAAGAAAGTTTTGGTCTTTTTGAAAACTTTCTGAAGTGAGAGAAAGTTGTTCAAATAACATTAAAACACACGAGGACATATTTTTCACTCACAGACAACTAGTCTTATACTTGTGTCCTCTACGTGTATGTAGAGTGGAAAAAGTCTAAAAGACTCCATGTGTACAAGATGATGAAGTGGTGGTGTATGGAGGAAGCAGCGAAGGCTATTAGTGTGACAGATAACACTATGCAAACTCGTTTAGCTTTTTTTCCGTTGGTAAATATTCCCCGAGGACAGATTCGGCAGCAATCGTACACTACCAGGGAGAGGTTAGTGGATGCCGCATATTTAACTATCGACTCCTAACAGTGCTGTGTATGAAGTGTGTGCTACTAAGCTCCCAAAAGCATTATGATCATAGATGTTCATTAATCACAACAAAATCAGGGATGTCCAAAAGACATTTAGTCATTTCTTGGGCATGCATGGGAATATAACCCAAGTCAGTAGCTTTTAGTGTGGCATGACAAACAACAAAATTACTGCCGCTTTCTTGTGATAATGACTTCTATCCCAAAATCATATACATGTAATAGAAAAGTCCCTGAATATGTTTGCTGTTAGTATCTCCAAAAGGAATTTGATTCAGTTTGTTTCTGTGGTTAAGAGCATGCTATTAGAAACTGCAGCCTTTTGCTCACCTGTAATTTAAGTAATAATGTATTTATTTATTTCTTGTATTTATTTATTTTTTTTAGCTGGACTACTTGCAATAATGCTAATGGTACACTAGAAAAAAAATGGAGGAGAATGTTTAGTGTCAATTTTTTAACAAAAGAAAGGTTTTTTTTTTCATTTTCACAATTGTATTTTTACATGTTTGATCAGTTCTTATGTTTTATAGACCTCTGGTGAGATCCCTGGAACCCCTGTTGTAAAATGTGAAATTTAATTGTCCCAGTCCCCTCGAAAGCTTGACCCCCACCCTCCACCAACCACGCCAGTTAGTGGTAAAGAAAATAATTTAACCAACAGCAGCACCATCAATTGGTACCATTATAAACACTGCCATTGATTTGCTTTGTAGAGGTGTCTGGCTTATCCCATAATACTCATACATACTTTTTAACCAGTGGAGATGCTAACTTGTCTCCACTGAATAAGCCTTGCTACATGTAAACACATGTAAACACCATTTGACCCCACCAATGACTTACAGCAAATGTAAAACACTTTGTGTTGATTTATTGTTTGTTCGTTTGTTTTGGTGAAGTTTCCGCAGTTCATTTAGAAGGATCCAGATCTTTAATAACTGGTTCTCTGTTAAGGTAGGTGGCCCAGTAGACCAAGTTGAAGCTCCCAAACAGCACGGGGAACATGATGCGGGAGATGCGGTCAATCTTGCTGACACTGTTAAAGGTTTTCTTGCCCTGCTCGGTCTTCTTCTCCAAAGTTGACTTGGCGGGGTCACTTGATGCACACTTGGAAATGGTGGGTAGTGTTGAGTCTTTTGTGATGTTAGGGGCATAGTTTGCCACAGCCACAGCATAAGCGTTGTTTTTCTTCATCACTGATGCTTCCTTTTTCTGCAGGGAAAAATAGCTTGGTTATAGAGTCTTTAGTCATTTAAACTATTGTCATTTAGACCTTTTTTTGATGCAGTTACTGTATTACAAAACAGTAATTTCATTCAGTCGACGGATTTAATTGATCCAACTATATCCACAATATAAAAAAAAAAAAAATCTAATATTCTTCAGTTTTTTGCAATTGCTGTCTAGTGCACAAAAGAAGTTGTACTTCTACTGGTAACCGCTATCAGTACAATAGCTGTGTGTCGTTGTGGTACCTGCACTTAGCTAGCACTGGAATCCCAGTAGGCTTAGCATGCATAAAAGTATAAACAATTGTATTTTGATGTTTTTTTTTCTTTAACACACCTGTCTCATATAATTCGTGATGACACGCCCTGCTTGGCCATCACTGGCTGCAGATGATCATGCTACATAGCTTAGCCTAGCGGTGCTACAGGGATTTTGGTGTGCTCAGTAGTCAAGTTGTGACTGTCGTGATCTTACGTCATCTGATTTCTTTCTTAATATTTTAATCCCTTTGTACTATAATTCATTACTATGTTTTTGTTTTAGTGTAAAAATCATGTTTTGCTGGTTTTCTTCTTAAAACACAGTGATGTTAATGCTCGGTTCATTTTGTGCACCAGTAAAACACATACCTATGTCTTGAATTTTAAAAAATCATATTTTATTTTTCCGATAAAGAAGGGTTCGGTGAATGCGCATATGAAACTGGTGG
This sequence comes from Fistularia commersonii, assembly GCF_037954325.1. NCBI lineage: Eukaryota > Metazoa > Chordata > Actinopteri > Syngnathiformes > Fistulariidae > Fistularia > Fistularia commersonii. The sequence goes on along the minus strand of NC_141298.1, from coordinate 5,978,800 downwards.
GGTTCAGTACTTCCAACAGGTTAAGAACCACCGAACTAGACACTTTTAAGACGAACCACTTTCTTGGAGGAGATTGGTGCTTTCCCATCGGCCATGCTTCTTTTCAAATTCTTTTAGGATCTGACAGATTCCAAAAATACAAAGTCCGTTACGAAGTTTCATATTACATCCTATTTTGCAAACAGGACTGGGAAAGTACTAGAGGAAGTGTTTCGACTTATTGTCCATTCACTGTCCTGTAGCTGAGAATTCCTGACTGGCTTTGTCGTGTTAGGTCTGTTAGGGTTGTAATAATCTGGAGGAGGACCCGGCCAATGTGTGTGACAGCTCTACCTTGTCATTGACGACACTTTTTCCATCCCAGGCCCAGCCACGCTTGGTGAAGTAGTTGACAGTCGCAAATTCAATCAGGGCAGAGAAGACGAAGGCATAGCAGACAGCGATGAACCAGTCCATGGCTGTGGCGTACGCCACTTTGGGCAGTGAATTACGGGCGCTGATACTCAGGGTGGTCATTGTGAGCACTGTGGTTACACCTGGAGGTAGATAAAATAAGTGTATAGAAAAACATTTTACCGTCAACATGAAAGAGCATATTCTGTTAAAAGGGATTGTCACTTTGATATGTATTGATCTGTATCACGTAAGTTGTTTTGATATCTCTGCCAAAAGTGTATGCATTTCTGTTATTGAACGAGCGAATGTGACCATGTTTAAAAAGCACTCGAAAGCACCGAAATAGCATCATGTTATTACTACATGTAAGCTTTGCAGAATGGGTATGTCTTGTTTCACGACAATGGGAAAATAACTTACACAACCTTACTAGATTCAAAGAAAATCTTTCGAGTGAGATGAGAAATAGCATTCGCGACAATAGGGCAGACAAAGAGAGACAACCCTCGTAACCCCTGTGTTTGTAACAACGCAGAGAAAATAATTTGCGATCTGCAAGCAGTGGTCTGAATTGGGACCGAATGAGGAAAAACACAATGAATTTTGATTACTCATCAGCGTGGAGCAACAGAGCAATGACATGTTGTCAGTGACATGGATAATGGGAGAGGAGAGGTTCTGTCAAACCAGAGAGGAATGGAGGATATTTTTTTTTTTAGTTCTAAGAAAAGGATGAACTTTTCAGTGATATAAGACACACATGCACATGAGCACACACACACACTCTCTTTCTATCTTCCACACACACACAAACACTCGCGCCCCAGGTCTTATTTCTAAGCTGTTCAATCCTCACAAGAAAAAAAAAGGGTTTTCCTTTTGATGCTGTTTTCCCCACGTGTACACACTCCTCTTCCCTTTTCCACATTTCACTGTTTATGCTTTTACAATATATGGAAGGCAAATTCTGATCTGAGTTTCAATCTTCCTAAATATGAAGATATTTTTAATGGACACAGGCGGGGTACATTTGTGACATCAGTTCTTATCCCCCAGATCTCAAGCACATACGCCTACAGCTCTCAATGGTTTCAATCACAGTTGCATTTTACATTTTGTTTATCTTTTTTTTAGGTTTAGCTTAACAAGGTTGCAGTTACACCCTATACAGACAGCAATACACCCCAACATGTACTACATTGCGTTCAGTTGTGGACATGATAAGTGGAATGGCATTTAACAGAAATTGCTATTTAATGTGCATTTGTACCAGAGTATTTCCTTTCTGGGAAAAAAAAAAAAAAAAAAAAAAAAAAAAACAGAACACCTCATGAATCGAACTGACGGCATAATAGCGTTTAAATGAGATTTTCTCTAGAGCCCCCTTGTAATTATCTGGTTTGCACACAAGGCGTTTACAACACAGTCTTATATTTTATTTATCATACATTACTGTAAGATTTGCTGAATGGATAATCAGCCTTTTGACTTTAATGAAACTCTTATGTCTTGCCTCACAGCATAATTATCTTTGTCCTTAGAAATAATGGAAGGCAGGGAGAGTGGCATCACCATGACCTTACTTTCCTTTTTTATGAGAATGTAAGTGGCAATTAGATTGCGGGGTATCTAAGAAGAGTTCAAGTCATTACGCAGAAGCTACTGAGGACCGGGCCCCGATGTCTGATCCATCTCGTTGCTAAATTTGGACTATCTGTCAAAGTCTTCTTGGGACCAAATTTGACAGTTTCACAGTTGTGAAAAGAAAGTGCAAATGCACACCCAATACAAAAAGCAAACAATACCATTGGCATGACTTTTCCTATAATTTCAGGAGTTACCTTTACATTTTCATTCCTGAGCTGCTTCTCAGTATAGCCACACAGGTTTCAGGCTGTTTTTAAAATTGCAAATGGCTGCCATAGCGGGATGTTATCCTATTGATTTACCATTTAAAAATAATTACCACCCTTCCTTACTCTTCCTTTAGTCACACTTTGCTGTCTGTTACTTATGTATACTTGACTGGTGTTGCTGGCATGATAAGTAGCCTTATATAAAATGTTGCTTTGTGCATTAGAAGAATTATTACGCACTTCGTCCTTTATTAGCTGAAGCTAACACACATCTTGTTATTTGGATTAATTGTAAGATGCAGATATGTATTGTCCTGATTTCATGAGTTGTTTTCATTTAGAGCACATTTGGCCGAATTGCAGTTTCAAATAAGACTCTAAGAGAGTCTCAATTCATGTATAGAAAGGAAATATAAAAGATTAAGTCACCAATGACTCCTCAAAATTCAACTTACTTACTATTTCTAATTAGCTATGCACACAATGGCATCTCACGTCTTATTCAAACACATACTGTAGAGTACAACATTTTTCATATTAAAAAAAGGGAAATTGGCACCAAAAAGGAAAATTGTAAGGAAAACAAAAAACTACAAGTCCGTCTTGAGTGCACATTTTGAGATTTCATTTGTAAAGGGAATCTGATAAGTCATCAACCTTAAACTCACACGTACTGAGTTAGTAAATGTGGGGATAAGCTGCACTCAAATTTGCCTCTTTATAGCTTCCAGTGTGAGGACAATTGTGAAACTAAAAGGCATGTAATGCAAAACTGATATGAAAATATTTGAACAGTTTTAGAACCATTTTTCTCAATTTGTCATTTCCTGTTGGGGAATTTCACCATCTTCAGTCCATAGTATCATCCAGAAAGTATGACACCTTCGACAAATCTAAGCACATGTGCAAGGACAAAAAAACAATATTGGATACCTGTGACCTTTAAATAACAGAATAAGTCTATAAAGGTTTGAGCTGAGGGACCTGAGGGATATTTCAGAAAGCTCTTTGGCCAATGGATTTTTAAAAACAAGTTCAGATTCCACAGTGAGAAGCTTAAATCATGTACCAACTGTGAATCACACATCCATGGAGACACAGACACCTTCTCTTGGCTATGAATTGTCTGCTCGATTCCTGCGCATGAAGACATCACTTGAATTCTAATATAGTGCATTAAAAACAAAACTGATGGTGGCAAAGACAACAAGGAAAGCACGTCTTTTAATCACTGATAGCCAAGGCTGTTATATTTTTCATGTGACAGGTGTGTAATGAATTATTGATAAGTTGCAATCAAAAGGCAAATCTCAGTGCCCATTGTGCTTTTCATTAGTCTGTTGTGCTGCTACATACTACAGTACCCTCCCGAGTTCAAAAATATACTAGTCCTTAGGTGCATATTACAGGGTATTATAAATAGGGATGTCTGGATACAATAAATAATCACGCCATATGTTATATTAACAAAGGGTTCAAATGGGTTGCCATGTCATTAGTGTTGATTGAGACTGTAAACCATAATGGCGAGGGTTTATGAGTCAACATTCCAGATAAAACCAGGTAAAAAAAAAAAAAACTCACCAAAGACAGTTCTTGCTGGTACAGACTCCCGGTTTAGCCAAAACGAGACCTGGGAGAGGATGACTGTCATGATGCAGGGCAGATATGTCTGGATCACAAAATAGCCAATCTTCCTCTTCAGGTGGAAATGGGCCGTCATGACTGTGTATTCACCTGAAAGCGGCCATAGAAGTACAGTTGATTGTCGATGACACACTGAGGTACAGATGAGAGGAATAACCCTATAACAGCAACCAGTATTGCAGTAACGATTGATAATCTTCTATTTGCACCTACTGCAAATAGTATATGGGCTTTCTTATTTTTGATACATATATATATATATATAAATAAGTAGTAACAAATAACACATTTTCAATGCAGTAATGATCATATGTATTGTAATAACATTCAAACCTACGCTTACTGCTGTTAGTGCATATTAACTGAGAGCCCCTCATATCAACATACATACAGTTTATTACAGTTTTATTTATTTGCTGTAAAATTGATGAAGTCATTCATTTTTTTGGGAAGTTAATTTGCAGCAATATTTCTGCTCGAGGTTTTTATTATTTTATTCATAATTGTTATATGGAGGCAGCGGCAAAACAAGGCAAGGGTATGACCCCAGTCTCAGTTTAACATGAGAACAGATTTGATGGTATATGAATTTTCAATAATAGATCGGTAACAAAAAACAAAAACCCTACAAACAATAGCTCAACAACAAAACAAATTAAAAAATGTTAGACAACAGTTGGATGGATAAAATGTATAAACAAAGAAGTAGATTGGAATAGTACTATTTAGTGTAGGATTAACAGCGTCTTTTTGTTTGACATGACACCTCGGGTGGCACTTGAATAACATTTCGTTTTTGTTTTGATTTTGAAGGATTTGATTGAAAATTGTCAATGTGATGATATGAAAATAGGGTTTCATTACTTTTTTTTCATTGATTTATTTATTTCGCTTTAAAATCTAGTTCCTTTTGAACTCGGGGAAATACTGAAAAAGCAAAAATTGCTATGCTTGATGATTTGTTTAAAGGATGAAGTTATTTTGCTGTCATTGTGAGCAATTAATCATTAATACATCACTAGTCATACTGGAGGTGAAAGCAGGAACCACCCAGACGAACAACATTTAAACACTGATGTTGAGTAATTATGACTTTTTACAAAGTATAAACAAGCCATTATCTTGTTGTCATATTTAAGGTTAGTTTTGAAAATGGCTGATAGGTTTTTGATATTGTGAATCCAGGTTCCAGTGCTGTGACTATAAGTTATTTAACAGCCCATATAATGGTCCAATCAGTGTCAAATCAGCTTTCTTCTTTAAATTACTGTCAGTTAACATTTTTAATGCAAACCCATCAAATAAAAAATGGACATTGATTGAAACATTGTGTGGGGACAAAGTGATGCTCACCAGTGCTGGATTTAATCGTCTCTTTTCCTACAGTTTGGCCCACCAAATCATATTGGTTGAGTCTCGATCCGTCAGGTGCCACGACCACAGACTGCGAGGCGTTACGAGTCCAGATGTATGTGACCTCTGTCTTTGTGTATGCATCTGAATCAGAGAGGAGAGAGTCAGATCAACCTACCGTTTTCACAAATGACCAATCGTATTCAACCACACTGTGCCTGGGATAAAAAAACAAATTGTGAATTTGAGCAAGACTACTATCTAGAATTTAATACTCAAGACTGGTGCAGTAAAAAAAAAAACACTCCAAAATCTTAATAGAATGTTGAAAAATGTCGACAGTGTATTTTTTATTTTTCTACATTTTCAAAACATGGAAAATAATGGAACGATCACTTCAAAATTAAATCAATTCTGTATGTATTTTCTGTTAGTCAAATACAATTGAAACACAAGAACTAAATGAAATATTTTGCTTATTGCGCCAAGGTTTATATGATACCTTTCTTTTAGTCACCATAATGTCGGCTAATAGACCCTAACAGTAATGTTTCTTCCAAATAAAATGGTAATGTGTAATTGATTTCAAAGATTCTCATCATAAGGCTCGTGTTATGCGTGTATAAAAGAAAAGTAGAACGATACTGACTTTTTGTTTTGAGAAAAATCTTCTGATTATCATCTCACAGAGGAGTAAAATTAGAGTATGTTTGTCATTTTGTCATCTCTAAAAGATAGCGCTTCAGAAGTCATTTTAATATATGTACACTTTCTTGACATTTTTTAACCATTTCAACATTATTCATATTTTTAGCAATTATCTAGGGTTTCACTTTTATTATATCCAAATCATGCTGAATTGGTTTATTTGTGTTTATTTGTACAACCAGCAAATTAGAAAGAAAAGAAAAAAATGTCCTGAAACACAGCTTGGTAGGCTCTTTGCACAACAGGGAAAATAAAAGGGTCGGGTAAGTGAAGGCCCAGTGGTATTCAATTCCTCAACACTATTTGCTGAAGTGCCCTGGAGCAAGATGTACAAAATGCAACTACTCCTCAGTCATCCCATGGTGGTTGCCCATGCCAACTGCCCCTGCGTGTTTTAATGTTCACTGTGTAATTGCATGTTCAAATCAGCACGGGTTGAACTGGCACTCAGGAATTAGCATATTGAATGCATATGGGAGGAAATATGAAAATGAGAGTCAGATAAGTGTTGTGATATCAGTCTGATCTTTCAGTTTTGAGTTTATGCCTGATCTGTAACATTCTAGATAATAGAAATGTTAAATCTTTTAAAGGCTGGAGCCCATGAATATATATGCACAGAGAATATGTACAGCAAAACATTCCTCTGGTGGTAAATTGGTTGAAGAGCCTGAGATGCAGCTGTATCTTTAGATTGATCCAATATCTTATGGGAGTTGTCTCCATATATGGCCCTGCTATCAACTGGTGACCCTTCCAGGGTGTACCCCGCCTCTTGCTCAGTGACAGCTGGGATAGACTCTTGCTACCACATGACCATGACTGCAGTATAAGTGGTATAGATAATGAACGAATGAATTAATTTAACCCATAGCTTGGCCACAATCGTCTATTGTGGCCATATGTATCTATTGCGGCTCATCCTATTTGTATATATATGTGTGTGTGTGTGTGTGTGTGTGTGTGTGTGTGTGTGTGTGTGTGTGTGTGTGTGTACACCTTGAATCCTTGTGGTCTTAAAGTTTGAGACATGTTGCTTTCAACTAAGTTTGGAGCTCATGTTGTTCATGATTTGCAGGTAATTCATGGAGAGAAGAGGGAGGGGAAGAAACAGTTTCCCTACTGTGAGACTAATTAAAGATTATCTTATCTCACGAAAATTAATTTGGTGCAAGATCTGCGCAATCAGAGTATATTAATCTTAACTCACTCAGGGGGGTGATTTCAGTAGTTCACTACACTGTTGGAATGTCCCTCTAAAAGACAATCAGGTTTCTTTCTGGGGAAAATGTGGGAGGGCTTATCAAATAGACTTGAAGACAAAAAATGAAAACATCTCTTGCAATCGACACATTTTGAAGTCTTTCACAGGTTAGGTGGGTGCCTTAACAGTGTTACATGTGATATACATTCACTAATAAGTAATGATTTATAGAGGACTGATGTGGATCGTCTCACGCTTACAGCTGCCAAACTTGAGAGGGCATGAGTGAGAGTCAATGGGGAAGTCTTCCAGGTGCATTGGACACTCAGCTTGAACTGTTAACCTGGCAAAATAAATGAAAAAAAAATCAGGGCGAGCTGACTTTTGGGGTTTGAAATCAAACACCTTCGACATACAACAATGTGTTTCATTTCTGCATTTTTCATGTTTAAAAGTGCATTTTTGAAATACTTTGATAGGGAATATAAAATTTAATTATGTGCACTATATTCAGCATGCTTCTTAAACTACGAATCATAAAATGGTCAGTACAAAAAGCTAAAATTGATGAAGACTGGACAGTTTTGCAAAGTTAAGGCCACGACTAATTCCATGCTTAGGTGGAGGAGCAAAGAATCAAACTAGTTATCATTTGGTTACCAGACGGTCGCTTGACAACTGATACTTTCCCAAGACCAGGAACTGAAATGACCAGATTTTTTTTGAAAAAATTAGACATAATCAACTGATGCTGTCTCTTTGTAATGATATCATTAAGTCATGATCTCCACATGACAGGCTAATATCGCTCTGAGGTCAGGGGGAAATTGTTGTCATAAAATTTGAAGTAAAGGCACTATGGCTATCGAGTTTTACACAACGATTCTATTTAAAGCCAGTCAAAGGCCACCTCCGGTTTGATTTATACAGGTTATTATCTAAGCCATTCAGTAAAGAATACATTTTAATCATGATGTTGTTAAAGTTGCATCCCGGTTGTTGGGTAATAAAACAACAACAAAAGTGAAAAGCTCAGTGCTGAATGCTGCTGCTCATTTTGCCAGCTCTCGCAGTTTAAAAAAAGCAGAATCATATATAGAAAGCTTTACAAGACCATATTTTGGCAGAAATGGCTATGATGCAGAAATGTTTCCGTTTAACCAGCCATTATAGCAGCAAGTTAGTGATACCAACCTAGCAATAACTGTAATAACTTTGGGACCGGTCGTTATGCAGTTGTCTTTTATATCTAAACGTGGTGTTTCACATAAAAGAGGAAAAACTATTGCAAATGTAGAAATGCACAAATCTGATTTCTTTCTGTCTTCTGGTAATGACTCCATTGCATGCAAACATACAGCGCATCATTAACTCACTCCGTTAACTAACTCACTATGTGTTTTTCCATTCGACTCAATGGCCTTAATCACTTGTTAAAACTAATGTCTAAACAGCCCAATTTTCATTTGTTGATAACTGTCTCACACTAACAAGACGGCTAAACATTTTGAAGCATGGCTACATTGTGGATAGATACCTTGTCTTAACATCACTGTGGTCACCTTTTTCTATTAAATAGAAATCAAAGTTGGCTCCAGCTAATGTTAAAAGCCTCAGAATGGTAAATAAATCTATTTTTGATACAATTTTTTGAATACTATTTACCTCATAGTGTAAAGCAAGGTTCCATCCTCCATGATCCTCAGCAACTTGTTGGGCATGGTCATGTTGTGGGCAACAGATTTCTTCCCGTTGTGAAAGAATGTGTCAGGTGTCCAGATCTTACTGGCCATGAGGTTGTTCAGAGGCAGAATGTTCATCGGGCCGTGGAACTTTAATCGCTCATCTTTCCAACTCTGACGGAAGAATACGTCCACAGTGTATTCCTGGGATAAAGAAGAGAAAAATGCACTGGGTCTGCATTGTAGAATAGAATAGAGCAGAATATGCTTTTAATAATCCTGGAGTGTGGTGATTTCAATTCACACAGCAGAATGTGGACAGTGCAGTAGAGGTAGTTAAGTAATAAATATTATAATGTAAAATAGTCACGTACAAAACTACCAGAAAATCTAAAATGAAAATACTAAAACTCTTCTTGAAACCAATTTTTAGTGAACCAAGTGAGGTGGTTTAACTGTAGAGCTTTATAAGTGCAGACATAAAGATGTGCTGTATATAAAATCAGGACATGCAGCTGAGCCTCTTCTTCTCCTTTTGGTATTTCCCTTCAGGGGTCGCCACAGCGAATCACCCTTCTCCATCTAACCCTATTTTATGTATCTTCCTCTCTCAAACCAACTACCCTCATATCCTCTCTCGCTACATCCGTAAATCTTCTCTTTGGTCTTCCTCTAGACCTCCTGCCTGGCAGCTACAATTCCAGCATCTGTCTACCAATATATTAACTATCCCTCCTCTGTACATGACCCTACCATGACCTTCTCTCCAAAACATCTAACATATGCTATTCCTCTGATAGACTCATTCTATCAGAGGCTCATTGACTCATTGTCACTCCAAGAGAGAACTTTAGCATCTTCATGTCTGCGACAACTAGCTCTGCCTCCTGTCTTTTGGTCATTGTAACTGCTTTCAATCCATACAGCATTGCTGGTCTCACCACTGTCTTGTACACTGTCTTTCCTTTCATTCTGGCTGATTGTCTTCTATCACATAGTACCCCTGACACTTTTCTCCGCCCATTCCAACCTGCTTGAACCAGTCTCTTCACCTTCTTTCCACACTCTCTGTTGCTCTGGAAGTTCCCGATCTCCACTCCCTGTAGCCTCACCATTACCCTCATTCACATATATATTCTGTCTTACTGCTACTAACCGTCATTCCTCTCCTTTCCAGCGCATACCTCCTCCTCTCTTGATTTTCCTCAACCTGTTCCCTGCTCTCACTACAGATCACAATGTCATCCACAAACATCATGGTCTATGGAGATTCCTGTCTAACCTCATCTGTCAGTCTGTCCATCACCACTGCAAACAAGAAGGGGCTCAGAGCTGATCCTTGATGGAGTCCCACTTACACCATGAACTTCCCTACAGCACACCTCACCACTGTCTCACAGCAAGCATACATGTCCTGCATCAGTTAGAGTGGTGCAGGACATATAATATATAATATTTCCTTGCTACTCCAGACTTCCGCATACAATACCAGAGTTCCTCTCTCGGCACCCTCTGGCCTTCTCTGTACTTCTTTATTAGCATTCTCAAAGCAAATACTGCATGTGTAGTATTCTTTCTCGGCATGAAGCCATACTGCTGTTCACAAATGCTGACTTCTGCTCTCAGTCTAATTTCTACTACTCTTTCCCATAATTTCATTGTACAGCTCAAATACTTTATCCTTCTAGAGTTGCCACAGTTCTGCATATCCTTTTTCTAACATAGTGCAGCAGACTACATAATGTATATAATGTATAAGCTAGACTATAATTGAAATCTTAATGTGGTTTCAATATGTATAATATTTCTTTGATTAACACATATCTATATTAATATGTATTGTATGTTCTTTGTGTTCTGCTCTTTTTTACTATCTATCTATCTATCTATCTATCTATCTATCTATCTATCTATCTATCTATCTATCTATCTATCTATCTATCTATCTATCTATCTATCTATCTATCTATCTATCTATCTATCTATCTATCTATCTGTGCAGTGCTATACTTTTGGCATGGATATTAATTGACAGAATAGGTTGTTGCTTTTCCAACTGAGATCTTTGTTTATCTAATTTAGACATTTGTATGATATCTGTAATTGTAATTGCTGAACTGACAAAAATAGAAAAAAAGCAGAAAAAAACAAGCATTGTTAGTGGTACACTATATTTGGGGGATGATACTGCTATATAAATCCGTTCAGCCATTAGTAGCACTTAGCGGTTAAAATTTGCTAAATATGTCTAAGACATCTAGATCTTGTCAGATCTTCAATCTCAAATAGAATTAGTTGCGTAATCACAGCTTGGCCGAGCTTTACACCTGGCTGGGTTTAGACCTGTCCTTCAGTTTCAGATCCAGCTGTTACCCGAGGCAAGTGTCAGCCACAGTTTACATCAACATCATGCAAGCCTTCAGTCACACCAACCAACTGGAAAAAAATCCATAGCTCTGTCTCTCCCACATTCTATGCAGCGAGTAGATTTTGTCATCATTGGGCAAGAGACGGCGCACCCTGGGCCACTCACCGCTCGATCACAGAGCCACAAATAGCAGCAGAGAACACACATCTGGGCAGCCAAGAGTTTTCAGTCAACCTAATGCATGTTTCTAGTTGGCGGGAAGAAACCAGAGAAACCACAGAAAACCCACACAAACACGGAGAAAACAAAACTCCACACAGAAAATTCGGTGTGATGGAAATGCTAACCTCAGCACCACTGTGCCACCCAAAAAATAATCATTAAACATAGAAATAAATTACTCTGTGTTCAGAAAAACAAGGACAGATTTTGTTCCCCTAAGAACTTCATATCAGGATGTTTAGATAAAAATATTGTTATTCAGAAAGTGATCAAAAACATGAAAAACATGTTCTCATAAGTGTCTCTGTGAACAATGATTTGGTGATATGAAAAACACAAACACATATATAGACTAAAATTTGAGATTTTTTTTTCCAGATTTCATTTGCTTTTGAAGATACATGTGACATTTTTTGTAATAAAAATAAAATGAATAATGAATTCCTAGAAAAAAATGCAAATGAGCTGAATTGGGGGCGGTGTGACACAGGAGTTACGGCAATTATTTTTGGAACCGAACATTTCTGATTCAATTTCCGGTTCTTCCTAGTGTGTCGGAGTGTTGTTGAGCAAGACACTGAACGCCTAACTGCTCCCCTGATGCTGGTGGACAGCAGCCCACTGCTCATGGTTCATCCCTGATGGGTTAATTGCAGAGAACGAATTTCCCCACTGGGATTAATAAAGGAGAAATTGTTATGAATAAATAATTGGGGAAAATAACAATACAACCAGAGAAATTTACAAAATTCTTACAAAACTAATAATGAAAAGGAGATTTGTTTGGCAGGTTTGTTAAAATTTCATGATTTCAAAGAATTGTGCATGAATTAGTTTCAAAATATTCATTTTAAAACACTTCCTCTGTATTTCTAATGCTATCTTGCTACCCCCAGAGGGGTTTCAACCCCGCATTTTACAATACTGAAAGCTCAAATCTCTAATGTATCTTTTGGTGCGTGGACACAAAAATTGATATGTTTGCATATGACACCGCCTATTTATATAGAGGCTTAAGAATATCCTCCTCTGGCCGTCAGAACAGGGATGGTAAATAATCAGGTTTATTAGATCTTTTCAAAGTCACTTGCTGTTTTGCTTTTCAGTATTTGTCTGACAAGCACAGACAGGACATTCTAATCCAGCCACAAGAAACCTTCACAAACAGCTTGGCAGAAAAAAAAAACAGCAGGGATCCATCCAATCCAGCAGAAAGAGGGAGAGACAAGTGTCTCTCTCTCTATCTGTCTTTCTCTCTCTCTCTCTCTGTCATAAACTTGTGTGTGCGTGTGGGTCTGTATCAGAGCCAAGCTATCAAAGGCAGCAAAAAGGATACGCACTGTGGTAGAGTGAAATCATCTGCTGCAAGTTTGATGGAGACATGGCATGAATTAAACATGAGAGCATCTCTCTTCTGTCTTTTGAAGGTAGTGTCTTGATCACAACCACTTCCATCCCTCTGCCCAGCTTGTTTCTGTGACACTTAAATATTTGAAAAGAGCCAGGTGGGGGCGGGTAGGAGGCCTGATGCGGGAGATTGTGATGGAAAAAACTGAAGAAAGCTCTTAAGGCTTTGTCCGTTTGTCCATGTGTGTGTGTGTGTGTGTGTGTGTATGTGTGTGTGTGTGTGTGTGTGTGTGTGTGGGGGCGGGGTAAAATCAAATATTTGGCTATGCCTTTGTATGTGTGGGTGGGGGCAGTGTTACCCACTTATAAATGGGCATTTTGGAGAACAAGGCTTTTATTCTGTAGTTTTTCTGTCCACACAAGCTAAGTTTCAGAAATGTTTAATTTAAACAGCATTCAATAAGATTAAGCACTTTAAAAATAGAAGTGGTAGAAATTACCAATTACCTATGAAAGTAAGAATTCCATATGTTAATAATGATTTTGGTAAAGTGTCAAAAATACTTAGTTTAAGTCATCCCTCACTGTATACAGCTAATACCATGGATATTTGAATTATTGAATCATCAGTCCACTCATATGAAATGACAGCAAAAGCCAATGGTGTTGCAATTGGAAAATAAAAACTTCTAATAAGTAATAGCCCAATAGCACCACGCCTCACAACACAAAGATCCTCCCGTTGCCCAATAACCTGCAGCGGTTTTTAATGAATCATAGTTGTGTATAAGAGAGTGAATAATTGTATGTCATTACATTACATTACAGTCATTTGGCTGACGCTATTATCCCAAGCGTTTTACAAACAGTGCAACTCAGTCACCGAAGATCCGAAGTACCAGTAGTCGGAAGTCAGAAGCGACCACTCTACCAAATAGCCATCTCAAAACCATATACATACATACATTAATTTCTTCATTTTTTTTTTTTTTTTGTCTTTATATGTAGCCCTGATATCCATTCCAGGTTGCACCCCACTTCTCTCTTAGCTGAGATTTCTCCCAGCATCAATGCAGTATTGAGTGCAGGATAAGAAGTAAAGACAATGTATGAATGATAGCCCATAAAATTGCACACAATGAATTCCTTTTTGGTTTAAGTTTCGCTTATTTTCATTCGCCACAAGTGTTAGTACTAATGCTGAGATACAAGTGCAGTGTGTCAAAAAGGAAAAGTTTTAACAAGGTCAGGAACAGTAATATGGCCTATGCTATGTAATAAAGCCTGGTCAAAGCAGGGATTGGGGTTAATTCTGCAAAAAGGGGTTTTCAGGGAGCAAGATCAATTTGCATGTTGACAGAAGCCAAACCATATATGCACACAAACACATCCTAATGACATTTCAAAGAATACAAGGATGCTACAATCTATGGTGGAACGTAGAAACCCATTGTTGAGCAGTGGCACTGTAAACACCGTATTAATGCTCAACATCAATGACATTCTTGAACCGTTAGAGCGCTGCTGTGTGGCACATCTGACAAAGAGATACACAATTAAAGAGGAGCTTGTCTAGCTTCAAAATAACTGTATCCTTGGACACAGTAGCCCATCGTATACGCTTGTATTCAGATACTGAAATGTCATTTCACAAGCCTTGTATTCAACAACATCCTTTATTGAGTCTTTAATGGTCGCCTCCCTGGCTGGTCTTTTCTCTTCTTTTGTTATGCTTTTGTTCTTGAAAGGCATCAATAGTATTTATTAGGCTCTGCTACTTTATTAATCATGCGGTTCCGTAAATGATCTATCTAACTTGACCTTACAACATAAATATTACCAAGTAATCGTTATGAAAAACTGAATATTGGAGATTGTGAAAAAAGTTGTAACTTGATTCATGTGATTATTTGCATTTTACAAATAGTTTATGTTCATTTCATACTGTCATATATCCCCAGATTATTTTATTATCTTGCATTTTGATGACCTTAAATAGAAAAAATAGTCGTACGTCTAAAGTCCAGTTATTGATTTTGCATCCTGGTGTGACTGCAACTTCTCTATCCATTATAACATTGTAGGAATGGAAAAGAGATGGATGTCTTTCGTGCTCCAGAGAGTATGCAACAGCCAATGAGGGCAGGATTGAGCCCCCAAGGTGAATTATAAATACAAGTAAAGGAAATTATTTAATTCTTTGTAGAACAGAAAATTGCATAGTGACCCCAACAGTCTATAGTCAGAGCTTGTGTATGTTGTCCGTCTTTTGGCCCCTATTGAGGGCAATTCATGGCCCAGACACAGCTTTAATATTTGTTTGATGTTACTCTCTTGTTTCATATATTAAGCTCCCGTTTACCACGGTCTTATGTTGCTGTTATACCTTGGTAATTAGCTTTTTTCCCACAATAAAGGATTCAATCCTGGAAAAAACGTGAATACAAATGTTTCCATGACAAGAAAATTTGACAATTATGTCCACACAGGTTTCCCTCAACATTTACTGTAAAAGCAGCAACAAAAAGTCAATGAAATGCAAAGGAAGAAAGAGCTCAAAGCTGCAAGAGGTCTAGGAATCATTTCGATGTTCAACAGATCTTTCCATTCTGAAGAGACTCACATCTAAGATTGCACCTCTGTTTGCAAAGACCTGCTGCTGTGAGCAGTTCTTCTCGGTCTGACTCACAGTTTCCACAAGACTTACTGACCCAAATGCAGCACACTAGCCGCAAGGCGCATCATCAGCCCGACCACCCGAAGTCAGATTTTTCTCCTAAGAGCTGCAGTTCAAGTCATCAGATTAGAGATATCAGGGTTATAGACTGTCAGTAAACTTGTACAGACATCAAAGGGTGTTGTAAACATTGTAACAGACCACCTTGATTGGAAAAAGGTTCCCCCACCCCTGGTCCATGTATCACTTAGCTAGCTTATCACTTCCAAACAGCGACAGCACATCATCAGTGATTCATGGTTCAGAAACCATGAACAGCATGTGATTCCTCACAAGCTGGAAACTCCATCAACGTTGTTCCTGAACTGACACTCAACTTGCATGATGCTCTGTGCAGGCAATAACAGTTTATATGATAAAAACACACTGTAAGTGGGGTTAACGCTACAAACTTTTGCTACAGTGACAATAAAAAGGAATATCAGGATTGCTATGATCCTCAAACTCTCCTGGGATATAAGGCTCAGAGGGCGGAATGAAATGACTCTGGGTCAGTTTGGAGCTTTATCAGTGAAGGCATTTTCAATGGCTGAAATTGTGATTTTTTTTAAAATCATCTAGAAAAGTATCAATCCTCAGGAGGCTTGGGATCACAATTTATCTGAAGGCTTATTGCATTTAAGCAATTACGTTATTGCTTCCCAACCGATACGACAGTTTGCCTTGATTCTGAATGGACGGGACAAAGTGGCATTGCAATTCAATCATGTTTAGGATACTTTAGGATAGGAACTGAAATTTATCGATACAACATTGACTAGACAGCATATTTCACCTGAGAAGCAACAGCAATAGACAAAGCATAGTTGATAGCATTAGCTCACACTATTCAAGGAAACTGGTAGAAGAAAAACACATTTTAAGATCAAATGTTAAAACTGTACAGTTTTGGCTTGTAAACTGGTACACTTCATGTAAGATTCTTTTTTATTACTAATATTATTTTAGGTCATTACAATAATTACGGTTTAGGATTTATGCTCCATGCATAATACATGAGTGGTGGCAGATGATCAGATCCCAATTTTAATGAAAACAGTCTGACCCTTGTCATGTCATCACTCCCTTGACTGGAGTGGCTGGGTTTCCATTGGCAACCAGACAAGAGGTGCTGACAGGTCTCTGTCTGGAAGATGTTATCAGTTGGATATGGATAATTACATCCGAACCGGCCCAGCAATGCCACCCTTTTGAAGAGTTGTGTCGGCTTTACACTGAGTCTTTGACAAGAACCTTGTGTTCCGACTTTTTTTATTTTTTTATTTTTTTCAGCAATCTGATATTCACATTGTGTTCCTTTCTTTTAAGGGGGCTGTATCATGTATTTGATTATTCAGATGTTTGTGTCATATAATCATGTATCTCAACAATTATATTAAAAAAATAGTGACATGAAAAGAGATATTCCATAAAGCCATTAATGTAATGTGTGACCAAAATAATGAAGACGCTTAATATAGGGGCATTATACAGAATTTTAGAAAATTTGGAAATAAAATAAAAACATACATCAAAGGTTAATACATATAAACTTCATACACCCGCAGATAGAAAGGAAACCATTGCTTTTCAACTAAACGATGAACTAAAATATCCATAAATTAACATCTGTTTGGTCGTTCTCATGTACGATCTGGTCAGTGTTGTCAATTTAGAGGTAATCAAAGCTCATCAGCATGCCTCACTCTGTTGTAGGTACTAGTAGGACGACTTGCTTCAGGGACAACTCAAAACATCCTGAGGTCGGATATAATAAAATATTAACCGAGAACACTTCTAGTGATTTTAAAATCCTTCACATAGCTGAAAATACCTAAGCCTCAGCAAAAAGCTCATTGTTAGGGGTGATTAAAACTCAATTACGTATTTTAACACATGAAAAAAATTAGCAACATTGCATTCCATTAAACAAATACTCTAAATCACAATAATAGAATGACGTTTGCAAAAGGTTCTTTGCAGGCAACTTGTGAACATCAGCAGGTTAGTATCACCCTTGTCTCAAAAGTGATCCCACGTGAGATGATGCAAGGCGAGGTGAGACGGGAGACTTACCATATCTGTGTCCGACACTGGACCGAAACTGGTCACATAGATATCAGTCTTGACCTCCGTTACTCTGTCTGTAGGGAGAGACAAGTGAATGAACTTTAGAAAGGTCCTCCAGTGTCTCGGAAAGTATGGTTGATCTATTTTCAAACACTAATTCTTAGGTTTCATTCTTTCTTTTGTCCAGTTTGTTTTCAGTTTGTTTAGTGTGTGTGTGTGCGTGTGTATATGTGTGTGTGTATGAACATCTGTGTTATCAGATTATTTAAAAAATAATCATTGACGTAGTGAGCCTTTGGGTTAGCAGTGTTTTTATTTTTCAGGTAACCATGTCTTATGACTTTTCTGTATTGTTTTTAGCCAAGTTCAGGTCATTTATCCCTCACTATCAGGTAAGTGTGTTCAAATTATTTGGTCATCTCTTTTCCATTTCCGGTAATATTCTAATTTTTTGATGCAGACCAATCAATCATATCCCCTCCAATTTTCAGCTTATGATTTTTGGTTATTTTCAGGTCACTTTAGAGACATTTTATCACAATCCATTCTAAATTCCTGTGGATATACTGGATACATTAGTCTGGTGAGGTCTCAAATGCAGCTTCAGGACGGCACAGGCCAGTGTCTCCCTGAGTCGGTCCCAAGCCCATGTTAATGCAAAGGATTGGGTCAGGAAGGGCATCTGGTGTAAAACTTTTGCCAAAACCAAACATGTGCATCAAACGTAATAACCAGATCAAACTGGACTGGTCGAGGCCAGGGTTAACAACAACCACCATTGGTTCCGATGACCTACAGGGTACCAATGGAAGCTGGGCTACTGTAGGTCAAAGAAGGAGACGAGGAAGGCGTGTTCGGAAGCAGAGAGAGAAGAGGAAACGCATGAGCCTGGGACTGAGAGTAGGGACTTTGAATATCGGGACTATGCCAGGAAAAGGTAGAGTTGGTCGATATGATGCTGAGAAGAAAGGTGGATATATTGTGTGTCCAGGAGACCAGGTGGAAAGGTAGTAAGGCTAGAAGCTTAGGAGCAGGCATTAAGTTGTACTATCATGGTACTGACAGGAAGAAAAATGGAGTAGTAGGTACCCTGAAGGAAGAGATGGTTAGAAATGTTCTGGAGGTTAAAAGAATATCAGATAGACTTATGAGTCTGAAACTGGAATTGAAGGTGTAGTGCTCAATATTGTTAGTGGCTATGCCCCGCAGGTGGGATGTGAGTTTGAGGAGAAGGAGAAGTTCTGGAATGAGCTAGATGAAGTGATGCAGAATATCCCCAGAGATGAGAGAGTGGTAATTGGTCCAGACTTTAATGGGCATGTTGGTGCAGGCAATAGAGGGGATAAAGAAGTGATGGTCAGATTTGGTATACAGGATAGGAATACAGAGGAACAGATGGTGGTGGACTTTGAAAAAAGGATGGAAATGGCTGGAGTGAACACTTTTTTCCAGAAAAGACAGGAATGTAGGGTAACTTATAAGAACGGAGCACGCAGGTAGACTTCATCTTGTGTAGAGGTAACCTGAAAGAGATCAGTGACTGCAAAGTAGCTGTAGGTGAGAGTGTAGCCGGACAGCATAGGATGGGGGTTTGTAGGATGACTCTGGTTATCAAGATCAAGAGGACAAAGGCAGAGAAGAGGACAAAGTGGTGGAAGCTGAAAATGGGAGGAGTATTGTATGGTTTTCAGGGAGGAGTTGAGAAATGCTCTGGGTGGTCCGGGAGTGCTTCCAGATGATTGGACAACTACAGCTAGTGTTATCAGGAAGACAGGTAGGGGAGTACTTGGTGTATCATCTGGAAGGAAAGTAGATTAGGAGACTTGGTGGTGGAATGAGAATGTGCAGGACTATATACAGAGAAAGTGGTTAGAAAAGAAGAAGCTGGACACTGAGAGGACTGAAGAGAACAGACAGGACTACAGGGAGATACAACGTAAGGTAAAGATAGAGGTAGCAAAGGCTAAACAAAGGGCGTACAATGACTTGTCTGCACAGTTAGACAGTGAGGAGGGAGGGAATGATCTCTACAGGTTGGCGAAACAGAGAGATAAAGATGGAAAGGATTACAACAGGTCCGGGAGATTAAGGATAGAGAGGAAAATGTATTGGCAGATGCTAGAAGAGTGAGGGAAAGATGGAAGGAGTACTTTGAAGAGCAGATGAATGTGGAAAATGAAAGAGAGGCAAGGGTAGAGAAGGTGACTATTGTAGACCACAAAGAAGCAGAGATTAGCATAAGTGAAGTGAGGAAAGCATTAAAGAGGATGAAGAGTGGAAAGGCAGTTGGCCCTGATAATATACCTGTGGAGTTGTGGAAGTTTCTAGGAGAGGCAGTGGTAGAGTTTCTGACTAGATTATTCAACAGGATCTTAGAGAGTAAGAAGATGCCTGAGGAATGGAGAAGAAGTGTGATGGTACCCTTTTTCAAGAATAAGGGGGGTGTGCAGAATTGCAGCAACTATAGAGGGACGAAGTTGATGAGCCATAGAATGAAGTTATGGGAAAGAGTAGGGGAAACTAGACTGAGAGCTGAAGTCAGCATTTGTGAACACCGGTATGGCTTCATGCTTAGAAAGAGTACGGCAGATGCAGTACTCGCTTAAAAAATGCTAATAGAGAAGTACAGAAAAGGCCAGAGGGAGCTGCATTGCGTTTTTGTAGACTCAGAAAAAACATGACAGGATGCCAAGAGAGGAACTCTGGCATTGTATGAGGAAATCTGGAGTGGCAGAGAAGTATGTTAGACTGATGCAGGACATGTATGCTAGCTGTGAGACAGTGGTGAGGTGTGCTGTAGGGGTAAGAGAGAAACTCAAGGTGGAGATGGGCCTCCATCAGGGATCAACTCTGAGCCCCTTCTTGTTTGCAGTAGTGATGGACAGACTGACAGATGAGGTTAGACAGGAATCTCCATGGTTTGCAGATGACATTGTGATCTGTTGTGAGAGCAGGGAACAGGTTAAGGAAAATCCAGAGAGGTGGAGGTATGTGCTGGAGAAGAGAGGAATGCAGGTTAGTTGCTGCAAGACAAAGAATATGTATGTGAATGAGAGTAACCCGAGTGGAATGGTGAGGCTACAGGATGTGAAGATCAAGAAGTCGGAGGATTTCAGGTACTTGGGGTCAACAGTCCAGAGCAACAGAGAGTGTGGAAAAAAGGAAAAGAGACAAGTTCAAGCAGGCTGGAACGGGTGGAGAAAAGTGTCAGGGGCGCAATGCGATAAAAGACTATCAGCCAGGATAAACGGAAAGGTAGTGAGAGAGGATATGAAGGTAGTTGGTGTGAGAGATGAGGATACAGTCAGGTGAGGTCTCTGACGGCTCTGAGTCATCCAGGTCATGGTGCTCTTTGGAAAATGTTGTCCTAGCGACAGAACTTGTTTTGGACTAACCAAATCCAGTTGCGATGACAATTCAGCTGAGTTAAATATATGTGTCTTACAGCTTTCCCAACGTATTGTGCATCAAAATAAATCTAGTAGCTCTTTCCTTTTCAGTGTGACATAGTAAGCCTTAATATCAACAATGAGCATCCTATTTCAGTATGAAAATGCTGATCAATCCTGGCCATTGAACACATCATCTGACCAGCTGTCTCAAAATTGGGGATAGTCTTGTGCACACGCATTTATGTCAGAATGAAAAAGGGGACAGGTTCGCATAAGAAGAATGCTCTCCATTAATTTTCAACTTTTTTTAGTCATCTATTAATCTTCTTTTCTTTTTAAATCCCACAGGGTGGGTGATAGGTGAGGTGTGCCCGCCTGCACTTCGTCATTTGGTGATTTGCTACTATTCTGTCGCTGAGGTATAACCGCGGGGTAAAGTGCCAAACCTCATTCAATCTGGAGACACCAAACATAAATTCCCATTTAGACTGATTCCATGTACAGCAGAGGGAGGTTGATATAATCTGTCAGCTCTGCAGAACCTGTGCTGCCACTGTCATAATTTCCCCACATGCTGGAGTAGATTTATTTTCTTTTTCAGTTGGATTCCAATATTTCAGTATGGACTTTGTGAAAATCATTACGTATATCAAACTGGAAAAAGAAACACCTGCTGAGACAACCCACATGCACATTTACTCATTGCTTAAAATCATAACCAACACAAACATAATGACATACATAAGACAGAGTAACAAATGTCTGCCCTCCATACACTAAAGAAGAAGGGCGTTTTTTTGTCTTAAAGCTGTTTTCATTGTAAATGTGTAGAATCTAAAACAATCACTCTGAAATGTTGAGAAAAGTGCTTAGGTCTAGAGAAAATGCTTATCAATACTTCCAACCAACCATTTTTCAACACATCAGAGCAGGAAACTACAATTTCAGGAGATTTCCAATGAAACGATTTCAGAATGATAGCACATAATAATAAGCCAAAATCCCATGTTTAAAAATGTGATCCTGTATTCACAAAGAAGACTAGGCGCTGATGACAAGGAAGCATTTCTTTATGCAGATCACGATGGGCGGAGAAGATGAAATTTTTTCTCATTTCTGTTCTGTTTTTTTTTTTTTTTTTTTTTTACTGGACACCTAATGCACCCAAGTAATAAAAGGAAATCATAAAACGAAAGGTTAAATGAACCTTTGATGTCAGTGAATAATTTTCTTTTTATGTCCTAAAGTATAGTATAGTTGGCTAATGCTACGTGTGTGGGTGTGCGCGCGTGTGTGTGTGTATATACATATATATATATATATATATATATATATATATATATATATATATATATATATATATATATATACATACCTACTGGTAGCTAAACCTATATTTAGATTTTTTTTTTCCTAAAGCAGATTCACTCTGAAGCTTTTTCATTTAAAAAGAAACAAACTCTTGATCATAAAAACCTTCATGCCATTACTCAAAGATTGTTTAATATTTTATGCGTTCTCTCTCGGCTTTTCAGTGCTCGAACTCAAGATACATTTTGAAACCAATGGGTGGGTGCAGCACCAAGTCATGTGTTTCCTAGCAATGTACAGATGTGAGTGAGATGATACACATAAACAGCTATAAAAAACCTGTTAGCTGTTGTGATTTAGAGTGAAATAATGTTTATTTGTACTTTGAAAGTGCAATTTTATGACCAAAACAAACAGGCAAGAACTATTTATAATATAATTAAAAGTTTTGCTGTGGTACTTGCAGTACAAAATTAAACAATAAAACTAGAATATAACGATGGATATCCCAAGATCCCAAGACATACTCTAATTTAAATAGTAAAATGTCAAACCAGTTCAACAGCAATGATAACAGTAAGGCTATTATATTTTTTATGCTTAAATTAAGACGGGATTTATTTTGGTTACTTTGAAAAGCTTGCTCAGAGCGCAGTTACTTCTTTTGTCTTGAGAGACCAATAAATTCAATAAATTCAATAGATAGTAGATGTTTTACAAGGCAAATCTGAATTTACAGTGAGGAATGAAACGAAATCCTCATCTTATTAGACAAACAAGTGTTGCCTTTGGGGACTTAATTGTGAACTGGAAAAAAAAAATAATTATCATGAAACAGTGTTTAGAAATATAGTAAACAACCCAATAGCCAATTGTCACTGAAAATGTGATAATTACAACATTATATTGTATCTAAGAGCCTCCAGTGATTCTCTCCCCTTCCGAAAATTATCAGTTCATATGAAATCTTTTGTACCAAACCAAATGAAAGGTTGAAAAATTATATACAATAAGCAAAATGCCATAGACACTAAAATGAAATACTGATTGATGCTAATGATCTTGTTTTATTAATATTACATGAGAGAATGTCCACAATTGGCTCATTGATTTTGAATGTGATTTATGTTTGGTGAAGACCTGCTCCACACAATGATTCACCCCATAGAATTAGCCATAAAACAAGCAAGGGGTCTCCAGACAAAGGTGACAATACAGCCGGCTCTCTAACTGCTCCTGTTCTCCATGCACCGTGCATGAAATGACCTGGGCTGCTGAGCCGACAGTTCCCCCATCATCCCTTTTAATTCAGTTTTAAAAAGGTTTCAAGCTTTGATTTCGAATACCAGATACTGTATAACTCAACCACCAACAATGCCATTTCTGTTACCATGTTTCACCAATGATGAAGACTATTTTTAAGATTGCAGCAAAAGAGCATGCCATCCATCCTTCCATCAACCTTTACATACATACATGTTTGTGTCCATATATATGTATGTGTATATATATATATATATATATATATATATATATGTGTGTGTGTGTGTGTGTATACATATATATACAGTATATACACACATACAATATATATATATACATGTATATATATGAGTGTGTGTGTATATATGTACATATGTGTGTGTGTGTGTGTATATATATATATATATATATATAAAGAGAGAGAGAGAGAAAGAGTAGCAGATTAATACACTAAGAATGCATCTGCATTCAATGTCTATCACCTATCATTGAGAGGATGATCATTAACATCTAGTGTGTGAGAAAATGTTCATACAGTACTGTGTATATTAGACAGGCTCATTGAACCACCTAGTGGTCAGAAATGTGTTGAAAAAGAATAAATAGACAAACGAGTTTAGAGATGTTTACCATGATGTTGGCCATTATTTTTGGTCGCTATTTTTGTGATGTTAACATCCAAGTCACCATCTTTGCTTTCACTCAGTACCAATCAGGGTAATTCTCTAAATAAATAAATGAAAATATACATTTAAATATGTGTGTGTGTGTGTGTGTGTGTGTGTGTGTGTGTGTGTGTGTGTGTGTGTGTGTGTGTGTGTGTGTGTGTGTGTGTGTGTGTGCAAATATTTTTTGTTATTTTTGGGTGTGTTATTGTTGGTTCCTACCCCAATATTCTTTCAGCATGTCCAGCCAGTTTATGACAATCGTATGTTATCAGACTACAATAAATTGTTAATAATGATAATATTTAAAAATTAAACAATAAGGGAAGTTGATTACAGTCGTGGTTGACAAATAAATACAAATAAAGCAAAGTCAATCCCTTCTTGTCTCATACGAGAGGAGTCAAACAGAAGTCATATTTTGTCCTCTGTTCTGAGGGATTATCTCAGCTTGAACACTACACATTTATTACTACATATAGAGCTATAAACAGCTCACTAGGAGTTTGAAGAATGTAGGTATTTACCTGCCAGATAGGGTCAAACAAGGAGAGACTATTACAGGAAGTTAACATTACAGCTCGACCCCTACTGGGGACTAAAGGTCAAGGTATTGATTCTAATTTGGTTTCCTAAGAGTCTGTCTCTTGCAGTCCAGCACTTTTAGAAGTGCATTGCCAAATCACTGGGGTGAATATGCCCCTGTACAACAACCTGCATACAATGTCTGAAGCTTACCTCCGAGGCCAGGTCTTAGCCTGTTGTCATATCCATCCAGGAGACTGTCCAGGATCTTGGTGAAGGTTGTGATGTCTTTGAAAGTTTGCGTTGAATTGGAATCTGCCTCTGACCTAAATAAAGCACAAGTGCGCTGTTACAGATAGTACGTGGATTCAGAATAAGCCACAAACACTCAAGTACTGTGAAGGCGCGTGGGTGACGTTTGGGTAATCTCCACCTACAATATTGAATCTCTTTGATCTGGGATAATTTTGCAATAAATATGACAGAATAATACAGTACAATATTATGACCATTTACTTATAATTATTATAATTTTAAATATCTAACTTGAGTTTTGAATCTTGTCATACTTGCTGATCATAACAATTAATTTGATATATATTTGTGGCGGCACGTGTCTGTGTGTTTCCTCCGGGTTCTCCAGTTTCCTCCCACAGTCCAAAAACATACAGGAGACACACAATTTAGGAGACCCTAAATTGCCCAGACAGTTCAATGTAAGAGTGAATGGTTGTGTGACTCTACATGTGTGGCCCGGGTATTGCATGGCGATACATCCAGGGTGAATCCTGCCCAGTGACAGCTGGGATCGGCTCATGGTAGGATGGTAGGGGGAGGGCCTCCACATATTTTAATTTTCCAAAAGTAATTTGCACAAAAAGATGTACGCTGATACAACTGAAATCTCAAAACCCAGCTGATGTCGTCTAAAAAATGATATTAACCATGTGGGAAAAAAAAGGGAGTATTTTGTTGCTAGTCTGGTGTGGCTATTGTCCTTTTTCCCAATTTCCTGGCCAAAACTTTGTCTTCCAAGCATTAAAAGTGGTAAGTAAATTGAGATGAGACACCGCAGTGAATAGTCACTGTTTTGCTGAATTTGAAAGAAATCTCTTTAATTACTTAGACAAGTCGACCTTTTCTCCTCACAATAAACATATACAGATTGTTCTGTGGTTTTTCGAGTCAATAAGACTCTCCTCCTCCTATCTGCCCCTCAGATGAACCCCTGACTCGCATACAACCTAAGCTGCGTCCTGAATGTCATTTCTCACATCCCTTATTTTAGGTAATAATTAATGAGATGCTAAATTTTATTTATCAAGTTCAATGCAGATGAGAGAGTCCAGAGCCTTCATTTAAGAATTATAAGATTTTCTTTTACAGCTTTACCCGAAGCATTTTTTTTAACTGCCAGGAGAGTGAAATTATCAGAGGTAGCCTAGATTGACCATATTACAATTCACAGCACTAGGCTTTTTAACTGCACGGTAATGTTAGCAGATGTAACTGAACAATTCGTACCCTTTCATAGCCATTTCAGACCTACCAACAAATGATGGATGATGATGTGCTCCTTGTAAAGCAGGTGAAGACAAATGAAGACCATGATGTTTCCCCTCAGCAGCATGATGATAACTCTTTATGACAGTCCTCATTAAGTAGGCATGAAAATCCCATCCTACACTTTGCTTTACTGTCCCCTCTCTCTAGTAGTATCTGTGTGTAGGTGTTGTTATAGGTTATATGTACTTGCAAGTGGTGCTCAAGGCTTTTCCAAGGAAGAGGAGTAGCTTGGTAAATAGGTTCCTGTCGCAGAGTCCATAGTGCTCAGTGGTATCAATGGAGTGAATGCTTCCTGATTAGTGTTTGAAAATACAGTATATCATGATCGTCTAGCTATCACAATGTGAATGGTCTCTGTTTCTGGATTAATGTTCCTTCAGTGTTTGGTAGGCCAACAAGATAAATGCAATGGCAAAGCCAAAAGATTGAACTCAGCTGATATTATTCAGTGCAATGCTGATGAAGGTGAGATTCTCTTTTTAGTCCACAACACACTCCTGGAGAATTACTGAAAAATTACAGCCTCTTCCCAAACACCTCAGGGCGGACCAGCCACTCCACCCAAACAGTAAATTATATTTTCCATCCAGGCGTTGGCAGACATGAAATAGTCGATATGAGCTATAATCGTGTAAAGAAGTTTGGTGAATTTCCCTCCAGAGACGTCTGGTGATTCCTAGTATACAGTACCGACTTAACTGCACATCTAAGTAATTATGGCATGGGTTCTGAAACACAATGTGGCATTTTTGTATTTATTTTCTATTTTCGCCTGTTTTGAGACACAAATATTTTTTACTGCAAATGTTGTAATGACAGGAAACAGGGTGACTACATGTTGAAAATGAAATTAGAGCCAATTAACATATTGTTAAGGCAACGCATACCACAGAGGAAGAAATCATAATAACATGGCAAAATCTTAGAATGAATGATGGGGTAATGTTTCATGAGGTTCTGTGATGCTGATGTTTCGACTCCAACAAAGTAATATCGGGGCGGATAGGAAACGATTGCTAAAATCCCCAAATCACCATAATTAATTTAACGCTTAGTAGATCGCAAAACATTTGCAAAATGAACCTAATTAAATGAGCCGAATGAAAGGCATGTGATGTTGGGAATGTTAGCAAACTGTAAGTGCTTGTTGTGGACAATGATGTCAAAACAGAAAATATTCATTGGTTTGTGAGTTCACTTGAAGAGGCAATTTCAAACCTTTTCAATGCAGAGTATGCCAACAAGGAAACAATGTTTAATAATATGAATAATTTTGTGAATGAATTATATAAAAATAGACCGGCACGGCGCGACCGTAAAATCGTGAAAATTGCCCAGATGTGCGACTGAGTGAGTGACTTGTTGTCAGTATATGTGTCTCGCCCGATGGCAGCTGCGATATACTGCAGCATCCCCTGCCACCCTGAGTAGGACAAGCGGGAGACAACGTATGGATGGATGGATGGATGGTCCCTGGTTTGATTCTGACAACCATTTCTGTGTGAAGTCTCCATGGGTTTCCAAAAACATGCAATTGGTTCATTGGAGACCCTAAATTGTCCAGATGCGTAAATTAGAGAATTTATTGTTGTATGTCTCGATATGTGGTCCTGTGATCAATTGTGAAAACCGCCCCGGAACCCCTCTGACCCTGAGTTAGCGGTACTGATAATGAATAAATGAATGAATGGTCTGAAACTAGCCTTCATGTAAAAACAAAAATAAACAAAAAAGTAAGAAAAAAAAAAAAAGACCTTTGGATAGAATAGAATAGAATAGAATAGAATAGAATAGAATAGAATAGTCTTTCTTGTGATTTGTGAGCATGCTGTGTGGTACAACGAATTCTGGTATCAAGCTCTGCAAAATGCTTGGTATGAAAATGAAAATACATACAAGGAAATGCTAGACAGGAATATAATGGAAGTCTACGTTAGGGAGTTGGAATGGCTCAGGTGTGTAGAATATAAATATGAATATAAATATAAAGCAGACAGAACTCTGGAGAATATACAGACCTGGTGTACAGTATAGTGAGATATGAATATAGATATAGACAGCTTAAGGGTGAGTTACAGAAAAGGGGAAAGTTTGACATGTGCATTTTTCTGTCAAGATTTTATTTCATCTTATTGCGATATAAAGATATATACAGCCCTGGGTGGGATGGGGTGGGGATTAAAAAACCCCTGCAAAATGATTAGTTACTCTGCTCTTGCTATTTTCAGGTACATGTTTGAGTAAAATAAACATTTTTTATTATGTAAAGCTACAAGTTAACTCTATCTAGATAACCCTATTTCAAATAGTCAAACATAAATACTCAAATATAAAAATGACAAAATCAGAGAAACTGATGATTTTGCAGCGGTCTTTTTTTTTTTTTTTTGTCATATATATAGCGAGAGAGATAGTTATTGCAACCTCCCAACTGTGATGTAAGGGGCCGTTAAATGTTGCCATCACATGTCATATTTGACCAAATGTACCACACACACACACACTCACACATACACACGTATATATACATATACACATGTTTGTTTGTTTTTTAAGCTTTTTTCCCTTTTTGGTATTTGTGACCCTAAACCCAAAAGTTGAAAGTGCACCTAGAGAGACTGCTTACAAGCTCACAATTGTGCTGTTAGAGGACGTTCAATGTTGCCATCACATGTCGTATTTGGCCAAATTGCACATTTGGTTCTCATCTTTTCACGTTTGTTTCCGCGCTCCACCCGAGCGTCTCCTCGGCGCACGGAGAACCGGCATCCATCTCTCTCCGGGATCACGGTGTTCTCGCCAAAAACTCCGTGCTGGTTTTTGTTTTTGTTTTGTTTTTTCCATCACGTGCACGCTAAACGGCGTGCACGCCGTGCGGCGAACGCATTCCTTTCTTTTCTTTCCCTCGTTGAAAAGAACATCAGAAACAGTCAAACTTACCAGGTGTGCAGGAGGATCATAGAGACCAAGACGGGCACACAGCAAGAGCTCCACGGTCCTCTCATCGTTGACGCCCGGTCGGAGGGACGGGAGGGGGGGGGGGGGGACGCTCACTGACACAAAGCACACACAGATGTTGCGGTTTAAACCGACATGTGTCACCGTGGACGCGACGCTTTAGCTCCCCGCTCGGTGTCCGGGGCGACCCTGAAGGCATCGCGGTGTTAATAGCGCGTTGTGTCCGTGCGTCAAATCGGAAGTGCGGTCCGCGGTGATGGTTCCTTACCTGAAACGCGACAGGTGTCTCTCCTGGGTGAACGCGAACGAAGAGGAGGGGAAAAAAAAGGAAAAAGAAAAAAAGGGGAGTGAAGCCAGGAGAATGGGGTTACTGCGTGTCCATGGTGCCGGATCCTCCGATAGGGATTCCCCACGGCGCACCCGCGGAGAGACTCAAGTGCGCGGCGCGGCGCGGCGCTCCGGCGTCACAGCGAGGCTGAGCTCCGCGACGCGTCTCCTCGGAGCGGCTTTATTGGTGGGAATCAGCTTCCCGCACAACCCGCAAAAACTCAGAGCTCCGGTTGGCTTCACCGACGGGTTGGTCAGTGACTCCAACACGTTTCAGCCACATGAATGATGTTTGTTTTTTTTTTGTTGACTTCGAAGTGTGGTGGGGGCAGATGATTTGGGTGGGTGGGTGGGTGGGGAGAAGTGGGGTAGGCGCAACCCACCCCCACACGAGCGCCCCTGCGTGAAATTTAAATTATTCATTGTTTAATATTCAGTCATTCATTCATTCTGTGTTGCCGGGGTCAGTGCTGGAGCCTCTCGCCCAGCTTTTTCTGGGTGAGAGGGCATTCATGATCCCAGGGCCACATATGGAGACATATAACCATTTATTCACTCATTCACGCCTCATATAGACATAAAACCATTCACTCTCCCGTTCACACATCAAGAAGAGATATACAACCATTCACTGTTTCATTCACATGTACAATCATTCACTCATTTGTTCATGTCATATAGACATACCATCAGTGACCTGCAGTGAGGTTCAGGGCTGGTGAGACAGTCTTCATCAAAATCAGATTTACAAACATATGAACCCTTCAGAGTAGCATCGATATCCTTCAGTTAAAAATATATGTATAGTGCAAATCACTGCTAAATATAAGGATTCTATTCTTTTTTTTTTCATTCTGGATTTTTTTCTTTCCAAGATTGGCAAGTGAGGATCAGCCTCTACTGCCTCCCCTGACTGCACGTCACTGCATACAATCATTCTCACTCTCATTAGTACGTTGTGTAGTGATACGCAACCGTTCTCTCTCGTTCACGCGTCATGAAAAGACACGGAATCAACTCCCTCATTCATATGTCACACATATACAAACAGCATTCACTCAGTCAGTCAAAAGTCTGGAGATGTATACAACCATTAACACATTATATAATATATGATATACAATCATTCACTCATTCACACGTCACCAAGAATAATAATTCTAAGAATCCATTTAATTGTATTTAATTTAATGTGTCTTACTAGACAGTCAAGGACAACATACAGCATTAAAAAACTGTTAAGATCAGAAATATTTGGACAGGGACACAATCTTCCTGATCTGGGCTCTGCTTGCCGCCTCATTGGATTTGAAATTAAACAAGTACAACAGAATTGAAGTGCAGACTTTAAGGTTTAATTCTTCCATCCATCCATCCATCCATCCATCCATCCATCCATCCATCCATCCATCCATCCATCCATCCATCTTCCCCCACTTGTCCAGAGTCAGGTCGTGAGGGCAGCAGCTGGAATAGTGAGGCCCAGACTTCCCTCTCCCCCGCCACATGATCCAGCTCCTCTGGGAGGATTTCTGGGAGGCGTAGTCTTCCCTGTGGTCTCCCCCCCAGATGGACGTACCTGGAATACTTCCCCCGGGAGGTGTCCAGGAGGCATCCTGACCAGATGCCCGAGTCACATCATCTGACTCCTCTCTTTGCAGAGGAGCAGCGTCTCTACTCCGTGCTCTTCCCGGATGACCAAACTTCTCACACTATCTCTAAGGGAGAGTCCGGCCACCCTGTGGAGGACACTCATCTTGTATCCGCGATCTCATTCTTTTGGTCACTAGGGTTCGGTTTTAGGATTTCCAGTGACCATAGGTAAGGGTGGGAACATAGATTGACCAGTAAATCTTCACCTTTTGGCTCAGCTCCCTCTTCACCAGGAGAGATAGAGTCCATGTCGCTGCAGACACCTCACCGATCCACCTGTCGATCTCCCGCTCCATCCTTCTCTCACTTGTGTGCAAGACCCCGAAATACTTGAACTTTTCCACTTGTGGCAGGACCTTTTCCCCGACCCAGAGTGGGCATGCCACCGTTTCCCGATTGAGCACCATGGTCTCAGATTTGGATGTACCGATCCTCATTCTTGCCACTTCCCACTTCAGGCTGCAAACCGATCCAGTAAAAACTTCAAGGGGTTGAGCATAAAATATATGATTAAACAAGTAGGAATTGTATCTATTTTTATACAAATGGTCCTCATTTCAGGGGTTCAAAAGTACTTGGACAAATAAACATAACCCTGAGTAAAACGTTACTTTTCAATATTTTGTTGAGAATCCTTTGCAGGCAATAGCTGCCCGAAGTCTGGAATCAATGGACATCGCCAAACGCTAGTTTTCCTCTTTTGTGATGCTTTGCCAGGCGTTTACTGCAGCAGTCTTTCGTTGTTGCTTGTTTGTGGGTCTTTTTGCCTTAGGTTTTGTCTTGAGCAAGTGAAATGAATGCTCAATTGGGTTGAGATCAGTGATTGACTCGGCCATTGCAGAATATTCCACTTCTTTGCTTTAAAAAACTCCCTGGTTGCTTTTGCAATATGGTTTGGATCATTTTCCATCTGCACTGTGAAGCTCCATCCAATCAACTTTGCTGCATTTGGCTAATTGTGAGCAGAAAGTATATCCCTATACACTTAAGAATTCATCCGGCTGCTTCTTTCTTTTGTCACATCATCAATAAACACAAGTGAGCCAGTGCCATTGGAAGCCATATGTGCAGATTCCATCACACTGCCTCCACCATGTTTTCCAGGAGATGTGGTGAGCTGTTCCAATTCACCAGATCTCCTGGAAAACATGGTGGAGGCAGTGTGATGGAATCTGCACGTATGGCTTCCAATAAACTAAACTTTCTTCCTCCCATCTTTCTGGTACAGGTTGATCTTAGTCACATGTGTCCAAAGAATGCTGTTCCAATATGGGGCTGGCTTCTTCAGGGTTTTTGGCAAAGGCAGTTCCAGCCTTTCTATTTTTGAGGCTGATTAATGGTTTGCACCTTGTAGTGAGTCCATTGCTTTTACTCTCATGAAGTCTCTGTATGGTTGCCTTAGATACTGATACACCTTCTTCCTGGAGACTGTTCTTCACTTGAGTGGATTTTGTGAAAGGGTTTTTCTTCATCATGGAAAGGATTCTTTGATCATCCACCGCTGTTGTCTTCTGTGGACACTCAGGTCTTTTTGAGTTGCCAAGCTCACCAGTGCACTCTTTTTTTCAGAATGAACCAAAGTGTTAACTTGGCCACTGGGTGGTCTGTTTCACCTCCATTGAGAGCTCCTTCGAACGCATGTTGTGTGTTCACAGCAACAGCTTCCAAATGCAAATGCCACTCCTGGAATCAAATCCAGACCTTTTAACAGTTTAATTGATGACAGGTTACTGAAGGAAGAGACCATGCAGCCTTATCATTTTTTTTGCAGCCTTCTGAGTCAATTGTCCAATTGCTTTTGGTACCTTTAAATAAAGGCGGCTAGGTATTCAAGAGCTGCAATTCCTTAACCCTTGCTCCAATTTGAATGTGAACACTCTCAAATTAGAGCTGAGAGTCTGCACTTTAAGCCCATATTGATTATATAATTGTATCCTGAATATGCTTTTGTAAACAGCGAAAATAACAAAATTGTGTCACCATCCAAATATTTCCGGGCGTAACTGTGTACGCAAATTGCAGATTTTAAACAACCAATAAAAAAAAAAAAAAAAAAGAAAATCAACACACATATTTATATGTATACACATGCATACATATATATAAATAGATACATACATACACATAACTAAATCAATAAAAGTGACAGAGCAGTTGGTCGCTTTAAACTGATGTGATTTGAAGTTGGAGAAGAAATGGATGTGTCTGAGTGGGGAGGGAACTGAATCCAAAGATTGGGTGCAGAGCAGCTGAATGCTCTGCTCCCTTTATTGGTGAGACAAGCGGCGGTGACAGACAGGTGTTTGGAGGAAGAGGATCTAAGGGTGTGGGTGGGAGTGGGAACAGACAACCATTCACTCACAAGTCATATGAACCATTTACTCCCTCATTCACCTCTGGGCAATTTAGGATCTTCAATAGTGATGCGCAGTCAGGAGAGGCAGGAGAGGCCGTGCCTCGCTTGCCGATCTTGGAAAGAAAAAAAATGTAAAATGAAAAAGAGAATTAAATGGTTATATTTATCAGTAATTTGAACTTTAAAGGTATTTTTCATTTAACTTCACCAGTTTTAGATTGTTTCTTATTCAAAATTGCTGGAGTTTCTCATTTACTTTTCAAATATTGAGGAGGGACATGTGGTGAGGCCACGGACTGTTGAGCCTCAACGTAGATTGCACAGTGACGGCTGACTGCTGGCATGCTCTACACTAAGACCATATCGCTGTATGTTGCAATTAAGATGTTTAAACATTTTTGCCATACGAACTATGGAAAACTACTAGTGTTTCTTTGTCAACAACTCTATGTGTGTTACTAGTTTCTTGTGCTGAGCGATTATAAAATGGCTGCAAAGGGCCACTGAGTGAGGCACACAGTTCTCCTGCCTCATGGTAGGGGGATTCTTCTTGCGAGTCCTCGGCTGCAGAACACAGTGAATGATATGAGATTTTTAACATAACCCATTAATTGCTGCCAGTCAAATGGTGAATAAGTTACTCTGTAGAGTTCATACGTTTGTAAATCTAACTCTGATGAAGTCACTTCCTCACCAACCATGAAACTAACCGCACGTCACTAGACTCCACCTACTTTTGGACTGTGGGTGGAACCCGGGGAACTAAGAGGAAACTCACAGAGAAGTGCTAACTACTGTGCCAGCGTGCTGCCCCTCATTGTTAAACAGCACAGATTAATATATATTCCATTGTTTAAATGTATACATGTATCAATACATGTCGTTTGGCAACTTACAGGATATAACATCGAAATGGGTCGGGGTGGTGGTGGAAGGAGATGGAGAAACTGAATCATCCGTCACAGGAGATTGTATTTCCCGAGATCCTGATTCATTTCTTGTGATACTACATTGTGGCTGATCTCTGACACGTGTCACTGCACCAATATTTGCGGGACCACAAGAAAATTGGGTGTCAGAAATGGGGCCAGGGTACATTGAGATGACGCGCACACCCTAAAAATCAAGATTAGGTGTAACACAATGTGTGACCCAGTTACACAGTTATAGAGTAGGTTTATGCATTTATTTATTTTTATTTTTATTCATTTTTATCATAGTCACCCAGTTCAGTGTTTGGGTATTTAAACCCGATGCATTTTTTGTAGTGTAACAAAGGGTTGTTTCTTTCTTAAAGCTTCTATTATGCAAACCTGCAATTATAGAAGGGATAAACTGTGCAGGCACAATGCCCTAAAAGGTCGTAAATGTCTCATGTAATCGTCCCTGATGGCAATGAGGGTCCCTTTTAACTACTGGAAAAAAAAACGAAAAATGTGTTGAAACAACCGGCAGTGAATCTATCCTTTGCCCCTTTGCCAGTGCCACCGCAGTGTCAGTAAAGATACTTCAAACTCTGATTCCACCATATGTCTGGGGGTGGTTCCTGGCAAACAACAATACACTGCACTCTTATCAAAACAATGTACCCACGAAAGGTCAAGTGCTCAGACATTTAGAAAACGTACACATCATCCGTTGTAAAGCCTTGATTCTTTGACATTTAATAGAGGAACGGAGTAGGTCAGTACAATTCGAAAAAAGAAAACAACGCATATATAAGAATAAAAGGTTGGGAAAGGTGCATAGAAGCTGCGCTTCCTCATGTGGGATTTGAAATTAAAGGGAAGGCAACAAGAGTGAGGTTGTACAATAATAACGCAGTCACTACAAAATCCTATTCTTTAATAGACGAAAGAACATCAACGCACTGTGTGTCAGCGGCCTGAATAAGAAATGATGAAAGTTATTCACGTAAACGCAGCCCTATCATTTTTCAAGTTTTTCTGAAGCTATTGATTTGCGACTTGAGACGTCAAGCCCTTTTGCCCAGCATGTGACTCCATGGCCCCGAACGTCTTCATCAGTGAGATGTTTTCCACATGAAATAGAAGCACATTTCTGGGATAACAATTCCAAAGTGAGCGAGAGCGGCGTTCACAGTACAGCGAGCATTTGTGATACAGCGTTGCGTTCACAAAATAACAGCGGTAATAACTTAGCAGGGATTCGTGGATAAAAGGCTTGTGTATATTTAGATAAAGGCTCAGTGTTCGCGGATGGATGCCAAACAGAAATAACTATGTGACTGCATTTTATCTCAAATCTAACAAACTCATCCACATTATCGCTGCATTCTGAATATCTCATCTCTCTTATTACATATGATACTTTTGGCTTCGTAGAAGTGGAAAAAATGTCATAGCATACTTACAAATGTGTAATACATTCATGTTCCCTCTTGTCCTTTCACGAACAAACCCTCGGCACATCTCAACTAAATGTCTCAACTAAGTGTTTTGTAGACAAAATAAAGACTTATCAATAGATAAAAACACTATCAGCGCACGAATCCAGTCGGAGCTGAGCGTGTGGCGAGCCGTGGCCTCTTGAAGTAGCACGTGCGGTGTCCTGCTGGCGCTGATGACTGTAAGCACTTTGGACAGCACGTTTCGCAGCTTTGTTTCAGCAGAGCTGCTGTCAAGGGGGCAGGGGGAGGGTTACACAGTGGATTCAGGCAGAAAGTTTAAATGCTTAGTCACAGACACAGTCACAATGACCTGCATGTAAACACTGACTGAGAAGGCAGCAGACACGGGGCTGTGACGCATGTGAGACACAGACAATGGTTTAAGCACAACTGGAAGTGTGTTTTGGACAGTGTCATACAAACTGAACAATCACATGTTGCTTTCCTTGGTCCTTCAGCTGCTCAGCCCAAAACTGCTTCCTCCATGTTTTCTTCCACCACCTTATCAAGGCAGAAGTGTCTTCACCGTGCTTTTTTCCAGACCAAAATTCCAGATCCTTTTCTTCCGGCTGCTCCCAGGGGTCATCACAGCTTTCTCCATCTAACCTTATTCTGTGTGTCCTCGTCTCTCACACCAACTAACTCCACCTCCTCTCTCCAACATCCATCAGTCTCCCTCTCTTTTTCTTGGCTTCCTGCTTGGCAACCTCAGCATCCTTTTTACGCAGATATTCACTATCCCTCCTCTATGCATTTCCTGACCATCTAAATTCATCACCAAAATATCCAAATGTGTTGTCTCCTACCTGATCCCATCCATTCTACTCAGCCAAAGAGAACATCAACATCTTAATCTCTGCTATCTCCAGCTCTGTTTCCTGTCCTTCCCTCTGTACCCCTGTCTCTATACCTGACAACATCGGCTTTCTCGCCACTGTCTTGTACACCTTTCCTTTCATTCTGTTTGATACTCTTTTATCACTCAATACCCTTGACACTTTTCTCACCCGTTCCAACCTAATTGAACATGTTTCTTCACCTCTTTTCCACACTCTCCATTAGACGGGACTGGTGACCGTAAGTACTATTAGCCATTCACCTTCTTTATCTCTTCTTACAATTTCACCGTACCAACTGGGACCCTTTCATTCACATATATGTATTCTATCTTTCTGCAGCTGATGTTTAATTCCTCTCCTTTCCAGGGCAGAGATCACGATGTCATCTGCAAACATTATAGTCCTTGGAGATTTCTGTCTAACCTCATCTGTCAGTCTTTCCGTCACCATGGCGAACAAGAAGCTGATCTCAATGTAGTCACACCTCCGCCTTGAACTTCTCCATCCCACCTCCAGCACACCTCACATCTGTCTCATAGTTCTCATACTTGTTTTCCACCAGTCTAACAAACTTATCTGCCACTCCAGACTTCCTAGTACAGTACCATAGTTCCTCTCTTTGCACCTTGTCAAATGCTTTTTTTAGATATGCAAAGGCACAATGCAGCTCCCTCTGATGTTCTCCGTAATTCTCTTGCAACATTCTTGAAGCAAATATTGTGTATACTTGACTTGACTACTGTATCAAAAAACCCAGATTAGTTTACATTTTGATGGATATCCAGAATGCAGATGGCAGCTGTTCCAGTCAATGGTCATATTTCTACATGAGTTTTGCCCTGACTGATGTGTTGTTTACCCTAAGATTTGGTTACTACAGGGGAATAATTCCATTTTTGAAATGTGATATACTTTGAAAGAATCATAAAGACGAAATAGTTGGTAAAAGAGAAAAGATTTCCAAACCATATCTTGCACATGATGGAATATTAGATCCTATTTTGTTTTCATTCGTTCTGGTCATGTGTATTGTAAGTGTATCAAACAGTCAGTTATACAAACGAATTGTTAATGAACTATATCCCAATTGCAACCCCCATTATAACAATCCTCACTCCTCTCTCTGCACCTTTACGGCTCCTGCAATATTTTGACTCAAAACGGTTATGAAAAGTGAGCGATGCCATGCCAGCTGGGTTAAAAGACGAAGATGTAAAATCTGCAGGAAAGGCTTAAAAATACTTTCACAGTGTTTTGAAAAAGTAATCATAACTAATTCTACCTGTCCTTTACCCAATATTTCTGTCATGGCCAAGAATCTCTTATATTTTGGAGCACTGGCAGACTTCTAAAAATGTCCTTTTAAAATAAACATTTCCTCCTAACTGGGAAAAAGACATCAAGATTCAAACATATATTTAGAGACTTTGCCAAATGGCTGATGTTTATTCAAAAAAGAAAGGAAGTAGCTAAGTAAATATATAACTGAATAACCATCTGACCACCAAACCAAATACATAACTGACTAAATCCTCTAAATCCACCTAATTTCACTTCACTTCATATTTCAAGAACAGTTGTTTCCAACCGACAGAACAGTTTTAATATAATAATAATAACAATAGTGATAATAGTATTACATTAAACCTTGAGAGCCTTTTTATATAATAAAAATAAGAATCATAAGAAGTATGTTAATAATAACACTTGTTATTTTAACACTTACTTATAATATTTATATGTTATATATATGTTCAGAATGAGCCAAGTAGTGGCATGAGCGGAGGACCATGGCAGTCCAATCCTTGGCGGCAGAAACTGGCTCTTGGAACATGGAATGTCACCCTCTAGCAGGGTAGGAGCACAAGCTGGTGCACGAGGCTGAGAGATTTTGACTAGATATAGTCGGACTCACCTCGACACACAGCATGGGGCCTGGAACCAGGCCTCTCAAGAGGGGCTAGACTCTTTTTAACTCTGGAGTTGCCCCCGCTGAGAGGCGCCTGGCAGGTGTGGGCATATCGATTGTCCCCCAACTCTGCGCCAGTGGACGAGAGGGTGGCCTCTCTCCGTCTTCAGGTGGGGGTCAGACGGGTTCTTACTGTTGTTTGTAGCTACGCACCCAACAACAGTTCAGTTTGCCCAGCAGTTCAGTTGTCACCCTTCTTGGGGTCTCTAGATGGGTTCTAGAGAGCACTCCTACTGGGGACTCACTGGACCTACTTGGAGACTTTAACGCTGAGAGTTGGACTCCACCAGGGCTGCCTTTTGTCACCGATTTTGCTCATAACTTTAATGAACAGAATTTCGAGGCTCAGCCTGAGCATTGAAGGGATTTGGTTTGGTGACCACAGGATCGAGTTTCTGCTTTTTGCTGATGATGTGGTTCTGTTTGCTTCATCAGGCCTTGACCTCCAGCTCACGTCGGAAAAGTTCACAGCCGAGTGTTAGGCCGTTATGAGGATCAACACTTCCAAATCTGAGGCCATGCTGCCCAACCAGAATTGGCTGAAATGCCAACTCTCAGTTGGTGAGGAGGTCCTGCCCCGAGTGGAGGAGTTCAACTATCTCGGGGTCTTGTTCACGAGTGAAGCAAGGATGGAGCATGAGATCAACAAGCGGATCGTTCCAGCGTCTAGAGTGATGCGTACTCTGTCGTGGTGAAGCGAGAGCTGAGCCAGTGGGCAAGCTCTCAATTTACTGGTCAATCTACGTTCCCACCCTCACCTATGGTCACAAGCTGCGAGTAGTGACTGAAAGAACGAGATCGCGGATCCAATCGGCTGAAATTAGTATTCTGTGCAGGGCGGTCGGACTCTCCCTCAGAGATAGGCTAAGAAGTTGGTCATCTGGGAGGAGTCAGATGAGGTGGCTCGGGCATCTGGTCAGGATGCCTCCTGGACGCTTCCTGGGGGGAGGTATTCCAGGCATTTCCATCTGGGAGGAGACCACAGCAAAGAGCAAGGGCACGCTTTGGGTCCCCCCCAGAGGAGCTGGCAGGAGAGAGGTGGGAGAGAGAGAGATCAAGGCCTCACTTCTCTGGCTGCTACCCCCGTGACCTGACACCAGATAAGCCGGGGAAAATGGATGGATGGATGATTTTTTTATCCATCCATTGTCTACTGCTTATGCGTCGTACGCCCTGGACTGGTCGCCAGTCAATTACCTGGCCAGTTATAGAGACAGACAGCCACTCTCATTCGCATATCTGAACAATTTTCTGAATTTTTCCAATTAACCTGGTGGATGTTTTTGGACTGTGGGAGAAAACCGTTGAGCCATGAGGAAAGCCGTGCAGACATGGGGAGAACATGCAAACTCCACACAGAAAAGGTCTACTGTCGGAGTCTAGTCATTATATTACATTACAGTCATTTGGCAGACGCTTTTATCCAAAGTGACTTGCAAAAAGTGCAATTCAGTCACCGAAGAGCCGAAGTACCAGTAGTCAGGGTCCTTCGTGCGGTTAAGCCAAAAGTGCTATTATTGTCATTATTCCTATTATTGTAAATATTGTAATAGGTATAATAATGTTATTAATACATTTATATAAACTATATGTGTTAGATATTGATAGAAAATAAATATTATTAATACATATATCATTGAATCAAATTATCATAATACAAGTCTATTATTATTATTATTATTATTATCATTATTATTATTATTGTCATTATTATTGTTTTCAATTATATTATTAGTAGTAGTTGTGGTGGTAGTCGTTTTACTGTTGTTTTTTTTAGTACTATAATGGCAGTGTCCAAATGTTCTGATGTTGCAAGCACCAACCACGGAGGTCCACCTATAGCTGAACTTGGCAGCCTGATAAGTAGTGACAGGTTCAGTCCAGTATACAGCATTTCTCCCGAGGCCATCTGGAAACCTACATCTACAGACCTGTGCTGTGTTAATGACACACCATTACTGAAAATATTATTCAAACCCTGCTCTCAGCTTTTAGATCACTGCATTTAAAAGGATACCCATATAACTTTTATCCGCACAAACAAAACAGCTCCCAAAACAGAGTGCTCCAGGTGACAAAATGGAATCCAGCTGAAATTGAACGCTACTATATTCCATTTTCTCTAAAAGTGACCAACCTTCCTGAATGAATACAGGTCAAAACAAAAAACAAGTGCAGTGTCTGTTACTGAGATGAGACATTTTCTCAGTTGTCACTGAGTACTTCTCATGTTTTGAAGCTTTGCATTTTATTTCACCCTGGCATACTTTGTGATGTCACCTCCCAGCCACAATGAAGTCCAAGCAGAGATCTCCAAAGGCACTGGCCTGTGACTTCATGCAGCTGCATCCAGCTGCCGGTTCATGGCTTTGGCATGTTAGCTCTCCGTCTTTCTCTCATGGACCATACAAATCCAGTTATTAATGTATGCTTTTTCCGGCTTGTGCTGTCACAAAGCTCAGACCATGAGACCACCATGACCTTTTACTGACCTGTCAATACTAAGATTGCAGGCACCCCTTTACTTTCTGCTCTGCTAGTTGCCAACTGGCAACTTCCTCTGGATTTTTGAAGACATAATTGATCTGAATCACAGAGAATTTGGCTGGGAATAAATTGAAATTCATTTTCAACACATTAAGTTTCATGGATATCTATCTTGTTATAGTAATTAGTCTGTTTTTTTCTGATTGAGCATGTGGCATTGTTTGATGAATTAAAGCAAAGGAAAACACAATAGGAAAAGAAGAACAGATGTATGATATTTTGTTATGCGTGACTTATAGTTGGAAATTCTGTTTTTTTAACGATGTAATATTAGCAAATTCATTTAAATTATCACATTACTTATTACCTTACCTTTACAAGTAAGAGCTGCTTTTTTTTTTAAATCAGTGATGTAAGCAAAACAGGACAACATACCCTGTGAAGGTAAGTGTCTCTGAAATACTTACATAGAAATGAACATGTATGCTGGTTAGGTTTGTGTAGGTTGGGTGTCTGCAGTGAACATGTCAATAGCGGTCTACTTTCATGTCAGATGCTCTGCGCCGACTGTCATGAACCCTGCACTTTTCAAGATGAGCCACCGCAACCATCTTCCTTATTTTCTCTAAACGCCCATCCCCCAGCCACTGCTTTCACTCACAAGTAAGTATAAGCCAGCTGTGTGAGGCTGTCATCATTCCTTTGTATCACAATCATTTGTTCACAGGGGATGTACTTGACAATTTGCTGTAACTGCTCCGAGCCATGAATGTCAACAAATGCAAAACACAATATCGTTGAAATTGGCCCAAATGAAAGAGTCGTATACTTCCCGCGATCCCCATTAGAACTTATATTATGTGAATGGACTGACTAGAAAATGTACACTGTATATGGGAAGACACCTTTTTTGTAAAAGTTTGTGAATTAACTCAAGTGGGTCTATTCTTGACAGATAAAGAGATGATTGTACAACTCTCCCCTTGAGGTCACTGATTCCCACGTTTCCATGGCGCAGACAAACATGAGTGACAGCTATTCCCCTTGCAGTGAGTGACAACCCTATACATCCATCCATCTATGGCACAAAACAAATTACCATCATCCTTCAGGCATTTACATAATAGTACTCTCTTTGAATTTCATTTGTCTGTTTCTCTTTTAATTCAAGAATGTCTTTGCATTGTTCGTGTGATGCTCTTTCATATAACTAAT
The DNA here is from genome assembly GCF_037954325.1 of Fistularia commersonii. Classification (NCBI taxonomy): domain Eukaryota; kingdom Metazoa; phylum Chordata; class Actinopteri; order Syngnathiformes; family Fistulariidae; genus Fistularia; species Fistularia commersonii. The sequence continues at coordinate 5,936,295 of NC_141298.1, read as the reverse complement.
TAGCAAATGTACGGCTGGAAATGGTTGATTTAGCACACCAGACATGAAATCGGTAGTTCTGTTGCATTCACTTTAACAGAAGGGTTGACCGAATTACTAGGATACATAATGTCAATAATTTAGTGTAAAAAAAAAAACAAATGACAATGGTATTTTTTAACAATAATCAAACAATTCTTAGCTAACTCCAACAATGCGGCTTACACACATCTACTGGACTTTTGACCAGCTCGCACATACTGCGAAACATGAACAGGTATGGCAGCACAACCCCGGATTCTCCATTTTATATCTTCTGGCTATACCTATGCTCCCCCGGTATTATTTGTCCGAACCCCCACAATATCCCATCCTTTCCTAATTTACGAGTCTACGGGAAATATATTGCCGCAGGGTAATGGGGTCCAATCAACAAGTTCTTCCAGTCATCACCATTAATGATCCTCCTCTGATGCACTTAATCTCTCTATGGTACGCTACCGCATCAGTTCCTCATCAGCGCATTGGACTAACATTTGAATATGTAACAGTCTGACTGCTAACAACATGCTAGACGGATGAAGTTTCCAGTAATCAAAATAGACTGCGGTAACAATGACGGCATTGATTATTTTTGGCATTCATCCATCCGTCCATCCATCCATCCAGGCAGTCATACACTAATTCATCCTCACTGCTAGTTGTCCTGTTTACAGGTTTTTGCAGAGCTAGAGCCAGTTCAAGGAGGTATTGGTCTGAGTAGATTAAACCCTAGACTGATCATCAGGTAATCCGGGGTGATTATTTTAAATGTTTTTGGATAAATGTTTCTAAAAAGCAAGAGTACTGTGAAGGTGACAGTTCCACTGTGACCACAGGAGCAGGATAACGACCGTTTACAGTAAATGGTCTCCACTTATTTGATGCTTTCAACACCTTGTGGTTTCAAAACGCTTTTCACTGGATTTCACATTCACCCATTCAAACACAAACTCGCTCACTGATGGTGGCGGAGCTGTAATGCAAGGTGCCAGCCAGGCCATCAGACACAACTGAAGGTTTAGAGCAGGGGTGTCAAACTGATTTTGCTCCGGGGGCCACATAAGGCCTAATTTTGCGACCAGTAAAATCATAGCATAATTTCCTAGAAGTAACACTATGTCCAAATTTTTCCTTTGTTTTAGTGTGAAGGAGAACAGGTAAATTATAAAAAACTTTACATTTAATGAACTGTTCCTTTAAAAAAATACTTGACACACAACTTGAGATTGATTGAGAAAAGTAAGTGCAATTTCAACAACACTATGGCTTCTGTCTTCTCTGTGCATTTTGTTGTATTTTTCGCCTTGAGTCTCACCGTGGCACCAAAATTTGCTGCATTCACACCAAGCATACAGGTTTCTTGTTAACCTCAACAAACAAATAAGAGGTAGTCAGTTTTCTTAGAAAACCCTACACTCAATGTCCACTTTTCACTTTTTTGACAACGACATCTTGCTGATAAGGGTGTCGGGGCCAGCGTAAAAGTACGTAAATTTGCAACAAGTAAAAATACTATTTCCAGACACGGAAGCCTCATTGCTGCCATCTGCTGTGGGTTCTGAGTCACAGAGTGTTGTGTCATGTTGCTAACACTGACTAAAACAGTGAACCCCTAGCAGACTACATAGGAACTGCATTTTAATTTTAAAAAAGTAGTTCATGATTTTTATGTATTTTCCAGACTTATTCCAGGGGCCAGATTGGAATCCTTGGTTGGCCTGTGCCAGCCCGTGGGACGTATGTTTGACACCCCTGGTTTAGAGTTGCCCAAGGACACTTCGGTATGGATGCAGAAGGAGCCGGACCGATTGGAAGGTCACCAGCTCTACTAACTGAGCCAAAACAGCCTCAAATGGATAGATTGATAGACAGTGAAATGTTAGATAGATAGTATAATGGATATATGGATTGTTAAATGGGCAGGTGATATTGAATTGCAGTTATTTCAATCATAAGATTATTTTCAATTTTTTCTAACAAATTTCTTATGCAATGTCTGTTACATGACAACATTATGTGTGGATAATTATTAAAAAATAAAAAATTAAATGGGGCAAGAATTAAATTGAAGCTGAAAATATTAAGGATAGAATATTTTTAAATACCTTAAATGCTTTCATTGACATGGTGGTCAACAGCACACCGAATAAGAAAAAGACAAAGAAAATAAGTAACATTCTCTTGAACTCTTTTTCTTCCTTTCGATATATTCCACGTTCAAATATTTATAAAAAATATCGACTTTTTTGCATAAAGCAAACAGCAATGAGGAAATTAATGGATTAGAAGTTCCAAGAAAATGAGGGCATTAAAAGATTATTTTAATGACAAAATAGTTATACCTATAAATTCCAAATCTACACATTTAAATGTCAGATCAAGCAATGCTGAGTAAGAGTTCTTGAGGCTGTTATAACCATTTACATATAAGTGAAATGAGATCTATTCCTCATTTTGCTGAGAGCCATTTGACACTTTAAGAACACCTGTTCTAATATATTTCCCTTTCAAAAGGAGTACAATCATGTGCAGGGCAACATGGAGGAAGTATTTAGTATTCTGGGTGATCACTGCACAGCACCCCCGTCACTCCTGACAACACCACGTCTCTTAAGTGCTGCAGTTAGTTGAATTTTGCACATGAACTGCTGCTGAGGCTGTCTCCATCTTCCAAGCCGCCCTGTACCTCAGTCGCATTGAGAATCTTTCAGCAGCCGTAACGTGTAACAACGTGGAAGCTGAAATAGTCATCCATTCATGCATTCATTCATCATCTAGATGGCTTGTACTGCGGGCGAAGGGGGGAGGCTCACCCTGGTCCGGTCGCCATCGATCACAAGGCCGTTCGCATCCAGCCGTTCACTCTCTCATTCACACGTCTGAGTAATTAATGGTCTCAAGTGAACATGCTGTGTGTTTTTGGACTGTGGGAGGAAACTAGAGGAAAACCATGCAAACACGGCAAGAACACGCAAACATGACACACACATCCCCCCCGATCAGAATCGGACCAGGGACCCTCTTGCTGCTAAGCGGGAGCGCCATCCAAAACACACTGTTGACGTACTGGTATTCTAAACCAAGCAATCTGGAATCCTGCTCTGATCAGTAAATAATATAAGCAATATAGATTACATGAGTAGTCTAACATTTCTACTAACAGCAATTTAAGTAGCTCTATTAAAAAATTGAAAATGAATAAATAGATCAGGGTTTGTTACATATCCCTGAAGGTTATCCACACTGAATATACAGAGTAATACTCTCATGTGAGAAGAAAATGACCTTCATACATCAGCTGAGAAATCCCACTGTCTGCCCTCATGGCTCCTGTTTGACAAGAAGTTGTGTTGAGTGTTTTCTCACGAGTACCGATACTTATCATCTGCTGAATGAAGCGAGCGCCTGGGTTTGTACACATCAGTGTAATTATTTGTATTCAATGTGTATTCCTGTCATTTTACATTACAACCAATAATCAGGGCCAGCGTCCATGATATCCGCACCTAGAGCCAAAGGGGCCCTGACACATGTGACCTGTTTTCTTTTTTTTTGAATTCAACTGTGTTCCGAGAACTTTTCTGGGTAAAAAGAAAAAAGGTTAGTACAAGTAAGTACTGTACTGTAAGTACAAGTAACGTTATGAAATAATTATGCATGCTTGTTCCAGACATATTAATTGAATAATAGCCCATAATCAACCACACTGGGTGTTAATGTTAATGTTATTTCATTTTCCCAGTGGCGTGGTGAATTGTGCTCCTGCCTAAAAAGAAAGAGGGTCCATGGTTTGATTCCAGCGGGTGGAGACATTTCTGTGTGGAGTCTCCATGTTCTCCCTGTGTCTGCAAAAGTCCAAAACATACAGTAGGTTCACTGTGCCCGTGAATTATAGAATGAATTTTCTCTATATGTGGCCCTGTGGTATCTGACTGATGAACCCCATGATAACTGGGATGCCGCTCTGATGACTCTGAATGCAGAATAAGCCAAATAGAGAGTGAATGACTCAATAGATGGAGGAGTAATAAACCATATTATTGAGCCTATGGCCAGAACTGCAGCCGGTGTTGTTCACGTGAAACTCAAAAAAACCATTGGGGATTTCATAATTCACGCAGGTTAATGTAGGGTCCCGCTCTTGTCTCTTTTCCCACACATAACTGTGCTTTAGTTTGCCCTCATAAAACCATCATAACATATTATAAAGGCATAAAATAGTACTAGAATGCATGTAATACCCCCCTGTTATGAAAATGATCTCTGGCATGCAAGATTTTCACAATTCGACAAAATGTGTATTGTAAATACAAGGTCACAAGCCTCCCCAAATTTCAATAGCCTTCTTTACATTAAACTGACTGATAAATGAAGACACTTATTCCTTCATTTTATAGAATTTCGATCCCGAACAAGCCTCCGGCCCATTATTGGTTGTGTGTTTAGTGATGGACGGCTGAACTGGGACCAGTAAAACAAGTCTGATGGCTTTAATGGCCTGGAAATACAGGAGTTATGGGGGTCTTAATCAGACGGGGTGCTGTTGGGATAGAGATTATGCTGTCACACACCGACACACAATAATGAGAAATGTATATGTCTCATAAAGAGGAGGTCACAGGCAAAGAGACGTCTTTATGTAGTAAGTGTGCTTTGGTCAGATCAGGTTTATCGGATGAAAGTGCACTGTTATGATTTTATGATTGCTTTTAGGGCATAAAGACTCCAGAGCCTAATTTCTCAACATAAAAATGATTGACACATTAAAAACATCTCGGCTTACCAACTGCAAAAACAAGTGACATATTTGGCCTGTGGAAAGACAGAAAATAGAAACCTTTGTCTCTACATATTCTAAATAAAATATTGTAAAGACAGACCTCTGGTGATAACCTCTATGTTGCTATGGCATCAGATGTTTGAATAATTGATTTTAATATGACTTAATTCTTATTTGATGTTTTCTAATTTAGCATTAAGCATTAATTCCAAGCCTGAGTAATGTGTACAAAGACATCTTGCGAAGCCAAAGGGATTTAAACTACCAAAATTCATATTTTAATTGATGGTCTCTTTTACATGCAGGCACAAAATAAAGACAATCAAGACAAATGAATGACATTTCAAAAAAAGTGATACTATATATAGCACATCTGTGGAGAAGTAAACCTGTTAATAATAATGTAAAATTAATCATGGATGAAGATTATAAAGGAGAAAAAAATTTTCAGCTTTCATTTGAAAAAAATCTATACATATAAAATTTGACCAATGGATTATATGTCTGTAATTGGGAATTTTTCGACTGACAAATGCTATATACCGGTAAACTTATTGAGGAGGAATACTGACTGTCCCTGGAGTCAGATATTCTGAATACAATATGGAAATATGATCAACTATATTGGAAATATGCTATTTTCTAATGCAAAATCATGGCATTGTTTGCCAGAGTTCAATGTTTGCATGCAAGGAGGCCAGGCGTTGCCAGCCTAGGTTATAATAACTATCTCAATCAGCATTAAGGCGATCTCCATTCTTAAGAGTTGTGAGAAATAGTCGTGCTAAAACCGACTCAGATCATGCATATAATCAGCAATTCCAGTGTTAAGAGAGTCAAACCCTCAATTTTCCACATAAAATGCAAAATATTTTTTAGTACTATCCCCCAGGGGGCTGGTAGCTACTTTCCTACGAAACACTGTCACGGCGCAAAGAAGCAGCCGTCTGGTGAAACCCGTGCCTTCCAAATGTTTTCAGGCTTATACCGGACTGATACTGATAACATTATTTTTTTTTTTCCTTTATTGATATCTTCATTTGATCTAAAGCCGCAAAAAAAGTAAATGCAAGATTTGAGAAAGCTGCAATTATTCAATCAGGATGTAAAACCTCATCTATTAAAATAATAACTCCTCCGGGCTTCTGACATTTATCTATCGACACTCATTTGACTAGGCAGAGGCACAATCATCAGTTTCCATGCAGAGGGTGACTCAGGTTGCAGTTACTCTGTGATGAAGGGTTTGTATCCACCACCTGCCCAATCACATGCACGAAATATAAAACAATCCCACAGGGTTGCTTGGAAATGTTTCATTTTAAAAGTTGCAGCACCCTCTTATGGTAAATTATAGCAAAGCTAGAGGCATGGTAGTAAGGCTGATGCACACACACACATTAAAAAAACACACACATGCTGTTCTGTTTCCTTAGAAAAAAATCTATCTGATTCAAATTTGATAGATGTTTATGACAAGCAAATTGTTACCTCATGTCATTGTTTAAAATGTAATAGGTTCCAGTATGGGGGCGTTTTAATGCCAAAAGGAACGCATCATTGGAGTCCCCACAGCGTCAACTGATCCAAAAATAAATAAATGAATTAATTTTTAAAATAAAGACAACTGATCCAAAAATAAACAAATGAATTAATTTTTAAAATAAATAAATGGATACGTAGATGATCAGAGAAAAGACGAAAGGACTCAAAGTGGTTAGAGGTAGGATTTCACCTTTGATCACCTTCCACTTTTATCCTAATGGAGCTTAAAAACAAAATTAACCCAAACAACTGGCTTTGTCCAAAAGTGGTTTGGAATTGTTTTTGTGTCAGAATGAGGAACTTAGACGAACTCAGTCAGTCCGACTTCCAAAGCATTTCATCAGACTGCAATTTAAAAAGTGACCTACTGTTAAATAAAAAAAATCAATAAAAGTAAGTGAATACAAATGCAAAATTCATCTATTCAGTTAATTGGTAATTATTTATAGTCTTGATACAAACTGTTACTGTTAGTCTGATATTGTCCTAGATGTCAGCATGCATGGAATTTAAACTATTAACATTTATATTGCAAATGAATCAATTCACCATGTATCATCAGGGATTAACATCCTTTGTCACCATTCATTCTTGATATTGGTGTTTTTAGTTGCACATTAACATCAATCTCTACCTAACACACAAAAAAACACCTTAAAACCATGAATTATGAAACGCCTGTTATCTAAATGTGATAGCCACTCTGAAATCTGTAATTGAGAGTGAGACAGTACACAGAAACAATATTTTTAAAAACGACATGTTGCATTTATTACACGGGAAATGCAAGGCAGTCAAATCTTTCAGTTGAATCTGAAACAATATCATTGACTTGGGCCAAGTGGATAAAGTTGATAAAGTCGTTTACAACCAAAGGTTACATATCCCACTCCTTGGGAACAAGTGGACCACAAGTAATTCTTGTGTTGTGTTTCAGGGCCAAAAGGGAGAGAGAGAGAGAGAGAAACTGGACGGGGGTTGATCAGTCCTTTATGAAGTTGCATCTCAGCATCAGCAAACAGCAGTTGCAGTGAGAAACATGCAAAGCACGCCTGCTGTAGATTACAGAGCAAATCATCACCATCACCTTGACAGAGGTAGGCAGATCTTGCATAATACATGATCATATCAGTCAAGTTGTACTGTGATCTCCAGCTGGAAAGGTGTGCATCCGATAGACGACAACAACGGCACCTTCTTATTTCCAAAAATTCTGCTTTGACAGTTTAACATGCAGGAGCTGAACTCCTCCCTGCATTGCACACGTGAATTTCCAGACACATGCACACGGACACATTCTCCTCTTAAGAACGGCTAATGCTTTGCCCGGTGAGGAAGCTGTTGCCGCGGCAACAACACACGGAGAGCAGGGGGGATCTGTCAGAGCTGATGTTTCTTGCCATTACTGAGACATCATAAGTCCTCCCGTACCTGCGCTTGTGTGCAGGCATAGTTTGTTATTTCGTGGCAGAAACACCGACATGGCTGTGTTTTTGTTGATGGGATGGATTGCTGACTAGAAACTGTCAGGTTGAGCACACCGGCTTGTATCCATGGAGATATACAGGATGGGGATTCAAGCAAAGGTGCAGCTATTTTGTCATTATTTATCCAACAAAATATGATGTGTTTGGCAATCCTGCACATATTTAATGTTTTTGAAGAAAAAAAAGGCCTTTTTTGTTGCAACAGTTTGAACGCTTCTGCGTGGAGAACGATGACGGAATAGAGTTTGACACGAGAAGGTTGTCTTCAAATGATCAGTTAACATGTTTTGTCTGAGCTCAGAGTAACTCTGTTTTTTAGAGCCAGGCCAGTCATTCAACCACCAATCATCATGCCATTTACATATTTATTTATTAATGAATTATTTATTAATGTATTTATACGTGTGTGTGTGTATTGAAGGTTGTGCATTTATTTACATCAGTGTATTTTTTTTAAACTTACTAATTAATTTAAGAAAAAGAACCTGAACAATGTCCCATTTTCATTCAGATGTATCTTATAAGTTTTGAATTTAATGAATACCAGGTCCCACATACCTTCATGGCCCTGAAAGGGTTAATACTTATTTCTTGGATGAGAAGTCTAAATCTAATTGAAATGGCGTTTATAAAAGCTCCCCACGGGTAATGTAACAGAAGTGTTTGCGTGTAGATATTGTATATACGTGTGTGTGTGTGTGTGTTTCTTCCTCATATGTTAATGGTAATCCCGGCTGGCAGAGTGAGCACGTGGCAGGTCAGGGTTAGGACACACTCTGCTCTATGCTGAGACTCACCAGGAGGAACAGCACATCCTGTATCATCACATCTGCACATCATCGCTCTTCCTCGCATGTATTCATTTAGGGATCTTAACAGACTTTAGATTTTATTTCCACAGCACCCATCGTGGCTGCAAAGTAGGATGTTATCAGTCACATACAAATTGTTGGGGTGTTTGAATAGTTTGACTCAAATTTACTTTCAAACAGACCCGAAGATCACCTTTGTTCTGACTTGGCCTTGTATAAATCAACTGAACACTGCAAATACCATTATCCACTACCACTGCTTTCTGACCTTATTTTTATAGTGACAAAGATGCACCAGGAGAGCAAACCTATTTCCGTCTGTGTATTTAGGGGTTTGGGTCACCCAATAACCTTGTGCTGTACTTTACAAATGATGACTCTGTAAGGTGGGAGACTTCCTTACCTGTCCTTACAAGAAACTTTATTTCGATCCTCAAACTAATGATTGGGCTGCAGTGAAGTCTAGAAACCACTAGATGGGCTCAGAGTACAGTGAGTGGAAGGCCTGGCTCTATTTATATATGAAATAATAATAGTAATAAGGGAAAGTAAATTCTGACAAAAGTACTGAACACTTGCAGCAGATAATACCTATTGATAAACAGGTTCCGATATTTGAAAGTTATATTTTGTGAATGAATCAACTCAGAAACCTGCTTTTTTATAGTCAGCATCTATTGATCAGCTCAAACAAACGTAAGTCAACAATAATATTAATAATGATCATGGTAATGATAATAATAACAGAACCTATATTTTAATGTGACTTAAAATATATTATTTGTTAAAAGATAGTCTGTGGAATTTATGTGGATTAAAGTTACTGTCAGAAGCAATTTTCACCTTTTAGTATATTATATTACTTTCCAAAAGGATTTAGAATTGAACTGGAAACAATAAGAAGAGAACAATAAAGGAGAGATGAGTGATAAATTATTAGTCCTCCTTTGAAGCGAAGCAGATGGATTATGCAAATTTTACATACAGACAATTTAAATAAGATTTATTCAGACAAGTGAAATTAAAGGTTAAAGCAAACTAATTGAGACAAAATGAAAGCCTCACTAACCATCTCCGGCTCAACCTTGGTTGCAGAGGTCCTTCATTTAGCGGTATTTTACAGATGAAAGGAAGACTTTCTACCTCAATATACACTGCTCAAAAAAATAAAGGGAACACTAAAATAACACATCTTAGATCTGAATGGATGAAATATTCCTATTAAATACTTTATTCTTTACATAGTTAAATGTGCTGACAACAAAAACACACAAAAATAGTCAGTGGAGATCAAATGTATTAACCCATTGGAGGTCTAGATTTTGAGTCACACTCAAAATGAAAGTGGAAAAACACACTTGGATGTAATGTCCTTCAAAACAGGTCAAAATGAATTATTGTTGCTTTGATTTCACAGGAGTGGGATTGACTCTAAGTTACATTGTGTTGTTTGAGTGTTCCCTTTATTTTTTGAGCAGTATATATATGTGCAATAGTTCATTTTGGCTTCTCCCAAGTTAGAACGGCTCAGAATAATTCATACCACGTCTTGTGTTGGGCACACAATGGTGCCAGGCAGAGTGTTTTTCCTATAGAAATTTGCCTATGAGTTAGAGCATCTCATAGAATTAGTGTTATGATAGGATCCGGACAACCCAAGAAGCTGAAGCTGTTTTTCGGAGGTGAACGGGACTTAAGCCCCTTGTTGGCTAAACAGAAGCCACAACTGCAGCAATCACTTTTCATGAGGCCAAGCAGTAAACAGAAGGCATAGTAAACGCCACTGTATCTATTGCCAAACTGGTTACCAATGTCACTTTTTCTGCTTCATGCCTGGAGCCAATGCTTCCAAAAGATCTTAAACTTGTTCTTTTCCTTTCAACTGTTCCCTCCAGGGGTTTGCCACAGCAAATTGTCATCCTCCATCCAACCCTGTTCTCTCCATCCTCTTCACTCACATGTAATAACTTCACGTTTCCTTTCACTTCATAGATAAATTTCCTCTTCGGTCTTCCTCGAGGCCTCCTGTCTGGCTGTTCCAACCTCAGCATCCTTCTGCCAATATATTCACTATCAATGCTTCCCAAAGATAAACTAGCAAAGGAGTCCTTGTTGACAAAAATGTGGCACTCGGGCAAACAGAAATAGTAGCCATTGAAACAACATGATTTTCTGTTAACAAAAACAATGTCTGAGACTGAGCATGAAAAGATAGTCCAGCCAAAGGCCTTCGGGTTTGGAGTAAAGATGGGACAGTTAATGATCTATAGTAAACACCGGCTGCTGGTTTGCTTCTTTATGCCACATGTATAGAGGGAGACTTTAGCATTGGGAATAACATGGCCTCTCCATGGAGTCATCCTCCCCTCTTTAGAGCAGATGGGCTCCAACCTGCTATAGTCGGCTGTGCCTTTCTATCTGGCAACATGGACACATGCTTAGCAAGACTGACAGTAGGGATGCATTGCTCAGCAGGTCACAGGAAACCTATTAGACAAGGCTGCAGGAGGGTCTTTGGCAGATTTGGGTTTGGGGTACAATTGTTTAATTAATGGTCTGGAAGGTACACAAAATATAGTTCTTATTAGAAATAATCAGGCTGCTTTCAACCAAACATGTAAATCATTGATAATTTATTGATATCATTATATCTGAAAATGCTAAAAATGCTTATAGAGCACAACAAGAGGAATTAATAATCTCAAATTTGGTTTTATTTATATAAACAGTGGTCAATGGCTAAGCTCATATTCTTTGGAAGACTTTTCAGTATTTTTCAGATTCTGGTCTTACAAGATCCCCCCTTCTGTGATTTCCCTTCTAACCTGTATGAAGCCTCCAACCCTCAACTGCAGCTATCATTTATTTATTGTTCAGCTTTGAACATGAATCTGCTCATATCAATGGAAATGCCTTAAACATAATCCGGGGTAGAGCTGCTTTTGAGGTTGTTTGCCCTGAATACTGGTTCAGTCAGTTCATTTTCTAAATACATTTCAAGGATCACCAGTTTGCCCTTGCATTGTCCGCATTGATATATTTGCCATTCATCGTTCTGACCTCACAATCTTTATTGGATGGGAGTAACTGCCAGCGGTCTTGACTCCTGTCGCAATTCTGGCCGTTAGTAAATCTGCCCTTACAGTTTTCATTTTGCTGCACACCAGCCCACTAAATCCAGGCACTTGAAAATAGTCACACCACGATTCTTAGAAGAAACTCACTCGTTTTAAGAGAGTGAGCCGGATAAGGGGAGTTTAAGGCTAAAACTAAGAGGTTACTCACCATGCTTGGAGTGTTTTGAAAACTAAGAATATGCTGCCAGCTACTTAATCTGCCTGTTCCACAGACTTTATCAATAATCAACATAAGTTGATGTTCCTTTTTGAAGTATAATCTGAGCTCACTCAAAAACCATCCATCACCTTCTCACGATTTGTTTACTGTAATTGACTGGATTGGATGGGATTTGTCAGCCCGTGCCAAACCTTTTGACTTTGTGCCCCAATAAATTTGCTGATTACCAGTCTATTTAAATTTATTCATATCAAGATCATCTTTCTTCTGACATTATCAGGCCTGGTGACAGTCTCCAGGCCAAGAGTCTATACACCAGCTTTCAGCGGGACCCACAATATTGGCTATTGTAAATATGTCCCAAGTGACTTTACTCTCTTGATCAATAGCTCAAGGCTGCTGCAGATAAAACTCTTTTTCAAAAACCACACCTGGAACAGTCCTCTCTCGATATCTACAGACCAGTTTCCAACTTTCATTCCGTTTGAGTGGCATCTCGGTAACTCTCTTCTGCCATAATGGCCAGTAATCTATTCAAACAACTTCAATCAGCATGAAGAGTCGTATATTTCCCAAAACTGCTCTTATTAAAATAGTGTATTCCATCCTGCACAATATCGATCCCAATTCCAAATTCATTGCGCCTGCTGTCAGACTCCAATGAATACTTCTATATCACTGTGAGAACAAACTTTGCAAGTCAGGCCTGAAACTTATGTTTGTTAATGTCTCTCCATCCGGGTCTACATGGACCTCTAAAAGAGCGCAGTTGGATTTCTATGATAAAAATAGGTCAATATTAATTGCTGTGGAAATCGGTGTTGCTCTGGGGTCAGTTCGGGATGTCTGGACCTTTTCTTTCTGTGTATGTTATTTTTCTTTGCCAAATCATAGGCAGTTTTGGAATATATTTCTTTTGTTTGTACTTGGTTTTATACAGGTATAGTTATGAAATCAGAGGCTCCTTTTAAAAAAATGCAGCAGTTCAGTGATGTATGGCATTTTTAGTGTTTGTTTCCCCAAAGACAACATTGTTGAGAGTCAAACATGTCCATGGCAATGGTGAGACATTTGATCCTGTCCACCAGTAAAATTACTTCAAGTGACCCTCCCCACCCAGTCTATCCTGGAGTTACACTTGATAGGACACTCTCTTACCAGTTTCACCTGCAGAATAAAAAAGCCAAGGTCAAACTGCACAACAACGTCCTGCAACGTCCTCCAATTCCGACTGCAGTAGCACTGTGGTTCTCCACTCCAAAATACAGCGGCTCAGGCTGGAGCTGATCTCACCGCAACGAACTGGTCGACACGGCGCCAAATGACACCTGCCGCATTATCACGGGATGCACAAAGACAACACCTGTCCCGTGTCTCTACGCCACAACCGGCATCGCTCCCGTTCACATCAGACGATCCATCATTGGCCAAGATGAGTGCCAAGCACAGGAGAACAGCATCGGGCACTGCTTGTACATCCACAAAGCGCCTCCAACCGGAGTGCTCCACCTCTCCAGTCAGCCAAACCAACAGCGAGGGCCAACATCTGGAGAGCAGAATGGAGGCAATACTACAACTGATTTCATAAATCAATGGAGAGAATCACGCCCAAAGAAGGGCCCGCCAGTGGTCACGACCTCCCTTTGCCCACCTGGAGGACCCTGAGCAGACTACATGTGGAGCAAGTAAGGTTCAAACCATTGATGAAAGCCTGGAACTTTCAAACAGATGACAAAAAAAATCACATGTCCCGCCTGCTGGAACCCACCCATCGGCTATTGCCGGCACCCAAATTGGCAAAACGCCATATGATATTGCAATGGACTAGAAGAAGAAGAATTAAATGACCGTCT